>NW_027286070.1:12073113-12795613 GCF_022747635.1 Hetaerina americana | reverse complement strand
AAGCGGAAGGATGTTCTTGTAGATGTTGATGAGCATCCAAAGCCAGGGACCACTTTGGAGGGCCTTGCCAAGCTGCCAGCTGTGTTCAAGAAGGGCGGCGTTGTGACTGCTGGTTCTGCATCAGTAAGTTGTGACACTATGTGCTAATGTCATATAAGCTATAGAGAATTCATATGAAGATTTTATTCCCAACTAGGCAGTTTAAGCAGCTGTTTAGGTTATTTGTGATTTCATTAATTTGTATTTTAAAGTAGTGCTCCCTAAAAATTGAGTGCATTGTTGTCAACATTTAAGCATCTCAAGCTGGCTGTTACCTTCATGGGGTGGGTCTAAATTATTCTCCTTAATGTAACTATTTTGAGGAATTCGAAATTACAAATGCAGGATTAATTTTCCCTTGACATATAAATTTCCATAGTTATGAACTCTAGAAATGCCCCAGACTTGTATCAGGAGCTTGCAATAGTGAATTAGAGCATTTGCATACCATGAAGTGCAAATGTTATGTTGTGGCATCTGTCCTCCACTTAAATTATTCTCTTCTCTGCTCCTGATATTATCCATTTCTTCAGCCTTAGACAAGTGACCTCCAAAATCTCATAGGTTATAACGTACTATTTGCTTTTAGTATTAGTTTCTTGAGGAGTTAACAAAATTGCTTCCAACATATAGGTTATCCCTCGAGTATTAAAATAATTGTTTCTTAGCCCTTATAAAGTCAAACTCAACAATATAGAGTACATTATTGCCAGTTTTGTCTATTATTTATTTAGTTTTAAGATTGAGATAGTCGTAATCCACCCCTTGATTGGTGGGCTCATGTTAATTGATGGATATTCAGGGCGTTTGTGATGGCGCTGGTGCTGTGATACTTGCCAGTGAAGAAGCTGTGAAGCAGCATGGCCTCAAGCCTTTGGCACGGCTTGTGGCTTATTCCTACGTGGGAGTAGAGCCAAGCATAATGGGCATTGGACCAGTACCTGCCATAAGCAATGTCCTTAAAGTGGCTGGGATGACACTCAAAGACATGGATTTAATTGAGGTAATGACAGGTTTTTGATTTTAACCATAGAAATAATCATAAAAATAATTTTGTTTTGATGCCTTAATAAGTTACAGTATAGCTTGTAAAATTATTCATTACTTTTACACGCTAATGAATATGAAAAGTTACAAAGCCATATAGATATACTGCTAAATGTATATAATGCAGCTATATGTAAATGATATAGCTATATGTATTTTTGTTTAGATTAACACCAGAAATCAAGTTTCATTCAGTATTTAAAGATGACACTAAATATTTGAGACCAAAGAAATTAAACACCCGAGTCATAATTGTTCAGAATTCTGCAAAAATTATTATTTTATATGTCTTGTAAATTCCTTTTTGTAACCTTACGATTTATATCACTTCAGAAAATAGCTTTGGTAATTAGTCTAGCAAAATTTGCAGATCAATGAAGCCTTCGCTGCCCAAACACTGGCCTGTGCTAAAGAGTTGAAATTGGATCAGGATAAATTGAATGTTGATGGGGGTGCCATTGCATTGGGTCATCCACTTGCTGCATCTGGATCCCGCATCACAGCTCACCTGGTTCATGAACTCAGGTAAATTTTCCAATGTAATGTGCAAAACTGTAGCATATGTAGTGAAATGATCAATTGAGGACAATTGTTAGAGGTATTGGAATTGCTAGGCCACATTCTTTGCATGTGAATTAATTCATCAAGATCATCTGCTTGTAGATTTTGGAGTATGATCAGAGTCAGTTTACAAGTACTAAGTTTTATGTACAGCTCTCAGGGGGTTCCACAGAGAAATTAGAGCAATATGATGGTGTCTTAACACTCTGGTAAAGGAGGAAAAAAAGTAGCTGAAATAATAAAAAAAAACTTAAGACTGGTGCTCGGGTCATGTAGTGCTCCTTTGAGCTGCTCTGGGGTCCACTACACCCCTGAGGCGTCCGTTCGGGTGGCTCATAGAATCTTTGAGCACTGTTGATATTTTTTAGGTGATATCTAGATTATTTAGTCGAGTAAATTTAAATTTAAAGAAAAATTCTCCCTTATAACGATATTATAAAGTGTATGTCAATTAGTGGGTCTCAATACTAGGTTGCCAAAAGAGATTGAGGTACATACAGTGCTATTGAGACAAAAGAAAGAATTACCTTTTAGAATATAGCCCGATCTGGTATTAAGAGATCCAAAAGACTAAATTGCATCTGCAGAAAGCAGACCACAATGCATGCAAAGAAAGTTTTAGACAAGGAAATAATTTATGTAGTAGTGGTTGCCGAAGTTAAAGAAATAAGATACCGGACTACCTCATTCATAGCACAGAGTCTGATATCATTATTGGAACTGAAAGTTGGTTAACACATGATATTGCAGGCGGCAAAATATTTCCTTCACAGTTTATCGAAACAACAGACAGAGCTGGATGAGGAGTTTTTATTGCAGTAAAAAACTCGAGCATCAGTAGAGCTGAGTTATTTTCTGATATATGTAAAAAAGTGTTTGGCATTCAGTGACAAACACCCTCAGCGAAAAGAATGTGTGTCTCATAGACCACCCCATGCTGGCATTAACTCAATACTAGATCTAGAGGGCAGATAAAAAGGTTTACATCCCACAACAGTGAGCATAGACTAATTATCAGTGGCAATTTTAATATTCCCACAGTAGATTGGGATTCGTACAGTTTTATAAATGGAGGTTAAGACAAGTAGTGTGTGTGAGTCCCCTTATTGACGTTCACCTGAAATTCCCTAAAATGGGACATTAAAATCGCCACTGATAATTAGTCTATGCTCAATGTTGTGGGATGTGAAGCTTTTTATCTGCCTTTCTAGATCTAGTATTGAGTTACTCAGTAGATTGGGATTCGTACAGTTTTATAAAGTAGACTGAGCAACTTACAGGTTTAAAATGTCATCTTTTAGGGAGAACAATAAAGAGGCCAGATTGCTTTTAATTGAAATCCCCGAGGAGTCAGTCCAACGCAATAAATTTTAAAACACAAAGTAGTTCAAATGCATAACTTGTTTATTTATCCAAGCAGTTGTACATACTATAGTTTTAACAGTAACAATGATAAAAGCTACATGTTTACAAATTAGAACAATACAAATGATCAGGAAACCTTTAATAGAGTGCTATTAAGTTGCTGCTAGAGTTAGGTAACAACTGTGTGCATGTGGGGGAGGGGGAGAGTGATGAGAGGGGAAAAGGGAAAGAGGGAAGGGAGGGAGGGTTGGGGAGGGAGGGAGGGTTGGGGAGGGAGGGATGGGGTTGGGGAAGGGAGGGGTCCGGTTGGGGAGGGATGGGGTTGGGGAAGGGAGGGAGGGATGGGGTTGGGGAAGGGAGGGGTCGGGTTGGGGAAGGGAGGGAGGGATGGGATTGGGGAGGGAGGGTTGGGATTTGGGAGGGAGGGAGGGTTGGGATTGGGGAGGGAGGGAGGGTTGGGATTGGGGAGGAAGGGTTTGGATTGGGGAGGGAGGGTTGGGAATGGGGAGGGAGGGTTGGGATTGGGTGGGAGGGAGGGAGGGTTGGGATTGGGTGGGAGGGAGGGATGGGGTTGGGGAGGGATGGGGTTGGGGGGGGATGGGGTTGGGGAGGGATGGGGTTGGGGAGGGAGGGATGGGGTTGGGGAGGGAGGTGATTGGGGAGTGAGGGATGGGGTTGGGGAGGGAGGGATGTGGGTTGGGGAGGGAGAGATGGGGTTGGGGAGGGATGGGGTTGGGGAGGGAGGGATGGGGTTGGGGAGGGAGGTGGTTGGGGAGTGAGGGATGGGGTTGGGTTGGGGAGGGAGGGATGTGGGTTGGGGAGGGAGAGATGGGGTTGGGCAAGGAGGGATGGGGTTGGGGAGGGAGGGATGGGGTTGGGGAAGGGAGGGAGAAATGGGGTTAGGTAGGGAGGGAAGGGGTTGGGGAGGGAGGGATGGGGTTGGGGAGGGAGGGATGGGGTTGGGGAGGGAGGGATGGGGTTGGGGAGGGAGGTGGTTGGGGAGGGAGGGATGGGATTGGGGAGGGAGGGATGGGATTGGGGAGGGAGGGATGGGGTTGGGGAGGGAGGTGGTTGGGGAGGGAGGTGGTTGGGGAGGGATGGGGTTGGGGAGGGAGGTGGTTGGGGAGGGAGGGATGGGATTGGGGAGGGAGGTGGTTGGGTTGGGGAGGGAGAGATGGGGTTGGGAAGGGAGGGATGGGATTGGGGAGGGAGGGTTGGGATTGGGGAGGGAGGGATGGGGTTGGGATTGGGGAGGGAGGGATGGGATTGGGGAGGGAGGGATGGGGTTGGGAATGGGAGGGAGGGTTGGGATTGGGAGGGAGGGAGGGTTGGAGAGAGGGAGGGTTGGAGGGAGGGAAGGTTGGGAATGGGGAGGGAGGGATGGGGTTGGGAATGGGAGGGAGGGTTGGGATTGGGTGGGAGGGAGGGAGGGTTGGGATTGGGTGGGAGGGAGGGAGGGTTGGGATTGGGTGGGAGGGAGGGATGGGGTTGGGGAGGGAGGGATGGGATTGGGGAGGGAGGGATGGGTTGGGGAGGGAGGTGGTTGGGGAGTGAGGGATGGGGTTGGGTTGGGGAGGGAGGGATGTGGGTTGGGGAGGGAGAGATGGGGTTGGGGAGGGATGGGGTTGGGGAGGGATGGGGTTGGGGAGGGAGGTGGTTGGGGAGGGAGGGAGGTGGTTGGGGAGTGAGGGATGGGGGTTGGGTTGGGGAGGGAGAGATGGGGTTGGGGAGGGAGGTGGTTGGGGAGGGAGGTGGTTGGGGAGGGAGAGATGGGGTTGGGCAAGGAGGGATGGGGTTGGGGAGGGAGGGAGGGGATTGGGGAGGGAGGGTTGGGATTGGGGAGGGAGGGTTGGGATTGGGGAGGGAGGGAGGGAGGGTTGGGATTGGGGAGGGAGGGAGGGAGGGTTGGAATTGGGGAGGGGTCTGGTTGGGAGGGAGGGATGGGGTTGGGGAGGGAGGGATGGGGTTGGGGAGGGAGGGATGGGGTTGGGGAAGGGAGGGAGGGTTGGGATTGGGGAGGGAGGGTTGGGATTGGGGAGGGAGGGATGGGGTTGGGTAAGGGAAGGAGGGATGGTGTTGGGATTGGGGAGGGAGGGGGGATTGGGGAGGGAGGGAGGGTTGGGATTAGGTGGGAGGGAGGGTTGGGATTGGGTGGGAGGGAGGGAGGGGATTGGGGAAGGAGGGAAGGGGTTGGGAAGGGAGGGATGGGATTGGGAAGGATGGGGTTGGGGAGGGAGGTGGTTGGGGAGTGAGGGATGGGGTTGGGTTGGGGAGGGAGGTGGTTGGGGAGGGAGGGATGGGATTGGGGAGGGAGGTGGTTGGGGAGTGAGGGATGTGGGTTGGGGAGGGAGAGATGGGGTTGGGCAAGGAGGGATGGGGTTGGGGAGGGAAGGATGGGGTTGGGATTGGGGAGGGAGGGATGGGGTTGGGAATGGGAGGGAGGGAGGGTTGGGATTGGGGAGGGAGGGAGGGTTGGGATTGGGGAGGGAGGGAGGGTTGGGATTGGGGAGGGAAGGAGGGTTGGGATTGGGGAGGGAGGGAGGGTTGGGATTGGGGAGGGAGGGAGGGTTGGGATTGGTGGGAGGGAGGGAGGGGATTGGGGAGGGAGGGATGGGGGGAGGGAGAAATGGGGTTGGGGAGGGAGGGATGGGGTTGGGGAGGGATGGGGTTGGGAGGGATGGGGTTGGGGAGGGAGGGAGGTGGTTGGGGAGTGAGGGATGGGGGTTGGGTTGGGGAGGGAGAGATGGGGTTGGGGAGGGAGATGGTTGGGGAGGGAGGGATGGGATTGGGGAGGGAGGGATGGGGTTGGGGAGGGAGGTGGTTGGGGAGGGAGAGATGGGGTTGGGCAAGGAGGGATGGGGTTGGGGAGGGAGGGAGGGGATTGGGGAGGGAGGGAGGGGATTGGGGAGGGAGGGAGGGGATTGGGAGGGAGGGTTGGGATTGGGGAGGGAGGGTTGGGATTGGGGAGGGAGGGTTGGGATTGGGGAGGGAGGGAGGGAGGGTTGGGATTGGGGAGGGAGGGAGGGTTGGAATTGGGGAGGGGTCTGGTTGGGGAGGGAGGGATGGGGTTGGGGATGGGGAGGGAGGGATGGGGTTGGGGAGGGAGGGATGGGGTTGGGGAAGGGAGGGAGGGTTGGGATTGGGGAGGGAGGGTTGGGATTGGGGAGGGAGGGATGGGGTTGGGGAAGGGAAGGAGGGATGGTGTTGGGATTGGGGAGGGAGGGGGGATTGGGGAGGGAGGGAGGGTTGGGATTAGGTGGGAGGGAGGGTTGGGATTGGGTGGGAGGGAGGGAGGGGATTGGGGAAGGAGGGAAGGGGTTGGGAAGGGAGGGATGGGATTGGGAAGGATGGGGTTGGGGAGGGAGGTGGTTGGGGAGTGAGGGATGGGGTTGGGTTGGGGAGGGAGGTGGTTGGGGAGGGAGGGATGGGATTGGGGAGGGAGGTGGTTGGGGAGTGAGGGATGTGGGTTGGGGAGGGAGAGATGGGGTTGGGCAAGGAGGGATGGGGTTGGGGAGGGAAGGATGGGGTTGGGATTGGGGAGGGAGGGATGGGGTTGGGAATGGGAGGGAGGGAGGGTTGGGATTGGGGAGGGAGGGAGGGTTGGGATTGGGGAGGGAGGGAGGGTTGGGATTGGGGAGGGAAGGAGGGTTGGGATTGGGGAGGGAGGGAGGGTTGGGATTGGGGAGGGAGGGAGGGTTGGGATTGGTGGGAGGGAGGGAGGGGATTGGGGAGGGAGGTGGGGGGAGGGAGAAATGGGGTTGGGGAGGGAGGGATGGCGTTGGGGAGGGATGGGGTTGGGGAGGGATGGGGTTGGGGAGGGATAGGGTTGGGGAGGGAGGGATGGGATTGGGGAGAGAGGGATGGGGTTGGGGAGGGAGGTGGTTGGGGAGTGAGGGATGGGGTTGGGTTGGGTTGGGGAGGGAGAGATGAGGTTGGGGAGGGAGGGATGGGGTTGGGGAAGGGAGGGAGGGTTGGGATTGGGGAGGGAGGGAGGGATGGGGTTGGGGAAGGGAAGGAGGGATGGTGTTGGGATTGTGGAGGGAGGGTTGGGATTGGGTGGGAGGGAGGGTTGGGATTGGGTGGGAGGGGATTGGGGAAGGAGGGAAGGGGTTGGGGAGGGAGGGATGGGGTTGGGGAGGGAGGGATGGGGTTGGGGAGGGAGGGATGGGGAGGGAGGGATGGGATTGGGAAAGGATGGGGTTGGGGAGGGAGGTGGTTGGGGAGTGAGGGATGGGGTTGTGTTGGGGAGGGAGGTGGTTGGGGAGGGAGGGATGGGATTGGGGAGGGAGGTGGTTGGGGAGTGAGGGATGTGGGTTGGGGAGGGAGAGATGGGGTTGGGCAAGGAGGGATGGGGTTGGGGAGGAAGGATGGGGTTCGGATTGGGGAGGGAGGGATGGGGTTGGGAATGGGAGGGAGGGAGGGTTGGGATTGGGGAGGGAGGGTTGGGATTGGGGAGGGAGGGAGGGTTGGGATTGGGGAGGGAGGGAGGGTTGGGATTGGGGGGAGGGAGGGAGGGGATTGGGGAGGGAGGGATGGGGGGAGGGAGAAATGGGGTTGAGGAGGGAGGGAGGGATGGGGTTGGGGAGGGATGGGGTTGGGGAGGGATGGGGTTGGGGAGGGATGGGGTTGGGGAGGGATAGGGTTGGGGAGGGAGGGATGGGATTGGGGAGAGAGGGATGGGGTTGGGGAGGGAGGTGGTTGGGTTGGGGAGGGAGAGATGGGGTTGGGGAGGGAGGTGGTTGGGGAGGGAGGGATGGGATTGGGGAGGGAGGGATGGGATTGGGGAGAGAGGGATGGGATTGGGGAGAGAGGGATGGGGTTGGGGAGGAGGTGGTTGGGGAGTGAGTGATGGGGTTGGGTTGGGGAGGGAGGGTTGGGATTGGGGAGGGAGGAGGGTTGGGATTGGGGAGGGGTGGGGTTGGGGAGGAATAGGGTTGGGGAGGGAGGGATGGGATTGGGGAGAGAGGGATGGGGTTGGGGAGGGAGGTAGTTGGGGAGTGAGGGATGGGGTTGGGTTGGGGAGGGAGAGATGGGATTGGGGAGGGAGGTGGTTGGGGAGGGAGGGATGGGATTGGGGAGGGAGGGATGGGATTGGGGAGAGAGGGATGGGATTGGGGAGAGAGGGATGGGGTTGGGGAGGGAGGTGGTTGGGGAGTGAGTGATGGGGTTGGGTTGGGGAGGGAGGGTTGGGATTGGGGAGGGAGGGTTGGGATTGGGGAGGGTCCGGTTGGGGAGGGAGGGATGGGGAGGGAGGGATGGGGTTGGGGAAGGGAGGGAGGGTTGGGATTGGGGAGGAAGGGTTGGGATTGGGGAGGGAGGGAGGGATGGGGTTGGGGAAGGGAGGGAGGGATGGGGTTGGGATTGGGGAGGGAGGGAGGGTTGGGATTGGGTGGGAGGGAGGGTTGGGATTGGGTGGGAGGGAGGGAGGGTTGGGATTGGGTGGGAGGGAGGGAGGGGATTGGGGAGGGGAGGGAGGGGATGGGGAGGGAGAAATGGGGTTGGGGAGGGAGGGAAGGGGTTGGGGAGGGAGGTGGTTGGGGAGGGAAGGATGGGGTTGGGGAGGGAGGTGGTTGGGGAGTGAGGGATGGGGTTGGGTTGGGGAGGGAGGTGGTTGGGAGGGAGGGATGGGATTGGGGAGGGAGGTGGTTGGGGAGTGAGGGATGTGGGTTGGGGAGGGAGAGATGGGGTTAGGCAAGGAGGGATGGGGTTGGGGCGGGAGGGGGGGAGGGAAGGGGGGAGGGATATGGTTGGGAAGGGAAGGGATGGGGAGGGAAGGGATGGATGTGGTAAGGGAGAGAGAAAGGATGCAGGGAAAAAGTTATGGATGGAAGGGAGGGAAGTGGCAGAGGGGTTTTAGGGGAGTGGTCGGGGCGATAGGGAGGGGGGGGAAGAGGGAATGAGGGAAAAGGTATTTTAGGGAAGAAAAGGGAGGGGATAAGGAAGAGGGTTGGTGTGGTGGGAAGAGATAGGGTTGGTTGGAGGGGTGTGAGGAAGGGAGGAAGAGAGAGAGGGGGGTGTTTGCCATTTGCAATGAAAAAGAATAGTTTGTTGTTTGAGAAAAAGTTGAGAAACCGAATCAGGAACATAAGTGGCCCTTCTAGCATCAACTGCAACTAGCAACTTCTGGCATCAGTTAATATGAGGGCCATCAGGAAATTCTGTTAAATATTACCTGGTCATATGACTCCTTAGCATAAATGAATGAGGATATTGCATTGCACTGAAAATGTCCAAAAATTTTGGTTAAACGTCTTCAGTTTCATTTGCTAAGTTAATGCAATTTTTTTTCCTCTTTTTTATTATTCAGACGAAGAAAAGCCAAATATGGAGTGGGGTCAGCTTGCATTGGAGGTGGACAAGGAATTGCCCTTATCCTTGAGAGCATACACTGACCCAGTATTTAACTTCTTAAATCTTGTATGCTACCGAGTACCAGATGAGCAACGAAGCACTGTGTTATATGAGGAAGTTATACATAACTGGAAGACTGATGAGAAAGTTCTCGCAACATTGCACTCTGACTTATTATTATCCTCACTTACTGGAAGTTAATGTGAAAAATTTTTGTACATCCATTTAAAGTCATTGGTTAATCAAAAAATTAGTAAAACAACTGTTACTTTTTTATGTTGTATGTACCTTGTGGAATTTAGAAATAATCAGTAAATTAGGACATTATTTAAACAAGATTTGTTTAATGGCAGGGCTAGAATTATTTACCATTTTTTTCATTGTAATGTTGTATTTCATTTATAAAGAATGTAATGTGTTACATGTTTATATACATCAAATTCAATTGAAAATATATTTTGTAAATGAAATTTTACCAATAAAACTGTACTGTTACTGTTAAATACTATTTTGTTTTAATTATGTCTTTCAGCAACATATGAGGAAATATCAACTGTTTGCTGTATTAATGCAGGACTGAAACCAACCTTAAATTCAGTGAAATCTTGAAATAGCGAAGTTATTAAATCAGTTGTAAGGCTTGGCCTATTAGTTTTTGTGTTAGGTGAAATTTCATTGAATTGGATTCATAACAACATTTGCCAACTACTATGGAGTGAATAATGAAACTTAAGAAATTAATGGGATATTTGGCAGATTTGAAACATGGTCTATTGCTATTAGTTCTATTTTTTGGCATTCAAAAGTCATTAATAAGTGTACCCTCACCACTGATGAAATTAAAATATTAACACTTTATTAGTAACATAGTTGTTTCAGGAGAATGCAATGAAAGTTTCTAAAGCTCTAAATAAATAAATATGTAGCAATTCCAGTGGCAGAAGTATAATAATTTTAAAATTTGAAAAACAATATAATGCAAAAAAATAACCAAGAACTTGAGTGAAAATATACAAAGAAAATATTAGTGAAATGTTGTAGCATTGTTGCTCTAGGAATCTTGGTTATTCATTCAAGAGTAAGCAAATATAGGCAGATTTTAAGATGCAGTTGTGGAGAAGAATGAAAAAATTGGAACTGGTAGAAAGGAAAATAACGCAGGCCTAATGAAAGTCAGGCATATTGAGTGCCATGGAATGCTGAAAGAAGGAAGACCATTGGGTAAGGGTAGAACAAGGAAAATATTTGGTTGGGGATTAGCCTCCTGTCTCTCCAATCTATCAAATGCCTTTTCAAAATCTACGTAAAAGGCAAGTATGCCCTGATTGTATTCTATATCCCGATCCATCAGTGATCTCATTACCGCAAAGGCATCCCGTGTGCCTTTTCTACAATATACTCATTTTTTCCCAATTCACTCTATCAAACTCTTTTTCTAAATCTATGAAACAGGCAAATACTTCCTGATTGTAATATATATTCCTCTCGATTATTGATCTCATAACTGTAATGGCAACCTGCGTACCTCCCCCCTTCCTAAACCCAAAATGATCATCCCCTAAGTAATCATTTGCCCTACTCTATCCTTTTGTTTATGATCCAGAGAACAACTTTAGCTGCGTGGGATATCAAACTAATTGTCCTATAGTCCTCACATGACGTAGCCTTTACCTTTTTCGGAATAGGAACTAAAACTGATCTCACAAAGTCTTCCGGCCAGATTCCCTCCTCATAAATACTACGGATCAGCCCAGCCCATATAACCTCTTCCCCCCAAATTTTCCTAAGCATTTTAAAAGTTCCACGGGAATGTTATCTACCCCCACGGCCTTATTTAGTTTTATCTCCCTTAATGCCCTTTCTATCTCATTGTCTAGTATGCCTGGACCTAAGCTGTCTTCCTCTACGTCATTTTCTTTTTCAATGTCCAACTTTGTTGGTCTGAGTTCTTTACTATAGAGTTCTTCTATATACTCCTTCCATCTCTCTTGGATCTTTCCTGCGTCAACTATTACCTTACCCGCCTTATCTATAACTGTTAGCATAGCTCTTCCTTTCTTACTTCCCGATAAAGATTTAACTTTGCTGTTCAGCGCACCGATTTCACCCTTCCTCTGCAGACTTTCCATATCCTCGCACTGCGTCTTCCACCATGCTTCTTTTGCTTTATTTGTTGCCCGCCTCAATTTATTGTTCAATTCTTTGTACCTCATTTTGCCTAATTCTGTATTTATATTCTTCCATTTTCGCCGCTCATCCATCTTTGTAATCATCTCATCCGTGATCCATGGTTTCCTAGTCTACATATCTAGATACTACATATCAGCCCATATAGCCTCATTCTCCCACATTTTCCTTAACCTTTTAGTAGTTCCACAGGAATGTTATCCACCCCCATGGCCTTATTTCATTTCCCTCAATGCCCTTTCTATCTCATCGTCAAATCTGCCTGGATCTAAGCATTCTTATGTTATGTTCCTGTTCTATGTCTTAACTTGTTGGCCTAAGTTGTTTGCCATAAAGGTGTTCTATATATTCCTTTCATCTCTCTTGGATCTTTCCTGTGTCAACCATTATCTTAACCGCCTCATCTCTAACTGTTAGCACAGACCTTCTCTTCTTACTTCCCGATAGTGATTTAACCTTGCTGCACCATGTTTACATTCTTCCATTTTCTTCTTTCATCCATCTTTACAATAATCTTATCCGTCATCCATGGTTTCCTAGTCTTTTAGCGTTAATGGTTCCAATAGTGTCTTTTGTGACTTTCGATAACCCTTTCTTGATACTTTCCCATTTTTCTTTGAGTGTACTCGGCTCTTCATCATCCTCCATGATTTTCTCTATAGCCTGCTGGTACTCCTTCCTTTTCAATCCATTTAATGCTTCTACATTCAATTTTCTAACCTGCCGCCCCTGCCTTATCTTTTTGAAATGGACGCTACATTTCAAAGAAACTAAATTTTGGTCCCGCTCCCAGGAAGCTGTGCGACTTTATCACACTTCCTAAATCTGGGCCTAAGCAAAATATAATCTAGCTGATACCTTTCTGAGTCACCTGGCATTTTCCATGTATACCCATACCTTTAGTGGTGTCTAAACCAAGGGTTGTTGATGACTAACCTCTCTCCTGCAGAACTCATTGTTTTGCAGAATTGTTTTCTCCCTGCTGTCATTCCTCGAGCCTAAACCGTAGTCCTCCACCTCATCATCAGCTCTTCTTTCGTGTACCGTCGCATTCCAATCCATCATCACTACCAAATGTTTCCCTGCAGGAGCATATGCAATTATGTCCTCTGACTGATTGTACATCCTATCGACTTCTTCCTAGTAGTAGCAGTATTTAGGGGAGGCGACCAACAGCTGAGGTCATTTGCACCATACAGGATGGACAGGAAAGGATGAAGGGTGGAGAGAAACCCGGCGTCGGCATTAGCCTACTCTTCACGAAAGGCGCCATGGGGTCCGCAGCTTAACGTCCCATCCAACGGACGGCTTACTTACTCAAAGTGCCCTCCACAAAGCACCTCGAGTAGGGATTGAGATACCCTGACTTCTTCCTCTTTATGATTGCTTGGTCGCACATATATGTGAACAATGACCAAAGTCATCAGTTCTGCTTATATCTATATTAGTAATATTCTATCGGTTACTTGTTCTATGTTTACTGCACTTCTTTGTTCAATATAATGGAAACCTCTTGGTGGTTCTCATCACTGCCACTGTATATTATTCTATAGCTATCACTCCAGTAATCTCCACTATCCTTCCATCTCTCCTCGCGTAAACCTAAAATATCTAAATTTCTTCTTTCTATCTTTCGCTTAATATTCTCTAAATTTGCTGTCCTCAACATTATCCTTGCATTCCAAGTTCCTATTCAAACTAATTTGGTCTTCTTTTTCCGTATCTTCTATCCTGCGGCTGTCGGTTTTCCTTTTTAAGGGTTTTGTGAGTTGAAGACAGCAGAACCTTGGCTCTCCCACTGCTTGGCACGACACACGGCCAATTTGGCCGAGTCCCATAGTTCCCAGGACTCACATTCTCTGTAGTGCCCATCATTATATTCTGGGAATGATAATTGAGGTGGTTTCCCATTGCCTTCCTCAATAGTGATTTGAACGTGACACCATCACTCAATGGCCGACCCATCAGGATCAGATTCCTTTGCATCCACCTCACTGAGGAACAGACGCTGCGTGGACTACCTTTCGTCTGACTCCTAATCTTCGACCTATCTGGGATGGGTGACCCTACAAGGAGCTATTATTATTACTCTCACCAGCACAGCTCTGAATGTCATCGGAACGCACCAACTCTTCCACCACGTGAAGGTTGTGGACTATGGGAGGAGGGCTGATTGGTGGATTAAGAAATTATTAATCTTCATAATACGAATGCTTCTGTTGAAATTGAGCCTGTTGATCAAGACATAGCAGTTTAACACCCAGACAATTTCACTCAAAGACCCACTGCAACAAGTATTTAATATTAATTGAATGAATTTATTTGGGACAACAATAACACAATCAACATGGAATGCTTAGGATATATGGTCAACTCCTGTCAAGACAAAGCATTTGAAAACAGATACAGAGGTGCAGATACACTATAAAATTTTAAGGGAATACCTGTTGGCATATAGAGTAGACCATCTGAGGACACTGGGGGAAAAACGAACAGTTTATACCCCATGCATTATTGAGGAGTAACAGCAAAGCTTAAGTTATTGTAGGACTTGGTAAGAATTGTCTAAAGATTTTTCTCTGATGTGAAATGAGAAAGTATAAGTGTAGTATTCACAATGCTTCTCACTGTGGATAATGCACCAGGTCAACCAAAACTGCAAAGTTTGCAACCTTTAAGTGGTAGAAGTTTCATACAGTAGAGTTATGCAGATGTTTCACATTCTTCCAATAGAGGGAAGAAAATCAATTTTTCAGAGCTACTGATTGCAAAAAAAGTTTGATACTACGATAATACAAAGGCTATTCAAATAATACTGGAAATCCTGGGATGAATTGAGAGTGAAACATTGAACAGTTACTCTTGAAAACTCTTTGGCCTGATATAATTCTTAACTTCCTAGTTTTTCCAGATAACACAGGGAACATATTGGAAATAATATTACACAACAAATATGTAATCATTTCACCAGTGTAAAGGAAAAAACATAAAAGTGAATGCAGGCCTAGTTAAAAATTGTGAACATTAAAAAAAAATTATTATTTATCATAAATGCAATGCTATTTAAAACTATTAGTTGCGGCAATGTCTTTTTCCAGCAAGAAAATATAGGTTATGTCATTATAATTAACAACCTCCAAGTCTGCTTTTCCAATAATGGAATAGGGCCCTTTTACCTTTATTTATATCAATCCAATGTCAATTCTCGCAATTCACTCTCTCATCCTCATGGAACATATCCCGGGTTTGGCACATGGTAAAATTCTATATTAGCAGTTAAGTTTAACAGGTGACTGACGTCTCTGTGATGGTGGTCACTGCATGGAACGACTTTCTAGCTCCTACACTTCAGTCTCTACCATTGGTGACCCCACTAGAAATAATTTGCATTGTTCCCACTGATACAGCATTAATGGTAATCAAAATACAAAAGTAGTTCAATGATGTAATGACGGTAGTCTATGGGAAGGGCTGCACCTCAGAACAAAGAAAAAATTTAAACAGACCAGAGTAGTAAAAAAGAAGAGGAGAACTAAGTGATATTGTTTATAACCAAACAAATATGTTTACTGTTATTACAAAAAACTTTGGAATTGAACTAGTATTTGAATATTAGATAGTTTTCATTCCCCATCATAACATGCCTAAACATACATTTTAATATTATAGTGATAAGGAAGCAGTGTAGCAAAATGTTCTTATTGAGCATGCCACTCTACAGATCGAAGAGGAATACAAGGTTTTCAAATGGTGCCGGAAGAGTATGCTAGAGATTACATGGACAGAAAAAGTGAGGAATTAGGAAGAATATAGAAGAGGGAAGTCGCCACGGAGAAATCTACCTCCAAGAAGAACTAGATCGATTGGAAACACCTTGAGGTATTGATAAGAAGCATAATAGAAGGGAAGATCCCATAATAGACGGGAAGACCAAGAGGACAAATTAAGAAGGATGTAAAACAGAAAAGCTATGAAGGGGAAGGAACTGTCACAGAATAGAGAAGAATGGAGTGCTGCAGGAAACTAATCTTTAAGATTGAAATACTAATGATGATCATACTTAAAAAGAAGACTGAAAAGAATTAATCGCAATTAAATTATTATAAACAAGCATTTATTGGTTCAAAGCATTTAACATATCTGATCAAGGAATACTTATTAAAATACAATAATTTTTATGCATCACAATTGTGGAAGGAAGAGTACATTATAAAGAAATGGCAGGTCCTTTTTCAAGCATCAACGACAGTAAAACTAAAGAACCATATAAAAGGAGAGAGATTTTCCAAGATGAGTGCTTTACTTATTGAATCAACTGTCACTTACAATTCACATTTAATAAAATTAATATACATTTTTTTTAAATAAACATGGTTTACAGGCACTGAGTCTTTCTCCACGGTGTACAAATCACTATGCACTGTTTCAAGATGGCACCCTGCACTGGTACCAGGCCAAACAGCAGGAGCACCACCTAAAAACAGTGCAAAAATCACATGTCCTTAGTCTTGGCTCTAGGTAACAGGAGAAAACTTTTTTTACCCTTTGAGAAAAATGTCTCCTGTGCAACCCCATCAGTCTATCCATCGGCCACAGCAGTCTGCGCCCCAGTGACAATTAATAATGTTGACTGCCGCTCCTCTCCACTTTTCCTCTTGCCAAACCAGGTCAATAGGGAATCATCCATCAGTCCTGCCAACCTTGCGCGATCAAGCTAAATAGGAAGTGGGGAAACTTCCATCAGTACGGCCAACTTGGCAAAATCAAGTCAATGGATGCCATAGAAATAACCCCTCAATCCTACCCCCCTCCACATATTACAGGTATCAAAAGGTATTATGTACTTCATAACACTGGAACAGAAACTTTTCATTCAGTAATAAAGAGAAAATTCCCAGTTTGATGTACCTAGGGTAAGTACATATGTATTGGAGAATTGCAACTTCTCACTCAAGTAAAAAGATAGCTCAAATTTTTGGGTCTATAACATGATATCATTTAAAAAATTATGACCGACATATAAATCATCGAACTTCAACAAGGAATTCTTAAAACTTGAGCATGCATTTACCAACCCAAAGAATAAAAAATGAAACCAGCATGAAATAATCCAAGACTAATATAAAGGCAGTACATAAATTGATAAGAAAATTACATATTAACACCTTTTACAAGGGCAAGGTGAAAATTTCTTGGCTTGACACAGATGGAATTCCAATCAGTGAAAATTTATGATTCCTGCCTGGGTGCACATGTCATCAGTTTGTAAGACAAGGTGCAACTTGTTCTCCCAAGTAGTTTGTTTACATGTATTGTTGCAGTATGCATCTTTCATGTTTTTTTCTAAAAAAAATGGAAAATATGGAAGTTTGTGCAGTCATAAAATTCATTGTTTTGGATAGATTAACCTCTAAGGAAATTCATCTGAAGTTGATGAAAGCATACGGGGACTCTGCTCCTTTAATGTACTGTTAAAAAGTGGGCAGCTGACTTCAAAAATGGTCGCACATCCCTCAAAGATGACCCATGTGAAGGAACACCAGAAACCTTCGAAAAGGTGCATGATATCGTGTTGGACTGCTTGAAAGGGACGGGGAAGTTGGAAGGGGAGTGAGATAGCTAAGGCCGTGGGGATATACGAAGAAAGGGTGCGAAGATATTGCACTAAGAATTAGCAATGCAAAAGCTCTGTGCAAGGGCTAATTGCCAATCAAAAGCAAATACGCAAATGATTTTATTGCAATATTTGGACTGATTCAAGAGGGAAAAGACCGATTTGAGCCGCAATTTGTCACCATAGATGAGACATGGGTCCACCACTACATGCCAGAAAGAAACAGCAGTCCAAGCAGTGGGTGGAAGCCAGTGATTCAGCGCCAAAGAAAGTGAAGTCAAGCGCATCTGCCATAAAGGTCATGGCCAGCATGTTTTGGGAAGCAAAATTGATCCTGTTAAATTATCACCTTGAAAAAGGCAGAACAATTTAAGGCGAATATTACTCCAACCTTCTAGACCAGCTCCGTGCCAAAATTCAGGAGAAGAGGCCTGGCTTGAAGAAGAAAAAAAGTCTTTCACCAGGACAACGCACCTGCTCACAAAGGTGCAATTTATGATACAATTTGCTCAGCTATCCCCCCTAATCTCATGATTTAGCACCTTCAGACTTCCATCTGTTACAAAACTTCATGAAATTTGTCTCTGGGAAGCACTTCACATCCAATTAAGAAGTTAAGAGGGTCATAGATTGATATTTTCACAGCCTTTCAGACTCTCACTTCTGGGAGGTAATACTGATATTGGAGAACTGCTGGACCATGTGGGCTGAAGTCAAGGGATAACATGTAGAAAAATAAAATTTTTCAACTAAAAATGGCAGTCTTTCACTGGTAGGCCGAGAACTTCTCACCTTATCCTCGTATGCCCATGTATTTCTCATCTTCCCTAAATAGACTGTTTTCTTCATACTGTTTACATTTTCATAATGACTACAAAAATCTCAAAATTCATGCTTTTAAAATTTAAATTACTAACAGAACGCAAAGATCAATGAATAGGAAGATAGTGATTGTGGTACTACAATGAGGGAAATCCCAGAAGTAAACAACACAACAAAGGAAAGACATTTTGGAAATAAATACATTTATTTTTCAACATTTTTCTTTTCAGCTCTATAAACTTTTCCCAGCGATGTTCAATAATTTCTATACCCTTTTTATAATAAGAAATGTCTTAATCCTCAAAATAGCCATTAACTGCCGACATCACTTCTAAATGGTTAGAAAATCTTTGACCACCGAGGCATTTCTTCAAGTTTGCGAACAGAAAATAATCCGAGGGGGCTAAATCTGGCGAATAGGGTGCATGAGGTAACAATTCAAACTTAAATTCATGAATTTTGGCCATTATAATAAGGTGGTTGTGAGCTGGTCAACTGTCTTAATGAAACAACACTTTCTTCATAGCCAAATGCAGCCGCTGTTGCTTGATTTCTTCACTCAAATATTGCAGTAAGTTTGCATAATACTCGCTGTTGATAGTTTTTCCTTTTTCATGATAGTCAATGAAAATTATCCCACGGGCATCCCAAAAAACCGACACCGTGACCTTGCCTGCAGATGAAATGGTCTTGGAAATGGAATCCCAGTCAAGGCGAATGATTTTTACACTCTGAAATCGTTGCATTGAAATGCACATTAGCGGATGACTCCGTTAAAAGTTACTGTTGCGGCATCTCCCGCAGTTTCTTTGGAATTTGAAATGGTCTTTTTCTCTTTGGAGCCAGTTCTCCCCATTCAGTCCATTGTTTTGATTGTTCTTTTGTCTTGGATGTGAAGTAATGGACCCAAGTTTCATCCATGGTTATGAATCTGTGCGAAAATTCTGCTTTGTGGCAATGAAACTTTGACAAACACCCAATTAAAACATCTTCATAACACTGGTTTTGCTCGAGTGTGAGCACCCATCTTGCACACAGCTTTCTCAGGTACAAATTTTCAGTTAATATGCGATATACCGCACTTTCTGAAATGCCTCCTATGTGTGCTAGCTTGTGCACTTTCAGTCAACGATCATCCAGCATCACTTTGTGGATTTTCTTCACTGTTTCTCAAAGTCGTCACCTCATTAGGTCGACCAATGCGATGCTTGTCTTGACAGCTCGTACGGCCTCGTTTAAACTCTGCTACCCAATATTTTACTGTTGTAAATGAAGGAGCAGACTTGCCCTGAGTAGAATCCAGTTCAGCTTTTATATTGGATGTGCTGAGGTCTATCAAATAGAAGTATTGGATCACATAACGGAGACAATTTTTTCCATTTTCACAAATTCACTGAAAACGTTCACTATAGATGGCTGCCAAACAAATACTAAACAACAAGGCATCTTCAAATTTGAAACTTATGCTTTACAGATTTCGTACTTTCTAATACAGTGATATTTTTTTAAACAACTGCTGCCATCTAGGTCAGGCCGGGTACTTCTGGGACCACTCTAAATAAAAATATTCTACGTGGAAAAGTGTCTTCTTTCACCGTGAAGGATTTCCAGGTTGAAAGAATAATATTTTATTTTCTCCATGAATTTTCACACAAGTGCCGTTAAATTATTTTGATCAAAGGACAATGATGACATGCTACTCCTTTCCAAACTTCAGAATTTGAACAGAAATGTTGTGTGTGCATTGGTTTTTTTCACAGAAAATTCATTACGATATGACCTGGGTTTCGATGTTTAATGTCATCATCAGGTTTCACGTATTGATGTTTCGGTAGAATCACAAAGTTACTATTTTTTCATTTCCAATATGAATCCATTTCATCAAGTTATGCCAGAAACCATCAATGAAGTACTGAAATAAATTACCAATGCTGAAATTTCTAAAAAATGGCACAATTTCAAATCCTGTGAGTAGCAACAATGGCAAAATTGTTGGATATCATTAATTTATTGAAGAAAACCCATAAAAATATGAATTTTGCGGCAGAGAATTACTTAATTTTGACATCAATCCTATGGTGAAATGAAAATTTTCCTTTCAGATTACTATTTAACCAAGAAAGACATTGGTTTCTACTTCAGTAAAATTTTGTGAATTTTCAGCAAAAGAGACATTTCCCCACAATTGACAAGCTAGTACATGATATGAACTTAAAAAGTGTGCTCTGGGTTCCAAATTCAAACAAAGTGAATTTGAAATTAAATAGCAAATCAGATCAAATATAGAGATCTTTGCAATTGAAATGATACTATGAACATATTTTATTACAAACCTAGTTCATATTGCTATTATTTACAACGAACACATACCTCATTGATAAAACCAAAATGAACAAGCTCATTGGCCAATCCTGTTGAATCATCTTGCTCAGAAATTGGACAGGTGAGTTGCCGATTCATTTTGTCATCGAAACGTAGAAGTACTGTCATCTGCACATGGAAATATTAAAAAATAACAATAATAATAATGTATTATGCATTCACTGTTCCTAAGAAAAATAAATATTATATTGTCACGTTTTATAACTTATATGGCTATCAATAAATATGCAAAGTGGCAAAACAACTTTCTTTATCTAGTATGGAATCTTGAGTTCATTAATTAAGTGAGGACTACAGGAAATGTGTAGTTCCATGTTCAACACATGAAACATCTAGCAGTATTAAAACAAAATGGACAGTATAAAAATGTTTTAAAATTCATCAAAAAGGATTAGCACAGTAAATTTTGAAAAAACACTTCAAATTTGGCTAGGTTTCTCACATTTGGATTTACTTCTCGGCGAATTTCCAGTTCTGTTTAATTTTCAATGCAATTACTTCTTTTTAGCTTTTTAAAGCATTACCAAATAATATTAAAATAAAATAGCAGGCAACTACAGTCAATCAGCAGTTATGGTGTTATTTATCTGACTTAAAAAAGACCTTATACTGATGGATTAAAAGTGAAGTATAATGCTTTTTCCAGTTTAATTTACCATGCCAGTAAATGCATAGCTTAACACAGTTTTAGGTGTAACCCAGTGGAAAACCACAAAACTTATGGTTAATAATGGAAACAAAGATACATTTGAGACAGCAGAAATTGAGAAAACTGGGGATCTTTTAATTAGCTCAAAACCTTCAAAAATAATTCATGAACAGGCATGTATTACATGGAAACAAAGAGTCACAGGGAGCTTTCAAAGACAACTTGAACAATAATTATAACAGCTAAAAAATCTGATGGAAAAGTATCACCAGGTATTTAAAATTAATGCAGTCTTGTAAGAAATTATGGCACTGATCATAAAATGTAGCAGCGATTGAGCAGATAAATGCCAAGTGTTTTTTTTATTGTACCTTGAAAAAATATATGACTTTCCTTCCAAAAGATATTTTTTGCTGCAGAGGAAAAAATGATGGATTTTTGAAATATCTTTAGTTCACAAGGCAATCTTACATCCATGGCATCTCATTGAAGGACAAAGAGTTGTTACAGTCATACTTACCAAAAGACTACATGGAGACTCTTCTTCCTTGGGCTTTATCGAGCACATCATGTTGACCACTCTCCTTGTCTCCACATCAACTGGGGGGTCACTGCCACCACTACCACCCTTCTCCCCACTTGATTCTCCTCCAACTCGACCTCCCCCAACTCCCTCCGAACCTCGAGGGGTTCCTCCTCCAGTATTTGAGTCATCGGGAGGCATAAGGGAGGAGGTGGGGAGGGATGAGCTCGGTTTTGATGAGGGTGGCACTGAGGAAGGCATGGATGAGGGTATGGGAGGAGGGGATGTGGATGATGGGAGGGGTGGTGGTGGAGCAATTGGAGAGGAGAATGCCGTGAGTGGGTAAATGCCATACCTGAAAAATTATGGAATGCCTATAGAGCAAGGGGTGACAACTAGGGGCCTTTCCTGTACAGCTTATTCAAGATAAGTTACTTCCATGATAAAAATGGAATTACATTGAGTAAAGAGCTCTCTTTTGACTATTCTCTGTACCTCTCCAGTGATTTGGTCATTAGAAGTGCTCCCAATTACCTTGAATTTTATATCCAGCTTATAAATACACTATATCACAAAAATAATTTTTCATGGATGCTTTACAAATTTGGTATTCTATTTCAATTGATTTAAAGGGTTCTCATTTATTCGCAACTTAAAAATGAAAATTTGATGCCAAATTAATCAAAAGAGTTCAAACATTTTTCTCAACTTTTTGCAACTCATTTATAAATATATATTTTATACAATTTTACTTTTCCTGCTTGTTACTTTTCTCACTATCTTATCATGCATTTCTCCTCATTTTAACTTAGGTTATGCAAAAGTTAAAGACATTATACAGAAGAAATCTAAATTGAAGCACTTGTTTCTAAGTAAACTGACTGATAAATGACTCCATTTCATTGCATAAGCTATACTAATAATGCAGAAAAATGATACCAGAAGTGTATCACCATTACTTGGGGAAGTTTATGACTTCGAATTATCAAAAAGTTAATTATGATAACACAAATTATAGAAAAAAATGTGACTAAAATAATGAGAATTCATTGCATGTGTGTATGCCGTATATGAGGGCTGTCCAGAAAGTATCCTCTATTTTCCTGCATTGTGACAAGCATATGGAGAGCCAAATGGTCACTATTTGCCAAACAGAGAAGGATAAACGTAATATGCCTTGAGCTGCAGTGGTTAGAAGCTCAGGCCGCTGGTCATTTGTTTACCGTAACGAGTCTAAATGCACAATATAATTGGATATCCTACCAAATGTGAAGTTTGTTCAGTGATACGGTTTCCAATGGCAAACAACTTCAAAGCTGTGCTGTGCTATCAGGAAACTTCTACTGAGTATGGACCAAATGCGATAAGTGACAGAGTTGTGCATCAATGATAATGCTCATTTAAGAGGTGATGGATAAATGTCCATAATGATGACATGTGGTGAATCATCTGCGGTGAGCAATGAACAGCTACAATAAATTGGCAAAAAAATTTGTAAAAACTGTGGTTTTACCTGATACCTGAACTCTCAGAAAGTTTTCCACAGATTTCTATAAGTCTGTTGCATGGAATCCTGACTGAAAAATTAGCCTACCACAAGTTTTCTGCTTGTCTCGACAAAGAACTAGTCAAGATGTCATAAAGATGTCATACAGTTGGCTACAATCTCAGACAGTAGAAATTTATGCCGAGAGTTTTTCTAACCTGGCTCAGAGATATGACAAAAGTTTAAATCTATTTGGTGAATATGCATAAAAATAGAAGATACATGTGGTCTTGAGATGTAAATAACAAATTTTCCGTATCAATTTCAGTGTATTTTTTATAGCTGAAAGGAAGTTACTTTCTGGACAACACTCATATATAACATCAACAACAGTTGGCTACAAGTGTTATGAGGAAAAATAATTCAAATTTCAAGGAGGGATTTATACAGAACAGACAGATAGCCGCAAAGGTTGCTTTCAAATGTCTCTGTATATCGAGTAGTATATGGCATATCAAATCTCATAAAGCCAGCTTTCATCAAATCACTCGCAAAATCCCATAATCTATATTCTGAAGAGAGCTAGATCAATATTATCTGCTGCATTAATACCTGCTTACTAACCTCCTCCTACCCACTACCGCTCAATATTCCCTTAACCCACTTTTTAATCCATCAAATTTTAACAAGCCACTTCCTCACTGTGAAAAATTGCATGATAAACATTATGGTGTCTAGGTGCCAAATAGTTTCCCAAAAAATCCTTTGTAGTCTCACCTTACATCCTCGACAAACTTCTCCAGCTTTTCTGATACTGGTACATCAGCTGCTCTAACAGCCACACCTGGACGCCCATCTGGGTGTCTGATTTCAGCCAACACACCCTCGAGTGGCACTGCAGATGGATCAGATGGAGATGGAACAGGGGGCGCTGCTGAGGAATGACCCCTGCCAACCCGCTGAACCACTTCTTCAGTCACGCTTTCCATTCCATTGCCACCACCTTAATCAATGAAAGACATACACTTGTAACAACCAAATAAAAATGACTTTCCACTTCTGACGTCCTAGCATGATTTACTGCCATCTGACTACAGGAACACTATATGTTCCACAAGCACAATTATCACCTACACACAAACTGAGTTGTCCACACAAAACTTGAAGTTCCACTTCATCATGGCCTTTCCATCAATTCAGCTTTCAGCTGAGGACTTCCCTTCTTATAGAAAATTTTCACTAAGTCCATTAAACCAAAATCTTATCTCCAGTGCACCAACCAATTTCAATTTCACATCTCACCATCATGTGTGCTGGGATTAGAATTTGCGCCTTGGGCTTCATTTTGTCATTTGTGGGCACAAAACCTTAAATATTGCTCTTTTCATAACATTATTACACATGGCTAACATTTTCCTCTACTATCTAACATTTATTAATACTAATTTAAAACCATATGAAATGCTCTGCACATTTCAATTCAAAATAATGGCCACAGGAAAATTAACGTGGTGGGTAAGTGTTGCTATCCTACAGATAATTTTGGGTTCTTGAATCATATCTTACATGCATTAAGAACAACTGTAAAAGCTATGGATCAGGATAGGTCTAGTTGGAAAAAATGAATAAAAAGTTGATGAGATATATGAAATTTGACCAATGAGTCCTGAAAGTGTTACAATATTACTCAGTTTAATGTTTCTTACTTCTCCAAGGTCAGATAAAAGGAAGTCCAGCTCTGGATAGTATCTTTGGATTTGATAATTTTCTTAATAATTATTTTGAACTCTGCCACTAATTATGAAACTGCTATTGTGTCCTATAATTATTAATGATTCCAAGCAGTGTTAAAGTACAGGCATTAATACATCATAAAATCAGCCAATGTAAAAGGAAAACTTTTTATTCACAGGTAGTTCTGGGAAGTCTGTGGACATTTTGCTCTTATGGTAACTGTGAATTACATACATCATTGATCTACCATTGAATTTTTTCTTACAATTCAATGAAGAGAAGATTTTCCTTGGTAGTCAATAGCCTTAAAGAGTACAGCATAATCACGCTTTAAGCAAAGTTAATCGAGGCAATCAATCGGTAGTTTAGATCAATGTCTATAAGAGTATTTTCTTTTTGATAGAAAACTGAAGTAATCATTGGAAATATTTATAAAATATCCATGAAGTTTAGCAACCATTTAAGCTGCATTTTCTTCAACAAAATTGTAAGCATAGCTCTGAAAGCCTTAAAATCGTACATGCTATTGCCCTCCATATGGATGTTGGTGCATCTGGAATTTTCTTTTACATTAGGCCTGACTTCCAAACATTAAATATTTGTTCAGGGATAAAACCTGGAGAATACACAGCAAGTATTCTGCCGATTCAGGGAGAGAAGAGGGTCCTGGATAGATGGAGAACAAGGAGAGGGTTCTGGGATCAAAGTTGCAGGCAAAAAGGGAGATTGAGAAGCAGTGTGTGTGGCAAATTATGAATATTAATACGCTTGAGATGATTGTGTTTCATTTCCAGAATCCGTAACATTCTCCAAACCAAACTTAGGACATAACATATTAAGAATAATATTTATGATATCAGTCAGTCCAGGCAATTTTTTAATAACAGGTATCAATAATCAACTTTCCTCAAGTATGCAGCTTTACCCCTTGGTAATAAAATATTATGCTAATAAAAACTGCATTCATGTTAACAGAAGTGGTTCACACATATTATTATTACCTCTTCGAACCAATGCATGGGCAGCCAACAGCTTAAGGGAATGCACTTCAAATAACAAAGGGTGAAACAACAATTCTCTAGCCCCAGGCCTCTCTCTTGGGTCTGTCTTCAAACACCTGAAAGGATAAGAGAGCAATTACAAGGTGACCATAATTACAAGGTGGTCATAAAAAGTGACCAGATTAAGCTTTGTCAAGGAAATCTATGGCCTGCTTCCTAAAGCTAATGACAACCTACCACATGACCTCTACGAAGGAGTTTACTGGATCCAATGTACTGGTAGGAAATGTCACATTGGTCAATTCAGAAGATCTCTTAGATAAAGGCTGAAGGAGTATGACGGGAGACCTAACCAAGATACAATTCTGGCTCCTTAAAAGTGACTGAACATGAATGGTTTAAATCCAGCCCTGGTATTTATTTCCACAATTCAAGGATCATCACAAGAGAAAATTGCACTTCCCAAGAATAATACTGAATGCCAAGATAATGTGAAGTGCTCTAAATGCAACATGGAAGATGTTAATCCTCCCTCCAACAAATTTTAAAAGATTATTCCAGTCATAGAAGTGATCCCTAGAAGTCCCTCCAGAGGCTTAAACCCAAGAGCCAATCAGAACCCACCAGACTCAACAGCCAATCAGAGCCCATCTGATCTGGCTGACATAGCTATATACCCATGACCAAATCTTGATAAAATCACTTTGACCCGAGGATGTTTTCTGAAGCCAGGATGAAACTGTCGCCAACCCACAGCTACCGATATGGAGGAGCACTGGTAGTCATTCATCATGAAAGGCTTAAGCCAACTGAGCACTCAGTAACTAATAAATTGATGGAATTGCACCTTTCAAGGGAAGGGTGAAATTTATAGAAAATATCACCAAAAATACAAACATTTCAGCATTAAAATTGAGGGTATTAAAACCATTAACATTTGGCCCTAACTGCATTGGTTATAACTATGTGAAGTTACTAACATTTGGGAGACGATTTGCAAAAATTTGTTACAATAAATAATAACATTCTTTCTTTAAACACAGCAGTTAATCAAAGTTCACATTTGTATGCAACACTTATAGCAATAAATGTGAATTACATAAGTAGCCCATTGTAAATATCATGGGATAAATCAACCCCAGCTGTACCCGTAAGTGTACGGCTGGGGTCGATTCTTCCCATAAAGCCGTAGTTACTGTTCCTTTTAACCCATTCTATAATGGTCCTATGAGCAAACATATGAAAAAAACAGGGCCTGATGCATTTATCTTTCATTACTTCATACATTTACTCACAGCAAATAGAATGCACTAAGACACCAAAGATAATATTTTTATGGTAAAATCTATAATGGACACTCAATTTACGGTTTCATTAGCCTTACTTTTCAAGTTACTAATAAAGGAACCAACATTTGCACATTTGATTAAAATTGGGCACCAACATTAAATCTGCTCGAGAAGTAATACTTAGGAAAAAATTACCTGCGAATAAAATCACGTTGAGAGGGATCTTCCAGAGCTTCAATAGTCCTATTGATATGGTCTTCTGTAACAAGTGATCCTGAATCCCCATTCCCTTGGATTTCCAAGGCTGCCATTTCTAGGGCACATATCCCAAAAGAGTATATATCCATTGGTGGGGTAGTTACACTTGCTGAAATATAATTGAAATTAAATTGAAAGTATTGTTGATACGTATTCAAAATGCAACATGAAATTAAAACCAACCATAAAATACAAAGTATGTACAAACAGATCATTATGAATATTTTAAATACAGGAGAGGAGTTTAGAAGCAGAAAGCTAAAATGTTAGAACAAAATCTATGCTATGAGTCTTACAGCCATTCATGGAATTTTGCATGTTTTATTTCAAGTTACTGGCACAAGTAGCACTTGGATGACCATGCATTCTTTGCTTTCAAGGGTTCACCACAATTCTATTCATATGCTCAGGCAAATTTTTATGATACAGTTGCATGCTTCAATGATGATTTTACACACCAAGAACTAGCTCCTTAATTAGAAAAAATGTTCACATGTTGACCTAATTAGGATCACAATATGGTTGAATTCATCAATTTTTATTAACTTTGTGGAAGGCAACTTTCTCATTTTTAAAGTGATCAAAATAATAATGAAATAATTTTGTCATTAGCAGGTGTATGTAAAACATTGCTGAATAATATCCACTTTGCAGCACACTTTTGGCATTGACAGGAAACTCAAAAAATTCAAAATAAACAACAAACATCACCCTAAAATATTTAAATTTACAATTGTTAGAAGAACTACTAATCCACTACTGTAGCCATTCAGTACCATTAACGAATTTTCACCCAGGATTCTAGAGGGTGCGGCAACATAATTTTTTGAAACTCGCATCAATTAGGCTACAGAGGTTGTAGCTAGGCAGGAGTGAACTCAATCAACAGCCCAAGTTTTCCCCCCACCCAAGTCAGTCACCATCATGCGTTGAAGCAGTGAGGAGCGTGCGTTTGCCATTGAGGCCTGCTTTTGCATTAATTGCAACCCAGCAGACCTTCTGAAATTTTTGTGGTATAAAGATCAACATTACTTCACATAGCATATATATCTTTTTAATATTAAAAAGATTCATTAAATAGGTTTCATTGCATTTTGGAAAAAGGAAGTTATGTTGCCACACCACGTAGTACTTGTATTGCTTCCAATATCTAGAAATATATTTTACACATATACTTGAATTCATGCTATTTTGATAACACCAGAACCTTAATTTTCAAAACAAACATCACTATATATGTTTACTATAATGGTTATTTACAGCACATTAACAAGAGGAAATGCCATTTGAAGTAATGTTGATCTTTATACCACAAAATCCTTTTTTGAAAGTTATCCATTGTTTTATCACTAGGTAGTCAACTTACAAAAGGACCATACGCTGAATATACAAAAGAGGTGACTTAGAGATTCTAACAATAACTATTTACATGGTTTAGATCAGGACCTGAAGAATGCTAACATGTACAAAATGTTATGAAGGAATGTCCTCACAAAAGCCCACTGTATTAAACAATAAATACTCCCAGCACACATTACTTACATGGTATATCAGCTCTATGCTAATCAATTAAGTAGTGGCAGGGATAAAATTATTCAAACTCATTTTTATTCACCACTAGTCTCAAAATACTTGGATTCATCAAAGTCATGGAATGAATAGGGGAGACTACACTAATAATGTGGATTTTTACGTGAACATTTCATGCACAGCCACTGAAAGGCAATGTGGAGGATCCACAAAATAGGAGAATGCTTACTCCCATATTCTGGGGCCAAGAAGTGCATGCTCTTCATCTTCTCACGACAAGTCTTTACATGTTGATGGATGGCATCTGGTGCCACTATAAAAAAAGAATGGCCAGCGTTAAGAAATGTACAGTAATTAATGGAAACCCAAAGTGAAGAAGGCAACTGTAACCACTAACCTCAAAATCCAATATGATGCCCTGTTCTTATATACAAAAAACACATTTTTGTAAATTTTGCAAAAAATAGCTCAGCATTTAAGCATCAACTTTTCACATAAGCTACACACATTCTTATCCAGCACAAATTATATTAATAACTGGGTTTACCTTCACCATTTAAAGGATTATAATTCGAGTGTGGAAAAGTCTTTGCTATTGTGAGACTTTTTCGGCTTGAAAACAAATCTACAGCAATCAAATTATCTGTATATAACCTGTGCTTTAAACATTTTAAAGACTTTCTGAGGATTCAAGGGACATCAGTTTTATTTTCAAAGAAACTGACTTTTAGTTTACTTTTTATTTAAATTACCATATTTTTTGGCCTTAAAATCAACATATGACCAAATTCTAAATTCATTAGAGCATGAAGAGAATGGAAAAATGACAATCTTTAACACTTTCATTCAATTGGGAGTGACATGAATCAATATTACTCAACTGGTACTCCAGGTAGCACAGGTGCCTCACAAATAACAGTAAAATAAAAATGTATAGATGTATGTGCATGAATATTTTTTGGCAAAATAAATCACAAGGTGCTTCAGATAATTAATTGAATCATTCAGGGGCTCCATGATCTTTCGTATTTGAAGAATTTCTTGAAATACTTCCCACTGCAAATGAGTGGGTGTCTACCATTAAAAAGGCATTCATATAATTGCAACGAAAGATAAAATAGCATAGGTTAGCTTTGACTGTAGAAATTTTTATTTTATTTATTCCTTTCACCAGTATTTTTTTAACAACTACCCCATATTGAAATAGACAAAATTTTGTTCTATGGCAGTCAATTGCCAATTGCGTAGGCCGGGATTTGCTTCAATGAAAATTGTAGAAAGCATAGAAAATGAGCAAGAGATTTAGGGCGATGACTCACTTCGATTGGACATACTATACATGGCAATCGATAACATGTTTTTGGCAGGGAAAATCTATTATGACTCCTCACCTCAGCCACAGTGATTCAGTTTCAGCCGTAACAAAAGTGAATAGGAAACATGACAATGCAAATAGTGCGCCCACCACAAGTGAGGGCAAGAAATTACTTCATGTATTGGGAAAAGATGAAAGATTTAATTTGCTAAGTAAAGAATTCCAATTTCTTGTTGTAAGACAATAAGGGAAGCACCACGGAGGTTTTGCATGAAATATCTGTTAAGTGAAGTGGTTACCCTTAGATGTGCCCCTATAACAACTTGCAATACTGAGCACTCATTTTCTATGCATAAACTCATTTTGAGAAACGGATGCAGGTTCTTCACTATAAAAATGGACAACATAGGAACTATCTCATATAAGAAAACCTAAAGATGCCACTTCAAGGCATATTTGCACTGAAAAGATAAAAATGAATGAACGCTTGGGATCATTGTGATATGAGCTTGATAAATTAATACTTAACACCTAAAAATAACATTTTGCCATTGCTCTCCCTCACTTAAATTGAGGACTTTTTCTCCATGCTCTAGTTATAATATACATATTCGAGTAAAATACATTAATATACCAGAGACCTAGAGGCAGACTGAGGACCAGTGACCTAATATGATTGTATCTTTAGTAGGCAAAAGATATCCCTCTATAATAATCATATCTGAACTATCCATCAAATTAAATTTTTTCAGACATTAAGATAAAAACCAATAAACAATGGGTTTTGAATACATTCCATTATATTTTCAAAATACAAAACACTCGATTAACTGAGCTGATGAATACATGATGAAGCATGGAGAACTGAAATACAAGGTTAATATGACAGTGATATAAACTGATGTATAGGTATAGAGACTATCATTCCTTATGATTAATTTCAATCTTTTATCAAAGGAAAGTGCTTCTTTTCTTTTCCAGCCTTTATTACAAGTGTGGAATTGTAGTTTTATAAGAATATGAAACTATCACAAGGTGAATAGAACTAATTTTCCTCAGAACGCTAAGTCAATCATGGAGCCAGGAAAAAAAACAAATGATGGTAGAAGAATAAATGTAGACAAAGAATTTCTGACGATTGATATAGATGATATGAAACCGCAAAAATAATTCAACGGAAATAGTTAAAAGACTTATTTGTTACAAAGCAAATCTATGCACTTGTTCACCACAAAGGAAAAATATGAAATTCTCAGGGCTAATGAATGTGAGGGAAACAATGGGAGAGTGCGGGTAGTACAAAAATGTTTAAATTAAAACATTAGATACAATAGACAACTTTTAATGCTATGGAATTAATAACTTTTAAGAAAGCTATGGTACGTCAGTCTTGTACTTAAAAAGGAATCAAAGTTACAAAGCATTTAATTATCTTTACGATGGTAATTTCAATAAAAATGTTGAGGAGTTGTGCAAATAGAATAGCAGTGATAATCTGCAAACCCACATGGACGATCGAGAGCTTACTGTCTACAAATAGAATTAATCAAGCACAAGAAACAAATTATATAGCAATTATGATTTATATAATGCTTTCAATGAAATATACATATGTAATCCTTATTGTAACACTACAAACATTACATATATACACTTACAATAATCCAAAGAAGATCACTACCACATAAATATATACACTCAAATAGAAAAAAATATTTCGAGTCTCTTTTTATGACCCTTAGCAGGTGAAGAAAATTGTATCAGAATTCATAAAAGAGATGTATCTGACGATAAAAATATTGGATTTAAAAAATGCATGACATTCAGAATCATTAAACCAAAACTCTAATAGGGAGTCTAAAGATAACATGGAGGTCATTGAAAAAATTTTCAAAAATGAAACAAACGACTATGTTGTCTCTATTCAATTTTACAATACTTGAAATGTTATTTTATCACAAATTTATCCATGGTAAGACTTTAATAATTACATTGGTTAGTTGCAGTCATGTTTTCAAGTAAGCACCTTAATTCATTAAGTCCTTGATCTTTGCTTAAGCATTTTATATCTGAATAAATTCAGAACTTAATGATGAAAACTTTAAAGCATTAGTTTGATACAGATAGGTTTAATGAAGCATTATCAAAAGAGGTTTTTCCAGGCCTCTCGTAAGTATTATTAATCATAATAATGTGTCATAAGTAGTTTAAGCCTACCCTTTTCAATCAACCCACACTTAATAAAACAAACTGCACCTTTTCAAATGCAGCAAAGCATATCTTAACACTGGAGTGACCTACCAGAACCTATTTTGACCAGACCATTATGCTGAATGAAGATGGTATCACAGGTAAGGTTGGCATGCACAATAGCAGGAGAACAGGAATGTAGATAACTGTGGAAAACACAGACATGTCAAGAAATTGCAAATGGATATATACTCCACACCTTTATTTGCACCAATCCTTGTTAAAAATAGACCATGAACTAAATATATTCATTAAACATCTCATCTCCCTACATCTAAAATATTATACTCCATACACTCAACACCTTTCTGAATTGAATACATATAAAAGAACTCAAAACAAATTCATGAAATGCAACTACTTATGATTCAGTTACCAAAATAATACAGGTGATTTCTATTCCTGACCAATTTACATTATAAATAATTAAGAAATATTATTTAAATAATATGAATATTCAAGAAAATTATACTAAACTCCTATCTTCACAGATCATTGAAATCATTATAAATGCATTAAAATATTCGACAGAAATCTAAACACAAATTCAAACATTGCAAAGTAGTGCTGTACTCGCAGCACATTACTGTTACCCTGCTACTTTTAACTGGTACTGCATTAATTAAAAATTAATGTCTAGCATGTTTAAACAATACATATTATTTAATTGCAAGGAGCTTTATCCAATTATTTTATCATTAGCACAGATACCCTCCCAGGAAAATAATCATAAAATCCATTCGTTCACAGAAATTTTAACCTATGACAAAGTATGAGAGTGTCTAATCAGCTCTACCTTTCAAGCTACCAGACCAAATACAGGTATTATACCTTAACTTCCTCATTATATAAAAACATATGTCTATTACTCATATCATTTATCTTTCAGTGATGAATGTTTACTTTTTTAATAATTCCTAATACAATATTATTCATATTTGTGAATAAAAGGACAAACTCTGTGCATGTATTGTAAATGCTCCTCTGTGAAGAAGAAATTTATAAAGCTAACATAATTATCAATGGTAGATGTCCCATAAATGAATGTATTTTTGTACAAATACAGAGGAAATATTTCACATTTCTTGGGCATTAAAGGTTAAATATTATGTTTTGACGCCATCTGAATCAGTAATTATGAGCCAAGTAAGCAGATTTCTGTATTCCCTCAAAATCATACACACGGTACCATCGGTGGAATGGAAAGTCAAAATAAAATACAGCAATTATCGGTAACTGCTTTATTGGCTCTAGCTTACTCTCAGTTGAACACTCAAATAAACAGGAGGGATATGAATAAAAATACTGCCACGATAAAATATTTCCACTAGTTCCTGCAAATTTATGCATTATATAGTAGCTATGCCAATGTTGAATATTTATACCACAAAATGCCTCAGAGCAGTTACGCTAATTAGGAATAAAGACTTAGCAGATTAAATGCAGAAGCTAATTCAAAGTAGATGATTACTATGAAACAATGCGACACAAACTGTGGCCAATTAGGACAAAAGAGATGCTTTCTTCAACTTGATATAGATTTTACAGATTATTATTTGGCTATGATCACTGACCACACGGATTTGAATTACAGAGTTGAGATGAAGAGTAGTTGGCAGTCATTGACTGGCAAGGATGTAATCTGAATTGATCAAGAATTCAACATACAAGAGGGTTAATAGGTAAAAACAAACAGTAATCAACCCAAAGGCTTGTCTGGTTAGTGATAGTGGAATTCACCCACCACTAAGCCTAACAGCATGTTAAAATTCACCAATCAGGGTTGGGGGAGGTGCTTTTCCCTGTATCGGATATGGTCTCCCAGGAAAATCAAGTACCCAAAAAATTACACAGCTTTGATGGAGCTGAGGGTGCACCGAGAGGCTTGCCCAGGAATTGAACCTGCACCCTCCAGTCGGTAGTCCAACGTTCTACCCCTGGACTACTTCAACCCTGGTTTATAGGTATGTAATCTTAATTCCAGGTCATGAATAGTGATTTTATTCACAATTTTGACTGATAAGCTTGGAAAACTATAGTAATGAAAGATTTGCAACACTATATTCAACACTTACAACTGTCTAATGGTACTATCTATGTGAATTAAATTCAATTGTCTCCTACTATTACATATTATTACAATTGCATGTTTTAAATTAAAAGCCAAACATTAACACAAAGAATTTACAAGATATAAACAGCCACTTAGATGCTAATGTCGGTGTCATCAGCTAACGCTTTATCGACAAATGGAGCTTAAATTGACAACTCTCTCAAATAAATTCTTTTATTTTAACATTGAGCCAAAATTGAGCAGAGTGAGGTTACAAATAATAGGGTTGAACATTTTATTGGCTGTCCCATGAATGTAGGACTTTAAAGCTTATCATGAAATCAAGACTTTCAAGCTTTTTTAATCTTTCAAAGATGAAGGGTAAGTTGCATTTCACGTATCCTCTGAAAAACATTCTTCCCTCCTACCCTTTCTAGTTTGGGCAAAGAACTCAAACAATACCAAGTTTTTCTTCTTAAACAGGAAACTCTTTATTTATTCGCATGTGAAGTACTATCTTTGTTAGTAATAATTTCCAGGCCTTTTGATGCAATCATAACCTGATCCCCTTATAATCATTAAATAATATTTTTAAATGATAACGCCATATAAAGGAAAAAAATATGAAAATGGAGATCATGATGCCTTAGCCACATAGAGAGATTGTTAGCATCTATTCCAAAATAAGCCGCAGAAAAACAACTCATTGTGCTACAGAAAACAAATTTTTTTTAAATATATTTAGAAACACCTCTCATAAAATGTCTTCAATCAGCTTGAAGGCTTATCCTTCTTTGCTAACTTCATGAATGTCTACATCATAATACATTAGTAAACTGCTAACTGTCCTGATAATTCCAGTCATAAAATTGGAGGTAAAAATAATAAAACCCATGAAACATCAGGTAGCATAAGATGTCCATTTTTATAAAGCTCTTTCTGCAGCATAATCATTCTTCAAAGTATAAAGCCATTCAGAATTCGCATGATTCATTCTCAGTCGCATGTGAAGTACTATCTTGGTTAGTAATAATTTCCAGGCCTTTTGATGCAATCATAACCCGATCCCCTTATAATCATTAAATAGTCTACTATTTTGTATGGGCAGAGATTGAATACCAATACAATTCTTAGATTATCCTAACAAAATAATCTGTCATCCCACACCACAAAAAACCATTGTTCAATTTGGCATACTTCCTTCTCTATATAAAAATGTAAATTTATTCTGTATTCGATCTCAGATCTGAGATTAATATGGGAACACACACTCCAAAATGTGTACATTCTAAATATGCCTACAGTGTGAACGAAGATTAACATGGACAGGGAAGGCTTTGATCAATTAAATTTAAATATTGCATTTTAAGATAACAATACACATGGCCTTTTGCAAAAAATAGAACTTCAACTACTAATTTTACATCAAGCTTGGAGATATTCACTGCTGCGCACAGCAGTGGCATTTGAAGATTTTTAGTGTGACTCATTCTTTACTTCACTGATTGATCACACTGCACAGACGCTCACACCGGTTTATACAAATTAAACAAAATAGTCCAGTTTCACAAATAACTTACCTTAGAGCTGAAAGTATTTGAGTGCACCAACGCTTCCATGCTGTAAGTGGCAGTCTTTTAACATTTCGTTTGGTACGTTTGAGAAATTGTTTCAATGATCCTGAGGACATATACTCCGTAATGAAGATGACCTTTAATTGATAATCACTAAGGTTAACTCAAGTAATAAACATGACAACCCATGCAAACCAAAGATCCAAACATCCACTTGGGGAATATGGACAGAAGATTGCAACTGTCATTCTAATTCTGTTGGAGTATGTATATTGCATCATGAACTCCTCATTTTTATTAATGGAGACCTACAAATGTTAAAAAAAATAACAACTGGAAGAGGAGAGTAAGTCAAAAGATTTAAATCAAGAATATCTAAATGAAATACTGCTGACAGAAAGAAAAATCCATTAGTTAATGACATGCCGTAAATTTTAAAACTTTGCACAAATAATTACATTGTACATGAAAGAAAAAACACTCAAACATATTGCATAAAAGAGAAAGCACAGAAAAGTTGATTTTCAAGTGAACGATTATAAATAGATTCCCATCCAAATAAAGGGGCAATAAATACATTTTTTTACACTGAATGAGAAAATTATTCAAATTTTAAGCTACAAATTTAAGAAAAAGTATGTCAATACAATTGCTTCTATTTAATAGCATTAAAATAAATGGAAAATGCATAAAAATATGAAGCAAAAAGGAAAAAATCAAGAGGCAAAATATATTTTAAAAGAGGTCTAAGTTTTTCTCAAAATGCTAGTTACCTGCATTGAAATTAAAAATTTACCCTTGGTTTGTCATCATGTGTATCAGTCCAGTACCGATGAAATTTGACAATGTTGGGATGCTCTAGGCGTGTCAGGTTTTCAAATACCGCTCGAATCTTCTCTTCTTGTGCCTTGAAGTTCTTCCTTTCCGAGAATTGTACTTCATTCCAGACTACCTCCACACCTTCCTCTGTATCCATGGCCAAATATGCACAGTCAATGCCAGGCACATCCCTCTGTTCTACCTGTTAATTCGGAGTTGAATCATTGATATAAACAATTATTACGAATGTAAGTGAATTTCTAAAATTCCAAGACAAAATATACGGTATGTTGATGAAAAATCAGGTGCTAGAGCTCCATAAAACCAAATATTTCATGATTAATCAAAAAATATCCAATTACATCGTTAGAAAAGCTATCATTCTGAGATTTCCCGGAAAAAAACAGCAGCAGCAGTTCACAATTTAAGGAAGAGAACTACCAAAATATTTTGCATGCGCACGACTGGTTCACGTGGCACCGTAGCAACCTCACGACAGGAATTATCTGACACTTTACTAAGTTTGTTGAAAGGTAATGTAAATGTGGAAATGCCCAAGCTACGGCAGTACATAGCGACAATTCATCGTTCATGGGTTCCATGATTTAATCTTGGGATCCAAACCGCAAATGAAAAATTATTCTTTTACATGTCCAAGTTTATGTTTTAATATTTTTTGGTGGCACTCTTATAGGAAGAGCTTTCAGGCATATACCAATCTTTTCCCTTTACCAAGCCTACTCCTCGAGCTAATTTCTGGGGTTTATTAGGTAAGGATACCGATTGGTGACCTGGGGAATATTAAAATTAATTAAATCCTGAGTAAACACATTTAAACGAACAAAAAAATGTTGCACACAAGAAGATCACAAGGACATGAAGTGACGGTGGACTTCTATCAACCTCAATTCCACTTGCTATAAAATTTCTACTTCTATTCCGCTTCCAACTGTAGAATCAAATTGATACTCAATGTCAAAATGTTCTGCGTGTCAATAGCAAAAATAACCCTCACAAATTAAAAACATGATTCTACGCTCAATCACTGAAAAGACAGAGATCACCTAATTTACTCGTCACTTGAATTCGGTGAAACAGATATGGCGGAAAATTTAGGAAATTATTATTAAAAATCATTTACATTCATCGCATAACTCTAAATGGCCATGGTGTGTGTTAACACTGGAAGTAGAGCATAGGTAATACATACCTCCTCTCTTCTCTTCAACCATCTTCCACAAGGGCTTTCTTCCAATATTTCACTCTCATCTTCCGAATCTTCTCCACTTTCTCGAGGAGATTTATGCTCTTGATCGTTACTAGAACGACTACCCGGCATGTTTGGTCACTCCTTGTACATTGAAACCAATGCGCATATACCTATGATTAATCCAAGATCCAAGGACTCCCAAGATCCCTTTCGAAGAACTGACAAACAACCTCCGCCAAAACGATAGGTCGTTTAAGGAACGATTTCCGTACGGAACGCAATGGACCAATTTGTTAAAGGAACGTGGCGAAGAAATAAAATGCTGGTGGGTGTGGCAAATGGCGAAGAAAAAGTTTCGTCGTCGAGACGTTGTGATGGAAGACACTGGTTTCTTACAATTGCTCTTTCATTTTTCCACGTGCATAGTGACATGAAATTTAGGCACTATTTTTTTTACAAATTTGGTTGGATTCAATATGTTTACTTTAAATTTTATCGGGTAATATGTGCCGAAAGGTACTCCGTAGTAGGTACCCCGAATGCCGCATTAAGTTCCACGAATAAAGTCAAATGTTTGTAATGCTTTGCGATGGAATGCAATCATTGGAAAAAATAAGGCATGCATGAAATAGTAAATGATAAATATTGGACGGGTTTCGGAAAGCCAAAAAAAAGTGCATGACAGCCAACGTTCAAGAGCATTGTAACCTACTGTGGCACAGATCCTGAAATGTGGGGTCACATTAACTTGATGCATATCATTTGTTTACTCATTAAATCACCCAATATTTTCAAGTGAAATAGGTCCATATGTTACACATTTTTTTTAATTTGGAGAAGAAAAACTCAGAAAGGAAATACCAGGAAAATTTTTAGCTTATAATGCCGGAAGTAATTTATCACATATTATGCTGTCGGTTTAACCATTCCAAGGTCCTGTATCCGTCTCCAAAGAAGCGAATTAAAACGTACTTGGCTTGTTTAGGAGGTGGTGCTGTCCTTCGGCGGATAAGGAAAATATTGGGCAGGAACTGTAGCGACCGCGGCAAAATTTGTCTTCACAAAGTTGATACCGTGGTCGAAAGATTATTAATCTGCGCTTATTATAAAGTAAGAAATACCGGTATATAAACCTTTAAGATTAATTTTAATATAGCTGTTTTATTGAAATTATTTAGTGAATCTAAAAGTACTTTCCGGAGGTATTCAGATCATAGAACAGTCAGAGTATTAGTATTGTCGATGGATTAATTAACATGCCAAGTAATTCTTTAAAAATTTAATAAGCCTTAGAAGAATCCATGTATTTACTTATGCACGAATCAATGACATTTCAAGAAACATCACACAATAAAGAAAGAACATGCCCAAGAATAGTACCTACCGGAAAAATGCAGTTCATAAAGACTACGTTGAATCAATTTTTAGGAATATTACAACACCAGTAGATAGAATAGTCTAAAGTTGCATAAGCAGTTTTACTAGTTTCTCATAAATTTAGATGTGGAGCAGCGATTTTTTTACATGTAGTTTAGTTTTGGTATACCAAATGGTTAAAAATTTATTATTTTTTAAGTAGCCTTATTATTGTTCTCAATACAGATTGGCCCCAATTAAACCAGGAGAGGGTTTCCTCCCCATGTTGCCCCGGATGACAATTGCATACAACAGAAGTTTTATTACTGATGTTGGCTGAGACTACACCGTTCTTCTTGGAATTCGGTAGATAGAATTCTCGCGAAACACTAATAGCTGTAAGCTGGCCAATGACGTTTCACAGAATGTCAGCATAGGGTTCATCGAATCCTTTCTGCGGGTTGCTCTTGGACAATGATAGAAGAACTTGGTTCGCAGTAAGCCAGCCCATCGGCTGTGAAATTCAGGTATTCATGCCAAGGCGTCCAAGTTCTTAGCCGAGCCACCTAGTCATACCATTCCCGCAGAGCAGAGGCAACCGGATAATCGCACCACCTGGAACTGAAATGCGATTGTCCAAAGGCAACACCCAGTATTATCAACCTTTGGTCAATATGAATGACCTGTCCATGGAAAAATGAAAGAGTGCTTTCAAATAATAATGGACGGATAGATAAGGAGGAGAGTAAAGGAGAGGGCCGAAAAGTGATTCACAATACATACTACTGGTGAAGTTACCCGAAATCCTCTGTAAGAGGTTCTCTTAGCTATCGTTTCGGCTTCGCAATTTCTGAAATGTTGTCGCTTTATTTTGAATGGTAATATCCATAGCTACTGGCTTCGATGAAATATTCCTTTGGCATACACTAATATTCAATAACGCTTTGTTTTTTTAATACTAAAGATATGTGCATTGCCATGAGTATCTCTGGCGCGATGCTATTTGTGCGGGCAAAAGCAAGCTGACTCTCACCGTCGCGACCTGATAAGTGTTTTATTACCAAAGAGCTAACTCCTGAGGAATGTAGGTTGGGCTGTAGGCTTTGAAAATAAACAGAAAAAGCCCCTGTGAGCCAATTTATGCGTGTTTTATAAGAAAAAGTTGGATTTACTCAAACTAGAGAGAGAATAAAGAGAGTTCGTTTTATGAGTCCGTTATGGTTACATATAGGAATACCAAAATTTTCAGCTGAGTTCAAGAGACATTCCCTTCATTATTCATATTTACTTTTAGATATTCGTAAAGGAAAGCTGTGGAGTTAAATTCTATTTCTGCGCCACACAAAACTCTTCAAAGGAATCGAGAATATTGTTCTTATTTTAGAATTCGTAGCGTCATCTTTTTTTATGAATGAATCCCACCTGTAGAAATTTAAACAAAACAGTGGGATTTCCAATAACGCAGGCATGATTTTTGGATCACTAAAACAAAAATTGAATTAGCCATTTAAAATACCCGCAAACACTATTTACATCCTCAGCTCTATCCTGTATTTGGTCACAACCATTGCTTGATCGTAACGATTGTGACTCACAGGCCGTGGGTGTTATAATTGATAAACCGGCATAGGGAACGGCATGCCTTTAAACTTATTCAGTTTAGCAAATGTATGCATGGGTTAGTAATACACGTACGAAATGTGATGACCAGGAACCATATTTAGTCTGCATGACGCAGATGTTCAATGAGTCTCCTCCAACGCTACGCAAAATAACAACAACCCCTCTCTCTCTCTTCTTCAAATTTTAGAGTTATTTAAAGAAAAAATCAAATAGTTCAATAGGTCACTCATTCAAGACCCTGAGGAGAGGCTTGAGCTGATATAATATTATTCCTAGCTCACGGATAATCACGAATTCGTCATTAATATTGCTCTGAAAAAAAAGCTCCACAAATAAACCTTTTCGACGACAGTGGAAATATAGTATGGTGTAGGTTTAGAGGATAAAAATGATTTCACTCGCAATTTTATTGTTTCGCGACTGAAATTTTTCAGGTTGCTCGATGAATGTATTTTATTATTTTACCATGCATATTTTTGTGATTTTTTTAAACCGAATGGTCAAAGCATGTGCATTAACAACCGTTTCAACAATTCCATTCAAATATAGACAAACGCGAAGCAAAATATAACTAAGGCTGCACGCCAGGTATTGAAAATTCGGGTTTCTATGTTTGATGCTATATTATGATCCGATGCTATTATTGGTTATACATTTTTTTCTCTGGATTAATAACTTTTCCGTCGTTTAAGCATTACACTGGGAACTAATTAATTCATGAAAGCATCTTAATAATTATCGGAATCTTCTTAATCGATGGAGCCTTAGTAAATTGTTATAGTAACTACGGCAGAGAATATGTTTGAGATATTAAATTCCCCACCATGCTTCCAAACTCCTCGAGTTTCTCAATTCTTCTTTCTTTACTGCTTTCCAAGTTGTTAGGTATGGGTTATAAAATTATAAATTCCATTTTTGAAGCAGAAACTCGGTATCACTCCTTATTGACCCCCCCCCCGCTATCAGTAATTTGCGCTAATCGGTACTAATTTTGCTTATAGCCAAACTCACGAATAGCATGTATACAATTCAAGGGACTGAAGAGTCACAATTAAATATTATATACGCCACTCGGGGCCAGAGTTTATGAGTTACGATGCAAAAGTACACCGAGTATTAAACCATTATCTTGCTTGGTATCGGTTTTTGTCTGATGTGACCATCTTGGCCGATTGCAACGTAATTTGGGAAACGAACAAGCTGAGGGTCAGAGAAAATAATAACGGTAGCTTAATCGAACTTCGTGTAAAATTAGTTTGATGTACCATTTGAACCATAGCTTTAATTTTTTCTTATCACCAATACTTGATCGAAAGGCGTTGAATTATTTGCTTTCATTCTAAACGTGAATATCGTCAATTTTGAATTATGTTTGCAGATGAATACTCACATAAGATTCATCCAGGCATCAAATGGGTAATAATAAATTTCACTTTTTCACATCTGAAAAATGCTATTTTTCATCACTGATTCTTCAGTTCGGAAACTTATCAACAACCAAATAAAAAACATTGACCAAATGCAACAAAAGTCAAATATCCTGAAGCACCGAACATTGCCTTATTATTGTGAGTGTCGCAACATTGCTGTTATTTTTTAAATTAGAGCGTGGTCATTCTTCTTCAGTCTTATTCACACCACCCTTTTTTCACCATCTTAATTCTTTTCCTTTATCTTCATTTCGCTCTCTGTTATGTTTTTTTTCTTTTTCCTAACTATTCGGGTCCTACCTCCAAAAGGAGACGAGGATGAATTGTGGAGTAGAACCCTCACTAAAGATGATAAATAATTAACACAATATGCGAATATTTACAGATGAAGTTCGGCGCTTGGTTTTTTATTTATTCGCATTTAAATCACATCAGAGCCATTGAAAAAACATTTACAGAACCGGAACGAGATTATTGGGTAGTCTGTTGCATTCAATTTCATTGGATTGGATCCGGAAATCTTATGTTTTTGAATTCGTGAATTTTCCCCGACTCTTGGTTGCCATTTTTAAGTCATCAACGAATGTTATCGTACAATATATCACATAAGATTAAGTGTGACAATACAAGAACACCATGAGTTCTTGTTCTGCTAGCAGGATTTTCACGAATGATCGAATTTTACTCTATCTATCTAATGGGCAAGTTTTATTAGCCATAAATGGATTTTTAGTATTTATAGCATTCTACGAGGGTCATCCGGAAAGTAGTACCCGTTCGTGCCGCATGAAGTGCTGACGACGCGAGTAGCCGCTGGACGAGGTCAGATAGCTTCAGTGGCTTGTCTGCCTTCTCTGAGCCAAGTTGCGTGACGCTAGCATTGCCTGTGTTGTTTCTGTGATTGTTTACAATGTTTAAAAAAATTGAGAACGCCGCCAGTTGTGAAGTGAGGGCAGTGATTAAATTCCTCAATGCAAGAAACGTTCGCCCATGTGATATTCATCGCCAATTAAAGGAGGTGTATGGAGACAATGTAATGGACGAGTCGTCTGTTCGGCGGTGGTGTCGCAACTTCAACATGGGGAGGGGGAACACACACGACGATGAGCGTTCGGAGAGACCGTCTGTCATTACAGACCAACTGGTGAGCTCAGTTGACGAATTCGTGAGGAACGATCGGCGCGTCACAATTGATGACATTTGTGAGCATTTTCCCAATGTTTCTCGAACAATTGTTCATGAAATTGTTAAACACCATCTGCATTATGCAAAAATTTGTGCAAGATGGGTCCCTCGCGTATCTCAATGAGCTGGCGGCGAAGGACTATGCAGCAGGAATACAGAAACTTGTCACACGTTATGACAAATGCCTTAATTTGCTTGGAGATTATGTTGAGAAGTAGTTTAAAGTATCCTCTTTCAAATAAAATTTTTTATGTTTGTTAATATTTACTTTTGTGTCTTTATTTCACGAACGGGTACTACTTTCCGGATGACCCTCGTATATAACATTCACTGATTCAAGCGTGGTACTGTGAAATTATTTGATCAACGACCGAAAGAATGCAATAATAAACTTTGGGTGGGATTTCTGCTGTCCCCCATCCACATCAAACCATCCTCCTCCCCATTGGGAAATGTGTTGTAATGACATCCCCCTTATCTCCGTAAACCTTTCGTTATTTAAGGATATCCCCTAAACTGCTGGCCTTCCTAAAGGTATTCATACCTATCAAAAGTTGGGCACTGGAGTGGTCTTAGGAATAAGAATCAAGTAAATGGACGGGAAATAAAGTAGAGTGTAGAAAACGAAGCGGGTTGATAATGCGTCGTGGCATTATAAGACGCCACTGCGTTTCTTCTCCAACTCATACTTCCAGCTGTAAGATGAGCCACGACGCCACCTGCTTGAAATTTCGAACGCTTCGATGCTATGTGGGAGACAAGGGAAATCAATGCCGAGCATTGGACAAGGCAAGAAAACAGCCGGACATCACTGCTAGTCTATTTTTAGAGCGAGAGAATAAGGAGAAAGTATGAAGTCAGGTGAAAGAGTAGAAATGACAGTGCTGCGCACAAGTAGTTGGCTGTTGTGCTCTTCACTCCCAAGTGCAGAGCGGAAAGTTCTCAGTGAGCACATCGATCCCAGTCATTATAAGAATAAATAAACAAATATCTATTTCTAATGGTTTTCGTTCGTGCTGCGTGAGAATCAGGCCCTTTTTCTACAAAAGAGCCTCCATGCTAAAAATGAGTCCACTTATCCTATGCGAAGATAATTCAAAGTAATAAGTAGTAGAGTTTGTGGAATCACATTTAGGGAGGAGTATTCTTGGCTCTGCTCCGGCTGAGCGAAGATTGAATACGAACGCTGCGTCGCGAAGGAAGTGGATTTGCAAGGTGCAACAATGTTTGATTTCTTCATAATCCTACTTTAAATATCCGTGATTACAAAGGACACGTAGTGCAAATGTTCATTTATGAAGCTATTACTTTAGAATTTTTTAAACAACTACCACATTCCCCAATTAAAATATAAAAATCTGTTGAAATAGTTTCGAAAAGTTTGTTCCATTTCACCCTAGGTATTTCAGAAAACTGTTAACACATCTTCCATTCTTACTTCCCCATAGTGTTTTAACCTTCTGGTATGGCACACCAACTTTACCCTTCCTCTGCAAACTTCCATTTTCTCGCACTGCGTCTTCCACCATGTTACTTTTGCTTTATTTGTTACCCGTCTCAATTTATTATTTAACTCTTTGTACTTAGTTCTGCCTAACTCTGTATTTACATTCTTCCATTTTCTTCTCTCATCTATCTTTCTAATCATCTCATCCATGATTTCCTAGTCCTTTTAGCGTTAACGGTTCCAATAGTGTGTTTTGCGGCTTTAGACAACCCTTTCTTGATAAGTTCCCATTTTTCTTCGATGGTACTTTGCTCTTTACCATCCTTCATGATTTTCTCTACCGCCTGTTTGTATTCCTTCCTTTTCAAACCATTTAATGCTTCTACATTCCATCTTCTAACGCGCCGCACCTGCCTTATCTTTTTTAATCGGACGCTACACTTCATGAGTACTAAATTGTGATCAGTGTCCGCATCCGCTACCAGGAAACCGTGCAAATAGATCACACTGTTCCTAAACCAGTGCCTAACCATAATATAATCCAACTGATACCTTTCTGGGTCACCTGGAATTTCTCATGTATACCTACGCTTTTTGTGGTGTCTAAACCAAGTGTTGGTGATGACTAACCCTAGTCTCCTACAGAACTCAATTGCTTTCTCTCCGCGGTCATTCCTTGTACCTAAACCGTAGTCCCCCACCTCATCACCATCTCTTCCTTCGCCTATTGTCGCATTCCAATCCTCCATCACTATTAAATGTTTACCTGAAGGAACACAAGAGATCATGTCCTCTAACTGATCGTATATCCTATCGACTTCTTCCTCCTTATGGATGTTCGGTGGAATGTATACCTGAACAATGACCAAGTTCGTCGGTTCTGCTTTTATCTCTACTAGTGATATTCTACCCAGTGCGCATTCTATGCTGACTGCGCTTCTTCCTACCTCTTTATTCAAAATTATCGCAACCCCTCGTTGGCTCTCATCCACGCAGCTGTCTATTATTCTATAACTATCAACCCAGTAATCCCCGCTATCCTTCATTTCACCTCGCATAGACATAAAATTCAATATTTCCTCTTCGCATCTCTGGCTTAATATTCTCTATTTTACCTGTCCTCAACAATGCTCTAACAATCCAAGTTCCTATTCTAACTACATTCAAAATTCATGCTTAACTCATGCATTTAGATGAATGTTAGAACTGAATACATTTTTAGGAATACTTGTTTTTTGGCTAATTGCGTAACTTTTCCCGTGAGAAATCTCTAAAATAATACTTTCCTTAACGATATGGCCAAACTGGTGACGAGCTCACACGTTGGCTATAACCGCGTGATTACGTGTAAAATTCGCTCCGAATTTTACAGTCGGATCTTAGGTTCAAATGAGGAGATCTATTTACGTATTAGGTGAAATTGCAACAATCGTGGGAGCTTTTAAAAATCAACTAGTTTTCTGAATACCGTAGGAACGGATTCGGGTATTTTTATACTATTTTTTAAAGACAAAATGTAATTTATTATTAGCCCTGCGAATATTAATAATAGCTTCCGAGTTCAACAGCGCCTGGGCTACATTAACCAATTCCGAAATAAGGTCCCGGATCAATATTCATCGTCTCAATTTTTCTCAAAAACAGCATGCGCACCTCGTCCAATTTCAATTAACGCCTGCGTGAGTTCTCTGAACCGCCCACGGGCACAACAAATCCGAAAGAGTACGTTTTGAGAATAGCTATTTGGAACGATCATAAAACGCTACCTCATTCCCCTGGGGGGGGGGGGGGTAAATCCATTGGGCCTCTCTGGAGCGGACGCACAAAAATCCCATCCTGACTACCGGAACATTCGGGAGAACGAATGCATGAAAGAATTCCGAATGGATCAGAGACAGTGGGTCCGGCAACGGCAAAAAATATATCTTTCCATAACCTCTTCTTAGTCCGTTAATAGATTACCCTTTCCTGTATAGAGCGCCCATTTCATCAAGTCTCTGTGAACTCTACATATCCTTGCCAATCCCTTCACACCAAGTTTGATTCATTTCATTAGAGTCTCGCCGGAGTTTATTGTTCCATCAATACCATCATGGTTCCATATTGGTACCATCTTCTACCTACTTCTGTGTTCACGTTCTTCCATTTTCATCCTTAATCCATCTTTCGGGGATCGGGATGGTGCGGTGGCTAACATACTGGCTCCACACCGAGAGTACCCGGGTGCGAATCCTGGAGGCGACATATATTTTTCAGTGGTATCCCGATCCTTACTTGAGTTGCTATGTGGAGAGTTCTTTGTGTGAGTACGATGTCCTTTGGATGGGACGTCCAACTGCGGACCCCTTGGCACCTTTCGGTAAAAGTAAGCTAATGGCGACGCCGGGTTCCCAGGAATCCCTAATGGTGTAAATGACCTCAGCTGTTGGTTGCATCCCCTACTTCTACCTACTACTGCTACTAATCATCCATTTTCCAAATCATATACTATATCTTCTGTAGTCCATACCTACCTAACCCCTTCTCTATTTACCAGTTCTATTGTTCCATTTCCATTTTCTTTATCCCTAGTTTGAGATATTCTTCTTTTTCTTCTTCTGCAACCATCTCCTCAACCTTACTTAGAATTTTATCAAATGACTCTTGACTTTTTACCACAATTCTGTGTTCTAGTAAATGCCATATAAAATGTTCCTTATCTCTCTTGATCTCTTAAATTTACTAATTCACTTCATGAACAATAAATTGTGAACCGAATTCACATCTACTCCCGAGAAACTATGCGAGTTGATCACATTATTCCCATCTTTGCCCAATAAAAAATATAATCGAACTGATATCTACCTGCATATCCTAGTATTTTTCCTGTGTATGTTCTACATATTTTGCGGTGCTTAAGCCAAAGGTTAATAAAAATTAAGCTATTTATTTTGCAAGATTATATACTTAATAGTTTTCTCTATGCGGTCATCACTAAGAATAAATTTTAAGAAAACGGTGAATTTACTGTAAGAACGCTTGGGTTTAAGTTTTTTCTCCTCCGATCAATCAGAGGTTTTGCCTGACCCAAGAATATTGAGAACAAACTCCTGGTATGTAATCAGATGTCCTAAGAGCCAACCATCAGATTCCAAACACCAGAGGTCGAGACACGCAGTAACAAAATTTAACCATCCCAGCAAATTAATAGAAGCACATATTCCAAATCTACGTATTATTGATAAATGCGCCACGACTTTGTGATAGGTGACTTAGATGTTACATGTCTGGCAAAAAAATCCTCCCTTTCATTTACCATAATGGTGGTATGCATGGTCCTGGTAGAGTAAAAAGGGAGAAATAATAAAAATTAAAAATCGCAAAAGCTTGATTTACTAACAAATAAAGTGGTCTGAAGTATCCATGAATTCTGCAATAAATTGTATGAAACATATTTTAGTAAAAAACAGAATTTATTCAATTTTCTGTTTTCTCTCATGAATGTTCCCATTAATGGGCGATGGACTTTCGAAATCGCTGCCCTCCACCCCATTGACTAGTGCTAGATACAATGCTGCTCCTTTTATAGGAAGGCTTTTGTCAAGTATATGTGCACACACACTGCCCACTTGTATTGAATGGTTGCCATTCAAAGAAATGGGCAGGGAGTCTCTGCGCTGGGATCGGAGACAAGGGCAATTTTCAATTTGTCCTTGGCCATCATTCCCTCGAGAGACAGCAACCGAATCACTGATGCATAAATTTAACTCACTCACCTGCTATACTTCTCTCATTCTTTACATTGCCTCCATCTGCAGCAAGAATCCTCCAACCATTCTGCAGGCATCGCCTCATCAGCTACGACCATGCACGGAACATGTTTTTCAGCGAAAGAAGGAAGCCTCGTCTTATCTCCTCACCTTTCGACAGATGTACATACAATTCACAATATGCTGAAATTTATTAATGAGTCGGTAAAATGGAGTAGCATTTAATAGAATGAAATGAGATGAAGTATGACAGGACTCTCAGAGGAGAGGTTATCATAACACGCTACAATATCTATGCAACAAGCCGATATTCCCAATTTCATACAGAGTTCTTTTGATGCCTGTTCTACATACACTTTTGATCAATGTTTTAATATACTAATTTATTAGAAAATATTTATTCAGCTTCTAAGTTTATCCGCAAATTATTAATTCCCTAACCATTTTAGGGATATTCAGGATTCATACTAGATGGCTGTCACATATTCTGGAATTTTATCAATACATATGTAGATATCAGAAAGTTCTAACTCTGTTGTACCTGCCCTCATTCCTATAAAATTAACCCGTGTAATTTAAAGCAGTTAAAATAGGATGGGTGCTTCATTAAAATCCATGTGATGTGGCTACATTTTCCAGGTTCTAACAGTGGGCAGTCAAATTTAAAGATGCAGAAAAAACAAGAGATATCCAGTAATTGCAGCAATGCAGTAGTGCTGTCTCAACAAAAATTCATTCTTTAATAACTAACACTGCATCCAAACACCATCACCAGAAGAATCAAAGGCAGCTTTGTTTACAGGTGCTCTAATTGGAATTGTGGATGCCTGGATTATTGTCTTCAGTGAAGGGGCAAGATTGACAGCAATCATGTGGAGAATAATTGTATTTGAGAATGCCAAAAACATAGAAGTGAGTGCTGTTTATTAAATTGATTTTGTTTTAGCCTGGAAGCTACTGCTATGATTACTTGAGAAACAAAGGTCTTCTTCAGAAGAAGTTTTTCTTCATTGATTATTAAAATTGAAACATGAAAATTAAGATTTTTGTTGAATTTTTAAGAAATATCTAACATATTTTCACATCTATGAAATAATTTCCCTTCATCAGTGACTTAAAAATTGTCTATTTCTATGCCATTATTTTCCAACTCAACTCATTAAAAGTAACACATTGTAACTGATAGAATGAGGAAGGAATAGTAGAAATAATTTGAAATGTTTTGATTCAATTTTTCATGACTACCATTTAGTGCATAAAAACTCCAAAAAATTACAAACCAATGATATCTTTTGGTGTTGAAATGAGAGACTAGTCAATTTCTTGTTTTATTTTTTAAATTTAAGGATTGAAACTTACATGAGTGGTACTTTTCAAATTGTAGTATTCCAAGTTTTTTTCCCAATGGTTTCATTGAGATTTTTTAATTTTTGCAATTATTTTGAATGATTTTTTTCGTTATTTTTAAAATTAAAATTGACCGCTGTCACCTGATGACAGGGATCAGGATAGTGCTGCGGCTAACATACTGCCTTTCCACTGAAAGGGTCCAGGTTTGAATCCTGGAGGCGGCAGATATTTTTCAGTGGTATCCTGATCTCTACTTGGGGTGCTTTATGGAGAGCACTTGCGCTTGGGGAGCTTTATGGATGGGATGTTAAACTGCGGAACTCATGGTGTCTTTTGTTAAGAGTAGGCTAATGCTGATGACAGGTTTCTTTTCACCCTTCCTCCTTTCTTAGCTACCCGTAATGGTGCAAATGACCTTAGCTGTTGGTTGCCTCCGCTAAGACTATTACAAGCTGATTACATAATCTGATGATGTTGTATTTCAATGAAACCATGGCCGCAAAAATTAAAAAGTCCAGTGGAAATTGTAAGGTCAGCCTTCATTCATCTCCTCATCTAAATCTACAAAATTGATAAATAGATCCTGCTTGTATTCTTTATTCCTCCTTGTTAGTGATCTCATTACTACAATGGCATTGCCTGCCTGTCCCTTTTCTGAATCCAAATTGATCATCCTCAAAGTAATCATTTCCCCTGCCCTCCATCCTCCCATTGAAGATCATGAGAATGACTTTAGCTGCGTATGAAATCAAACTCATTGTTCTGCATTCCAATACTTAAAGTAACCTTTACCTTTTTCTGAATAGGAACTAGCACTGACCTGACAGTCTTCCGGCCAAATTCCTCTCTCTTAAATGCCACAAATTAGTTCATAAAGACTTACCTCCCACATTTTTCTAAACATTTAATTTGTTTTACGTGAATGATGTCCACCTCCATGGCCTTTTTTGATTTTAATTCCCTTAATGCCCTTTGTATCTTGCCATCAAGCAAGCCTGGGTCTATGCTATCTTCTTCTATGCCATATTCTCTCTGTTTAACCTTGCTGGTCTAATTTCTTTAATTTACAGTTCCTGTATATATGCCATCCACCTCCCTTTTATTTTTCCTGGTTCAACTAATATCTTCCCTGACTTACCTTTCATTGCTTGGGATGATTTTTCTCCCTTACTTCCGGACATATTTTTATAAACCTTGCTGTAAACACACTAATTCTACCCTTCCTCTGCAAACTTTACTATTCCATGTCCTCCATCATGCTTCTTCCACTCAATTTGTTACCCATTCAGTTTATTATTGAACTCTTTATACTTGCTCCTGCCTAACTCTGAGGTTATATTCTTCCATTTCCTTTTCTCGTATATCTTTTTAATCATCTCATCTGTAATCAATGGTTTCCTTGTACCTTTCCTTTAATTTCTTTTGTGGCTTATGATATCCTTTTTTTAAATTAATTCTCATATTTTTAATAATGCTCAGCCCTATACCATCTCTCATGATTTTCACTTTAGCCTGATGATACTCCTTCCTTGTAAATCCAGTTTATGCTTCTGAATTTCTTTTCTTATACTGCCTTCCGTTTTATCTTTTTGTATCAGATGGTACTCTTAAAAATGACCACATTGTGATCAGAGTCAGCATCCACTCCCAGGAAACTGTGACTAGATCACAGTTCTACTGCTATATTGCCTCAATAAAAATTATCCAATTTAAATGCAAAACATTCCGAGGGCATAGTAAAAATATTCCAATAATAGCCAAAGGATTTGGATTGATTTGGTGGGTAGTGTATTGGCTTTCCACCCAAAGGGCCTAGGTTCAAATTTTGGTGACAATTTTACAGTGGTATTCCAATTCCCACTAAGAGTGCTTTGGTGTAATGTAGAAAGCATTTTAAGATGAACTGTTGGAGGGGATCTTAAATTGTAGACCCCTTGATGCCTTCCACTAATATGTGGGAACCCAATTCTATGCCTGGATTTCTCCAGTAAACGAATCACAGCAAATAAGCAATAAGGCGGCATATTGTGTAGGCTCGTCAATATTGGTTAGTTTTTAATCCTTCTGTTGTTTAGAATTAATTCCAATCACCTGTCTCTAATCTTCGGTACTCTGAACTTCTGTCTCTAATACTTATGGTAGATATAACCATAGGCAATTATGATTCCATGTATTCATTGGTTGTTAACATCTATTAGTACATGGATATAGACGTATTTTTACCCACAATATATGTATATACTCACTCAGATGCGTGGCATCTATATACGTTCAATATAACTATGAAGCCCTGGGCGCACGGTATCTATACAAATTCATGATGACTACAAAGTTCTGGTTGCGCGTTATCAATGGGTAAATACCGTAATAAATAATACTGTTTTCAAAAAATTAAATTGCTCAAAGATGGGTAGTACAGGCTCAAACCATAAATAAGGCTCTTATTACAGAGCTTCCGAATAACTTTCAAGAGATGTACCAGGGGATACTCATCAGTGCTTCATACAGCAAAATGAAGGACCTGGTAAAATAGGATGAACAAGACTTTAGGTACACTCAAATGAGTAACACTGGAAAGGCTTCGTGAAACTAGAAAACATCCTTATCTCTGAAATTTTACCACCAGCTGTGGTGCTTCTGGAAACATGAAAATGTAATATGGCCACTTGTCTTCTCTTGAGCCATACTTGCTTTAATAATAGCCAAAGTTCCATACATTAAGGTGAATAATTCTCCGGCACATGTTCTTCCTAAGTTCCTAGGCTCCCTATGTTTCTCTGGCCATAGAGGAATAAATATGCACACTAGTGAAATCAATTTTCTAACGTTGGCATTTACATTTTGCTGGGGATATTTTTCCTGAAATAAACTAAATATACATTTTAACTTTTGGCTAACCTTGAAACCATCATGTGCATCCTCCAGATTATGGATACTGGGCTGAACTCTAGACACAGAGGTTAGCTGTAAAATAAGAAAGTGTATTCCATGAATAAGCATTTATAGACCATAAATAGGTGGCATTATTCAGAAGGCATAGAAGATGCACTTGGGTTAGAAAGCAAAAATCTCCATAGGTGGAGTATCATGGTGAGTCGCTCCCATCAAGCACTAGGCAGCCATTTACTCCAATGATGAGACAGCATGTACGTTAAAAAGTACTTCACAAGTACTCCTATTAGTACTTCTGATTTGGCATTCAACCAAATTTCTTAGAAAGTGGACAGAATGCCATATATTTACTGTTTATGCTGTGCCTGCAAGGGCATAACCTACTTATACATGTATACATCACAGTCTCTCAATGTAATAAACAACTGGAAATTTCACGTATGCATTGGATTTCCTGAGAGAGAAACAATATGAGTACAATTTAATATAAAAACCTTCCTAGCTTTCCGAACACCATCACTTAAGTAAAGAAGGGGAATAATTCACAGAGGAATGCAAAAGATGAATCATGAAATACAGGCAACAGGATTTATTTAAAAACTGAAAACTGCTAAAAACCAATCTTAAAACTGATAATTCATAATATTGATGCACTCTTGAGAAATTAATCCTTCTATCGTTGGGCATGAGCTTGTAAATTCCCTTGGTAGATAGCTGTGAATGAAATTTCCCAATTACACTCCAGGTCAACTTACATCTTTCTCCCTTCCCCTCTGACTTATCACTGCTAAACATTTTATGTTTAGAAAATCTGTTCGTAAATTTTACAAACACTATGAAAGATGCCTCAGAAAATTATTAACTGAGCCAGGGAAGATTCAAGAGAGATTGAATAAATATATATAGGCTTTATATTGAACAAATATTAGACTAGCATGCTAAGGTCCAGGCCTAATTGGCTGCGAGATAGGAAAGATATGGGAATTGCCATCAAGGCCATGGGGATATAGAACATTTCTGCAAAAATGCTTGAGGGTTTAGAAAAGCATAAGGCAGATTTTTTCTTATGAGTGTTAGCTCCCATTCCAAAACAGTGAAAGGCATCCATATGCAAGGACTTTAGAACAGTAATCTTGATTATGCATTTAGCTTAAGTAATATTTAGGTTGAATGAAAACGAGAAAGCCGAGACCGTAAACTTGATTTGATTGAGGCAAAACAAAGTTACAAGTAAGGCGAAAGATAGGGAACACATACTAGGTCACTTGGGGGTGTTTGGGAAACAGCGACCCAGGTATACCTCATTTAAATACAAAAAGGCAAAATTAATAATAAAAAATAAAACAAACTTACAACCACTCAATCACTAATGTGTGTTAAAGAATAACAGCCACTCTTGCGAATTGTATTCACACACACACTCAGGGTTTGCAAGGATATCTCCTAGGTCCATTGTATTCCTACTGGAATTAAATCAATAAAAATAAAAAGAAAAGGCCCAGGTTCCCTTCAAAATCAGTCAATCACTTGGGTGTAATAGACCTTTGTGAATCGCACTCACTCTCTCGTTAAGGGTTTACTAGGATTCCTCCTATGCCAGTATCCATCATTAGTACTAATCCTAGGGGAATACAAAACTCACATCAAAGTAAGGGAGCAGTTCCTTTCCCTATGCCACCTGAGGTTTCCCAGGAGAATCTGGTACCCAAATGTTGACACAGCTTTTATGAAGCTGAGGATAACCAAAAGCATCATCCAGGATAAGGCATGGGCCTGCTAATCAGCAGTACAGCTCTTCAACCAAGGGACCACCACCAGACCACTGCATACCTGAAATGAACAGCCAAACCCTTGAAATGCATGTTCATACAAGTGGATTGCAAATTAAGCCTTCATATTTCTAAATCAGGTGATTTTACATGAGATTCACTGTCAGGATTGTCATATGAAAATAAAACAAGAGCTCATTAACTTCTCTGAATTCATTTGACTTTTTATACATCTAGGTAAAAGCAACAATGCACAATAGAAGAAAAATTCTTAAAATAATGTTTATTGCAATGATTATTTTTGTTAAGTTTTTATCTCATGCTGCATATCGAGCATACTTTCTTCAAAAAGATGGAATATTTCTCCCTACCGAGAACACCCAGGAGCTGACCAAAGAGTTTTATTAACCACACTTATGTTACCATTGTAAAATATGCTGTTACACCTCTTCAAACAAGCTAATTTAGTTTACTTGTAGCTTTAGTTGACACATGGAAACTTAATGGTCAATTGAAATCATGCTATGGAAGCATAACAGAGCACTCAAGGCAACATAGTGGATGATTTCAGCTGTCGCCGAGCAATAATGCTAGAACCAGGGCACAATATCTTTTTTGATGATACTTAAGGGTAAAAAAAAAATCTGGTTACATTATCCTGAACCAATTTGTGAATCAAGATAGCCAAACAACCACCTAATTTGAACATAGTAGATATCACCACAAGAAGGTGTAGAACAAACAGGCAAAGAAAAACAACCACTAATATATGATGCACCGCTTGATATTTGAATTTTTAAATATGATCAATATTTGCCAATGGCTGTCTCACTCATTGACAAATATTGGACAACAAGGGTAACAAAATGTAATTCAATCAATTCCTCACAATATTTTCATTCAAAGAGAGAAATGAGTTTTTGAAAATATGCATAACACAGCAGGACATCAATAATAAATTGTAAAGCACTAATAATCATGTTGCTGCAATTTGAAAATACACAATTTCACAAAACGATTTACATAAAGGACAAACAAGTTATTGTGAAAGTTTCAATTACTTGACTGCATAATCTTCAGGCTACCGGTTGTGTAACTTTATTTGGCTTTCTACCAAAGACAATAAGATAGATGCCACAAATAATAACTGACAAAGGAAAGAAATCCATGTGAGGTTCTCATACATGCATGTATCAATACACCTTCATTACAATGTTGTAATAGCACATTAGATCCCTTCTTCATAAAAAGATGTCAGAGAGATACATAAAAATTAATGTTAAATGCAAATAGGATAATATAAGAACACATCTGGATTAATGATATCCTTGATTTTTTCGAATGCTTTTGGCAAAATGTTCCAATTTTCCAAATTAAAACAGTAGAATTAGCAAATTTTTCATTATAATAATTACATTTACTTTTATATTATATCACAATAAATTGTCTCATTTCTTAAACTTATTGGTAAATTTATTGATAATATGTGAAATTCATAACATACACATGCAATGACAGTCATAGCACGGTTCCTCTGTGGAACTATTTCACCCCATATGTGGTATTTCTTCACTAGAGTTTAAGGTAACTATGGTTATGAGGCCACAGCCATTGAAATGTCAGGCTGACGAATTGCATTAGTGAAATCACTTGTGAAATTTTTCAGCTTAAATCTATTTCATTTCACCATTATCTTCACCAGTCTTCTTCTAAAACGCTTAAGCACCTATGCTGAAGACATACTGGTAGAATATCAGGGTGGCTTTAGAGCTGGTAAAAGTACCATTGACCAGATATTTTCGGTAAGACAAACAATGGAGAAATGCTACGAATATAATGTTGATTTGCATATGCTCTTTATTAACTTCAAACAAGCTTTCGACAGTGTGAACAGAAAAGAGATGCTACATGTGTTGAGAGGTTATGATATTCCAGAGAAACTGATTAGACTGGTTCAATTGACATTGCATGAATCACAATGTAAAGCCTTTATTGGAGGTAGAGCAAGTAGAGCATTTAATATGACCTCAGGGGTAAGACAAGGAGATACTCTCTCAGCCACGTTATTCAACCTGGCCCTACATAATGCAATGAAAGAATTGAATTTTAGAGGGACCATTGAGCATAAATCCTAGCAAGGATTCGCATATGCAGATGATATAGCACTAATTGCATGAAATGTGAATGACCTAAAAGAAATGTTTGACATTTTAGAAAACACTGGTAAAGAAGTGGGGCTGAAGGTTAGTGAAAATAAGACCAAAAACTTGAAAATGTCAGCTTCTCAGAACAAGCGGGACTTTCAAAACATAATAATTGGGAATTATGAGTTTGATGGTGTCAAAGAGTTTACCTATCTAGGATTCAGACTTAACAATGAAAATAAGATATCCATGGAGATCAACCAAAGGGTAATGGAAGGTAACAAGGAATATTTTGCAAATGTAACATTCCTCAAAACAAGGTTACTATCAAGGAATACAAAACTGAAGATCTATGAAATGTTTATTAGACCTGTTGTAACTTATGGAGCTGAGACATGGACATTAACAAGTCAGGATGAAGACACCCTCAGAAACTTTGAAAGAAAAATCTTAAGGAGAATCTATGTCCCAATTAGAGAAGGAGAGAGATGAAGAATTAGAATGAACATTGAGATAAATGAACTACTAGAAGGGAAGGAATGTTAGATCTGCCAAGTCACTACGGCTGGCATAGTTGGGCCAAGCAAAAAGGATGGAAAATGACAGAATGTCCAGCTTAATAGTGAGATGGAAGGGGTTAGAAGAAGAGGCAAACCAAGGAAGAGATGGCTACAGGATGTGGAGGATGATTTGAAGGCAATGGGAGTTACAAGCTGGAAGGAAAAAGCATGAACTGAATGGAGGCATATCATAGAGGAATCCAAGGCCCACATCAGGCTGTAGAGCTTCAGATGATGATGATTATCTCACGGTTTTCTCATAAGGAACTGGACGATCAAATGGCAGGTTCATCAGAGAGAAAACCTCGTATTTTATATAGAATTCACGTTTTGGAGGTCTTGTATTTGATACACACTGCACCAGATTCTCTAGTAGCAGGTAAGTTTATTCAAATTTGAAATATATTTTCCTGACAATTTCAACAAATTTTTATTCTTGGAATCCAATTCACTAAATTCCTACCCCCAGGTTAATAAGGAAAATAAAACATCCAAATAATGCCCACTTAATGCAATGCCATTTATTTGTTCACACAACATTTCGTCAGGGGAAAGTACCGGAAGCACCTTCTCATGCCTATCGAAACTGATTTATCGTTCAAATTTTAAGTGATTAATAGCTTAAAAATTGGAAATTTTCTCGTCGACCTTAGGAGTAAATAATTGAAACACGAGCGTAAGAGAGTAAACCAGCTCACCCTACACAATTGAGGCGAAAAGAAATAACCATAGAAATAATTAACGGAACATTTTACGCGATGAATATCGTAACTATTGAAACCTCACACCTTGTAGCTAAATAATTTGAAAAATCACGCATTTAAAATAGAAATGGCGGTGTAACTTGTGTAAAATTAGTTTCAAAGCAGTACACTGGGCTGCTAATTCCCAATTCGACTTTCTAAACTCATATTAGCACTGAGTGGTTTAATAATTAGCACTAAGTGGTAAAATAATCCGGTACCTCCTCCCACGAAATACCGAATGACAACGAAATAAACCACTACACTGCAAAGTACTCATTCAATCACATAAGAGAAATTTCAATCACCTGCAAATATATCGTAGTTCCGTCTGTCCGGGTCTAGCAAAAGAAGCACACTGACACACTTTCACACAACGTCAAATAAAATATCTAAGGTAAACGGGACTATGAGATAGAGATACAGTTCACATTAAAAGTTAAGGCGAACACTGCAACTATAAGGAAATGGGAATATCTCGGAACTTGAAAATACAAAATGAGACAAAACTTAAATATCCATAAATGTGATAATTGTAGTTTAGGTTATTGGGACCGAGAACTTTTGCGTGGTGACCGCAACTTTATTGACAATTGGGATACTATCATGGTGCGGTTTGCGGTAGTCCTGGGGTAGAGCGTTGGATTGCGACCATAGGGCCCCGGGTTCGATTCCCGGGCAAGTCTGTTGACACGACATGGCTCGGATATCAAACATTCATCGGACTAAGCACCATGTGAGCTATACCATCAGCAACCAATGCGACCTTTACCGGTTATGACTGTTTTTTTTATCTAGAGAGAGCTGGAAAAACTCAGCTCTCGGTAAGATATCTTAGCTTTGCTCCAACCATGTTTAAACTACAATGTACACGACACTCAAACAGGATTAGCAGTTCCGCTCGGAACTGCACATTTTCCCATGACGACATCTGTCATATCTACTAATCTAACTTTTTTACAATTATAAGCTATAAAGATGGGTTGGGACAATCAGTCACGAACTCAATTGAGCGAGTCTTTCAACTGAGTGTGATGACTGGCGACATTAGCAATGAGATCAAAGGGCCTTCAGTGAACGTTTGGCGATTGGGAATGTTGATGCGGTTGTTTGCGTTGCTGACGCAAAAGAAGTCTTCCCATGACTCCGAAACGACTCGGAGAATCGAAGGACTCGCAGAGTTTACAGTGAGTGAAACAAATACGATTGACTGACTGCTGCGATGAATCAAAAGAAACGAGCCCTTCCATTTCCAATGAGTCCAAGTAGTGACTCGGAGATTCGAAGGGCTCGGTGAACTCGTGGAGTTTACAGTGAGTAAGTCAAATGAATGCGATTAAAAGGTGGGGAGGAATATTGAGTTCCTGAAATCTGCATAGTAGCCTCCAGTGTTCCTGAAACCTCAACTATGTTTCTGTGTTTGAGTAGGAGGAGATGACCGGACATATGTGATCTTTATCGGTGGGAGGGAAGATCCCATCTTTTGGGAGGGTTATTCCAACCATCCTCCAGCGAACATTTAACACGGCATCAGTACCAAACGCACCGGTGATGGCACTCACCCTCTCCTCCGGGACATTGCAGCCAGGACCCTGTGCGGACGAGGACCCATCGTCTGTCCATCTATACAGGCGATGCCTAAGTCAACTTTGACGACCCAAGGTCTTTCCAGGTGCCAAAAGGAAGTGGAAAGATACGCACCGATGGATGTCTTCGTAGCATCGGAAATGAAGAGGAAGATGCCAAGGAAGGCGGAATGACCTTTATCGGAAACTTGCTCTTCTACCATTGACACCGCCGATGCAGCAGCTGAACTGATGCTTTCATCCGACGAGACGGCAAGCGACGGTTTCACTGAATTCTCTCGAAAAAAGAAGAAGAGGACGCCTTCCTCTCCTTCCGCCCCTTCTCCCACCGACCCGTATCCTGCATGGAAAGCGAGGAGGAGTAAATACCGAAGTGACTCCGCATACAGGTCAGAGTCATGTATGGCATTACTTGCATGAATGATGTTATAAGGGCTTTCGAAGAAAATATCGGGCAATGCTTCCACCTCGAAGTGCATCGCTCGTCAACCAAGCTCTCGTCGATTCAACTCTGGACCACAGGGCAGCCGGACCTTTTAGATGGTATGAAAGTTCAGTTTTATACGCAACCCGGGAAATTCATATCGGAATTGAGGAGGCCAGTACGACCTCGGTCACACACCTCCACCGCGACGGGAACTTGGACACGCTCGAAGAACTTATCCCGAGGACAGCGCAGGATTTCTTCGGAAAAGCACCAGTCTGACTTTGCTGTTATTCGAAGAATCGCATAGGTGCAAGTCTGGTCTTGGGATCGCCTTAAGTGATCCATTACTAGACTAGATCTGCCATCAGCTCTTCCACCAATGAAGAAGCGGGTGAGATGCTGATACCGCCGATCCACAAAGCCACCATGAGAAAAACAAAGACGACAACTATATATCTTGGAAGACGAAAACCGTCTGGGAAGACGACAGGGATGCCTCAAGACGAGGTCGTCGCAAAGAGGAGAAATAGAAATGCGATTGACAGACTGCTGCTATGAATCAAAAGAAAGGAGTCCTTCCATTTCTCATAAGTCCTAGTGACTCGTTTGGAATCCAAATTCATCCACTCCCAGAAAATCAGTAACCTTGTCATTTTGACGTTTGTTTATGGAGTGAGTTATGAGTAATTTTTTAGTCATTACTATAATGATGCGATGAATTTGAGTTATAATTTTCATTTTAGTTTGTTAGTTTAATTAATTAAAGTTTATTAATCCTGGAATAGCACAGTTTAATTCATTGGATTATCAGAAATCTAAAGTAGGTGGTAGTTACAGGTTTTTTGACAAACACCATACTACAGATGTAACGCCAATATTATTGTCAATACATTGTAAATGACAAAGATACAATACATTTATTATAATCATAATTTTTGGTGAATTGTTGTCCAAGCTATTCATTAATGAGCAATTTACAAGAACTTGAAATTAGATAATGGAAACAGAAACATATGACAATACCCACAATACCTGTATGAAGTAGATTTATATACTATACAACAATAATTTTCACTTGCCCACTCATCTTGAAAAATACGCATTGAATGATACAGGTTATGTAATTGTATACACATTGCAAAAAATATAGAAATAGTCGTTGATGGGGGATACTGTGTGACCGATTGTTCTGCAGTAATATTGTATCAGAAAATTTACATTTTCCAGGGAAACATTTTATGATAAGAGCTTTACAGATTACTCATTTGAATTGAAAACCTAGAGATTTCTTCAATAAAGTAACAATGATTATTGCATAGCCCAACATTGGATGTATTTTAAAATTTACCAACTCTAAACTAAGCAGTAATATAAGATGGAAAAGGAAGTATTTTATTCATCACAGTAATGATTTAAGAAAATCATCATTGGCAATTTGTTAGGGCCCAATCAACTTCTTTTCTCAGTAAAAAACTTGCCTCATTTTAAGAAAACAAGCTCACAAGGCACTGAGGTGGCCATCTATTTATTTACTTATTGCTTTATCCACCATAAACTGGTTAAGTATGGTTTTGCCATAAAACAAAAAAATGTACATCAATATTGTTAGTATACATAAAATGACCATTGTAGACCAGTTTCCTGCTTATTCACCAAATAAGTGGGTCAGAGGTCCTCTCAAAGTACTCCTGAAGGTAATTGTCCACTTCAACTATTGCTGCAGATGTTGGATGTCCCTTCTTTTGGCTGGCAGTGGTGGGGTCAAATTCCTCCCACATTGAAGAAGTTTGCAGGGGCCTCTGTTCTTCAGGTTCCAGTGGTTCAATAATGGGTACTGGCCTGGCTATGTTGCATAAGGTATGGTAAGCTGCCTTATGATTTTTATCTTGGGAAAAAGCACATATTTTGAATCTTGGATCTAATAAATGCTTCTCTCAATATAAAATTTATCTCCACATCTTTTAATCTCTTCTGGAGCCTCTCCTGTATTTTATGAGCCATAGAATTTATTTCACGCAACTTATCATTAAAAATGTTGATGTGTACTTGGTCAAAAATCATCTAATAAATGGAATTTTGGAAACTGAAGAGCCCACTCCTTTTCATCTATTATCTTAAGGTTATAACAATGTATTGCTATTGTAGAAAGGATTGGCTTCTTCAGCTAAGTGAATACTTCAAACATTATATAGGTGGGATTCCACCTCATTGGTGTGTCCTGTTTTAGTTTAGCCATCAGTTGGCTTCATGACGCGGCGGAAGAAAGGTACAACGCCGGTATTAAACGCCGGCTTGCTGCTTACAAGGATGCAAAAAGTGATTGATTGTCAAGGCAACTATGTAGAAAAATAGCTAAATGCTCAACCTTTCCAACGATGTACACAAAGTTGAGAATAAATTTGATTTTTCATGAAAAAAATAGGGGATGCTACTTTTCGAATCGCCCTCGTATAATGATATTTTATGAATAAACTTAAAAATTTTTCCAACTCAGAATCGGTTTGATGGAGCTCTCCATTTCTTGTGCCCATTAATCATGGGTTAAATTATGAATAAAACACTCAGAATGTAAACAATTTATTTATTTAAAAGTATGATAATGATGCTGGTTATCACATTTTCACAGCTGATTCAGCAGTATCTCCTACATCCAATTGAGAAGATGTTGGATGACTTCTTAATTTCCAGCAGCACTCACTTTCTTGTTAATTCAAAGTGTCTGTGGCTGGTCATGCTAAACAAAAGAAACCACTCCACTTCCATTCATTGAAGGTCACAGCGAAACACTTTCACAGTTATACACACATGAGGTAAAAAATTTTTTAAGTCACTGTTCTTGGGGGGATGGTGTCAAAGCATGTGGCGATTAACACATGGGACTTACATGCTTCAACTCGCTTTCGGAGGATCACAGTTTCTTTTTCAAGAGCTTCCACAAAGCTAGGGTCTCTATAATCCATACTTGCCTCTACATGCACTGAAACAACAAAAATATGAGTATCAATTACACACATGGGAGGAATGAATGCTGTATTTTAATTTTAAACAAGCAGCACCATTTACATTCATTTGCTTGGAGCACGCCAATTTTTCTAGCATGTCATGCATTTCTAGTCATGCATTTTCATGAGTACTCTGTGTAACTGCAAAATGGATGAAAACTTACTGAGGGAGACATTGCTTGCCTGGATTATATTTATTTTTATCCCCCCACTGTTATTCTGTTGATAGTTACATTTAAGAATGATTTAACTACAATTACAGAATTGGATTTAAGAATTTTTACTCAAGGGGGAAGAAGAAACTTGATTCTATTGCCATCACTGCAGCATGGGTTGCCCAACATTACAATGTTTTTATTTCTTTTGCAGTTTGAAAATGCTGTATGGTTCCTAACTCACAGCTGATAGGTTAATGCTAAACCTATGTAGTCAGATTGGAACCATGAAACAATTCTTTGTACTTCCAAAGGGATTTTGGCATTCAAAATTCTGTTAAAAATAAGATATTTTATTGATCCATAAAAAGGTACCACCATTATTCATGAAAGGAACCTCAATGGAATTACATGATTAACCAAGCAGCTAACCTACAGCACTGGAGCTTGTAATGCAATGGAGGCCAAATGAATTTACTTGTTCTTTTAAATATAGCTTTCGCCTGGATTACTGGGTGGTACTGTGCTTGCCTGATAGCCCAAAGGACATTGGTTCAAGTCCTACCTCACTGATTATGTCAATTGTGGGGGTTTAACTCCTAGGAAAGCTGATGACAAGGTAAGAGTTTCTCAAGAACTCCAGAGCATAGAGACCACTAGAGTCATCCCAGGAAAAAATGAAGGAAAAATGTACTCATAAGCATTCAAAGATATCCTTTATTATGAAACCTCTATGGCTTCTGCAATATGCTTATTGAGTGTGGAATTTGCACTGATGATGCCATAAAATTTGGAATAAGAGAAGATAAGTACTTTGGAACTGGTAGAATTTTTTTATAGACATACCAGCAAAAGAACCCATTCTGAAATTGTGGAGATGGGAGTTGTTTTTCTTCACCCATCTTCTTCCTTGTCATCATTCTATTAAACTTGTGACCAATTTACCATTTTCCTTGACCAAACAACCCAAGAATTCAGGGCCTAAATAGTGAATTTGTACTGGTTTAACAATAAAGTGGGCTTACACTCATAGCTCCACCTCGACGGATGGATGAGAAGACGTTGCTTGGCTGCTGCTAACTCCTTCTTGAGCTCCTGCTGTTGGGCCCTCAGCTGTCGAATCTGGCTCCACCGTATCACCTCCTGTTCTGTCCACCTCCGCTCCAGCCTCTCCACATCTTCCTGGCAGTACTGGAGCAGGGGCAAGCACTGGCACACCTCCCTACTGCCACCACCCACCTCATCACAGCAAGCATTACAGTCCAATTCCACCCCCCCACCAAAACTATCCCCCTCCAATTCAGCGTCCCTGCCACCAGCGGCTGCAACTGCAAACTGTGCGATGAGTCGATACAGAATCTTTGGTCTCCCAGACATGGATCATTTGCAAGTTGGACAAAAGTAGCGAACTACTATGCCCAGTAATGTAAAATGGACATGAAAAGAAATTCATTGTGTCTTAAGGCTTGGGGCCATTAGTTCTTTAACCTATTACTTTCACATCTCACTAAATTAACTCTATTGATGGTTTATTAGAAATTTAACTAAGACCTATAGAGTCAGTTTTTAAGGCCATATCAACTTTTCCTGATTGTATCCTTCAAGACATCAGATGATCTATTTAAAGCTTACATTTTTCAGGTTAAGAATAAATGGCTTAAGCCCTGAGACAATCACAATGGCAATTTTTAAAACTATGTTTGAGGGTAAATGTGATTGCTAAAATATATATTTAACTGACATACATAATGCATTATTTTTTAGATTGCCAAAATAAAATATCACAGCAGTAAGATTGACAGTAAACATAAGTGCATCAATATAAATCTACCATTTTGAATCTGTAATTTTCTATATATTTAGATAATGTCCATTTGAAGATAATGCGGTTTAAATTTCTCTAATAATTAATTAAAAAATTTTTTAAAATATAATATGCTTAAATTTAAAAATCAAAGCAGAGGCAGAAACAATGAAAATTAAGGGCACGTAAGTTCATACTACCTACATGACTTTCAAATGTACTGTGTTTACCTTAAAGATCTATCTCCATATTTTATGTGATTTTTAAAAAGACATGTACTCATCTATGCATAGTATAAATTGTTCACCCATCATTTACATGAGGCCCAGTAGTGATCCAAATGCATAATATGAAAATAATTGTGACTTTGAAGACCTATCAAATCTAATAACAAGTGGAAAAAATGTTATTTCAATATTGGGAAAGAGTAGGAGGTAAAGATTGATTGGTGCAACATCTGATAGCAGAATAATTCAAAGCAAACATAGTTGTACACCAAGATTCAAAATGATTTTTCCTTCCAATAATTCTCATATAATTTCCTGTTTTACACTAGAAATGCAATAATCAAATATTTAACTAAGAAAATGATGAAATAGAAAATTTTTTTTCTCACGATTAGAGCATGAAAAAAATTTGTTTGAAAAATATTTACCCGTTTTTGTGGAATAGCCTCAATGCAAAATTATGCCATAATCAAAGTGTAAATAAATGCATGAAGGTTTTTAAATAGTTGGTTTCAATAGCAAAATATACGTTTTATATATTCAATTGTTCCCGGCTGAACCTTGTGGAAATTCATTTTAATTAAATGAAGAATACAATGCATCTTTCCACTGTCTTTTATTTGCGTACAACCGGTTTCAACGCTCAACCGTTATATGCAAATAAAGGACAGTGGAAAGATACATTGTATTCTTCATTTAATTAAACGTTTTATAGTTGATAAAAGAATTCCACACATATACTCACATTAATATCTAATTGTGATAACACTCAAATAATCAAATATGTATGGCATACTATTCACATCCAATTTCAAAATAAATTACAAAAATATTTTATTTCACTAGTTGATATATTCTTTACTTAGCTCTAAAACAGGCTTTGACTCTAAAATGAGCGATAAAAAATTATGATGCAATCTGGTTCTGAATAGTCATTTTGAGAGTTCATTATGAAAAGAAATTTAGCTCATACTTCCAAAGTTTCTTTGACTTACAAATAATTTCTGAGATTTGTTTGCTTTTGCATGAAACCTATAAATACTTGTCTGACAATATTTTATATGAAACCAATACTTTTACAGCATGGTATAGAAGCAACAATTTAGTGGTTGAATAAATAAAAAAAAATGTTTCCAAGAAAAAGAAAGTAATGAAAAAACACAAAGATAGGAAAGAGGAAACAATTGATTTTTTCCAAACTGGTCAATTGAAAGACTAAAATACATAGCCAAAGAAATATTTTTTAACTGGCTCATTGTGTTTCACTAGAACTGTGAACTTTCACAATTAAATATCAAGTCTTACTATTGATAACAGTCAAAATAACATATGCCCTAGCATGCTTTACTCATGATTTCTCTAGCTTAAATTAATACTCACCTGCACCACTGGCTCTGTCATCCAGTTCCTGGCTGGATCCAAAACTGGAGCACTCACTGTCTCTTAATACACTCTCATAACCAGAGCTTTCACACTGCGCAGCTGCAGCAGCTAAATCTCCTTTCATCAGACTTCCCTTGTGTGGTCCCCTATCCAATTTGGTCGAATGGACAGGTGTTGTAATAACTGATGCAGCCGAGACCCTTCCAGAGGTTATTCCTGCCACTGCACCACTGGCAGAAACAATGCCAGAATCATTTCCACTGTCATACCCTTCGAGGACTGAGCTAGAGCTGGCAAGCATTGTTTGAACTTTGCCACTAGCCTTTCTGGACTTCTTGTCTTGCTTCTCAGAGACTGGTATGGCAGATCCAAGAGAGGCAACACTAGCCTTCAGTGCAGCTTTGGAGCTCTTACGAGCGCTACCAAACAGCCTGCTGAGTTTTGGAGCCTTCACTATGGGAGTAGGTATCGGCATAGGCTGTGGCAGTGGAGGTGTTGTGATGGGTGGTGGCTGTACCCACTTGTGGTGGGCGTTATCTTCGTCATCTGACTTTCCCATCACTGTCCTCTCACCTGAGGGCTTCCTCTCATTCACCCTTTCCTCCTCATCCCTCCTGATTTCCTTTGATTGCTCCTTAGAGTGCTCAGTCTTCTTTGGCTTATGGCCAGGCCTCACGCTCTGCACCTTGCCACCCTCCTCCTCATGGTCTGAGGTTGACTGCCCATTTCCAGGAACCCTCCTTTCCTCCACAAACTCCATTCCTGCCGAGGAGTGCTTGTCAAGGTTGGGATTTGACGCACCGTCGGGATGCCTCAAGGACGAGAAGCTCCCGAGGAGCTTGTGTGGCGATGAAGTGTTGCTGTTCCTTTGGTTCCCTATGTTTGAGTCCATGGGTGCTGACACTTGGCTGGGTGGTGTCGGAGACGAACGAGGAGAGTCCCTGTCGAAGCCTCTGAAGGCAAGTGACACTCTGTGGAACTCGCTCCCATTTGAATTCCTTGCCTGTGCCTTGTGGGAGGGGGACATGTGTTCTGCTTTGGGTGATGCAGGGATTGGTGCTATGTTCTGCAAAGGGGCTACTTTGACTCTTGATTGCAGGCAAGTGTTCAGGAGACCTCCCTCACTCTGGACCTCACAATCATTCATCCCCTGCCACTGCTTATCAGACCCTTCCACCCCAACTCCACGGCGCAAGGACATCTTGCAGTGATCACAGATCTTACCCAGGGGTGGAGAGCCAGAATGGTTGACTGGCTCACTGTACAGACTTCCACCTCCACCTCCCTTCATGCCATCACAAACTCCGTAGTCCTCCCCACCACTTCCCAAACCAGTGTCTTCTTCACCTAGCCTTGTTCGTGGGCCGTAGAGCATGTCAGAGAGTGACAATGACTGGCAACGGGAAGGGAGATGAGGCAAGTTGGAGGCAGTTGACAATGGCTCCCTTGCCTTGCTTCCAGAGGCAGCCACACTACGGCAGAGCTCATGAAGTTTTGCGAGCTGATCAAACTTGCGAGCATAGAAGTCAGCTTTGCTGCAGTTGTTACCACCATTGAGATTTCCAAGGTTTTCGTCACACACTTTGCCATTTCTGGAAGATTCGAATATGTTGTAGGAACTAGTGGGATCTGAGGAAGGAGGTCCTAAGTGCTGCTGATGTTGGAGTTGTTGCCTCAAATTATCACCCATTCCAGAGAGAAGTGTCCGCTCAATATCAGCTGTCACTGACAATGAGTCTGAAAACAAATAAAAGATTTGTAAATTCATGTGAAGAGGAAATTATAGTGGTAAAAGTCATCCAATTCCCAAAAAATATTATATTCATTGGACTCTGGGATATTGTTTATTTGATATCTGATAACAGAAAAATTATAAAATTGAAAACAAACCAAAACAAATGTATATTAATTCCATGTTTTTATGTGAAATCAAAGTGACTCCACATAATTAAAAGGATTAGAAACTTGCATTAAAAATTACATCTCTCTTATTGCAAGCTAAGCTGTAACTACAACCCTGTAATACTAATTTATATACTAGAAAATTAGGCAAAATCATTTACAGGGTACGTTCCAAAAGTAATGCAATTAAAATTTTCATGCCGCTCCTATTGGTCCTGTAGATCTCCAAGCCCTTTTGTTAGCATAGATGTTTTTCTGGGAATAAGCAACTATACAGCAGTGCAGTGTGTGTGTTCAGATGGATTGGTATAGATCAACTGAGGGAGGTATGGGGGATGAAAAGAAAATTTGGCCATATACGTGGGCAGAAAGGGAAGGGTTTCAGGAATTTTTAAGGAGAGAGTTTCTGGGATGGGCAGGTAGTGGAGCGACCATGGAGATAATATAGGAAATATGCAAAGAAATAATTCTTGAAGGACAAACATAGAATGTCCCCATAAAAAATTTGAAATAGAATACCGATCCAGAGCACTATAACAAAACCATAAAAAACTCAAGAGTGCAGAAAGAAAGGCACACAGATTAAATAATTGAAGTAAAGAAATGTCACAGCATCACAGCACCTTGGTCCAGAACCTAAATATGGAAAACAAAAAGGCAAAGGAAAAATTTCTTATCGATAAATTCTATTCAATTATATTTAAATTTATTCAATTATATTTCTATTCAATAAATTGAATTGAATTGAATTGATACAATTTCAAAGGACAATGCAACGAAATTCTATAGATACATGAGAATGAGGAAAGACATCAGGGAACGCATGAACATATTAAAAGCAAACAATAATGGCATTATACCTCGACACTATAGAAATATCAAATATTTTCAACTCCTGGTTTATGGTTTTTTTGGCGAATAGAAAATAAGGCTTGCCTAAATAGCTCAGAAACGACAGAGAACTTCATCAGGGTTTCAGCACAAAATAGCTCAATTTCCTCAACAAACAGTATTATCAGAGAGGGCTTGTGCAAAAAATTTGCAAAAAAATTAGGAAGATGATGAAAAATAAGTCAGTGGGACCGGACAATATATCAATTGACATTTTAAAACTGGGTGATACCGCAAGAGCTTGGTACCTGAGCCATCTATTCGAAGTAACTTTGAATAATGATGCCTTGCCTAATGATTTCAGCGGATAAAAGCAAACATTACATCAATTTTCAAGAAAGGGAATTAAAAAAATTTAACAATTATAGACCAGTAAGCATAAAATTAGTTGTTTACAAAAAAATGGAAAAAAGAATCACTGACTACATTCAGGAATAGTGGACAAGAGATAGATATAGATGGCTATTCAAAAACCAACATGGATTTAGAATGGGATATTCATGTGAAATGCAGCTTTTGGGATTAAGCCAATATATTGGTGACTCAATTGATGAGGGAAATGATGTTGATGCAGTAATCTTTGATTGCTTGGCAACTTTTGACCAAGTGCCTCAATACATAATTGTTAAAGTTGCAGTCATTGTTGCCATTGGATTTGAGGGAAAAGTAATGGATAAAAAATTTTCATACAGGCAGAATTCAAAAAGTGAAAATAAGGGATGCATTTTCAAAAGAGGCAAACAATATAGCAGGATTTCCACAAGGCAGGGTTCTAAGGTCATTACTCTATTACTCTAATACGGTAATTATTATTCATTTTATTTTTTTCACACCATGAGCCATTTCTCAAAGCTACAAAGCATGGTGTGAAAAAAATAAAATTAATAATAATTACTGTATTTTCCCATCGATAACGCACATCCAGAACTTTCTAGTTATCATGAATTTCTATAGATACCGCGCCCTCATTGCAATTAGGCAATTTTCCTGGTGGTAATAGTCAAGTCTGGTCAACAGCCACTCTTACAATGCACATAAAAACATGCACAAGAAGAACAGATAGGAGACAAAATGCTCTTGTATACAACGGCAATTTAAGAAGACCAACTGCATACATTGAGTGTGTAAAAATGTGTCTAAATCCATGTACTAATAAATATTAACAACCAATGAATACAAGGAATCATAATTGCCAGCGGCCATATCTACTGTAGGTATACAGAAGATTAGAGCCAGGTGATTGAAATTAACTGCAAACAACAGAAGGATCAAAAAATTACAAAAAATTTACAAGCCAACAAAATATGCTGCCTAATTGCTTTTTTGCTTTGATTTGTGGGTCAAAACGAGACATCGATTTTGTGTGCCCTTTTATTTGCTATATAAATTAACTTTCAGAAAATCAAATATAAAAAAAGTAAAGGCATGAATGAAATGGAATTTTCTCATTTTGTTTGCTTAACTTCTCTTTGTTAGTATTGATTCTCAGCTGTTCCAAACACCCTCCAAGTTCTATGAAATGCTGCCTACATGGTGATTGTTTCAAACCTGAATTGAGTTAAGCTTTTGTAATTTAGAATTTTCTCAAGAAATACCCATGAAGAAAATTTTGTGAGAAGAAAATCGTATACAGTGATGTTAAAGCTAGAAGTTATTGATTTCGCGAAAGAAAAAGAAAATCACGAGGTACTATGCATTAGGATAAAGAAGTACTACTTATAGAATAAATGAAGTAAATAAATTATATGTTTCTTCTCTTTCTCATGGATTTATGAGATGTAATAACTGTAACAGTTTCAGATCTGTATAAAATTGAATGCAATTAGAAAGGCATGCTTCCAGACTATTTTATTTTTGCGAGACTCTTCTTTACATTATTGTGTATATATGTATGTAAATGTTTGAATTTTTTCATTTTACATGACCAAATCGTCATTTTTTTATCATATGAACATTTTTGAATAGATCATGTGTACATTATTGATGGGAAAATACGGTAACATGCAGAAATTGCAACATTAATACTCCTTCAAACTTAAATATCACATTTAAGACTCTTTTGAGGACTGGTAACTTTGAGAAATTGATTAAGATTTAATTTAAAGAAATTAAATATATGTTACAAGTTAGATGATTTTAACCTTAACAAATGAACTAAAGATGATGTCCAAGGCAATTTGAAACAGTTTCAGCAATCCAAGGGGGAAATTTTATCATACTGGTCAAAACATCAAATGAAGCTTGTTTTCGCCAACCTGAGATTTATAGTGTATATTGTTATCTGAAGCTAAATTGAATGCTATTTATATGAAAATGATAATTTTATAACTGATTTAGTTACATTTCTCACAAAAAACCTCGATTTGATAACATTTCATTTCCAATAGTCACGAAAATATCCTTGACATCATACATTCAGGCAACCATTGAAAGCGTAATTGACTGATAATGTTTTGTGCAATAATAAAGATGCTCTGTCCTCTATTGCACATTTGCAGGATCACTTGTGACAATTAAGTGCATTTTGATTTTTTGATGTTCTTAATTTAATTGTTTACCTAAGAGATTTTGTGCTGAACATTTCTTATTTCGCTATGTATTTCAATATTTTTGCCATGCAGTATGTTCTCATGGTGTATATTATTCCTTCCTAAATGGTAGGTGTAACCTTCTGGAAATGATAAATGGAGCATCATAGAAAATCATTGAGGATCTCTATATGTATGCCATGATTTCAGTTCCATCATGAAATCTAACATATCCATGAGAATTACAAAGAAATAAATATAAGGGAATAATTCATTCTCTTAGCTGAAAATTCAGGCCAATTTTTCAAGAATACTTTTTTCAGTAAGGTACTCATTTCCTTACCAGTGAATGTTGATACAACTGTTAAGTTTTCTTGGCTCAAAATTCTAAGAGGGTGCTCTTCCTGGCTCTCCTGGTCAACTTCTGGCAGGGGATTCTCAACCTCTCCCATGCAAAGTGCAATATCTTCCTCAGTGACCTGAAAATAGGTGAAAAGTTCATTCAGTAGTTATCATGTTTAAACTCCGGCAATAATTTGATTTACTTAAATTTAGCTCGATTTAATTAAATCTCCATAAACTAAAATCTCTGACTTGAAATAATAGCCTAAAAAAATTGAAAAATAAGTCTTCAGGAAAAAAACTGTTTGACTTAAGCAATACATTTAGAAAATTAGGATATGCATGTATGCACACAAAAGAAATACAGAAATAAGTAGGAATTCGCATGACATAATCAAATCGATACAATTTTATACGCCATAATTTCTATGAAGTGATCATGGTGCCTCAAGATTTATTACAAACCCTTTACATATGATTAACAAAAACTAGGCAAATGATGCATATATTTAGCAATAGTGATAGGACATAATGTTTGCACATGTGATGAATCGTAATAGGTTGGGGAAAATCTGGTCTTACCTGAAGACATGAATCCTGCATTGGGACAGGCTCCTCGGGTTCTTCTACTTCAATTATCTCCACATCCTCACCTCCAAGACCTTGATTTCTGATTTCTGAGCTCCCATGCCTCTCTTGTAAGATTCGAAGTCTTACATCAAAGCTATCTAAGGAGACATCTTTTAAATAAAAAATTTTTTAGTTAAAGTAGATGAATGAGATTAAATAACAAATTACTACTATGAAGATAATTAAAGCTAAGTTTCATATCCCTGGTATAAATTTGAAATAATTTCTTGGGATAATCCTCTTCCAATGATAAATCTGATATTCTGTAATTTCGTAAACCATAGTTAAATATAACTTTAGAGATATCTAAATGCTATGCTAAAGTTACCACATGACTCAAAGAAGCAAAGTCAAAATAAATTAACTAGCAGTTTCGAATATGTCACCTATAACATGTTGTTTTCTAAACTGTTAAAAATGGAGTGAATTATATAGTATTTGAATACCAATTTTCCTTGAGACAAGAGTGAAAAGTTCAGTTTCAAGTTCTTTCTAGATAGAAAATCTAGGGATGAATAGTGTAGACCATATAGATGAACATGCTAAAGGAAAAGAGAAATTGTAGCAAAAAATTATTTAGATATGTACCCATATGTACAGAGTTTTCATATAATCATTCACAAGGAAATAGATACAAGAAAAATGGATAGGAACATATATAAAGGACAAACACAGGAGAGTAAGGGAAGGCGAAATCAGGAAAATCACGAGCATAAAAATATTTCCCAGACCAGGATTTAAACACTGGATCTTTCCACTTGCCGGGTGGATGCTCCATCCTTTTGAGCTATTGAGGAAACTTAATTTTACACTGAGATTAGCTGGTCTTATAGCAGCCAAATGCTCCGATTCTTTGGCCAAGCGATGGCGTCAGGGAGCTGTTTCACCCACCAAAGGAGAAATACATGACACACAAGAGGAAGGACAGTAGGTAAGCAACCATAGAATATATATTATATGATTTGAATAGTGCATTTTGTGGCAAGCATAGCCAGAAGAAAGAGACGAGCCACATAGGCCAAATACACATTCAAACACGAAATCCTGTCATATGGCAAACAAATATTTGTTCATAAGTTTCCTCGTACATCCCCTCCCACCCCCTTGTCCATTCCCTATTGGTCCCTTACCTCTCCTTCCCTCACCTTTCCCCCGCACATGTCCTCTCCGCACTTCCCCAAGAACGTCATTCTGATGACGACCAGCGTGCTGTTGAAACGTCAAAACTACATATGTGACTGTCCTTTCTTTGGGTTTCAGTATTTTAAAAATCTACATCTGTGTTTTTATATAGTTATATAAAAAAACCATAAACACAGTAATCAACCCGAAGGTCAGTTTGGTAGGTGAAGGTAGAGTTCACCCAGTACTAAGCCCTATGGCATGTGAAATTCACAGATGAGGGTAGAGGGGCCAGTTCCTTTCCCTGTGCTGATTATGGTTTCTCAGGATGATCTGGTACCCAAAAAATCACATAGCTTGGATGGAGCTGCAGATGCACTGAGACTTGCCTGGGAATCGAACCCGGGCCCTCCGGTCAGTAGTCCAATGCTCTACCCCTGGACTACCACAACCAACACACACACACACACACACACACATATATATATATATATATATATATATATATATATATATATATATATATATATATATATATATATATATATATATATATATGGATGGGGCAATAGAACACACTAATGAAGAAAGAAAACATGCAGAAGGACACTCGAAAGATCCGAGGTTCAAGTCAAGTTTTCGCACTTATGATCAGCTTGGTTCCACCTTCCCTATCTCTTATGTGCTTGTCTTAAAAAAAATAAGTGTATATATGTATGCATTGATATACATGTAGTATACACATACATATGTATAAGTACACTGATACATTTACATTAGGACAGACTCTTACCAATGCTAATTTCCTTATTGTGTTGATGCAAGAGGGGCAAGGGAGGAGGGATATCTCCAACACCATCATCCTCATCCTCTTCTTCTTCCCTACGATCTTCTCCACCAACTCTCTCAATTCCAGCAGCACCCTCTAATTCTTCTTCACTACCATACCTTGGCAGTCTCTCATTGCTACCACCTCCTTCTGAGATAAGATCATCAGCAAGCATGACTGATGGCTCTCCTAAATTGTTCCCCTTTGCCATTTCCATGTCATCTGATGACTTAATTTCTGAAGGGCCACCACCTGCAGTTTTGGTTGCTCCATCATTATCTTCATCACATGTTTTAAACACTGTAAGCTCCTTGTACTGACGGGACTTTTTATCTTTTGCATCTCCAACATCCCATAGCTCACCGTGACCAGGGCTACCATTTAGCACAGTCCTGTTGTGATGCTTCATTTGCTGCTTCTGTATCTGAACTGCCTGGTTCTCAACCCACCTCTGGATCATGTTCTTTTTGTGACTGTCCATGAACCCATAACCTGCTTGGGGGCCATCAACCCATGTTTCTTTTTTGCGATGTCCCTCCTTTAGCATGAGACTCCGGGCTTCTGCCACTCTTGACCGTGATATTCTTGGACCATCTATCCAATGTTCATCACTGTGCTTCCCAGGCAAAGGTGATGCCCCAGAGACTGAACCTTTGCCACTGGATGCTCCCTGTCCTCCAGCTGCAGCATTATAGACTGGCATTTTCCCACCGGGAAGACTTGCATTGGGAGATCCAGACTGTGGGACCCCAGACTGTAACATCTCTGCAGTACCCTTTGATTTTGATTGGCGAGATGACTGGGGTGATTTTGGAATTCCTGAAGATGTTAAAATTGCAGGACTTCCAGCTCTGCCATTGATGTAGGCTGTTTTAGTTGTCTTGATTGACCTTGATGGACTGGAATGTGTGGATGAGGGGCCTTCAGTCAGTTTTGATTTGCTGACTGACTGTTGTGCCTTGGATGCTGATGATGACCTGTGAGCTGTTGAGGGAGAGGGCCTCCGTTCAGCACCAGATCCACGAAGGGCCTTTTGCATTGAGCAACGATTGTCTCCAGAGTGGAGACTTGGAAGGTATACAGGGGGATGTTCTCCATCTGTAGCATCATCAGCAGAGGGTCCCACATATATAACCGTGTCAGCAGATTGCTCACTGCTTGACGGGTCCACATCACTGCTCCCAGATCTGGATCCATCTTGTGGGTGGTGGCCACTGAAATTGCCCATTCCAGGCCCTCCCACACCAGGGCGTGTCTCTTCCCCTGAGCTTCCACCTGATCCTGTTGATCCACCAGTGAACTGCAAGAAAGATAAGTTTTCTGTGATGATCATATAATTTACATAAAATGAATGAACTCCTCACAAGAACCTTAATGCAATTGCATTAGTGAAATAAAAAGAGCTTCATGTAATATTCTTGCTAACTAAAGAGTTTGTGATTCCAAAAGATAACAACAAAAATACAGAGCATACATATGCATGCATGTGAGTACATGAACCTATTCTAGCTATTAAATAGCTCACAAAGATTTTTTTCTCCATAATTTATAAGTTTTCATGTATATTTCAAATCAATGGAATTGTACATGCAGAAAAATGACATTTTGAAATCTGTAAAAAAATTTGTATTTGACCCAGAACAACTTCACAACCAAAGTTTGGAAATATGTAATTGGCCAAAATTTTCATCTGATAAACATAATTTCCACAGGAAAATGCAGATGATACATATAAGGCTAAATGAGTGGAGACTAAATTAGCTCAAAGTAAAGAATGACAGTCAGCATCTACTTAGTTGAAACAATTGGAAAAAAATTATGAAAACCAGTTAACCTGAATGCCATTAATCTTTTATTAGACATATAAAAATAAAATATTTTTTGGATTTACCCTGATCTTTCTCCTCCTCATTCGATGAATGCGTGATGCCAGTTGAACAGTTGCCAAAGTATCTGTATAGTGGGCAGCATAAGGGGACACATGGGCAATCATTGCAGCATGGCAGGTTAGTGAGCTGAGACACTCCTTCAACAATTGAGCAACTTTACTATCCCTGTAAAGTAAACAAAGGATTTATAGCAGTCTGCTTACATGCTCATGCAGTCTGATTGAATGATTTGGTAGGTGCACACTATTTTATTATATTGATATTTATGAAAATAGATACATATTTGCCCATTAGTGAGCAGTATGGGAATTTAACCCCCCTCTTTGACATTATACATATGTACAATCTCTCACTCGATTAACCCAATTTCCTACATTTAAACACAATCAACTCCTTTGAAAAGGCATCCAATTATTTTTTTATTACTAAATATCATAAAATTGAAAAAAATGGCAATTCAATGCTACAATTTCAGAGTGTAAAAATCATTTGCCATGGCCGAAATACGAATCCGGATCCCTCGCTGTCCGGTCGAGTGCTTTAGCCAGTTAAGCTATTGAGGCATCCTCTTAAACTATGACATTTTGGGGGCTTTAAAGGAACAAGATGTTATGACAAAATACCGTACACAATGTCACAGGCATTTGTAAATGTGCGCGATGCACCACAGCCCACAAGGCTGAAGCCAAATTTAAACACTTGGGCTGTTTTTACCTTCAACAAATTCTAAGAAACTGTGGGAGATTCTGCAACAGTAACTTTTAACACAGTCATTGGCTAATAGCAGATAAAGCAACTCAAAATATTTAGCAAAAATCACCTTTAAGGCAATTCTGTTTTTGAGGCTGACAAGACATACAGTGAGTAACTGTTTAGCCGTAAATATTTTGCCATTTGAATACATATCCCACTGTAATTATGGAACATTGAATTATCATTTCAATAATTTATTTTTTTGGCACTAGGATAAAATGTATGAAAATTAAAGAAAAGGGATACATAATTTCTGAATAGCCTTTGACAAATAGTAAGGAGATAATATAACCTATATTTTTAAAACAGTACAATCTTTCTATTTTTCAAGATTTTCATCATCTATCATTTTCGTAAATCATTCAATTATTCTGAAGTTGTATGAATGGCATGGCCTCTATCATTGGGATTAGAGTTGAGGGCACAAGCGGTTTTAGGTTTGGTTGAGCTGTATAATGAATCAATGGAAAATTGATGTTGATTCAAAAAATATTTTAACTATATAGCAGGAAAATATAAATTACAAAAATGAAAATAAGGGATTGTACTGAAATTATGTGTTCAAAAAAATGGGAATAATTCTATAAAAAATCATAATTTTAGACAGACAAAATTTTCTTTTTGTTATTAGAGGGACTATTGTAATTTCTGAATAATTTCTAGGCATTTCTTAATTTTGTACTCTCAGGCCTTCCTAGATAAATTCATAATGCACATCATCTTGTAATAATACTTGCAAACTGAATAGATATAATTTCCCTGAAAATGTGTTCATTCAGTCAATATTTCCTTCTTCCATTGCTCCACAAGTTAGAATGCTGAGTACAACCACCCTTTTTTATTAACATTAATTAAAACTCCTCAAATATTTCATCTGAGATTTGGTTTTGAGGAAGTTGCATGCAACTCTAATTTCTTTAAAGAACCCAATAAGTACATAAATATGTAAAGAAAGGAACTTATTTTATGTTCCTCCAGGTATCCAGCAACAAATGCTAATACGGTAAACTTCCCCATGAAATCAAATATGAAACAAAAGTACCTGTTTTCAAGAAAAAGCTGTTTAACCTCTTAAAAAATAATATGTTCTATTCTGTAAATGAATACCTTGAATTGTCGCTATGCGTCAATTCCGGCTTAAACAATTGATATGTAATTATACTAGTGTATTGGTATGTATATGTATATATATATATATATATATATATATATATATATATATATATATATATATATATATATTGTATCTCTTCTATTGTGAAATTGTGAAAATTATATTTGACGTGTCCTATATTTGTGTATGTGTGAATATGCAACAAATCTCCGGACAAATAAATGTATTATTATTAATCATACATGTTTAAAAATAGTAATGGCAAAAAATCATACTGACCTGTGAGGTAAATGCTTTTGTCCATTGAAGATAGCCAGCAAAACATTTCCCAATCCTGAAAGAGGTATCCCCCCGTTGGCCTTTCCTCTTTCACAGCTACCCAAGTCAATTAAATGGAGTCGACTTCTACCACCAGCAACTATGAAAATATTCAACATGATGAATCATTACATTCATATGAAACTGTATGAGATGAACCAGTCTTATATAAAATATGAACTCCTAAATAAAATTTTTGGTCAAGTTACTTACAAGATTCACTTTCCAAGAAATAATGTTTTCAATTTAACTGTATTTCATTGGACAAATCTAAAAACTGTTCTTTAACCAGTACACAAAAAATATTATTGCAAGACTTCATCACATTCTAATATTGAGTGATAATTGCAATGAGAGATAATGGCCAAAAACTATTCTCAAAGCCTTGACAGCAAAGACTTAATTCATGCCATGAAAAAAATTACCAGACAGCATCAATAAATGGAAAGGAATGAAGATGGGATGTTTAAAAGTTAAAATCTTAAAAATGTTACACAGTTCCCAATCACTTAAAAATACAATTTTATACTTAGAAGATAGAAAGGAATAAAATTAAATCAACTCTGTTCTGGAAAATTTTAGGAGTAAAATCAAAAACTATCCTGTTAGACTCAGCTACAAAACTTCTTCTATAATTTTATTTAAAGTTATGCATACTTCAAAAATGCTTTGATATCCTAGGGCCGACATTATAATCATACCTCCTCCTTTTCCAGATTTATCAACACTATATTGATAAACATGTAAGGTGTACAGCATGTGAGATTCATTCCTAGGAGGTCCACAGTTCTGGCCTGCTGTGCCACCATTCATTTCTTCCCCCAGTCTGCCTCGCAAGGCAATGGCAGCATCCAAGTAGAAGGCTGCCTTCTCAGCTGTTGGTACTCGAAGTTCACTCTGATTTTGCAGTTGTGTGCCAAACAAGGGATCATCTCGCAGATATACTCCAGGTGACTGCTCAGAGTCTGGGAGAAAAAGTAGAGCATGGTTGTATAAAATCATTGAGCCAAATACCCATGCCCATGAGGATATCCATTACATCTTCAATGTGACTAGCTGAGAATTTGAATCTGAGTAAACAAAGTATCAAATTAATGACCATCAGGCTATTACCTGAAAACATTCATTATGTAGATATATATTTCATGGGTAAAATTTTTGCTAACTTCATGATTAGACCTGGTAAGTTCTGAATTTTTTCTTTCATGATCCTACTTCTTGTCTTCCAAAAAAATATGATTAATAATATAAAGTAAGGCAGAAAAATGAAGGAAAATACTGTTTTTGGAAATTTATGGGTGGAAAATATTTTACAACTGTTTATTCCAATCACTTTCAATATGCCAATCCCAAACACAATGTAATATGTAACAGAGAGAAAATTGAGTATGAGCTACTCTGGATGGAATCTCTTAATGGATGGCACAAGTCATGCATATTTAGAAATAAGCTATGGGGAAATTTAGAGTGAAGTAATACTTTTCCAGGAGTAAATATTGTAACTGTAAAAGGGATGGGTTAAATATAAGTTGCCATATAAGGCCACAAAATGAATTTCTGTGCCAGTTGTACTGACCATTGGCATGTCCAGCCAATAAATCACGAAGCTGATCTGATGGTCCAGTCACTTCCACAGCTGAAACCCGAACGGAAAACCGTGCTCCAGTCTTTTGTTTCTGTTCATTGATTCCACGGAACAGCCAGGAGATGGCACAAGGAATCACACCAAGGGTGCTAGCTGATTCGGAGCTCCCCAGCATTGTATAGGTTTTACCTGAAAAAAGGAGGAGGTGATTCAGACATTGTATATATTAATAAATATATTAAAATGAAAGAGATAGTAATGAAATTAGAGAAACAGAAGGGTTCATCTACATCTTTCTTGAACTCTATGTGATTTGATCTCAAAGATTCTCTTATGATCAAGAAAGTGGTCAGGATCCTTAAATATTTATTCAAAGTTTTTATCAAAAGGAATGTCATTCCTCATCTTTTACATAGTTAACCATGTAAGTTGGCCATTTATGAAATTAAAAAAAGTTATGAACTTTCAACAAGTCAACCCTTTTACAAATTCCAAAGAAACTGCGGGAGATGCCGCAACAGTAACTTTTAACGGAGTCATCCGCTAATGTGCATTTCAATGCAACAATTTCAGAGAGTAAAAATCATTCGCCTTGACTGGGATTCGAACCCAGATCCCTCAATATCCGGTCGAGTGCTTTAGCCACTTAAGCTACCGAGGCGTCCTCTTAAACTCTGAAATTTTTGGGGCTTTTAAAGGAACAAGATGTTGTGACGAAATACCGTACATACAATGTCACATGCATTCGTAGACTCCGTTAAAAGTTACTGTTGCGGCATCTCCCGCAGTTTCTTTGGAATTTGTCAAAGTGAAAACACCATAAGTGTTTTAAGTTGGCTTTAACCTCGTGGACTGTGGCGCCTTGCGCACGACTACGAATGCATGTGACATTGTATGTACGGTATTTCGTCACAACATCTTGTTCCTTTAAAAGCCCCAAAAATTTCAGAGTTTAAGAGGACGCCTCGGTAGCTTAAAAGGCTAAAGCACTCGACCGGGTATTGTGGGATCTGGGTTCGAATCCCAGTCAAGGCGAATGATTTTTACACCCTGAAATTGTTGCATTAAAGTCAACCCTTGATAAATCCTAATAGTCTGGTAGTAATATAGCTTGACCAGTGTCCAGTGTCCAAAAGTAACCCAGAAGGAATAAATGATGGAATGCACTACAGTAGCAAGCAAGTAAAACAAAGCTACTGTGAGAAGTACTTGGCATTTCCCATCTGCCACCTATCCTTGAAGTTTGATCTCCCCCAACTCCTCCAACAATTTTTCAATGGCCTCTATGAAACTTTGGAAGTCCCCCCCTCTCTCTCTTCTTTCCTCTCCTGTCTTACGCCAAACTCTTGGCCCCACCACCTTCATATCCCACCCTAACACCAAGTGCAAATCCAAGATGTCTACCCTTCCTCACAAGAGGTGATTCTCCCCATCTTCTAGCCTTAGTCCCTCTTCCTCCATCCCCTGGACAAAAGTTCGCTTCACTTTCGCAGGCTTCCCGGTGCTCCTTGCCACCCCGTGCCCCGCAAGGCATTAATGTAAACCATGTCCCCTTTAATTGATAGGGCAAAGAGGTCGTCGGGGAGGGTTAAGGCGGAGGGGCTTAAAGGAGTTGAGAGCGTGCGAGAGAGTGAGCTAAAGGAGGGAAGAAACACTCCCCAAAGTTGGAAGTGAGCGGACGCGCGGCCCTGGCTGAAGGCTGGAGGAGGGGCCCAGGGGCGTGGGTGATCGCACATTCGCTCGCCAACGGTCTGGGGATGGCCGGCAGACGTTTGGGCCTCTGGACGAGGGAATAACGAGCTGACCACGAGGTAGTCATAAATTAGGATGAAGTATCACCGTTTGATTGCCAGTCGTCCCGAAAGTTTTCACGGATAATCAGTAAGTGGAATCCCTAGGCATGATCAAGCACCGTAAAATGATGAGGTAGATTTTCTTTCGTGGTCCTTCATGGCAGTAATGCAGAAATTAATTTTTCCGGAAAAATACTAGAATGACTTCGCTGACGAGAAATGCTTGGAGTCACTGGTATTCTAAATGAGCAGAATGAACATAAAACTCATGTTTCATCGCAAATCATAATTAGAGAAATTGTATGCGAATCGATTATCACCATGAATTTTAGCAGATTCCTTCAACGTTTTAGAAGAGAACCCTCGGCTGACTTTAGCATAAAAATATTCAATGTGGTAGACATGTGGGAGCTATGATACACGTGAGATGAAACCCATGAATATATTTCAGTTTCATTCGTGTAAAAGGAGCACAGAGAACAAAATGAACTTGATTTCCGATAAAATTACAGCTGCGCGAATTACGCGAAAAAATAAACTTTGCGTCTTTAATTTTTTGGAATATGTGCGTGCTAACCCATCGGACGTTGCTGACTTAATGCATATATTCGATGTTTTTAGGCTTCACTTTGTGGAAATCCATTATCACTGAAGTATAAATAACAATGTATCTTTCCTTTCTGTTTTATTCCGCAAAACTTATTTTGACGCATCGGCATCGAAACTAGTAGTACCGAAGTTTGACCTGAGGATGACGCCGATGCGTCGAAACTAGTTGTACCTAATGAAATTGAGAGGAAAGATACACTGTTATTTTTGCTTCACTAATTTCATGAGTCAGAGTTCTAGATTAAGTTATGTGCGTAGACAAATGCAAAAAATGAGAGAGAATTTGCCATAACACGTTTTTAATGCCATGGGGTCCTCAAAAAATACGTGGTTTGGGGAGAATCGAATTGCGTGTGGACTCAGCAAATTAACGAATTCAGCGAATGAATTTAACGTCTAAAATTCATAAGAGGGTAGTTAGAAAGGCTCTTGAAATCACCACCAGATGTCAGCGCTAGTACGAGTTTCCCGCGTAGTAATAGGTAATCCTTACGATTAACTTGTTGAATGGAAATAAAAAAAAACAGAAAATTAAACTCTCGAAAAAAATTTTTTTTTGCTTAAATTGACAAAATGATGAAAAACGGCCATATTTTGCTGTATTTAAGATTCGGATAAGAGTTTTATGGACCATTTTGAAAACTTACATTCCCACATAAAATGGAGCGATTCATTCTGATACATGCGAGGAGAGAACACGGGGATTGATAAGGAGAATGATGGAAGGAATGCGGAGACCGTCGAAAGGATCAATGATGTGTCGACTAAGGAATCCCATCGAGTCGTATAGGGTTGGAAGTGAGTGGGCGTGATACAGAGCGGTTTCGAAGCGGAGGGCGTGGAAAGGCAGAGGGGGGTAGGGATCGAGTGGTCCGGGTATGGCATTGGAATCTGAAAGGGACGAGGTTAAGAGGAAAGATATTTTTAAAATAAAATTTTTAAAAACCCCAGGATTTATATCGAAGACGAAAGTGAAAAAATCGATGCGTAAGTCGTCTTCAAGAATGCTAACTGAAACCGCTGATTCAAATGAATTAGAAACACTGAATTCTACGGGTCATTGCTAAAAACCATGCCACCACCTATACCAACTTAACCTGTCACCCTCCCAATGACTACTTTATAGGTATTACAATAATTCAATACTTAGCATTATTTGGGTCGAATTAAAAAAATTACAACATATCTCTATGTTGCATTCAATTCCCAATATTTTTAAGAAGAAATCATATCGTTCCTCTTGAACTCATAAAACACGCAGAGCAGACTCAAAATAAGCTAGCGATAGCTGTTACAGTCCGAAACTTGCATGGTTTTTAATTTTGAAAGAGATTAGAGAAAGTATGGCAGATTAGTAATAAGCGAAACAGCCAACTGGACTGTAACATTTACAGTTCGGATGCGAATTTCGCCTGCTTGAGGCCCGAAGGAAAGCCATGATTTGAACTATATCGTAATATAAGGACCCTTTTTTTTATTAAAGAGGCCCTCTAACCAACAGTCATGTGGTACCTACGTGCTACCTCTGATCTCAATAATATTAAATGGTTCATAAAACGATTAGGGACTCTGTGAATAAAAGATAAGAAATGATATTGTCGCACGAAGTCGATACATCGATATTTATTGGCACAGTTCGATACACCCATCAAGGAGCGCGAGAAAAATGGGAGGGAAGAATGCGATTTGGCCGCGGATGAATGCGTGGGAGGGAAGGGGCGAGCATTTGTCAAATGGGGAGGGGAGGGAGAATGGGGTTGGAGAGGAGGGGGTGGGGCGACAGGGGCAGGATAGGATGAGTCTGGGACGGCGGAAACTTGTGCAAAAGAGCATAGGGTGACGGGGAGGGATAGGGGGAGGAGAGGAGAGAAATGGCAGGGATGCGGCGGGGGCAGGGAGAGGTGAGGAGAGTGTGGAAGTGAAGTGAGTCGAGAATCAACAGGTTGAGGACTCCCTCTCCCGTTGAGAAACGCCGAGGAGGGTCCGACTTCCCTCCGAGTGAGGAGACGCCGAGGGAGCGACGGGGAAGGGATGAGTGGAGGGAGGGAAAGAGAGAGGGGGAGATATTTATTGCCCAGAGACGAATTCCCAACGAGGACAGCGCGCATATGTGATCACACTGCGGTTAAAACTCAGTATCATCAGCACGTCAGCATTCACGGCATTTAATGTAAGTCTATAATCGAAGAGTTTTATCAATATTCCAATAGATAGATGTGATAATCTCACTATGATAACATAGGAACATCTGTTTGCTAAGAACTCAATCTACATGCTAACATAATTACCACTCCCGATTGTCTCTACCCATTAAAAAAATCTTAGCTTTAAAAATCATTCAATCGAAATTATATGTCCATTTTGATAAGAATAGACGGAATTATCTGTGTATAGACCCTAAATATTGTAATTATATACTTCAAATTGAAATACTTCCTAACATTAACTTAGAATCAAGAGATTATTACTTCTTTGCATGTAAGGATGTTGGCTTTAATTCTGCTCGATTTCATAGATCCGTATAAGAAATGATCTAAAATTTTATCTAAAGGAGACCTTTCCTAAGAGGGCAGCAAAGAAAAATATCTTAATGCCCCGCAGATCAGAATTTTGAATGAAATACGATACGTTTTTGACGAATATTAAATTATGATGAAGAATATAATGTATAGAATATATATGATTAGAATATATATATATATATATATATATATATATATATATATATATATATATATATATATATACTCGTATATGCATATCAACCCGAAAGTCGGTTTGGTAGGTGACGGTAGAGTTCACCATATCACCAGTACTAAGCCCGACGGCGGGGGGTCAGCTCCTTTCCCGGTGCCGGTTTTGGTTTCGGTTTTGGAATAGCTGGTACCCTAAAAATCACATAGGTTGTGATTGGTGGTGGTGAAGCTGCAGGTGCCCAGATACTTGCCCGGGAATCGAACCCGGGACCCTACGGTCAGTGGTCCAACGCTCTACTCTCCGGACTACCGCGACCCGCATATGTATACAGGGTCGCACCCAAAAGTGGTAGGACTGATTTTTTTACAAGAATTTTATTGACGATATACCTACATCGACTTAATATTCTTCAAGGTATACTCCTTGAGCTGCTACACACTTAGTATAACGTTGCTCCCATTCCCCGTGCGCCCGCTGGAAATTTTCTTTGGGGATGCCGTTGATGACCCTCGTCGAAGCCTCTTGAACGGCCTTTATCGAGTCAAAACGTCGTCTCTTGAGTTGTCTTTTCATCAGGGGGAAGAAGAGGAAGTCAGGTGGTGCCAGATCGGGAGAATAGGGCGGGTGCGGCAACGTGGCAACGCCGTATTTGGCCAGGAGCTGTCTGACGACGAGCGCGCCATGGCACGATTTTCGGCACCATCTTGGCGCACACCTTGCGCATGGCCAAATCCTGTGAAATAATGCGTTGGACGTTGGATGCAGACAGACCCAACTGGTCTGCAATTTCTTCACTGGTTAAGCGTCGGTCTGTGTTCAGCAGTGTCCTCACTCTGTCCACATTCGTGTCGGTTCTTGCCGTCGACGGCCGTCCGGAGCGATGGTCGTCTTCAACGAGCTCCCTACCCTCTTTAAACAACTTGTGCCACTCAAATACTGTGGAACGGCTTAAGGCAGTGTCTCCATAAGCCTGCTTGATCATATCGAGGGTCTCAGTTGCCGTCTTCCCGAGTTTCGCACAAAACTTCACGGAATAACGTTGCTCTAAATTCAGATTCATTTTGTTTTTCGATGCGGACAAAAAACTTGCTTCACTAAAAACGGTGTCCTCACTAAACGACAGCCCGCAGGCGACGGAGGTTGGTGTCGGTCTATTGCTAAGAGCCCCCTCCACCTTACCCTGCCAGGCAGACCCCCCTTGACCGCTCCGTTCGCGCCAGAGAAAATCAGTCCCACCACTTTTGGGTGCGACCCTGTATATATCTATTTTACATTCCAAACAATTACTAGTACCGATGCGCTGAAGTGAGTATCATTTACGTTTATTGTTTACTTGCACACATCCATAGTTCTCGCAGGTGTACATAGATGCTCAGTTGTCAGGAAAAACGTCTTGCTACCGGCTTAGATCCAAACTACCGCTCTCTAACTGTAGTGTAAGAGTATATATGAACTGGAAAAAGATCCATTTCCATTCAGTTTATAAATCGGTATTCACTTTTGGCTGAGGGTTCCAAGCTTTAAAGAGCCATATTTGATTCAGTATGATCATTTTAGAAATCATAAGGATAATTTCAGTTGTTTCAGAAAACATCAAAGAGCGAACCAAACTTCTCCATATCTTCTCTTTCTCATGTTAATTAGCACCGTGTAATACCGCTAGTAAATAATAATTCAGAAATAAATTTTTGCGCTCAATTCTAAAACTAATTCACACATCATTAAAAAGCTACCAGATGCGACCGCGGCATGTTAAAACATTGTGATACGTGTAAATTTATTAAAGGGCCCGTAAATGAAAATGAAAAAAATGCTATTTTTTTCTTCCCTATAGATGAAATGCATGGAGGGATAATCTTCATTCCTTTATTTATTTATTTAGTCCTAAAACAGCATAACGCCAAAAACAATGAAAAATTACAAAACCACAGAAAAGGAGCACTCGAAGATGGAAAAGGGAAAGAAGTTCAGATGACCTTTAATCACTGTCGACAATTTTCAAGAAAAACTTCATATCATTCATGGCACGGCGATCAGTATGAGAGGAAATGCAGAGAGAAGATCTGACATAATCTAGAGAGAAGTTATGGAAGTGTAAATGACGGTGGCGAATAATGGAGAAGAAGAAATTCAACGGACGATCAACTAGTTTTAGAGAAGTGGGAGGAGCTGTAGCCCAAATTTGGGAGCAGAGTTTATTCTGTAAACTCAAACATTTTTCCCGAATGGTTGAGTTTCAAGAATTTTGATTTTCATCACTCTCTTGTAAAGATGTTATCTATTACAACAGCCTCTTTCAGAATTTCCCTATTTTCATTGAACTAGACCTATTTAACTGAACATTAAACTAACCTATTTAAGAATTTTTTCCATCTCTATGACTACTGGAATATTCTATTTACTTATTTAGTGCTTCCCTTTAATCCTATCTAAATGCTTAAACCTAATTTCCCCTCGATCAATACACTTCCTGTCTTATATCAAATAACGGCACCCATTTTTATTTTCTTTAATTCTTGTACAGCGCGTCCACTTCCATGTCGACCCTGTTGCCTTATTAGTTTCACGCCTTATTTCATTATTTACTCCGAATTTCTTTTCCTGGCCTCAATGTTCGCGTTTTTGCCATTCCTTCTCTCCTTTAGCTAATACATCATCTTTCCTGAAATCATAGCTTTCCAATACTCTTAGTATTTAAGGTCCGTCTTATTATCTCAATAGTTTTCGTTATCATTTCATTTCGTGTATTTACGCCTCCTACCGTCCTCATATCCATAGTGGTGGTATGGCATCATAATTCAAATATATTTTACTATTTAAATTCTATAAATTTTCAGATACATTTTATAATCGCTAAATTAGCATTAGAATACATATCCAAACTTGATTGACTCCAATGATTCACTAAACTCTCCTTAAATCTACATTTAACCATAATGTAATCGAATATCTCGCTATCTTTCGCCATTTTTCATTGGTATGTATATTATGACGCTCGCACCAGGTTTTAGTGATAATTAGTGCTTCTTTCCTGAATAACTCAATTATTTTCCAATGCTATGATATTTTGTTTCTGAACCGATGGCATTATTTAGGCCAGGATTTAAACCAGTATTATAGAATATAGTATATCATTTCAAGTTAGGTTTTCAGTGGACACAAACATCTTGAATTAAAGTTTTGACTGTAAATGGAAGAAAAATAATTGCTAATCGTTAACTAAGCTGTTTAAATGTAAATTTTATTTATAATTTTTGCGTTAACTAGTATCATAGACATACATTAGCAAAACCTACCATGGATTACTGATTTTCGTTATGCTTAAGAAACCGGAATTAACTGTATGTAAAATTTCGAATTTGTAAAACGGAAAAAGTAATACTATTCTTGACGTTTAAACTTTTAGGACTTCTATGTACCAATTGATAGTGTACAAACAAATACCGGATAACTTATCAATTATTTCTGCAAAAATATCTTTTTGGCTATCACATTTTATTTGTTTTCATGGTCAAACTGCTATTGCATTGATATATTCACTCTGAGACTAACCATAGGTAGATACATATTGGGGCGGATTTCGTTTGAATGTATTGATCAACATCCAGTCCTGATACAGGGATAGGGCGAAAGGTGGCATTCGTCCACCATTTTATGCCTTTCTAGTGAGAACGGGGAACAGATCGCCAAGCTGTTAACCTCCTAGGCATGCTGCGAGATTTATTTAATATAATATATTTCTATATATAAAAAATAAAAATACAAATATAAAAAAATACAACAGCAAAAGAGATTTTGGAAAATTTTCATGCCTTTCGAATAAGATTGGTGAACAGACCGCCATACTGCTAGAAAGTTACTTTCAATTAAGCCACGAGTATGCTTAGAAATGACATACCACCTGTAGGGCCAAATTTAAACATTAAAAGAATAGATAATTTCAAACACTTAGACAAAGACTAAGCAACAATATTTAAACATATTAAAAATATATGGCTGATCGATTCTTGATCGGTCCCTTATCATGGAGTTAACTATTTTTATAAACCTTCATTAAGATGTATTTAGTAAGTAGATTAGAAATTTCTCTAATTTTGATACATTTTTATCAACAAATTTCCGTGAAATAAATCAATAAATAACAGGAAGGGCAAAAACATACACCGCTCACCATAAACTTAGAGACTAGAGATATCAATAGATGGCTACGTACGCAGCGAATATTATTCATCGGATTTCATTCTTTCCTTTCAACGGAATTTCCACAACGCTTAGACAAAAGAATTTATCGCTCCATAGGAAGGGACGAAATAAAAGAATATTTAATAACAGAGAAAGAAGAGGCTGGAAGGTTAATAAGGAAAGTTCGTTAAAATCGCCTTCGGAAAGTTGGCGAAGAAATTAAAGGAGAATAATGGGCTTGAAGCGGGCAGAAATGAAGAAAATAGCGGTGGAAGGAACGTGAATGCTTAAGAAGAGCGGCAGGCAAAGGAGATGAGGGACTAAATTGATTAAAAGACGAAGAAAAAGGGGATCCTCTGAAATAAAAACCGATAGACCCCAAAAGCCTAAAAAAGGTCTATATAATGGCGAAAAGGAGACCGGAAGGCAGAGTTGAATGAACATTTGACAAAGGAAGAGCCCTGAATTATGACTCAAAGAGATGAAAGGCGCAATTGAAAGAAAATATAGAACGTAAGAAGATGGAAAAAAATGTTTTAGTAAAAGTGTTCAAAAAAATATGTGATGCTAAATAGTCATGGAGAACATGCCTCCAATCTCAGGAGGTCCTATACCATAGCCCATTTCATAAGAACTGATGCATGATACCTAAGGAATGCGAAGTCCTTTGATTATTGTTTTGTTTTCGGACTTAATTTTGTTTTTTAAAATTTACTATTCCAAGTAAAATATAAGCCGTAACAACGAACAGTGACAAGATTTAACTGAATCTTTTACGCATCCGGGAACATGTTATCACCGTATGCACGCTTAGAAAAAAATCACCAGTAATAAGTCATATATAATTTAACAAAACAGAAAAGGAGTGAAGGATAAACATTGGTGGGCCCACAATCGTAATATGCATTGAAAAAATGCCTTTTGGAAATTAGAATTGAACTGAATTAGTCGACTGATTACATCAATTGCTTTTGGTTAAATATTAATTAAATATTTCTTTTATAATACTATATTAAATATACTATTTTTTATTGGTGTTAATTGGTAACCTTAGTAAGTTACTGTATACAGATTCCAAAAGGATCAGAAACCAAAGATATCACTTCTGAAAAGTTGTAGTGCGTGATCTATGGAATAGATATCTTTATTTGGACTACAGAGCTATCAATTATTTACAGGATAAAAAACGTAAAAACTACACCATACTATGAACAAGATAAGTTTGATTCTATTTGTTTCATAAAATAAAGTTTTACGCATTGAATTGATTATCTTATTACTAACAGACGTCTCAACACACAGAAGAATCTTGAACGAAAGAATTAAAAGAATGAAGTCACGTACTAAAAGGAAACCCGACAGCATAATGCCACGCCACGCCGTCACGTCTCTGATGACACTTCTACGCAAATGAGATCGCATTTTCCACTGTCTGAATGACCATTCAGCCAATCACTCTAAAATAAAACCCTGAAATACTGACGGAACACCCAATTTCAGAAGGAATTATCAAGCGGCTGGATTCATTTTTCATCAGGCACGAATAAATCTTCCCAAACAGGCCATTTACATCCGAGTTCAAACACCTTAAGTTAAACGCGGGGGAGTGAAATGCCGACGCTGGGGAACGAGGTAATGAGGAAATCATACCATAGTCGGGAAAAAAATTCCTGGAAAGAAGAAAGCGATCGTAAACTTTAACGCTAGCACGGCTCGTGTGACGACGGAACTCATTTTCCTAGGAGTTTACGGCAAAGAATCGGGGGGGGGGGTGTTGAAAAGGAAGGTAGGCGGGATCTAGGGAGGGGGAGGAGACAGGTAGGGAAACAAAACTTGGAAAACGGAGCTTACGTGTAACGATCCACAACCATCTTGTGGATCTTCTCCCATCCCGAACCGAGACGCACGGGAAACGCGGGGGTGGGGGATGGTGATGGTGGATAGGGGGGACATGCGGGAGGCGACAAGCGTGCTGGGCGGAGGGGGTTGAATTTTGAACGACGTAATTTGAATGCAAAACGTGAAGATGGGCATCTTGCCGGGACGTGGCGGAAGGGTGGTCCCTGTCTTTTTGTCGGCAGCGGGGAAGAGGACGGCGAACACACAATGACGGTAAGATCGCGCTGTCTCTCTCTCTCACACACACCCACAACCGCACGCACTCGTCGCTTATGTGCACTAAGGAGTGGGGAGGCAAGAGGAGGGAGATCCCGGGTGACGAGGAAGCACAATGTGGGAGAGGTGGGCTTAGGAGAGGGGCGGGTCGACGGAGGGGGAGAGGGAATGGGAAGAAACTCGACGACAAAACGTTTTGGGTGCGTAATGTAGCGATGGAAAGAGAGATAAGCGGGCCCAAAGCGTGAGGTCTTTTAAGAAGAGCTGGGATTTACGCCTACCCCTCTTTTTTTCTCTCTTTGATAAAATGGTTGTTTGCGCGGGAAAAAAGGAGCAAGAGGTGAAGGAAGCGTCGTCCTTTTGTTTTACTTTTCAAGGGATCGCGATTTCCTCCATGAGAGGGTAGTCTGGGGCTATATGCAAATAAGGCCTTTTAAGAATTAATTAAATCCAGGGAATATCCTTGCGGATATGACTTTGGGCGGTGAGACTGTTAATTAAATAGAGCGTGGCGTTTGTAATCTAGAAGGTGCACAGCACATCGCATTGTTACAACTCTATACATGTTGCAGTTTGCATATAGATTATTTAAAAGTAACTTGCGGACATTGAATCAACTTTCTTTGCTGGTGCATATAAAATTTTGATTTTATAAACGAACAGTTAAAAGAGCTGAATTATCGGTATGGAATCATTAATTTTGAAACAGAACACCCGATACCACTTTAAATAATATTATTCCCTAATATTAAAATAATTTAGTTTAACTATTGTTTCTCTGCATGGGAAAACAAATGTAGCAGATGGTGTGAAGACTTGAAATAACCCAGAGTTCGTGAAGCACATAATTGTAAAATATACAAGGTCTGTATAAAAATTACAGGGAAAAATTTCGGAAAAATAGATTTAAATATATTTCCGATTTTGCTTAAGTGCCTCAAAATTCTTCAAAGTACATCCCTTGAGCGTCGAGACACTGTTGCCAGCGGCTTTTCCACGACTCGAAGGCTCCACTCCGGTAAGTGGATTCTGGAAGGTACCTAAATTGTACACGTGCAAGCTTCTTTGACGGCACTGAGTGTGCCATGGTAGTAACCTTTGAGGGACGATTGCGCCAACTACATCGATGGTCTAATTTTCAGCACTTCACGCACACGTTGCAAGTTATCGTTAGTTCTTGACGCCGATGGCTGTCCAGCGTGGGGAACGTCCTCCACACTCTCACGGCCATTTTTGAAGAGCTCGTGCCACCTAAAACTTGCAGTTTGTGACATGCTTTCATCCTTGAACACTAGGCAAATTATTTCCAACATTTTCGTACCCGATTTCCCCAGTCCAACACAAAATTTGATGGCATATAGCTTTTCAATCGTTCGCTGCATTTTGCGCTTGCACTGAGTCACCCGATACAATTTATTAAAATACGATATACTAATCTGAACGAACGCTCGCACGCGATTTTTGCGTGCCGAAGGTCAGACCCCCTACCTCCGAGCCTGTGCGGTGCAAGTGTGGTGTAACTTACAGTCACGTCAAGAAAAAATTGTCCCAATACTTTGCATCCATACCATATATGTAGTGAAAAAGTAATGATGGCCTGCTATCTCTCGTAAGTTGGACCCCTATTCTTGAACAAACTCAACAAAAAATATCATCCATTTCCTAAAACATCGTAGATGGGAGCCTCCATATACTCGAGTCTTTGAGGTTCGTACATTATATCTTCACCAAAGAAATAATAAGCGTGAGATTTTACTAGCTAGATTGTGGGAATAAGTCTCTCTCTACACTGCCAAGTCAAACGATCGTGACACACCGAGAGGGATACCAACAGATCCAAGTACTCGTGTTCCATCCGCTAAGCGGATTATTGTATTGTCTAAGTATGAACAATTATTGGGTTCCTAAGAGAACTCTGGAAACCGAGGTAATAATTTTGAACTTCGAGCCAGGTAAAAGGCAACATGATTTGCATTTTGCCATTTATTCCTTTATAGTCATTGATACCTTCCGGAAATGCAACTTTTAGATAATATATCATCGCAGAAAAACTGTTTTCTATCTACATTTACTCACTTAGAATACCGCATATAAGGGAGGAAAAAGTTTCTGTAAATAACCTGAAATTAATGTTTACACGCGTTAGATTCCGTACCTTTCCTGAGAAATATAAGTGAGATTTTTGCAATAAAGAGAGCATCCATATTCAATATATTTCAATAATTCACAGTATTTTCAAGCGATAAAAATATTTAGTATAGGAATGGGCTAGAATTATGAATAGTATCTCTTGAGGAAAGCGTTATTGTCTTGCAATATCTGAATTACTAAGGGAAGTCAAGCTTTGCCATAGTCAAGGATGATTCACGCATCTAGTTGTGCTTACTGCTCATATTCATCAACCGACCAGTAGTAATTCGTACATACACTTCGAAAATCAGAACAAAACTCAAAGCATTCTACTCACCTAACCGGGCATGGCCGAAACAGAAGAGACAGCCATCTGTACCATTTATAACAGCATGGATGACGTCAGTTAAGGCACTGGAACACACCTCCGTCTGTAAAAATAAAATAGAGGAGTCAAAATTAGGAACCATAAATGTAAACATTTAATATTGCCTATGTAAGTATGTAGTAATAATTCCTTAAGATTTAAAATTATTATCCCCCAAGTGGCTTTAGGTGCAATAAAGTCTTCTTCATAAAATAATTTTGGTTTAATATTAATGGTTGGTCTTGGAGCGATAATATTTCTTTCCATTTTTACGAGGATGAGAATATGTTCCTTGATATCACGTGAAGAGCGATTTCCGAGTTCCACCATATCGCACTTATTTTCAGGCATGGATCTTACTACAAAAAGCGATCAAAAGTTACTCTGATCTTCATTTATGTAAAGAAAACACACTAGAATACGGAAGGAAATGAATATCTACGAAAAAGTCTATAAAGAAGATGAAGGAACAAAGAAATCAAAAGAGAGAATGAATAAAACAGTTCCGTGATTAACGTAAAAACAACTATTATTATTATTATTATTATAAATACACATGTGCTAATAGACACTGTCAGGTGGCACACAAGTCCCAAACAATTGCAAAATATAATACATAAAACCAGACAAACACAGATCTCTTTAACAAAACAAGTGAATCCCCATCCCATTTACAACCATTAACCAGCAAGAAAAAAAAAGATACATAAAAAAAAATTAAGCTATAACATATAATACCATACACCACACATAAATCAAATTTTTACATATATACCTTACATCTATTCTTAAAAGTATACACTCTGTTAGGAAAGGGCTCGAATATTTTTGCAGGTAAGGTGTTCCACTCAACAATTGTTCTATTTAGAAATGAAAATTTTTTTTTATTTGTCCTCTGTGCCCGGCATTTTATCTTAAATTTGTGATCATTTCTGCCAATAAAATTTGGGTTCCCCGCCTCTTTCCTAAGATCTGCCCAAGCTTTCTCCCCCTTCAAAATTCGGAACATTCCACAAAGTCTGCTTACTTTTCTTCTAGATTCTAGAGGTTCCCAGCCCAGCGTTTCTAGCATGTCAGACACACTCTCCATCCTCCTATGCTTCCCCAGTACATATCGGGCAGCCTTTCTTTGCACCTTTTCCAGTTTTTTAATATGACCTTCTTCATGAGGGTCCCATACAAGAGAAGCGTACTCTAAAATTGGTCTAACGCAGACCAGAGAGCTTGAAAAACATTGGGACCCTAATATCAGATTAAGTATTTTAGAAATGTTTGTTCGATTAAAACGGCTTGATAGAATTAGTTTTAATGGCATTTTAAACTTATTCAACAATCATATATATTTAATTTAAATTGAGTGATAAATACAAAAGACTCACTTCCATAAACCTGTGGACTAGAATTTTAGTCTTTTTCAACAAAAACCAGAAAGAATCGATGTCGTTTTGGTAATTAACTATAGTTTGGGCAAAACCATGTAACAAGCAAAACTAGATATATTTCCGGAAAGAGTTTATCAAGAGCATATCTAATATAAATATTTATATTATAATTAGATACAGATTCCAAATTACTACGGTTAGTAACTATATATTATGCTAAAATATTTAACAGTCACAGTTTTCTCTTCGAGTTCATTGTTAAAACTGTTTAACTAATCGCACAACATCCAATATTGATAAGCTATTTTAAAAACTATGAAAAAGGAAGTTAAAAGAAACGCAACAGGGAAAAGCTCAATATTGTCCTCTATTAAAAGTAATCCATAACTACTTGGGGACAAATATCACTGAGCAGATCCTATTCAAAGGCACAATTGGCTCGGATGATCTCCAGAACGAAATTAATAGTTGGATGCTCTTTTGCTACCAATTCAATCAGATCAAGTAATCCATTATTCTCATGCAGACGTTCATACGAAAGGACTTCGGCGTCCATGGCTGAAGTGAAGCCATTTCCAATACCTCACAAATGACGGTGTCTTTTGTAGGGAACATGTCGGAAGACGAGGTCGGGTATAACAAGAGAGAGAGAGGAAATATTTTGAAGAGGAGGACATTTCATTCTCCCCGGGGGAATTCTCGGCAAACCAATCACGCGGTCTCCCCGAGAGATAAAAATGCAATCGTCGGGACGAGAGGCTATGATAATCGATTCAAAATAATTATACATCGTCTTTGCAGTAGGAATAAAATCTCGTTTACTATCGGTGCAATGAATTGGAAATGAACAATTTGGATGCATGACTCTCCAAAAGAAAGAATTTTATTTATTGTTTCTTACTGCATATACATTTACATAATATGATGTAATGCAAGTTTGATGATTATTTGATGCAAAGTTGCTTAATCGGATTCACTTGAGGAATTACGCAGCATTGACGTTCCCATCTAATGAAAAAATCGACACACGTAGATTAATATTAATTTATTCTACAGCTACTTTGCATTTATTTTGAGTACAAATAATTATGACGCATATATTGAAGATGGATGCTTTAAAAATGCAAGTAATAACAAATCTCAAACAAACATTATTCACTTTCGATGGCATATATCTTTCACCTTTCCCTCTCTCTTCCTCATACTAAATAGTCATTTATTTCTCAACTAAATTTGTATTCCTTTGCCCGAATCGGCGTGTAATCCTCTCTCCGAATCGCGCCGCTTTGCTTCCTTACGTTACCTCATTTAATGCAAGCTTTATTTATATACACAATCTGAATGCCAAACTTTAATATAAGGTATTAAGCACTAAACAGAAAGACGAAATGCTGTAATACAGAGACTTAGATAAAATTACTTCGAATGAAAATGCACAATGTGTTCATCAAGAGAAGATGAAAGTTTAGTTAAGACTGATAGTTACGCCATTATAGAAGGTATCACTGATTTGAATCAGGCCAGAGTCAATTTGAAATACTATATATCTACAATCGTTTGATAATGGATACGTACAGACGGGATGTTGGATGGGATGAAGGGAGGAAGGAAGTACTCAGAGATGAAGAGGGACTTGATGTAGAGTAGGTTGCTAGATTTTGTGTTTGTTAGGAATTACAAAAATATCTTACCTTAACCGGTAGATTACTTGATAATAATAATAAAATAATACAAAGCTGGTGGATTAATTTCCATAAGCGAAAAATGGAATGACGTGCCGTTCAATCAAGTTCTCTACTCGGGAATATGGGAGTTACAAGGCTCTCTATGAAAGTTTCTCCCTATGAGAGGAATACAACGATAAAATAAAGAAAAATATTCCTTGACCACTCGTCAGCATCATTCTCAACAAAAAGTTTTCAAAATATTCTAGCAAAACGTACAATTGAGCTCCTCGCCCGATATAAATTTATCTATCGCCCGTCCGTTTCAGGTATAAATTCACAAATGTCACAAGATCTACCAACTAAGGATGAGAAGGTACGATGCATAGGGATTTTAAATTATCAATCGGAAACATTATTTGTGCATAGTTTTACGTACCAATAAAGTAGGATCGATCGAAAGTTTCATTTTATTGACAACCTAATACTCTCTTGCGTATTGATCCAAAGTTATCGAAAAAAAATATGATATATCTAGCTAAACTTGACATTGCTTATCTGATTTTCATATTTTTAAGTCAACAACGGCGTAAAATGCTATAGTCGAAGAACTTAAACTCCAACTTCACTATGGTAAAATAACTGTTTTAAATTGTAAATAACTTCTTATGGCCAAAATAACCTTGTAACTGAAGCCTTCATAATAGTTTGTCAAAAACTAGTTTCAATCAAAACATACGTCGAAAACACACGCCTGCGAAAATTATGACCATAGTAATATTCCTATAATGACATATCCATGCAATACGTGTATGCAACGATGACACTCTCCACAATGGTATTCCAAAATTATCACCAAAAAGAGAAGCTTCAGGCGTGATGTTGTGGGAGTCGAAAATAATGAATAACTAATCGTAGCACTTTTCCACTCGATAAAGTTTATTTATACGACCGGGTTTCGAATTATTATATCCCTACATTCAGTTATTCATTATCACCAAAGTGGTAAGTCTTTCGGAAAAGTTATGAAAATGGGCCTGTGTTGCACAAGTTATATCATATTACACATTAAAAATTACTTCATCTAAACCTCTATTTAATTCAATAGTTTAGATTAAAGTTATTGTTACTTTATACTTCCAAATATTGAATAGTTTTTATTGGAACTTTTGAATTCCCAAACTGAGTAAAGATAAGCTACAGAATCCTAATGCCTGTCACTCCGACGTTCCAGGAAACTGCAAAATGTTAGAAGATTATCGGCAGACAAACAAAATTTTTAACGCGATTTTATGTCAACCCAGAAAAATGAGGCGAATTAAAAGTTACCAATATAAACTTAAAAAATTAACTCATCGCGTTCCTTCGTAGCGGCGCGAATCTATTGAAGCAGAAGTCGTTTCATGTTTGAGCCCTACACTTAGGGAAATAGGTTTCCTTGCTCGACTGTGATCTTGATCGAGGGCGTAATCCCATAAATCTCGCTGGCGTAATATGGCCCTTGGCCAACTGTTAAAGCAAATCGGCGGAAGGATATTGAATCGCGTGGCATGTGCAGACGAGAAGGCCCAAACCGAGCGAATGATACGGACGACGGGAACGACGAAAATGGACGTCGGACCGTCAACGCATGCATCAATACATCTGAATCAATTGAAACCATTACACGCCATGATATAACTTATTATTTGTGCAAAATCTCGCAAAGTGCATTTGAGCCGTAGAACAACCTCCGGTATTCGACTGTTATTCCTTATCGAGGACGAGCTCTCGAGAATATCTAATGTGAATGGAAAACATACACTGAGCACACGTGACAAAACAAAAGTACAAGTGGCGCTGAGTATATGAGAGTATCGCAAGAGTACGCAACGTAATTACTGGAACAGGAGGGTTGTAAGAAGATGTACCTGTTAGAATAGCCAAAACCAATGGATTTTATATGTCAATCGATGTATTATTTTCGATCAAATAGTTAGTGTTATAAAACTGGTTTACCACATTCATTGTCGTATAGCAGAAAAGAAATATACAGGGTGCGTTCCAAAAGCATTGCACTCATTTTTGAATAGTACTTTTTTGAGAATTTTAGCACAAACACTTAAAATTCTTTAAAGCACTGTCCTGGGGCCTCTACACATTTTTTCCAGCGACTCTGCCATGACCGGTACGCGCCCTGGAAGGAGTCTTCGGGGACCTCTCGCAAAGTCTACGTCACGGCTGATTGAATCTGTTCAATGGACGGAAAACGGGTTCCTTTCAGGGCTGCCTTAATCCGAGGGAACAAAAAGAGGTCCGCTGGGGCGAAATCAGGACTACAGTGTAGGAGTGGTGGGACAGCGTTGTCACCTGGCGTTTGGCCAGGAACTCACGGACTCGTAGCGCGTTGTGGCAAGGCGCGTTATCGTGATGGAATTACCACGTAGCGGAGATGTCTTTTCTCGTCCTGATGGCCTTATTTATTTATTTTATTTCTTTAGCCTTAGTCTGAAAACAGCACTTTTTGGCCTTTACATCGGACTATTAACACTGAAAACAATGGAGACGATTACAAACACCTAAACCCTAGGGGGAGAAAAACCCATACAGGCGGAAATCAAACCCGCGAACCTTTGATTGGCAGAAGAGGACGTTACCTTGCCGCCACCGAGGCCAGCGGAGTCTTTTTTGTCTCTTTTTCGGAGTATTTCCGGCACATCCACGTAGTTGGCAGCGTTAACTGCCTGTCATTGAGGAATAAACTCCTTATGAACCACTCCTTTACTGTCAAAAAAGACAATAAGCATTGTTTTAACTTTTGATTTGCTCATTCTTGCCTTTTTGGGCTTGGGGGACTTGTCGGTGTGCCACTCAGAGCTTTGGCGTTTTGTTTCTGGGTCATATTCTAAACCCAGGTTTCATCACCAGTGACAAAGTTGTCCAAATAATCAGGTTCCTTTCCAATGCGTTGCAAAAGTTCACCTGAAATTTCCGCTCGCTTGGTCTTTCGTGATACGGTCGGCGCGCAGAGGATTTCAATAACTGACGCCCTGCCGCTTCTATATCTTGGAGAGCACTGAGACCGATTTAGCGGCAAGGATTAGCGTCCTCCCACCCACTACAAGTAATTTAATTCCACTCAAACTAATAGGAGCGGCGCGGACAATTTAATTGCATTGCTTTTGGAACGCACCCTGAAAGTCTATGCAAAATAATATTTTCATTCGAAATACATCGATTTAATAGCCTTTAATATGCTGTAACATGTATATAAGTTATGCAAAATTGAGAACGAATTAAAATCCCTTGACGTTTCTTAATAGACGTGTAATTAAAATTATTTTCGCTGAAATTATAGTTAATCGTAGAGATAATTTTCGTTGATGATAAATCAAAACTTTCGTTGACGATAAGTACTGCGAGTTGTTTCTTACTGCATAATTATATCTAAATTTTGGTATTTCTGTGACGATAAAACTTAAAGGTCGACGGTAATATGATTTTCCTCCGAAACCACCCTTTACCCGAATCACCACAAAGTTTCAAATACTGAAATAAATATTTTATTATAAGCAATCACTTTCTTTCCAACAAAACGAACACATACGGCCAGAGGCTACGAAATGGTTTCCATGCGAATTATAGCTCATGGAATGGTACATGGAAAAAAAGGGGCAGTTTCGGATAGCGGGCGAAAAACGTACATTTATATATATACGCGCGGTCGGGGCGGGAAGCCCGAAGGCTTGCAACTGGTTTTGTTGGCGACGGCGGCGAGAGATTGAGGGGCCGTGGGGGGGGGGGGTAGCCGGTGGTTGTACAGGGAGGAGGTGTAGGGGGGGAAGGGTGAGGCCAAGGGACGGGGTTGCAGGGAGGGGAGGTTGCGGCAGTGACACCGACTGCGATCCGCGGATACCGAGAGGCAAGGACGGACAAGCCAATCTCGATAATATGACTCGACAAAGGACGATCTACATGCGAAAGGCACGCAAACAATACCAGACCACTCTCCCGGCCTTTAAAACCGCCGCACTCACGCCCCCACCCAAAACCCACCCTCCCTCCCAACTGCTCCGCTCTTAACCCTCTTTGGGCGGCGATCATCGGCAGTTACGCGAGCGCTGTGGACGATGGGAAGGTGGGAGTGGGGTGATGGTGGGCGGGGGAAGGAGGGAGGAGTGTGGGAGGTGGGTCGACGGGGATACCGACCACAGATGCGGTCTGTGTCATTTGTACCGCTAACCGGAAGTGCCCATCTGGATCGCTAGGGGGGGGGGGGGGAATGTGTGGGTTGGAATTTTTTGCCTTCTCACCTCCCCCCTCATCATGCGATTTTGAAGTGCGCGTATGAGGGAGACGGGGAGGGACACTCAAAGGAAGAACGGATTGGACACTTTCCACGTTGAACCAACGATTTCGTTTAAAATTTGATTATCAGCGGGAGTCAAAGGGATGTCGTGGTTTTCACCGGGTGTGCAGGGGGCTTGACTGTTTGGAGGGGCCCGAAAATGGGTTGGTATAATAATGTATGTTGCGGAAAAAATGCCTCCCAGAAGAATCGATGTAGATGAGGCACGGGTGAATGCACGAATCAGGGTTCCTCAAGCACGCAAGTTTCAAAACCGACACCCGAAATGCCAGACGAGCCCAACATCCTATCATTACTCAATGCAACGAAGTTACGAAGAAAAAATACTCCCTGCAAGAAGCGACGCGTACGGAGTTGGAAAGCATCTTATGGAACAATAAAGTTTGCATCACGATGAAAAGCACGCAAAACGTTAGCAGAAGAAAAATTAAGAAACTTTTTTCCGACTGATAATCCGACTTTTTCTGAGAGTTTGTTTGTAAACAGGAAATTTTGCAATAATGGCGATATAAATCAGTAATCGAGTCATAAATTTGGAGTATTAGGGTGAACGCTCTAAAACAAAAGACTGGGCAGGAGCGACAAAATTCCAAAGGCCAACTTGCGACGAATCGATAGTTAACGGACGACCTTTCAGCTGAGAAGGCGCTATTCTCTATACTGTCAACACGAATACGGGCATCGTAAGCCAACGAGCGTGTGGGCTCGTTTAATGCACTTACACTGATTGAAGTGACGGACCTAGTCAGGTTTTACGTTTCGTTAGGCAGGCTATAGAGTGTCATGTCACGCTCATTTACGTTTTGGCAAAGCCACGGACATTAATTTTACACGACGGCGAGTAAGCTATAGACAGAGATTTGGCGAGTGATCAACAGTAACTTCTCGTGAAAATGGCGTGCATACCACGTTTACAAGGTGGAAAGCATGACTAATCAATTTGAGTTTCCCGATAGCAGGTCGCAAAAACTTAAAAAATATCATTTAGATCTATTCAATCTTAACCTAAGGCAACAGGTGCATCAAGTTTTGTGTCGAGAAATTCCATTTAAATGTTCGCAAATATCGTTAAATAGAATTAAAATGCATTCTTGAAAATGATGTACATAAAATTAAAACCCGATAAATAAATTTTTTAGCTTTATCACGGAAATTACATTAGGTACATTCCGATAGAAATAGTCAGTATACACAAGGCAGTCTTGATGTGTCAGATGTAAAAGCTATAGAGGAATAAATTGGTAAAATATAGGTATTAGTCGTCCCCAAGCGACATTATGACAAAAAAACTTTCTATTTTATAGCTTTCACAAAATTATGTGTATCAATCACAATATCGACTCGGATATAACCCTCATTCTTGTTAGCCCCTTGCAAAACGCATTTTGCAACACAGAAGTGTTGAACAACTGCATACATTGCAGGGGAGAAAACATTCACCTTGCAAGCAGTTGGGAAGTAAGTCGATACTGCTATTTGGTCATACACAGATGACCTTCAGCAGTAAACACGCATGAAACCAGTAAGCCAGAAAACATTTCCATGACGGAAGAAAAAAACTCGTGGAAGAAACGCTATCCATGAATAAACGAAACGCCAGGATAATCCTAATGGTTGTGCGGCTTATTAAATCCTAGAGTGATACATAAAAACTATGTAAATAAGATCCTTCATTACAATTTTCGCCTCTACACATATAACAAATTTGATCAGTTGTCGCCTCCTTGACGTAAAATTCCATGAGAATTAAAGTACATTTTAAAACTACAAAAGCATAACCATAAATTTCGGAACTGTGTTGACGCAGTGATGAGAGTGGTATGAGCACATTTGTTGATGATGCATTAATTTTATCGTATTTATGCCGAAGGAAACCTCATATAATGACCACCAAGAATGAATCTCCTCAGGAGTGGATGAGTATATTTAAATAGAGAATAATATATTCCACCAAAAAATTAATCTCCTTTCATTACAGAAAATATACCTACCACTATGCTACGAGGGTTGCTATTTATATTTTGAGCCTCGTACAAGCTGAGATAATCCTTTTTCTGTTCTCACAACGTTCATAATAATATGTATCTTACATATAAACAAGATTTTTCCATAAACTTTTTATCAACAGCCATCTCTGAAACACGTAATTTTGAATAGCTTCCATTCGAGGAAAACATCATTAATGTGCTAATTAATTAATGCTTTCTGACTCTTAATAGTCTCTTCAGATTTGATGAAAAATCTTATCTAAAAATATGTATTACTAGACCTCCCTCAGATTCAGTTGCCTCCAGAATACATTTCGAACGTATTTCCTTAACTTCTCTAGCACTATTAATTTCAGATATTAAATTCCTTCTCGGCATCTCTCGCTTCCTCCCTATTCTTCGGGTTCCCTTTTAATTTCCTTACAGCCTAAGGGATTCATCTTTTCTCGTCGAGATACCTATTGCACTCAGTCCTAGTGAGCCACATGAGCATCTTATTTTGCCCCTACGCTAACATAAATGCATCCATGAAAATCTGTGAATTCTCCAAACACTATCTATTCCTTCTTCGTCCTACTCCAGAGAAATTGCTACAGAACTGTTCATGAAAATTACATGCGTGACATTAACTATTTGAAAAACTTAGAAGTTATGGTATTGTACTTGTGAATAGAACTCAAGAGAATCTGATCGAAATTCAATATATAATAAAACTTGGAACGCTACACTGATTTTTGTCTACACTTATCTCACAGCTCACAACAGAAAACCCATTCTTGTGTCGTGCAGCGATAAGGATTTAAAAAAATTGGTACGAGGTACGAGTATTCGGAAATAGCTAGTAGCTGGTCATCCATAAGAAAAATGATTCTGGAGTAAAATAATGACGCTTGAGGTAGACCTTGAGAAAAAAACAGCATTACATTTGAGTAAATCACTCCCGAAAAATAAAACACATCAATGAGAAATTATTAAAAATGACTTAAAGGTTGGTTACTCTGGAGGCAATAGAAAATAAACTTGAATAGCCCTGCAAAACCCATGGTTCATTAACAAAAACACAAAACAAAGTTTTGATCGTCACAAAGTAATTTCAAAGATAAAAAAATCGTTTCCCTTCAAGCCTGCATCATGCAAAATTGTAATCCCTCCGACCATAATACTACTAAGGAAAAAGGAACATTTTTTGGAGATAGTCGCGCTGGTTTGATGCTGGCGTGATCCTACAGGAGCCCGAAAGAAAAAGAAACGAGGGAATTTGGAGCGAAAAAAACTTCCATTTTGAGTATCACCGAAATATAGAAAAAAATCCGTCAACTGCACGTCCCTCGGTTAAGGGCAAAAGCGAAAGGCCTTCACCTCCTCCGCAGCAGAGGAGAAAGCACGCACTCGAGAGAGAGGGGGGCAGGGTGGACGAGAGTGTGTGCATGACTTACATACCTATAGGTACTACACGGATCAGGGACTGCTATGTGGTGGATATACATGCGTCGCGTACTGTTATATACGTTCGCGGGAGCGGGTCGGGGAGAGAGGGGGAGGAAGGAAGAGAGGAGACACGACGAGGAAACACGTGCAGCCGGACTAACTCAATTACGAGACGCGATTACCCGAGGTGGCACCCGGCTACGCTTCAGAGACAGATAGAGAGGGAGAGGGGCGCGTGAGAGAGGCTATACAATCCACGGTTCTAATTACGGGGGATAGGGGGTCGCGGCGAGCGGGCGAGGACGAGATAGGATGGGGCTCTTGAGGCGAGGGGGTCGGGTGGGACGCAGAAGACAGGGCCCTTTGGACGCGGGTGGGAGGTCGGAAGCGAAGGCCAGGGGGGAGGAGAGAGGAGTAGATTGAGCGGAAAGTAGAAAAGGGTAGAGGAAGATGCGGGGATGGGGGTTGGGAGAAATTTCATCGTGGTCTTACGAGAGAGATAGAGAGCGGAGGAAGGAGGGAGACGGGTTTGGGGGGGCTTGTTCCTGTGCGGCGTGGGGGTGTGGAAGAGGCGGCCTTCTCATTCCGTGATGGGGAGAGACGACGAAATGAGGTTAAGGCCTCTCTCTCATCTCATTCCTTTACCCTCGATTCCCTTGGAAATAAGGAGTTTTCGGGTCGAGGGGAGCGTGGGCGAACGGAGACAGCTCGAGTAACGGAAACGGAGGACGGTAACGGCAACCAAGTCACTTGACCGCGGCACGATGATGGATACTCATACCCGAATTATTTCACGCCACCACCTAGTCAACGGAGTGTACAATTGGAAGGATCTCTAGAGCGCTACCTCCGAAGCCTGTTACTTATTTTTGATATCGTGAAATATTTAATAAAATGATACTTGATAGCAAAGGAATGTATATATGAAAATACATGTCTACCAAAGAAAAACTTACGGAATTTTAGGATTCATTTCACGCTAGGTGAGCCTCGGCCCAGTGAATGAATTTTACTATTCCACCATCGTCAAGAGCTATCAATAGGGGGAGTAGACTGTACCAATTCAGCAAGTCATAGGCGTAGACAGAAAATATGCTAAGAGAGCATAAACACTGTCTTCGAGGAAACCCCTAGCATTAGTACCGGTCCTTTTGTTTCCATCAGACCTAAAAAACCATGAATCATTCAAGTTTGGCAAGGCCGTGATCCCCTTCCACCACATTGGCTATGCCCATCCTCCTTGCTATTTTGTTACTAGGGGAGCATTTCCATTCCTTCAAAGTTTGCTTATGGGTGCATAACAATCACCAGTTTCTCCGTATTCACCATCAGTCTTACTCGGCAGTTCTTACCCACTGATAGTCCTTAAACTATAATACTAACACACAACCACTCTTTCATAGGATTCGAAGCAAGAGGATCACCAAAAGTGCATGAAAATTCAAGAGTATAAACTCAGACAGACCGAGAAACCGAGAATTTTAAGTGAAAAAAGGTCGCGGAGATAAAATCTAAGAATTTACATTAGCGCGATGGGATGCACTTCCCCCCACCTATCTGCATCTCTCGCATTTTAATTTCTCCGCGGTCGTCTCCTCAGGATTTGCCAGGGTGTTTGTCGCTAGATTCGGAGCGGAGCTGAATTCCACGCAACGCCGCCTCGCCGGATGCGTGGCTAAGGGGCTGGGGAATGGCAACAGAGGCACGCTATCAGAGAGAGGGGTTCCCGCTCAACGCGAGGCGACGGTGGAGGCTTCCGGGGGCGGGGGCATGCAGGGTGCGGACTGGAACGCTCGGCACGCACGGCCCCGCGTGAGACGTGACTTTGCGTGCCAGAGGACACGTGCGGTGAGGTGTTTTTTTACGTGGGCAGGGAAGAAGGAAAAGAGAGTGGGAGAGAGGGAAGGAGGGCGTGGAGGTCCCCCGCGAAATGAGGAAGTGCGATCCTCTCTAGGGAGAGGAGGGAAGCATGGGATGGAAGGGAGGAAGGAGGGTTCCGTCGAATTTCTGTCGCTTTGAAGAGTAATCAGTGGGTGGATTACACCCGTAGACGCCTGCGTACCTGCAGGGCGCGTATCGAACGGGGGTGCGAGACCACTTCGTTAGTTATTATATTTTTTAATTTTACTCTCGGTGCCGGGATGCGCTCGATACCCATTCGGTATGCGCTACGCTCGCGGAAACATTCCGATGACGGAGCCAATTTGGGCACGGCGCAAAATTAGGTTCTCCATCCGTCAAACTTTCGGTGACAACATGATCCTCTTTCGAAAGCATGAATAATTGCTCGGAAAATTATCCGCCGGCAGCGATACAAATACCAGATTCGTTCGTCCCTGGTATTTCAAAATAGCTTCAGGAATGACTTCATCAGATAATCACTTTTGAAGAGACCAAAGGAAATAAGAGGAAAGACTACTTCCCTCGGGCACACGGACGCATTGGAGAGCATTAGATTCCTGCCAAGGATGGCATGAATTGCTGTCTAAGTTATGCAAATAATGCAGAAAATTATTATCAACTGATTATTTTGTTTCCCATAGAATAGGAATTCCATGTGGAATGAAAAAATGATTTGTAATAACTAGCGTAAAGAATTCAGAATATATGATAAAAAAGATCGCTTTGTTACAGTTGTGCCATACTCAAACGCATTCTAGGGATTTCTTTGATCGATTACGAACTTTTCCCTATGAAAGATACCCCTACGAGGAGAATTTTAGGAGAAGAACGATAACAAATACTGACATATAAGTGACCGGCAGAAAAAATATACACGTGACTTTTTCAGCATCAATTTAGGAAAAGAAAAATATATCCACATGATTAGATTTTAAATATTTCTACAAGAATACCAAGTTAGCGGAAATAGAGAAAATAAGCAAAACATTTTTCCGGTCATTCTATGTCACAATTAGAGGAGAGAAACTGGGGGGTATTGAGAGCGCTGAGCACTCCTACGACTTGGTTCCAAGTAAACTATCCATCCTTTGGCTTATGAAACCCACCTTCGAGATGGTCGGCCATCTGTTAAGAAACCAAATGTCGCTCACTCACGGGTAATTATTTGCTCCAAAATTTTCGTCAACAATTTATACAACCCTATAAACGTATAAGATTCGAACAAAAGTAAAGGAGGTCCTTTCATGTGAATCTAAGTTAAATGAGAAATTAGCTCTATGGGATAATGATTGAATGACAATTGCTGCCAAAATTTAGAAATTATTCCCTTAGGCGTAATTAACGTAAGTTTCAAAGAGATCATTTAGAAATTGCTTTCTATAAGATGGACTAGTCTGACGAAGAGCTAATTTGATATTCATGAAAAAAGATTTTAAACAACCATACTAATAAAATAGATCATTAGAATATTTACTCAGTGAAAATTGGTGCATAATATTACAAATACAGTCAACAGAAAAATTGAAGAGCTTAATAAGAGAACAAAACCCTGGAATCTCTAGCTCTAGGGATAGTGTTGAGGATTTCTGATTGAGACTGGATAAAATCGTAGCCATTTTACAAATAGTTATCTCGTAGTAATCAACTTGTTCCAAAAATATTGTATGAAGGATGAAACGAGTTTTTCCAAAAACAATTCAGAAACATAAAATATTAATCAAATTAAATATTTTTGGTAATGCTTACACTTTTATAAACAAGAATTAAGAAAAGAGCAGCACCAGCAATTTATGATGAAGACTAGTTTTATTCGACAGTAATCTTGACCTATTTTTATAAAGTACCCACTATTACATAAATGCACCTGAAGATAATTATTGGTAATAAACCCTAATTGTAACATGGAGTGCCACAAAAATATTGAGGTGGTGATTAGATTCAAATTCATCAAATAACGACTGACCTGAGAGTCTTCTTGCGAGAATATGGCGTCGAAAGCAAACATTTTGGGGGCGGCAACCCCCACCCTGCGGTCCTCAGGGGCTGATGAGCCCCCTCCGCAAGCAGCGGGGTCGAACAGGGTCACCTGCTTCCTCCTTTTGTCGATGCTGAAGAAGGACGAGGTGCCTCCGGCCGCGCCGGAGGGCGACGACTCGCTGCCCCCGCCACCGACGCCCCCGCCTCCTCCTCCTCCGGTAACCCCCCCGGTCCCCCCGCCTCCGGCGCCGTTCGTGCCACTTCCGGGCACGGCGCCTCCGGAAACTCGGAGCATCACCTTCACCTGTGGGGACAGAGACGGAGATAGGTAACGTCCGGGTGCTACCGAACCAAATTAACTCTCGCATACACCGACGATGTCTTAAAATCAAACTCCCCGAGATGAGCATGCGGCGGGATTGCCTTTAGGCGATCTGAATCATGGGTGAAGAGAGCGGAAAGATAAAAAGGCACTTATGCGAACAAAAGTCAGAAAAAATAAGGTTTTCAATTAAAGTGTCACATGGATTCGTTTTCATGTGTAAGCAGACCTTTATGCCACGCCTTTTTCATAGTAGCTTCCTTGATTGATAAAAAGAACTCACCAAGAAATGAGAGCCCTTATACTTTATCGATACAATTCAATCTAAGACTATCTGGAACAAAATAATGAGAGTAAATAGATAACCTGACCACGACCGCAAAAGAGGAAAGGGAACTTATTATTTTTCACTCAGTTCTAAAAATAATCTCAACCAAATGGACAAAAAATGTGTCGTTACTTTTAATTTGCAGACTCAATCCAAGAGATGATCGAGCATAAAATTGCCTGAACATGAGTGCCTACAAGTTTCGTGAAAAATAAGCGAAAAAGAAAAAAACGGCGTGGAAGTAAAAAATAAGAATTATTTATGGAGATTACGTAGCTTCAGTAGGGTTTACAAATGTGAAAGACAGTTGCAGTGAGTCGCAGACAAGGTAAAAAATATGTTGATTTTAAAAATAAACATTTTATGAGCAAAGTGTAATAATCGCGCTTCTCAATAACGCGGCAAGCAATTCTCCAGGACTATATTAATCATCCTATTTTGTCCCAACCAAACAAGCATCACGGTCAGAACGGCGATAAATCTGCCTGGGTGAGGAGCACGGGAAATTATACGATCCCCATCAGAAAAGGACCTTTTCTTGGAATAAGGTCTTGAGGACTATACGGTTGAGTAAATATATAAAACTTAAAAAATATTAACCAATTTTCATTCACTGTTGATGCCTAATACAAATTACATATTACTCAGAATTTATTAGCACAAAGTGTATTTAAAATTCGGCTGTAATTCCATAAAATAACCGAAGCAGCGATTCATTCCATCTCTCAGGATACGAAGACACTTCTTATTTAATTTAATAGGACAAAATCAAATTCATTTAAGTCCAATTTAATAGTTCTGATTATGCCTTTTTCCATAAGTCTATCTATCTAAGTGTAAGTTACGGTTTTTCTACAACACATTACGATAAGAATAAATCCTTGCATACGTTAAAATAGCACTGCGTTGAATAAGAACTGAAAAATCACTTGTATATCTTAGCTATTTCCAATTATAATAAGCTAAATTAACACTATTTTGGTCTGTTCAATGACCCATTCAGGGTAAAAATAAATAAAATTTCACGGTGAAACTACACGCTCTCATTCATTTTTAAAACTCCTTTACTTAAATTTTTTCACGAAATATAACCTTGTAGCTCATCATGAGAGAAATACTACCTTGAACAAAAAGTTCCCGGAATAACCACCGTGTGGCGCTCCCATCGTTCCGATTTGAGTTCTGTTTTTTTTGTTAAATTGGTACATCTGTTGTTGATATTCCCTTTAAATCTTAGTGTCATAACTTGACATTTGCAAAAGTTACGTAGCCAAGAGTACATCTATCTCTGTGTGTGTTGGCGATTTTTTACAATTTCAGAAATGGATTTAAATTTGCAACAACGAACTTGTATTAAATTTTGCGTAAAAAACGGATTTAGTGGCGCACGGACGTTGGAAATGTTGGAAAAGTGTTTCGGCAACGATTCTCTAAAAAAAACGGTCGTTTACCAGTGGCACGAGCGGTTCAGAAGTGGTCGTGAGTCAATCGAAGATGATGAACGCAGTGGCAGACCATCGACATCGAAAGTCGGTGAAAAAATTGATAAAGTAAAAGAAATGTTGGTCAATAACCGCAAATTAACCATCAGAGAAATTACCATTACGGGGAACGCGTTTTAGCAGCCGAGAGGAAGTAATGGAAAAATCGCAGGAAGCACTGATGGACATACCGAAAACCGACCGTAACTTTTGCAAATGTCAAGTTATGACACTAAGATTTAAAGGGAATATCAACAACAGATGTACCAATTTAACAAAAAAAACAGAACTCAAATCGGAACGATGGGAGCGCCACACGGTGGTTATTCCAGGAACTTTTTGATCAAGGTAGTATGTTGAATGAGCATACTTGATTGGACCTTTTTGAAAAGTACCAAATAATTACTTTCAAAATTCAATGACAATACTTCAAATTGTACGATTTTATTCATGGTTTTCTAACAAAACATTATATTTTTACCAAATATTTATTGAATCATTACATTTATGCTAAACATTTTTCAGAGACTTATGAAATCCGGCAGAGTAAGAAATAAAATAAAATTGTGGCTAATGTTTCTAATCCTAATTAAATATGGACGTAGTGTGCTTCGGTAATTGGCAAATCCATGCTATAAAATAAAATAACCAGAGAGCGGGAAAAGAAATTATCTGCACCAAAAGACGAGATTCCAACGAACTAACCCTTCCTTGTCTCAAGCAATTGCCTTTCCCTCTGTCTTTCATGCAGCACCCAATTTCCGAAGCGACCTTTTATCACAACACCTGAGAACGGGCAGTGGAGGGTGGTGGAGGAAAGGCACAAACATTTACCATTGGCAAAGACACGAGAGCAGGAGAACAAAACAAAAGGGCTGTTTACCCACGACGGCGCTTAAACGCGAGGACCAAACATGAGGGACGCGACCTGAGCGACCGCAACCTAGCCACGCAATGGCGACTGGAACGACTGACTGGATGAAGTCGAATAAATTAAAAAGAAAATTTCAAAATATGGGAGTCACACCTCGGGGTTGGTCGGCCCGATCCCAAAGATCAACCTCGGGAGAAACTGCTGTGGTTTCATAATTTAAACATTTACTCATAACGCGTTATCCGCCGCCATCACCTCCTCCTCCTCCTGCCTTTTGAATGCTAACGACGAAATGGGGGCGGCCAGGGGACTTGGGATACCGATACCCCACCGACCCCTCCCCCGTCTTCCATTTCCCTTCCCCCTTCCGCCTCCTCCGGCCTCACCTCTCCCATTCCAAATCACCTCAACCCCACACTACGCGCCCCCTCCTCTCATCACCAACCTGCGAATAATCTCCTAAACCCTAACCCTTCCCCCTTTTTTTTCTTCCCTCTTCCCACCACCACGAATGAAACTTCCCACCATCCCTTACCCTTCATCATATCATCTTCTCTCCCTCACACCTCCAGGGGGGTGTTAGTGTGGGGGTCCGGAGGGGAAAGGGGTGGGTTGGGCGATGGAAGGAGGGGGACGCGTCGTCCTCCCGAAAACTTGAGTTTACCTCCTCTCCACCCCCACCCCCCCCGCGCACACCGTATTGCGACGTATTTCGAAGCTGCGTCCAGGGTGCAGTTAATTTGCTCTTCGTTACTTTTATGGCACCTTAGCGGCCTCTTGACGAGCGGAGCTGGAATTATTTCGTTGACGGAAGCGGAAGGGGTGGGGTGGTTTATGAGGGGGCGCGGATGATGGCGTGCGGGCGGGCGGAGGCGGTCGGGAAGCGTTCGTCATTTTTTTCTCTACCCTACCGGCCCTGTTAATCGAGGAATGGGAAGTGGGGAAAAGGGTCGCATTTTTACGAGTGATATGGAGATGCTGTTTACCCGGCGTTTTTAGATGGGCTTTACAGTGGATATTACTTCGTGCTATCAGCATACAAATACGAGTTTTAAGTGCTCCATACGAATGGTGTAATTTTTCATCATACTTATCGTTCTCATAATGCTTCCGTCGAAAGTGAATATGTCGCAGTCTTGGATGACGAAATAAACTACAAAATGATAAATATAGTGGGGTTATGTCCTCCAAATAATTTCATTCCGACTAGGAAAGAAGCAAAACAATTTTATTTTCAATAAAAGGTGGAAGTCAGTAGTTTTTGCGTAAGAAAATGATTAAAGAGGTAACAGCGGCTTTCATAATTGTTACAAAATAGAGCAAAAGAAATTACACAGGTATTTTTCATGCATTTTATTATATTATCCTGCTAATATAATATTGATATCTTAGGATATTAAAATACCACGTATGAGAATGTAGGTATCAATAATAAAAGTAATAAAGTTTGGGTACTTTCAGCAAAAAGGAGTAGTTCACATTTCGCATTTTTAATAGATAAAAGCAGTAAAAATTAAAGTTAAATCTCTTTTAAAGTAACTTAATACGAATCTTATTTTTGATGTGTTTGTTTTAACCTCTTTCTCCGCCTGTCTTGTACACAATAAAATGAGTTACGACTTTTATGAATGAGATGTTTATTTGTACCCAGTAAATTTTGGTGGAGTCTTATATCTCAAGATTACAGAATGCGAATTAAAACTCCCGTGATGCGTCTCCTTTCACAACTCCTTGGACTTGAAAAATATTTAAATTCTGGGAATTGGTTTAATGAAATTAATGCGGCGAGATTTAAATACCTTTGGAGGTAATAAGACACGCTATCAAGGCGGGAAATACAGCGTCGGATAAACGCTGGAGTTTACGACTGGCCGTAATAAAATTTGTGTGATATCCTCAGGGAACAAATAAGCGCACATACCTACTTGGAATAATTTAATTTGCGTGGGAATGAATTTGAAGTCAGTAGGTGTGCGTTTCAGAGATTAGGAGCAAGTATAAAATCACTTTCAGCATGCTATAACACATCGTGCATTCGCACAACGGAGCCACTCGTATTGATTGAAAGTTTTAAATAGAGGACAGCAAAAGAGAAGTATTAAACTCATACGCACGCTTTAATATTCTCATAGGAAAATAACATAAAATACACAAAAACCCATCGTGTGTGTGTGTATATATATATATATATATATATATATATATATATATATATATATATATATATATATATAAGGAGTCTTACTTGAAGAAGGCCTCGGAGAAGGCCGAAAGCTCGACCAATTTACCGTGTGACTGTACCTTAAAATGTTGCTATTCTATTTGTGCTCTATTGTGCCGTCCCGTTATTGTGCGGCTCGTGTGAGTGTTTCCGTATAATCGAGTTTTATATATATATATATATATATATATATATATATATATATATATATATATATATATATATATATATATATATATATATACTTATACATTCAAACACAAAAACCCACCAAATGGAGTACACATTTTAATTGAAATTATTTAAATAATTGTCTTGACTGCGATCTATATACCTTAGGCTGTAAATTAAAACCAACTGGGAATGCTTTCTTTGGCTATAAAGATACAAATAACTTTAAAAAGCAGTAAAATATTTTCATACCATATAATAATATTAAAAAAATTTGAATGCTAATGCTTAAAATTTTACCATGTTTTAAGTAGTAATTAATAACGTCCTTACGCGAATAAAATCGAAACAATCAAGGGGAGTTAGCAGCAAGGAATTGAAAGAATTAACAGTAATAAATTTTCTACACCTTTGCCTCCCCCTCAAATTTTAACCTAAAATAAAAACCCATCCTCTTCTGGAGCGAATTGAACATCCCTATTTTATCTGCACCGTGAAATGCCTGTTCCCAAAATATTGTCTTCCAGCAAATATTTAAACTGGCGGGGATAAAGGATGCACATACACGTATGCCGCAAGGGGAAGAGGCGTCGGAAGGAAACAGGGCCGAAGTCGACGAAGACTGGGGATAGGAAAAAATTTCTTTGCCTTTCCCAAGATGGGCCTCCACGGGCGCGCTTAGAGATGGGGATCGCCACCACGTACGGGAAGAGAGACTCAGAGTAGAAATCCGGGGAGGAGAGTGGAAAGACTCCCGTGCTTCCAAGCCCTCGAGAGACTGTCTCTTTCCGGGGAAGGGAAGAAGGGAGGAAATAACGCCACAAATTTCATGCCCTGCGGATTGGATGTGGCAAAGAGCCAGGTCCGAAATGTATGGGAGACACGTTAAAAAAACTTATGGATTTTCCACTGGCAAGCAGAAATGTTCACAAGGCCAAGGAAAGCTACTTTTCGAGCATGCTTAGGTGCTGTCACATTTTATACGTTTGAGAATGGAATTCACGCCGCTCAAACCAATTATAATCATTATCCATGAGTGTACATATATTATATAATATATTTAATATTTATTACTGTTTTGGCAACAATTTTCAGCTTGTGCGTCAAAGCTATACAGTCTAATATACAAGTGCAATAAAATACTTTCAACATATTTTCATCAGCGAAATGACAAAGTTTTCTTTGCATCATTAGAGATTGAATATCGATACGAAATAAGTGTATTTTAGCCACTAACCGAACGGAAAATGCATTTCTTTTTTGTAAGTGCTATTATAATTCACGTCACGATTTACTCAGTTGAGAGCATGGCCTTCTGAAATTCCATTAGCTCGGACAACACAAATCGATATAGTTTCCCCTCTTTCATTTTCCAATTTCGATTTCAACTTTCAAACCTCTCGCATTTCTCATCTATCAAATGGTACTAGATATCTAGGGAAAACGATCTTGCATCTGCTTGGCCAGGAAAAGCAAAAAATAAAAAGATTCGTATACGGCAGGCAATGCTTATACAGTTATGACCAATGAAATGTTCATGATGTGTCAAACATTTTCCCTCGAATACCAGTGACGTGAATGATAAAGGCCATTGATTCGAATGAATGATTCCAGCAAATTGGAAAGAGTTCGGCTGAGTGCATCCCATGAGATCCAAAATGAAGGGAACGTTGTTTGGTTGGCTCTGGAATGAAGTTATTCGGTTCCATTTTGGTCCTCGCTCACGGCTGGGCATCCTTCACGAAACACTTTCGATCCGCCAAGATAGTATCTGCTAGAATTTTGTAACCCAATTACGGCACATGACATAAAATAACTCTCCATTCCTTCGCCACTCTAAAAATTGATCACAGAAAACAAATTGATAGTTGCAGTAAATATTTCAAAGTAAGCAAGATACTGATGCAAAGCCATTTAAGAAAAAACACAATATTGTCGTGTAATCGAACAATAAACAAGTTGACAGCTATTTGGAGAAAGAACACGCATAACTAGTAACAGGGAAACGACGGGTTCGAACCAGAACTCTGGAGCTGATAATGATAAATTTCTTATTACGAGGGTGGCTAATTATATTTTCCGCCTAATATGCAAAGAGAGTAATTTATTCTTGAAAATGGCTTCATAGTTTTTCGAGGTATTCTCCATGACAATCAATATTGAATTGAATGCGCTAGAATCAATTTTAATAACACTTTTTCCACTCCAATTGAGGTACCTCCAAAGCATGGTTTTTGAATGAACCAACGGATTCTTCACGCGCCGAAAAACGTTGGCCACGATTTTCTCTTGATAAACCGGAATAAAAAGAAGTCATTTGGTGCTAAATCAGGGCTGTACGAAGGATAACCCGTCAATTCGACGTTTTGGCCAGTCAAATAGGTAGTTGTTTCAGCTGATCTGTGAGAGCTTGCATTGTCATGATGACGAATGATCCTCCGTTGCCACTTCTTTTTCCATACTTCACCAAGCACTTCTGGCAAACAAATGCTCGTGCACCATTTAGAATTCACGGTTCTACGTGGCTCTAACGGAAGGGTTGCCACTTGTCCAGCAATTCCGAAAAACAGGCGATCATTTGCTTCCATGTGCTTCGTGCACGAATCAGTTTTGTCGGATTTGGCTCGTCTCATGAGACTCTTACTGTGGATCGGTGTTTTGTTTTGGGTTCATACACATACTATATATATAAGATAGGTAACCTGTGCCGATGTTATACATAGCTTTTGATGCACCGAGATTGCATTTGCTGAGAACTTCTTTGCACCAATTGACATGATGATCTTTTTGAGATTTTGTCAAATTATGCGTGATCCAACGCGGACAAATTTTTTTCACAGCTAAATGTTCATGCAATATCTTATTGAAACTCGTCATACTAATCCCTTTGGATGCCTGAATCTCACGATAAGTCACATGACGATCTTCCTTTACTAGTCCTTGCAATTTCAATGTTTTCTGGCACAAATGATTTTGGACGATCTTCCCGACTTTCGTCGCTGAGCGAACGGCGGCCATGATGGAATTCGTTATACCAGCGTTTCACAGTAGCAAAGAACGGGGCTTCAACGGCAGAAGTCGAAGTAAGTTGATTGATGCACTCCTTTCTTGATAATACACGCCGAAAGTCGTTACAAATCATCGCAAGAAAGTGTTCACGAGTTAACTCCCATTTTTTCGCAGAGACAAAATTTTCGAGTCACTGTAAGCAACACAAGTTGTGATCAAAGGACGAACAATTTTCGGAATTAAGTAAGCGTTAAAAGGGAAAAAAATTCTGATTGAAACGTCAGATAGCACCTAAAGCACTAAGTGTTGTCTAGGCTCAAGATATAAATAGCAACCCTCGTAATTTACTTCTACAAATTACTTAATTTGTCAAGCCGTTTGGCATCCGTTTGCCATTTTTTCCTTCACATAGAATGTTTTAACGTGTAAATAGCAACAAAGCTAACTAAAAATTCCCAAGCTATAGGAGGATAAAAACCCGCCTAGGCGGGAATCGAATCAGAGATGTCTCAGTGCTGAGCTCAGTCCTCAGTGCTGGCAGGCGGAGACGGTACCCCGTCAACTCGGCAACTATGTTAAATACGGCAATGAATCGACGTTTATTCGAGGATAGAAAATATTGCTAATGGTTGAGAATAGTCTACATCGGGAGCTAAATACGAGTACGTAGTGACATATGCAACTGAAATTTTGTCCGCATGGTGGACATACGCATATCCCTATTCAATTCTCGGTTATACGGTAAATATTCTTGGGTTGTACGGTATCATTACAAATGCCGAGTAATTTAATCATTGCGAATGTGGCAGAATTCTTTTGAAAAAACATGTTCTCAAAACAATCTGGAATGCCAATATTCAAAATTTTAAAAATTCCTCTACGACAGCTCTAAAGACGCCTTTTACTTGGAAAAATATTTCACGTGGAATGAAAAGCAGCCATTTTATTTGAAACGGCGAAGAAACCCTGCAAATTTCCGCTTGAATTGTCAACATTTAACAATCCATTTACGATATCATTCGGGGGATGGCGTAACGCGGCATAAGATTAAATATAAATAGCTGTGAGAAACTTCGAGGTGAAGTGAACCAGTTTGCGCACGGGAATAACAGTAGGCAACCGGAAAGGAATCACCCGTCTAAGATTAGCTCTCTAAGCCACCGCCGGGCGTATTCGTTAAAATTGGAGGAAAGAAAAGCTGGGAAGGCTTCACCTCTCTCCCTACCTTGAGCTGGGAGAAGGAAAAAAATAATTCGAAGCGAGAGAGGGAACTGTTACGACGTACTTGTTACAGGAAACTCGACGAGGAGAAAAATCGCGCAGAGGAGGTAACGGTCGGGAGGAATGAAGGGAGGAGAGAGTGAAAAGAGGGATTTGAGTGGGTGGGAGGCGAGGGCAAAAGAGCGATCGTGTGGGCGGCCGAGACAGGAAAGGTGGGAGGGAATGAGGCTGGTAAGGGTTGATGCGGAAAGGGGATGTGATATTTACGGGGCCCGGGAAACGATGGGCACCGTAAACTGACTCAAATTCCTTCACTTCTTTTTGCAAACCTTCTTTTGCTCTCTCTACGTTCGCCACCTCCGATCCACACTCAAACGGTACCCTTCAATTCCTCCTCCATGTTTTATGTCTTTTTCTACTTTTGAAGACTCCGATCGTCCCCATTCGTCCACGGTCCCACGGTGGGGAGATTCTCAAATCACCTTTCCTTTCACATTGGTCCCGGAGGATTATAAATACATGGCCCCCCATTTTACGAAATTTTTACCTCATCTTTCACTTACAAGAATTCATTTTGTTCTTCTTTCTCTCTCCTTTCCCAAGAATTAATATTATTCCCTACCTGCTTTCCTACCATCGAAGTAATCAAACCCAGTCATAACAGTAGTTGTCTTTCTCCCGCTTCACGTCCCTGGCTCGCGTATTTACCAATTTTACCCTGAATTTCCCTGAATTCATCAATTTGTTAATGCCGCCGTTTACGGACGTAAATTTTATTAAATAATACTTCTCCTTCCTTCAGGTATCTGTTGGCCTCTGGATCAGCGGATGGGAAAATAATAATTCTTTTCAATGCGAGAATGAGGAAGTGGTGACGCTTTGATGCAATGGGGATACGGTTTTCACGGGGAGTGCTTTATTTATTTCGGGAGCCAGAGTTTTACGTTATTTTTTTAAACTTTATTTTCCATTAAAAATGATATATGTTCGCATGTGAGAACATAAGATATGAGATGGAAAAAAGCTTATTTACAACCGTGCTTAAATCTAGGCATACATATCAAAGTTAGAATTGATTAAAAGAGCTTTATTCGATTATCAAAAAAATAACGAAGATGAATCATTTTAAGCCCAGAAGCCTGTGGTAAACAAAATATAACCAGAGTAAAGTTATATATTTATTTCTTTGTACTATTACAATGTTCTCATGATAGAGATAAAATATATTGTAAAGATCTGAATGGATTTTTTATAGGTACCATATCTACATATTTTGACATCAATATCCCGTCCCTTCGGATAACTCTCAACTACTGCTTATGTGTTTTCCATGAATACTTTATGAGAAAATAAGTAAATATCTCATGCAAGGCCCCATAATATTACAAGGATAAAGAGTTTGGATAAGGGCAATAATTTTTTACAGCATATACTGTATTTTTCTGGGTATTCACCCGGGTTTCCTGGGCATGAACTCTGATTTTTATGGATTATGGCTAAACCTCTGAAAAACTTCAAACAGAATGCTTCATTGAAAACGAGCATAAAATTAATTTTTCCATCGTGTTCTTCTGTTCTGAAGCAAACACATAAATGTTGGGTACGTACTATTTTTGGGAATATCTACTCACATCAGTGGACTTTGGTATGAACATGAAAAGGGAACGTCAAGCAGGAAATAAGATTATGGTGTCCTACATACAGGCAGTATGTGCTTTTGAAATTAAATTCTATTCATACACGGAAGATTCATTGCACAAATCAGTAAAAAACATGCCTCCCGGATGAAATTCATTTCCCCACATTACTCTTCTGGTCAGGTTTTCCCCAATAGATCACCGCCACGAAAATACTTTTGCTTGAGAATATCTCAGGGGTGAGCTTTAAATTCTCGCCCTGGGAAACCCCTGTTCAGTGGCGTCAAATAGGGGTCTGCGTGAGCGCTAAATCCCAAGCGTAGAGAAAGCCTTTCACCGGCACCCAAATCCCGCAAAAAAGTGCGCGTCCGAGCGTTTCGTCCTCTCTCATCTTTCAACCCTTTTCACTCTGGACCCGCCCCTCGACACGCCGCTGGACCTCAAACTCCTTTCCCTCGGCCTCACAGCATCCGCAGCCTTCTGTCAAACGGTGACGCCGGTAAATTCAAAGAGGAGGCCTCTCTACGATGAAAGGAGAACACTACGTGGGAGATGGGAAACAAAAAAAATTAAAGAGCCCCTCCGACCCCGGATTATTTTGTACTGAAAACCTCACGCAGTTTCGTCGCACGGGCGTCCCAGTCGTCAGTTGAGCCCAACCGTCAGTTGGGACACGACCTTCTGGAACATCTCTTTGGAAAGGAGGGTTTTTTTTGAGTCTCGAGAGCTAATATAGGGTGGGCTATTGACAGTTAAACTACCGACCCTCTCGCCTCCACTCCAACCCTCCCCACGAAAACTTCCTTTCTTCCTCTTCCGATCTTCGTCCAAAGCGGATCAAAGCATTGAAATACTTGAAATGCACTTTCGGCCTGTTGCGTTGCACAATTCGCATATATGCTGTCTGTTTCCATTCTACGTTGGTGTCTGGCACGAGAGATATCGCCTTCCAATCCAAAAAGCAAAACCGTTAGGTAAAGGACATGGAAGGATTATCACATATTTTCGTAGATAAAGGGACAAAACTAGACACTTATTTACCTTACTCACACTTACGCATCGATGACAAGAGGGCTTTATTCATGAAAAAATTTGACAGTGATATCAATAGCAGTTTTAAAAAAATGGATATCTCAAACCATTTCACTATAGAGCGGTGATGGTGGATAGCGACTCAGAAAAAAAACATCACTTTTACCAGGAAAAATCATAAAGCCACTTAATTTCAACGATGTTGAAATTAATGGGTGAGCCAATAAAAATGCGTCAAGTAATGCGTATTTCTGGACTAAGAAATAACTAAATTGACCGCGCAAAGCATTACACCCGACGTTTTTAACAAGATAAGGTCTACCGCAGTTGCTTCAAATTTGAAATTAACATATGAAAATATTAGCAAAAAATCATAAACTTGTAGCAGAACGTTGATTCATACCCATTGTCGATACCAACATGATGGAAAACAACCAGGGAAGTGGGTAGTACCTGTATATGATCGCTCCTTTTAATTTGCTTTCAAAATAACCATATCGAAGAGAACGATACACTTCGCAACGAACCTATCATTATTATTAGGTAATCTACCGGTTAAGGTAGGTTTTTGGATGGACAAAATTACTAATTCAATAATTTGTGACCCCTAGCAAAACACAACATCCTACTTTACAGCAGGTCCCTCTTCATCTCTGAGTACTTTCTTCCTCCCTTCATCCCGTCCAACATCCATATCCTGTTCCTTCCCTTTCCTCGTTTGCCTAACATTCACCCCTCAATTACAGTCTTCAACATCCCACTGCCGGTCAATACCCCCTTCATCCTATTTTCCTGCCACCATAGGATTGCTCCCAACAAACCCCGCCCCGGGCTCTTCGCCCACCATACCAAGTACTTCCTCGTTTGTTTTCTTCTCTGTCCATTTCACCTTCCCCATTCTTCTCCGTCCTATCATATTAAAAGTAAATTATATACGCGCATCATGCAGTCCGTTGAATAAACGTGGCCATATGACATTGGAACCGTTGTAAACCATACTCCCTCAAAAGGAGTGTCATACAGAAAAAATCATTAAATTCTACATAATACGCTTTCTTGTAAATAAAATTTTTGCATCTAGTTAAGTCGAAACACCGACAATTTTAGATTGCAAACAGAAACGTAGGAGAGGAAAAGGCATCATAGAGTGCGGTTTGAAATGTTAAACCGATGAATACGGCAATGAATTAAAGACAAAGATTCCCGAGAAATGCAACAGAAGTGAAAAGAGATGGCGCAAGAGGGTGTGAGTGGAGGAAATGACACTGATGACAGAAATGAGGTGGTCTCGGAAGTGAGGCACGCGCATCGGGAGATCTTAAGCGTGGGAAAAGGAAGGGAATGAAGTGCCGAAGCTTCTCTCGTGTATTTTTGTGCGTCAAGGATATTTTTACTTCCACTAAATGTTGGGAGAGAGAACGTGGAGCATTTTTACCACGATGCTTCCCACCTATGCCCTGGCTTCCGCAAAATCTTTCCGAATTCGCGCCATCAGTCAACCTATCTACGTCCGCAAGTCTGGGATAAGCGGTGAGGTTTCATTCGGCCCTCGACCGAAGCGTCGGCGCGCGAGGGAGGGAGGAACCCACCCCGAGGGGCGAGCCTTTTCGACGTGACGCGTGGCGGCCGGCTGGCGAAGTGCACAAAGGCCTCGCTCTATTAATCCTTCCATACCGCGATCCCCGGAGACCTCCGATTACTCACGCGCTCCGTGCCATCCCCTTGCATCTCCCTCTCCTCCCTCCACGCTGATTTACCGCCCACCTCCACTATCGCATCTTTCGACCCGCTTGTCTCCACTAGGGCGCATAGCAGGAGGACATTTTTGAAGTTGGGCACGCTGCACGCACATCAAGATTGTGTCATTCAAAAATTTCTTAAAAAATTACCCGAAATGCTCTGATAGGAAATCTCATAAAAAATTTGGTTATCTACTCAGCTTATTCTCAAGCTTGCGTGGATTTGGAAATAAAAGAAAAATGATTATTAAACAAAATAATGAGTAACTTAAAGATAACCTTATATGTGATACAAAGTTGTGCGGTGAAATTAAATGTCCGGGAATTGAATTTCCCAACGGGGCGGGGAATAAATTTGAAAAATCGGTAAATTACGTATATTTTCGAGGTAATTTTCCTTAAAAATATTCGAAAATGCTCCGAACTAATAAATATGAAAAGTTATTGTGTGCGAGGTGGTTTATGAAGAAGTTGATGACATTTTACATTTGATAGGCACACAGCATATGACGTATTTGCGTACATTAATATAGCTCGTGTTATTTCCTGCGCCGACAGGGTGTTATAGCAATTTTTTATTACTTTTATAATCTCCGATTATGTGTTAATCACATTCTCTCACACTTTTGTAATGCACTTTAGACCAGGAGGTTACCAAGTACATTGCTCCACTTTGACGTTGAACGATGCTCACATATGACCCCTTCGACGAGTTTTGTTTGATGCTGACCCTCCACCCGTTCCTTGATTCTCTCTAAAATTAGAGAATAAGTACGTAGCATAAGAACCAAACCAATGAGGCTCTTGTGACCACAGCCGGCGGCGCGCGTCAGCTGCCATGGCTACTATGTGTCATGCCACCACGACTCGGATGATCCCCCACATATGCTCTGGAGAGTGTCAGTTGACGCGTGCCTTCCCACCTCCTCAAGTTCGTCATCGACCCGACTTGTCCACCGTACGCGCTTCATACACCACCTCCACACGTGTCGTCATTCCTGGCGACCACTTGGACGTACTTCCGTGGGTTGGCAGTACGATGGAGCGTGATACCTCAGACCTGAGGGGGGGGGCAGCAGGGGGGCTTTATCATCGACACCGACACCTTGGAATGAAACCCCTCCCCGAACCCCCATACGCACGCGGGGCATCGCTCCTTCCCACCACTACGTGTGCTTCACTCGGCTGCCCCTCCCTCAATTGATTCGCTCTCCCTCTTTCCGCCCCTCAGAGCAAACTCCCTCCCCTTCAACCCGTTCACTCTACCTCCCATGTCATTAACCCACTCACTCACTCTATCTCCCCGTCAGAGGGTCGGTCCACAGTGTCGCGGGAGTATTCCCAGCATGCCTCTCCAGCCTACACCTGTCTCGCTCCGTTTCTACAGTGGCGCACGTACTTTTTCTCGAACACTCTTCACCGATTCGCGGTTCATTTTTCATTGAAGGAACAGGCGGATTACCCTTGTGGCATCCATCTCCATTCCGGGGTTAATGAATTCAAGCCTTTGAAACCCCATGTTCTCTGTTTATACTAGACACTAAAATGCTCCTTTTTTCTGAATTAGCCAATTTTGCACCTTGCAAGTACACATCGGGATATCTAAAAACAGTCGCCCATTGATGGGCAAGTATTGGTACGAAAAATTAAATAGTTGATGGATTTAAACAAGAGTGATATTCCGCTCAATGAAATGATAGTGAGTATCGGATGAAGGACTGGGTTTGGCAGGCTGATGGACATATTCTATGAGCACTTGGTCAAAATGCTTGGAAAGGAGTTGAATACTTTGGCCTCTTCTAAACTAATGAATACATTTTTGCCTTTGCCGTTTTTGAGTGATTAACTGCTGACTTACTTCCTTGAATCTTCCTCGCGTGCGACCAAAATGATTTTGGATTCTCATCAAAAGGTTTAGCTATTTTTTCTTTTGAAGTCTCTCAACGCTTTTCGAAAAGTTTCCTCGGTAAAAGCCCTAAGCTTCTTATAATCACGAATAATCTCATCAAGTTCATCGCTAGAGATATCACTGAGTTTATTTTTTTCTTATTAGCACGGCATGCTCCATGTTCATAGGACATCCTAAGTCCTAGGTTGTGGGCAGGTCTGGATCCAGTGGTCGTATTATCTCGCGGAAATTATTCCACCCATTATCATATTCCTCTTCCTTAAGTTATACCAGAGTAAGTGCGTATGATGGAAACCGCAATATCTTTCTCTCAACAAAGCTGTTGTGAACGAGCTATATAAACCAGAAACCCTCTCAAACAAAATATGAAGGCATCTTCTTAAAGAGGGTTTCCCGTGACAGAGAGCTGCGGTGAATATTGCATGGGTTTTGACATATTACGCAGCGAATATTGTCAACGCTGTCCTGCTCATGAATTGGAAGTACATTCCTACAGAGATTTCAACAGATATTAGCAATGAAAGCCACCATCTGAAACTTATTACATTAGGTGAAAACAAGCAATTTCAACACAGTGTGAAACACGTCCTGGCAACCATATTAGTGTACTATTTTACGAACGCGAGCGATGCCAAGTACGCCGTGAAGAAGAATCCATTCTAGAATGTAAAAAATGCAGCTATTTCGAATTACATGTGATGTTAAAGCCTTGAAAATTTCTTTTAACGAGAATGGTGAAAACCAGAATGGTGTGAGGAGACAGTCGGAATCCCACTTGGCAGAGCCCCGACTGTCTTGATATTGGACTCTCACGCGTGACAGAAGACTATACAGTCTAGATATCCGTAGGAAGTACTAATCACAAGGAGGCACTTCGGCATATCCGCGACATACTTATATGTAAGGTCTGAATGCTTCTTCTTTAGCTGCCATTAATACTATTTCTGCCCCAATTACTCCCATGCAATGCGTATGTTCTTGCATGAAAGTAGGAGTTTAGTATACCATAATACCTCGTCTTTCATTAGCATTTAGTAATTCTTTTATTTAGTAAATATTTTATTTCGAATAAGGATTTCAGAACATTTTAACCTGCATAAAGGTGATAAAATAATTATATGAACATTAATGTCTTCTTGCTACCTATGGGTAAATTATATTATCCAGTTTTATCAAATTAATTTCCGTATTCTTGTAATAGATTACTTTCTTTAAATATGAAAGCAAACAGGGCTTTGGATTTTACTTGAGTGTTTTAGTGATATAATGTTTCGCATTGAATTAAAAGTTGACTGCACAATCCCTGAATTGGAGGAGTTCCATGTTAAGTTTAGAAAGATGTTGCAACTATGTAAAACATCACTATTTTTATTAATTAGAACGCTTCAATGTTTGAAAGTCGTTAAAAAGTATGTTTACACTTGACAAGCACGTTCACATAATTGTAAATGCCCTCGAAGGTAATGATTTTCTTTCTTTACGTATGGCTACTTTCAATTATTGAACGTGCGTTTGCAATATACAATATTATATATATATATATATATATATATATATATATATATATATATATATATATATATATATATATATATATATATAATACTCTTTCGGTTTAATAATCTCCGAAGAAGAATATGCAATAAAATATGCATTCACGGATCCACTTGAAAATGCAATAGTACATAACCAGTTGCACTGGTTATGTACTATTCACCCCCTGCCACACACCATAGCAGTGGCTTGTAAGGTACTAACATATACACAATAAAAAAAATACAAATAGAAACACGGGCTCAAATTAAAAGAGGGTGTACTATGTAGGAATCCGTGCGCACGGGCAGGGGGAAATGTGAAACAGGAGGCCTCTAGCCGACCGACACGCGCATTTGGCTCCGGCATCCCCGCCGTCGAGGTCCTTCCTATAAAAGCGCGGTGAAATTCTCCCTGGGATGTGGGGGAAGCAGGGGCCGGGGAGAGAAATCAAAGCAAAAGAGTCGGTGAGTGCTGACATTGTCGGAAGAAGTTGATGGGCGGAAATGACGCTGCTGACTGGGAAGGCTTGCCCCCGAAATGTTTTGTTAAACTGTTTGTTATGCTTCGAAATGCCCGTGAGAGAGGGAAGAGGGATGATTTCTTTTTGAGGCACACAAAAGTGATGAGAGCGGTTTTCTCTCCACAAGTTTTTTGCTAGAACTTTTCTTTCCCAAACGAAAAGCGGGAGTTTTCCACCCGATTGCTTCCCTCGAGTTGCTTAAAAGACGATTACATATCAAGGGAGGTCGGCCATCACTCCGAAACATTTTAGGAATTCTAGCGGCAGAGTGATTTCGTGCTTCAATCAACTTTGGGTGAAGCCTTTTTCTTTGGAGTTTTTCATTATTTTCTTGGGTATTAAATTAAAGAATAACTTGAGGAATGAAACATAAAATTCGCTTAGTTAGTTTGAATCCATTTATTCATTTATATATACCCTGCAAGCCACCGCCAGGGTGTGTGGCAGGGGGTGAATACACACAAGAATAATTTTACCAGAACATGACCATATTGCAGTCAAACAATGTTATAATGATCCCCTACCGCTCGTGGAAAAAATGGTATCTTAAATCAATCTGTTCTACCCTTAATCTCACTAATTTTATTGGCATGATATCTTCTACCGTTGTACGATGGGGGTAATAATATATTTTCAACATCACTGCTAAAGAGACCTCCTTCCAATGTATGCAAAAGATTTAATCTGTAATTTAACCTTCGTTCCATTAAATGATTCCCAGCCTAACTCCTCTAATATTTTGGATATGCTACTAAGTTTATCATAACATCGTTTCAAAAATCTAGCTCCTCTACGCTGCACGCGATCCAATTCGTCAATGCATACTTCAAACGTGTGCATTACATTTCTCATTCGGAAAGGCGGACATTTCAACGTGGAGACGCATGTTTTTAAAAAGATGGTGGCATGAATTTGTGGATACTGGGTATCCGTTATTTTAATGATTTGGAAAACATTGTCGAACCGTCATCTAAGAGAGTAAGCTACATGAAAAATGCTCCCTCGCACTCAAAGAAAAATGTATTTGGGTAATGTAATCGATTTCTTATCCAGCACAAGAGATAACGTTAATTCTAACTGACGGGTGAGGCAAATCAAAATTTAATATAAGAGGAACAGATTAAAGTAAATGAAAAAAATATTGTGAAACTAATGATAATAAAGAAGGGTTGCTTTCAAGTCCGCCTTGGAAAAATATGAGCAGTTAAGGGGAAAATGGAGGGAGGATGGATATAAGACAGCGGACAAAAGAAAGAAAAAGGAAGAGGACCGTAGTAATGAACGAAGAAAAAATAGATTGAGGGGGGAGTTAAAAAGGAAAAAGAGAGGAAATTAATTTGAGAGGGAAGGAGAGGTATGAGTGGGAGTTTGCCCCAGTACATTTCCTCATCCCCGTGTTATTAGAGACAAGGGAAAGGGGGGGGAGCTCCTCCGGCTTCATCCAAGCCGGCCGAGCCCCCTTCAAACTACCTCCTCTCTCTCTCCCCATTCATCCCCCACTCCCATTTTCCTTCCTCTCTCCCCCTCTCACTCCATCTCTCTACCTTTGCCTCCCGCCCATTCTTCCTCCCTTCACCTCCTTCATATGCTCCTGCAGCCTCATGCCCTCCGGCTCCTCTAAGATACGATTGTGTCTCCTTAATGGAAAACAAACAAGAGGGTGGAAGCCACACACACATTCAAACTCTCACGAACACAAGAACGCACACTACGAGCGCACGTGCAAAGTGAATGGATCCTCTCTCTCTCCTCTCGAACTCTGTTCCCGTCCCAGAACTATTATTTCTTCGTTTTCGACTTCCCTCCCTCGTTCCGCCAAGCCCTCCCTCTACACCTCCCTCCCGTCTCCGCACTAACCCTTCCTTCCTTGGTGTGTGTGCGCAACTCCGTACTCGCCAAGTTTCACGATCTCCGCCCGACGCAACGCTCAGTCGGGACTTGATAATTTCCGGTCCTTTCTCCAGCTATCGGCTCATGCGGCCCGGGCCACGAGGGAGCGTGGGATTGCGCTGAAACTTTCACCACGATACTGGCGTATGCTGTTCATGAGCGCATGGTTAGTGACCAGGAAGTGCGGCGGCCGTGAGAAGAGAGGTTTACGTCGATTTACCACAGATAGTCGGTCGTATGCGTCCCCTCCAAATCGGGAGGGATGTTTCGCCCCGTGATGATTTTTGCGTTCAACGATGCCATTCGGCCAACGTCATCGGCGGCGAAACCTTCATTTTCAGGAACAGAAGCGGTGTTTTTTCCCGTTTCTCAAGATTACTCAGTATCTTGAGAAATCTTTTTTTAGATCATTCAGTATCTTGAATCTACTTCTCCCCTTTCATTCTCTCCTTCAACCGTGCTTTCAGTGAAGCTATATCAAAAGCCGTCTCCTCTTAGCACATGGCATATCCAGTTGGCTCCTGCATTCCTTGTTGTCTAAAAAATTTTCTTCTTTCCATAACTATCTCATCAATTCCCATTTTTTACAACTAATGTCACCCAACCTTTCCAATTGATATTCTTTTCAATGAGGATATTAATTTTAGATTCACTATCAACTTTTCAAGTGGTTAACTTTATTGAATGATCTTCACGGAAATGTGGGAAATACCGCACCGGGGACTAAGTGGTGTAACCTGATAATATGCGCACAAAATGAAAGAATTTTAGCGCGAAAAAATCATTCGCCTTAACCGGGATTATTAATAATTATTTAATTTTAGCTATTAACTATGAGGTTTTTATAGCAACACACAGTATTTTCTCCCCTTCCCCGATGTGCGAATTTCACTAGCCGTCGGGTTCAGAACTGAGTGAACTCTATTATCACCTACCTAACCGACCTTCGGGTTGATTACTGTGGTTTTATTTAGTATTTATATTCATAGATATGTTTGAAATGCGCCATGGTAATTTGGAATGCACTTACTAATTTGGGAAAAGTTACGGTAGTAGCACGATTATTGCATGAGAGCGTGCCTTATGATTCGTGATGTTACTACTACAATAGGATTAGAATCAGATTCAAAGAGTGTCCGTATAACGTCTTTTGTGTAACGTTTCGTACGAAGCCTTTTAAAGTACCTTACTTTTGCAGGAGGTTTCTTCAACCATTGTTTCTTATGTGCTCACTTATATTCAGTCCCTTGCAACTATACTCACTGTAATTTCACAAACTTTCATTAATTAATAGCTGACAGTCAATACACATATTTCACACCAGCACATTTCATATGATTTTTAACGAAGGGTGCTGAGAATATACTCGTAGTAAATATATAATCATCAGTGATTTAAGTAGCGATGCATTTTCAAAGATATATATATATATATATATATATATATATATATATATATATATATATATATATATATATATATATGTATATGTGTGTGTGTGTGTGAATACAAGTGTAGAGGAAGTACTCGTAACGTAACCTAATTGAAATTTGGAACCTTAGGATGATCGCGTAAAATGGGCGGATTTCGATAACCGCTACTAGTGGAGCACAAAATAAAGCCAAGCAAAGCGAATCGGTGAGCCACTTGAGGGCATTGCCAACAGCCGCACGTGTCTCTGGGACACACGCTATGGGCTCTTATCTCTGCTGTGCACGGGACTCGCAACTGCTGCCTTGACTATGCCCACCCTAATTGTCCTTCCCCATCTGCCTTCCACCTGGACCACCAGAACTTACCACTGCTCTTGCGGGCTCAACTTTCTTCGATACTTCCTCTCCCTCCCTTCCCTTTCAATTCGCTGTTTATTCATTAATCTACCCCAGCCCCAACCCCTCCCTCCCTCTTTCTCTCCTCACCCTCCACTTCCCAATGTACTGAAATACAATCGGCCGGGGTTGGATTCAAATTTTTCCCCCGCAGGAAAATTAAGAAAAATTAAGAATTTTTTTGTTTTAAATTTAGAAATTTCTCGAAAAATAGAGGTCGTTACCCTCAAAAGGTTTTTTGATACCGCAGAAATTTTGTGATTTACTATGTAATAATGAACCACAGACATTACACATAAGGAATTTAGTGTGTACGTAGATAGTGAACATACAAGGAGTGATCAAAAAAAGACCGGATTGATTTTATTCTGCGCAAACCGTTCAACGGATCAAAACGAGACACAGGGCACCATCTAGCGACTAATCTGATGACTAAAACGAGAAGTGTTGTGTTTGTTTACATCGAGTCGATACGCAGCCGCAGAGGTACGTGCCTTAACCTGTTTGTCGCGGCGTGCAACGGCAGCAATGAAGGAGCTAGAGGAACAGCGTGTGTGCGTGAAATTTCGTTTCAAACTTGGTAAAAATGCTAAGGAGGCATTTGGAATGATTCAGCAAGCCTTTGTCAATGAAGATAGGAGTCGAAGCCAGTGTTTTGATTGGTATAGTCGTTTCAAATTGGGCGGAACCTCGACAGATGAAGATTCGTGAACGGGGCAGCCTTCCACTTCGACCGACCCTAAGCATGTCCTTGGTGGACGATTTGGTGCGGGTTTAACTGTTAGGGAAATGGGAGGCCGAGGAAGTGTACATAAGTTTTGGATCCTGTCAGATAATTTTGACAGACATTTTGGGCATGAGGCGCGTCGCATCAAATTTCGTCCCCCGAGTGCTAACTGATGAACAGAGACAAAAACGTGTGGACATTTGTCAGGAACTCCTGGATCAAACCAATGCCGACCCAGAGTTTCTCAAAACCATCGTAACCGGTGACGAAACCTTGGTTTTCGGTTATGATGTTGAGACAAAGGCCCAGTCTTCTCAGTGGAAAGTTCCTCATTCTCCGCGACCAAAGAAAGCTCGCATGTCCCGATCCAATGTGAAGGTCATGCTAGTGTGTTTCTTCGATTGGTAAGGGCTGATTCATTGCGAATATGTCCCTCAAGGTCAAACCGTCAGCAAACATGTCTACTTCAAGGTTATGAAGAGGCTGAGGGTCGCAGTGAGGCGAAAGAGGCCGGATATGTGGAGAAACAATACATGGCGTTTCCACCAAGGTAACGCGCCGGCTCACACGGCGCTCATCGCGACAGAGTTTTTCACCAGAACCGGAACTTACGTGATCCCGCAGCCACCCTATTCTCCAGACATGTCACCATCAGACTTATTTTGTTTCCAAAGTTAAAATCAACCTTGAAAGGGCGCCGATTCGACTATATTGCGGACATTAAAACTAATTGCACGGCGAACCTGAAGAGGATCCTTAAGGCGGCTTACCAGGCGGGGTTAGAGAGCTTGAAGAAACGTTGGCAAAGGTGTGTCGCCAGCCAAGGCATGTACTTTGAGGGCGAAAAGTTCGATTAAGCTGTATCCGTCGAAATAAACAAGTTATGAAATCACTCCTGTCTTTTTTTGATCACACCTTGTAGATGCGATTGCCGAAAAACTTCAACCTTTCTCTTACATTTCTAGACGATTACGTGTTGCTTGGATGAACGGCCGTCTACTTAATATGAAGAATTTATTTCTAATGATAAATTTTCAACCCCTGCCACATAACTTATACTATTTTGCATTTTTCATGTAAACAAATGATCATATTTGTTTCTAGAGGTTATGACACCCTTCACATGGTAACTGATAATATCAATTTAATGAACACATATCAATTAAGTAATTAGTGTCATGATTTTGGAATGATGCAAACAAAACAGCATCACTATCTCAAAACTATCAGATGAATTGTGAATATGCTACGACAGAATTCAAAATATAAACTTCACTGACAATCCAAAATGAAAATCTTACACAGTTAATTTCATAAACTGAAGACGATTAAGTTTCACGAAACCGTACTTAGTAAGTCACCATATTTATTGCGTTTAAAAATAGTACGAGCATAATACTACTCCAGTTCCTTGTAATTACTGTAAACAACTTTTATTTCAAGACCTTTAAAGCATAATCATACCATAAGTAATGCTGGATGCTTCCTTTAATGATATCTTATTCCAATGTCCCACTGTTTAAAATAAACCACTGACAACATAACACGAGACGAAAGGTATCCGATAATCTTCGTCTTAATTATGCCTTAAACCATATTACTCAAACCTCACGCATGGAATGATATTTTTTGGACCCTCTTCCTTCTTGAGCCGCTCTCAAGTCGAAGAATTCATTCTATAGGTCGTCGTCAAATTGTCGAAAAGGATCCGGAGGAAAAATAAACCCTCTCTTTAATCTTTCGATACCCTCCCCACGTCTTGGGCGACCCTTGAGGCTTTTTCCTTCCCGCCCCGCTCGCCTCCTACTCTTGATCCCCCATTTGTGCTTTAAGAGTTTCCGCCTTGCTCATTTGGCCCTGTCCTCCGCAGGCCCTCTCCTTATGTCTTCTTCCCTCTTCGTGCTCCTCCTCAAGTCCGACCCTCCCTCCTCCCAATTCTCTCTTTCTCTTCCTCGAGTGGCCGGGGGCAAGAGGGAAGAAGCGCTTCTGAGGCTCTGATTTCCCGTCCCACAGCCAACCCCTCAACTCCCAATCCCCTTCCCGGTCCCCCCTGAAAGGGAAAGAGAACGCGCAGAGCGATGAGGTTTAGGTCCCCGGGAGTCGGCGCGGGGCGGATGCCACACCGTGACGTCGAGACTTTGTCTCCCGCCTCCGTCATCTCCCCCTCCCTCCTGCCCTCATTGCGTGCGCCGGGATTAGAGAGAGAGTGAACCTGGAGATAGAACTCGGAATCAGTTATTCGTCAATTAATTATTCTAAACTCAAAAGTGAGAGAGAGGGAATGAGAGAGAGTTGTAGGAGACGACGTGGGAGTCAAGAGGGGAAACGGAATGGGAAAACTTTCCTTAAATGGTTTTTGCAACTTGGTAGGCAACTCGGACTTTTGTTCCAAATGCTTGAGATCGGTGTACGCTCCTGTGCTGTTTAAAAGATGAGAGTTATCAACCTTTCCACCGAAATGGCAAACGAAGGAGAGACTCTCACGAGTGATGTAGTGGAATCGTAATTCATTCGCCCTGTTGTGGAGGTGGGGACATGTTTTTTCATAGCACTCCCAGGATTTCGTCTACTAAGTTCCACCCGCACACTAGAATGCAATGAAAAATCCCTTAAGATGGGTATTATTTGCTATTTTTCCATTGGCTATATCCAAACGTAGGCAGTAAATTTGCTATGAAATTAAAAACAAATCAGATTCGAGATTGGAAAACATTCTATTTGTTGAGTCAAATAATATTCGGCTACATAACAAGATAATGTACTCGTATAAACATACAAGTAAAATGAAATGAGAATCAGTAAAGTATTTTGATCACGAAAACATCAGGCATGGAAAAGAAATAAATAATTAATTACATAGCAGTGGAAAAATAAACAGAAATAAATAAGGCTATTTGAAAATAAAATATGGCCAACAAAATCAAGCCCAACGTTAACTCTGACCAAAAAATCACACCAAAGATAACGAGTGTGAAAGTATTATTACAAACAACAGATAAATACACGGGAATAATTTGAAATAATAATCATTGATTTTTCCCAAAAATTTGAGATAGGGAACCTCCTCGCATAAAAATACAGCGAAATCTCTACGACCATTAAAGACATTTTAATCGGCAGTTAGGGCGTTGACGGCGTCCAAGAATATGTTAGATATATTAGGACGTATCTCAGGTAGCTCCTCACTTTAATGAGTTCTCGTAACAGATAATGACGGCAAGAAGATGGTGACTATAGGGACGAAAGAATCAAGACGTGAAAAGGTAAAAATAAGTTTAAAAGTGAGTTATCAAACTTTATTGAATTTAATGTTCTAATATTCTTGAAAAATATTCTGGTCTTTGCTGCTCACCTATAAAAATTATGTATCAATGTGTAAATAATTGTATTATTTACTTTACAGACCTTTATATTCCTATGATTTACGCGCTCTTCATTTAAACTGAAGATGTTGTTCTCAAATCCAGATTAGTACCCTTAACATATTTGGTTTTTTCCCGCACTAAATTGCAAGCTAAAATATTTTCTGCCTCAATTAGTTCATATAACCAGCCGCATTAATAATACCTCGTCTAGTAGCTTTCCCTTAATAGGTAGAGCTTTCACTTCCTGTAACTATTTACTTTATGTATATGAACATACCATTGAATATTGCTCCCCGCTTAACTACATTGGTCGAGCTAAATTGAAGTATCAATACTCATCAAAACAATTCCCGGTTGGCTAGATTTTCCCATGTGGAAATAATTTACAAACCTTTTTGCTCGTGAGGTGCCTAAGAAGATGAGTCGGGAGTATATTGAATACTGATAGTATGCAAAACTAAGTAATGGAAGGAGGACGTTCGGTTAAACTTTGCTTAGATTAGGTTGGATGGCGAGTGATGGAGGGAATAATTATGCACACTGAGAGCAACCCATAGATCGCGCTATTCTGTTTGGGTAATCCTATTTCCAATCTATCTATCCAGTTCTATCTTTCCCTATTTTGCATATCTTTTTTCTACAAATCCCAAAATCTCCGTAAGCTAGATAATTGAATGAACAAGCATATGGTACTCCATGGTACACGAGAAAACCAAACTTTATCCAGAGCACTGACTGAATTCATGCACCGAGAAAAACGGAGTGAACCCAAAAGATGCACAAAATATTAGGCAATTTTTTGGAGACTTCTTGGACAACATCCACACCGCTAATCAAAGTTGTTGAGTAAAAAAGTATCGCATTTACCAGAGGTTGGTCAGTGTATTAACTACTATTTCATCATCCACCGCGCAGTTCAGATTTTGTGCCTTTTGCATTCTCATTTCGTAAAAATATAATAGCTTTGTGGATAGCAAGGCGGGGGGTGGAAAAATAATACAGGGAGGAATGACGATGGGGTAGAGGGAGGGAGTGTACCCCCATGTTTGTGCGGGAGAGAGATGGGGGATCCAAAGGCTCACCAGAGAGAGAGAGAGAGAGAGAGAAGGAAAGAGGCCCCTCTCTCCTTGTGGCAGCAATTAAGCGTGGCATTCGAATGAGAGGAGATGGAAATAGGTGAAGTGAGTGGATGCTCGCCGCCCGGAGTAGGAGATGCGGGGAAAGAGGAAATAGAGGGAGAGGAGCGGAGAGAAGGGAAATGAAGATGGGAGATAGCGGAGGTGGTGGTAGTGGTCGGAGTAGAGAAGTAGGAGAGGGGAAGAGCCAATTCCCGAAGAATTTCGTGCCAAGCCAAGGGGCAAAGCGTTTGTGAAAGCAAGCGCTGGGGCTCTTACGGGCAAAAGGCTGGCGGGACTTTACGGAGCGTACGGCCCATGTGCGGAGGAGGAGAAGGGGGTGCGGGGAGAGTTTAATGGCTGGGAATAAACCATTACGTGAAACAGCAGGGACAAACTGGAGAGTTAAAAGGAGAGCCGGCAGAAGGAGTTTCACAATGGCATGGGCGAAGACGACACGGAAATCTAACTACGATGGGGTGGGGGAGGGAAGGGATGCTCGTGGGGCGATTTCTATTCCGCTGGCCGCTCACACAAATAACTTTATTGACTGCGTTCCCACGCGGGCGAGGCTTCACCGGGTAGAAGGAATGGGTGTCCGCCTCGAGACGACTTAACGTTTTGATTATGGTAATCTTGACACTCAATTAATTCACCGTTGATTCTACATTTTATAATTTTACCAACAGTTTCCCTATTTGGGAATCATCAAGGATTCGTCGGTAGCTGATATAAAAATTAATTTACAAATGTCATTAAAAAAATGAAATGGAGAATGAAGGGATGAACACGAAGAAGCATTAGATATTACAAATATTCATGCTTATCTATATAATTAGCTCAATAAATAACATTGCCACAGCCTTACGAGATTGGATGAAAAATTGATTCGAAAGAAAGGCTAACATTTTTCTAAAAAAATCCCACAGCATACAGAACAAATTGATTAACTATCACCATTACGTATGATTTGATCTACGTTAACCTCTGAACTGTTCGGCATACATTGGCTGGCTATGCTAATTTAACATCACCTCGAGTGAGAGGAATTGCATGGAAACACAATAAATATATTCTGAAGAGGGATTAGCGACTGCATAAGTGATTAAATGAAATAATTTCTTATTTGAGAAATTGGTGATCGGATTTTAAAATTTCGGATGAGTTAAACATTTTGAACTGAGTTATAATAGTTGGTGTTAAAACAAGATGATTCCTTTGCTTGAATAAAGAAATTCAAAACAGAAGGACGCACAGCAACTCTAGTATCTACAAATATGCATAGAAATCAACCAAAGAAAAGCCATCAAAGTGTAATTGCCACGATTCCAAATCGGTAGAACATATAATGAAAGTGCTACTTCTGCAAGAATAATGCCCTCATAAAGGACTTATCTTCCAAAGGCAATGAAATCACGAGACCATAAAGGGACAGAGTAAGTACCTCAGAAAGCAGTGGAGTGTCCGGGAAATTTACTAGAGATTCAAATACGACAGCAGTTAAAACCAGGATTGCAAATTATTGTCGTGAAATTCAGTCTTATTCTATCAATACTGAGGATTAGACTTAGAAAAGAAACTGAAAATATACTTTTCCTTTTTTCGCAGAACAGTTAAAGGAAAATATTTTATAGACAGCATTAGGAAAAATTATATATTTCAACAAAAAACTGAGATATTATTGAAAGTATTTCATTACAAACGCTAGAACAAATTAAATGACGTCATAAATAGTTTTTTAGAGAGCAGTGTGAATGAAAATTTCATACTAGATGATGAATAAGTAATAATGAAATGAAGTCGAAATCATTTTATCATTGCAAAAAAGAAAACGTAGTTTTTTATGAGTATGGAACTGGCTTCGAATGCCTAAAACTAACGATAAAAGTAATGCGCTCGTGATACACATTTTGTATATAACAAGCGCAGTCCCCATAGAAAATCAAATTATCACATTAACGTACCGTTACGATAGAGATTCGCACCTAAACAGCGGGCCAGTTTTGATCTGCTCGTACCGGAAAAAGTAAACGACTAAGGAAGCAGATTCACGCGTTGGAAAGCTAATCTTCTCCAGATAGTTGAGGTTGTATGCCAAACCGTATCGTCACGCCATATGATCCTCGGCAGTGGATTAGAGGATGTTTCATTCACAAACCTCACTCTAATTACGGGATACTTGTTCCATGCGGGATGCGCTATAACCCATCCATGGCACAACCCAGGAGGGCAATAATCCCCAACAGGTACCCCGAATGTATCTGATGTGAATCCTGAATGACTAGGGTACGGAGATTCGATTATTATGCAACGGTTTCTCTGTCGTTTTAAGGTCTGATATGACCTAAATCGTAAGATACCCTATAAAAACGAAATAATTACTCATAAATGAGGCCTTGTGAAATGGTAGGACACCTATATTTCTTATGGAGCCGGCGAGTATGATCCATATGTTGAATCAAATGCAGTAACGAGTGCAGTAAGCGAGAATACTCACTCTTACGCTTGGGACTTTAGAGCACCCATTGCAGAACCTGGGTAGCTTGTAGTCCTGTGTCAACTTCAGCGACTTGGTTGGTGGGGTGAGTACGAGAGCGGGTGAAGAGGTGAGCGGGAGGGAATTAACATGAGATAGGGTGGGAAGGGGAGAAAGAGAAACTCTCGATTCCGATTCGTTCACGCAGAATCCGTATTAGAGGCTTGGAATAAGGAAGAACAGCATCGCTATGCTGTGGATCCGTAATCTTGTTATTACAGTAAATTGAAATTCCTTTTGAACAGAGAGAAGGGGGATGGGGTTATGGAATAAAAATGAGGACAAAGAGAGAGAGAGAGTGGGGGACGAGGTCCACAGGAGATAGTGATAGGAGGGAGAGGTGGGAAGGGAGGGAGATGGGAGAAAGGAAATGGAGCAGAGGAAGCATGATTAAAAGAGGGTAAAAAGGAAAGAGAGAAGAGAGTTATTACCTCCATTACCATGGGATTGGACGTAGAAAGAGAAGGAAGGAACGTGGGAATTAAAATATAAATTGAAAGCGCGGGCATGAAACTGGGAGTCTTTTTCGTAAGATGATATTGCCAATACACGTCCGCTCGTTCCCTCAACAGTCATAATCAAGCTCTGTTTTGTATTGCGTTCCCAGGTCACTAATTTTTGGCGAATTGAACGCAGAAGGTATTATGCAACGGGAAGAGGAATAAAAAAATTGAAGGGAAAAAATACTTGACTTGCTGGGGTATTAAACATTCATTTTATATTTCCTCACTCTGACCCATTGGCAAATTTCTTTTGGTGAACCAGAGCAAACCATCCTCGATTAATTCTCGTATCACGCAAACACTATTATTTTACCAAATAAAAATATATGAACCCGTGGAAATATTTTAATTTTCATGCAAAGGCCTCTCCTCGTAAATTTTTATCCCCGATTCGAGATTCACAAACCACTATTGGCTAAGAAATAGGTCACGCGTTCAATGTGCATAAAACTCAGGTTCTGGGAATCAGCATTACTCACGCGCTCATTGGTCGGAAGCAGGGAACGTATTGCATTCGGCATGATCCGCGTGCATCCGATGCAGGAAATACGCATTTCTCGTGCCGATAAAAATGGGGAGGCTCGTGTGAGCGCTGCGCCCCATTGATACACTCCGACAAAGCGTTGAGCAGACCTCGACTGTCGCTACAATCTCGTCACAAACTTCTGCGGGCCACCGGCGACGGCGCTATCCTCGCACCCACGCTTTTCCGGTCCCCGCGAGGGAAATTGGTTTCCCATTCAGCGAAATCCGGCTTTTATCTGCTCGAAAAGAGGCAGCGCTATAACGCGTCGCACTTTGATGGCGCGGCAGGGTATTAGGCACGCGATAGCGAAACTTTGCGGTGGAGAGATTTAAACGAAGAGTTTCAGAGAGCCGAGGAGGGGGGCGGGGAGGGAAAAGGAGGGCAGAAGAAAAGAGACGGGAAGATTTCCCAGCGTTAAGCTGATTGAGCGTAAACTGCATGTATATAGAGGAAAGGGTGGGCTGGGGGAGCTGGAATTCATTTGCATGAATGAACGGAATGAGAGAGGAAGTTAAGGTCATTTAGGCGACGATGATACGACGCAGTCGACTTAATTTTCATCTCAGCGCTCAACATATATATTAATTAGTAATCGTATAACACCAATTTTGAGCGTAGAAGTAAATTTGTAACTTGTAAAGAAAGGCAATTTCACTTTCACTTTGGATATTAAAAATAAATGGCTCTGGGAAGGCAATATAATTAAGATAAGCTAACAAAATTTAAATTTTGTCCGATATCACTTTTTGCTAGGCAATAGTAACCAAAAGATGGCGAATCTTCTTCCCATGAGTTATCCATTCAACTTACACTAGGAAAATGTGAAATAATGGTATCATAATGATCATTTATTAGAGGAATTCTGTCCATTAAAGGAAAGTCCCTAACGTCCATATATTTACTTCTAAGAACCGCATACCTTTTCTTCCCCATCTACTGCCTGCCTTTTATTTATTCTAAAAAGCCTATCCCCTCTTCCTGCCTGTACCCTGCTTACCCAACGTTGTCCTTTCTTTCTCCTTCAATATGCATCAACCTTTCAATATCCCCTGCAACAACTTTCTTTGACTTTCACAGCAAATTTCTCTCTTCGCTCACCCCATTTAAAACCTCGGCGTTTGTTTTCCCGTATCGCTCTTATTTTCTTCATTCTCCGCTACGTCCACATCTCAAAAGGCCTCCAATCTACGGTCATAATCCTGCCTACAAGACCAGATCTCTCACACATAATATATTGAAGTATACCTGTCATCAATTATCTTTTTGCAAATACCCCTTTCGATAGCACAATTTCTCCACCAATGTTCCCACTACTCCATTTTACTCCCTCCTACATGTATGCTCAACTAATCTTTCCTACTTCTCGAGAATCTCATTAACATTATTTTCTTGTGGTTAATCCTCCTCGTTTACCTATCACATTGTTTCTGTAAAGCACTCAATTAAAACTGCAATACCTTAGTTGCCAGCGGCAGCGGTTTTGGTATCAAGGCGACCGGCGACATTGACCCTCAAATTCAATAATGTTTCTGCAAGTCTCTGAATATTTTGCTATGCACTCGGCTCGCCGCAAGTAAATTTTAATACCAAAGCGGATTACAGATTGAAGAATAGTTTGTTTCCGTTTTACACGTGATGATATCTCCATCAGAAAGTTCTCTCCCCTTCGGAAAACGTTCCACCATCAGAAATACTATCCACCTGGTTCCATTTCAAAGAGTAGTGGAAAGCGAGGGAAACAAATTAAGGCCCGAGGCAGACCGGAAGGCCCCATTACGGAGATATATGTACAGGCGGCCAGGGAGAAAGTCAAGACGGAGAAAGGGGAAAGGGCGGGAGTCGATGAAAGGAAAATGGCGCCGAACCCATCAAAGGGGGATGCTGACAAGACGCCGCAATTTGTGGATAGGAGCTAATGAGGAGTAATGGATGTATCAAAGAAGGAAGAAAATGAAAATATCCATGAGGAAGAAAATAAAAATTTATGGCCATTAAAAATGAGATATTGAGGAGGAATATCAGCCAAGAATCCATAAACAAAACTGGCCAGCTAACTTATTAATCCATAATACGAGTTTCCCTTTCATTACAATTACCTCGAATTCAAGACGTTAACTCATCATTGAGAAGATCAAAAATCTCTCGCGGTCGCCTGGATCGTTACTTTACATTGCATTCCAGTTCCAGATCCAAGCTTCAGCAAGTGAATGAATGAATGAAGGGGGTTTCAGCAAGGTGCGGAAGACCGAATGATGGGAGCGTGAGAAGCAGTAGTTGGTGCAACTCTACACTGAAGGCATAGGAAATTCATTTTCGTCGAAACAATTTATGATACCAGAAAGCTGGAGGAGAAGAAAATTGAAAACTTAGGTGATGACTACTGCATCTTTGACTAACCTCTCCGGTTGGAATCGAATAATAAGATGAATAACTACATCGAGCATGAAAGCAATCACGGGTCAAGCCATTATACAAGAACATGAAAACTGGGGACAGTGAATTCCGAAGCAAGAGAAAAGCAGGTCGCCTTCATTTCAGACCAAATTTCTTCAACAATAGAGAAACTAAATGCCCGCCGGAGAAAGATGACGAAGAGATGAAAGGAAAGGAGATAGCCAAAGGGAGAGAGAATTTCCGGTGAGGTGAGAGGAAAAGGCACGATGAGTGTGAGAGGGGAGGATGGAAGCAGAGGAGAGAGGCAGAGATGAGGTTGTGGGCGAGAGAGAGAGGAGAACCAGCGACGGAATTCATTAATAGAAGACATAAATGTAATTATGAGTTGGTCTGGCAAGAAACCCAGTGAAGGAAGGACTTGGGGTGGTGTGCGATGGTTTGGGAAGTGGTGGGGGAGAGAGGAGGGGAAGATTGGGGAAGGAAGGAGGGCGGGAGGCGGGGCGTGGGAAGGAGTGCTAGGGGGCGGACGGAGGGTGGGGGCGCGGGGGGCTGAGAAGTGTGGGGCATTTAAGTGGCTCGGTGTGGTCGGCGGACGTGGGTGTATAAGGAGAAGGGTTGCGGGAGAGAGGGAATGGGGGTCTGGGGTGGCGCCTGAGGGTGGAAAGAGAGAGGTAGAGAGGGTTAGGACTTCCGGGGAAGGGGTTACGGGGGTTTTCCACCATAGGGGTTTGGGTTGTGAGTGTACGGGGGAAGTGGAAATATTGAGGATATTCCCTATGGTGGAGGAGGAGGCGGAGTGGAAATTGGTGCAGCGGAGGGGGAGGCTCGCTCCTAACAGGGGCTTCGGGAGTAAAAGGGTTTTTCGGTCGAGCTGAGGAGCTGAGCTTGGGAATTGAGTGGAAGAGGACGTTGGGAGGCTAGAGCAAATGCTCGAGCGTACCAAAAGAGGCCATCTCTTTAAGGAAGTCGACTTGAATTATCACAATTGACTTAGGTTGAGAAGACATCGCCCTTCTCAATAAGTTTTTATAGTATCTATTTAGCAATAATTCATAAGAATATGAGACTTGAATCGAGGTGAAGAATATCTGGGAAATTATATGAAGGAATTACATTGAATCGGAGATTAAATGTGATGAAACAGGTTGTAATCACGGAGCAGAACTGAAAAGGCATGGAAAACCATAGTTTTTATTTATTTAGGGTTATTTTATTATCTGGTTCACATTGAAAATTAAAGGTAATTAAGCAATAGAACACACTTTTTTGGTATCATTTAGTTTGAGCTCCAATCATGTCGCATCACTGGATCTATTTCAATAATCTCAGAATTGGGGAAAAAGTAATTAAGACGAGGAGGGATTTAACTTTAACTTTATTGTGGGCTTACCAGATTTTGTTATTTATGGTTGCATTGAAACCAAAAAAATCAGTTTTTGGCTTTTTAACAGCTGTATCTCTGGCCAACTATACAAGAATTAAATCGGATTACCAGCGGAAAGCGACGGAATAGGAGCCGAAGCGATCAGATAATTCGAAATTTGGGCAAAGACGATTGAAATGGGATCAAATTATCGAGTTAAAATATCGGGAATTCCATTTAAGGTCGATATTCGGGGAATTGAATAGATAGGGTCCAATAATTGGTAGAAGTAGGGAAGTAAGTAGATTTTGAATCACACGAAGGCGTTCTGGCATCTTCAAACTCACTTTTGTTACGTATTTAGTGACAGAAAAGAATCGAAAGACAAAAAAAAACATTACCGCAGGATTGATAATCCAAATGCCTTGCACTGAAACATAAAATCTACGAATAAAAAAATATCCAACACTTTCTGCTTCAAAATAGGAAATAATAAAAATTTTTGGCGAAATAAAAAAACAGCCAACTTGAAGTTTTTGAGCTATTGGATAAGCCAATATAAATGAGGAATAAACTATCCAACACCGTTTTTTCGGTCAACGGAATCTGCTAATGGTAATAAATTATGCTGTACTTGTTACTTACATATATCGCACTGTTTGAAAGTTTTAAAAGTTAAGTGTGACCTTAAAGACTTTTAAGAGGGATTGTAAGCTGAAGCTTGGAGAAACAGACTAGCTCCTGTTGGCTGGTGTAGTGGCAATTCAAAACGATTTCCGTGAAAACTGAAAAAAAAGTTCCAAAAGCATGACTGAAATATTGTTTAATAGAGTGATATCGACATGATACGTAGATGTGTTACTCCTCTTATCGAATGAGGCTTCTCTTGCTTGGCTAAGTCCTCCATACTGACTCTGCCATAGCTCACTTCAGCGTTGTATGTCTTCCGAGCCTGGCTGGGTGAAAATAGGGGTTGGCAGATGGGCGGAGAGTCGCTAACAAAATCATCCACACCAGTTGAGACCCTGGAACACATTTGGTTAGCCAATCTTTCCTCCCCCCATCACCACCAAGCGACCTGCTCCCAGACACTCCCCTGTAGACGGACTCACCCCGCCTGGATGCAACCCATAACGCCCTCCTCTCTTCTCTCTATCCCCCACACTCACCCTCTCTCCACCTAAATCTAATCTAACTTTGCCCCGTTGAACTGATTGTCACTGCACTCTGGGAGAGAGATAGGTTAGGGGATTCGCTCCTAGAGGCACGCCCTTCAACACTTCCTCCCACCTACCCACTCCCATCCCTGCCTCCCTCAATGCTCACCAATTTTTTTGCGAACCTTATTAAGCACTCAACCTTCCTGGCCGCAATAAGTTTCCACCCCTTTAAACCCACACCTTCTCCTCTCCCGCCCGCTGGTGTTGCATCCGAGAACCCCTCCCCCCTAATTCGACGAAACACAACCCCGATGCCTCTTAACAAGAAACGTGGCTCTTCCTCCCTCCATTTGCCGTGCGCCAGGGAATGGTCAGGTTCTACTGCCACCCCGGCTGACGTGGCCGACGCCGGAGAATAAATGGGAACCCATTGGGCCCACCGCCCTCGGACGTAAACCTCGTCCTCACTGTTCTTGCTTCGATACGAAGAAAAGGGGTGTTTGAGGAATGAAGTGTAAAAGAAAACCTGCTCAAAATGCGTGCATAATTAGAGGAATAAGGGGCCCCATTATTTCCCTTCCTCCGCCCTGGAAATACAAGTCAGATATTTTATCGAATAAGTTACTGCGCCATTCTCAATTTTTAATCAAAGTATATTAATTATGACGACATAGTTTTAACTTCTCCTTCTCACCAAATATCTGTCCCTATTCTTTTCGAGGCTTAATTTGAAATCCAGGAAAGCAGTAAAAGTTTAACCGATAGGATCTAAGCACTAAATGAACTCGTTTTTCCAAAATTATGGGTACAATTTTGTTCTAAAAAGCTCACTCACTGGTCCCTCTATTTATTCCCCTTCCTCCCTCATTCAAAATAGGCACCTAAAAAGTCCAGTTGGTTACTTATCAATGGTTAAATTCACCCCCTTAGAAAGGATATGGCAGCGGTCATCGGTTCATGAAACGCAAAAAGCAGCCTCTTAAGGTATGGAGTCCCAGAGCCTTGTTAAGTCTCAGAACGCTACTTTTACGACAATGTCTAGTACTTAAATGTAATCCGAAGCTTTTGCAGTTGCCGCTAGGTAAGGGAGGATAATGGGTGGGCGATGACGTATCTAATCAAAGTGGGTTTCTTGGCTGCCTTTGTTCTTTCGGACCAGAAGCGCCAATTCACTAACTCGTACAATTGCAGGAGCAGGGAATTGGCCAATTAAAAGATACTCTATCAAATAACTAAAGATTTTACTGCATTCATTAATTTTATTTAATGCGATTGCATTAGATGTATTTTAATCATTTATTATTTTGGGCACCTGCGGCCCAAAGGACTTAGGTTCACATCCCACTTAGGTTCGATTCTATGTTTTAACTTGTGAGCCGTCACGAAGGCGTTCGAAAGGGATTTAGTGCCATGACAATTGCCCTGAAATTCAAGTAAAATAATGGATTCGTATTAAGAATCTTACATTATAACTAGGGTCATCTTTCTTGGGGTACTTGATCTACTTTTTTGGCCGAGACCGCGAATTATTCGAGGGAAGAAAAATTATTTAAATCAACAGATCCTGCCATAACAGTGTGGAAATTAGTCACACCAGCAAACTGTTTCCGGTTTCCCTCAGAAATTTCCACCACTTTGGGGAAGAGACGACAAAATTGTACCATTATACTTTCGCAATTTATTTAGAGGACCCAGGTTTCGCTACCGTGCAGTGTCGGTACACACACACACACACACACGTACGCGCGCGTACAAAGAGCAAAACGTTATTTTTAACTAGTCTTTGACTGATAATGGTGGAGTGATATTTCTATTATTTGACACGGATGGTCTGATCTACCGATTTAAGTGTGGGCGCGTCGTAATTCCCTTAGGGCACGAGTAAACACAAGCGTTATGCACCGACCTAAAGACCTCGCTTGCTCTCTTCGCGTTTGAAGGGATTCTCATCCCAGCGTTTCTAGCAACCCTGGCAAACTTACAACCTGGCAAACTCTCCGCCTCTCCTACCGCCGTAAAACCCTCCCTTCTTCGCAACAACCACGCACGCAACGACTCCCTCAAACACCTTCCCCCGTGCCCGCAATCGCATTCACTCAAGCCGTCGCTTCGTCGGGTTTCTCTACCCTGGTCCCCCGGAGGTAAGCGCCCGGCACGGGCTCCACCCAACCCCCCTTCACGGGCCCATTTCGCTCATTTCCGCAACTGGAAGTGGCGGGCGCTCGCTATCTCCTCATCTAACGTGGACCGGGGATGGTTCACTTCCAAGCGTGTGATCCAGTGGGAAGGTTTCGCCTGCCCGTGAGCGTATCGGAGATCCCATGTGATGTACGAAGAGTTTAATCGATCAACGGTGGGAAAACGTTCGATTCCAAGAAATGACAGTTTAATACGAGATCATTATGATACACTCGCACCATTCGCATTCACGCAACGATTCACTTAGTGATTCCTCGAGTTAACACTGCCTTCGATGACGGTGTTGACGATAAAGCAAGCCAGACGAAAAACTCCAAAATATTCATTGTAATGAGCAAATACACGATACAAGGTCGAGCCAGCAAAATTTCATGAATTTACAAGAATATTTGAATGAGTAAACTTCGCCAGTTGAATTACTTCACTTTAAATAATGAGAATGACACAAACTACATTTTAGGGCAGTGTAGTAGGACAAATAAATAGGCTAGTAAGTTAAGAACTAAGGTTGGGGATGGACGTAAGGCGGGACGGCGGTTAAGCCTTTTGGAAGATTCAACAGAAGTGAAGATTCCCTCTGTTATTTTTTCACATCTTCATGACGTCAGCAACGTCTTGGACTGGGGACGTGGAATACCAGAGTCCATGTAGAGGAGTCAGGTCGGAATAGTGAGAAAGGGCGGATGGGACCGGGAGAGGCGGCTAGGGGTGGCGGGAAGACGAAGGGGACGGAGGAGCTGAAGGGGAAGGACCCAAAGAAGGTTTTGATGTAAAGCGTAAGGTGTTTCCGCGTGGTTTACGGGTTTGGGTGAGGAGGGAGGGCGCGAAAATATACGGCCTTCCTTCCCTCTCTCCCTACCCACACACCGCGACCCCCGGAATCTCTCATCGTCCGCTCCCTCACTCACTCTCTCTCTACCTCTCTCCCTCAAAGGGCGGTTGTCCGTGCTTAAAAGCCCGCCGGAGGCTGCCGGGTGCGGAGGTGGAGGGAGCTCGCTCCGACGCGAACCTGAACATTCAAGGTTTGCGGTCCCATCCGTCTGTCCGTACGCCGGAGGGCCCTCCCCGGCGCATGTACATGCACGCGTCCTGAGTGCCCGGAGGTCGTCTCGATTCGCTCTCTCCATCTCCTCGCCAAGGCTCCCACCCCCGTAGCAACTGCTGATCTGGTGCCGCCAAGGCACCCCATCGGCGTCACCCGCATAAAGAAAACCTTCAGAGAGTCGTAAAAGTGCTGACGCGGACTTGGCGCCTATCTATCCATTTACCGCGTGAGCAATTATCTCCCTCACTGGCACCGGGGCCATCAAAACTGTGGCGTGGAGGGTCTCCATCTCAAAGGGGTAATGCCATGGAATAGAAATAGAAAAAGAGTGAAATTTAGGCTACACTAATATGCCACAGCTGTCTAAAGAAAACGAAAGTATCTTTCCTCCAATCGCTTAAAGGAGCACCTAAAAGAGAATGAGAGGCCTAAAATCTATTTAATACATAACTGTGACCCTTAGGCAAGTTCGCAACTCTGATGAAACATGCCAACCATTGACGTGGACAAGGTGAGAGAATAGATTTATTTGAAGGACAATAAGGAAATATGTTGAAGAGGTAAAATGGGCGTTGATTTTTTATTTGGCGGGAATTATTCTGAATATGCCGCAAGTGCCTTGAACCTTAACTGCTACGTGAAATGTCTGAATTAAATAAGAAGCAGCAAGAACAGCACATGATAGGCACAGCCATTGAAAGACAATGTCGATTTGGAACCAGACTATCAAATAAATTTAATTGGGAGATAATCAAATATTGCAGGCTAACATGTAGAATAAGTGCTTTACGTAAATTAAAGATGGGTCTCATTTATCAAGATGTTAAAAATATATCACGCCCATTGCAATCCCAATTGAAATTCCCTACAGGAAGTGGATTAATAACGATAAAATAATAAAGAAAAAGGGGTTCAATGAACGAACGGATAGACGGGCATAAAATGCATTTTTTCCGCGCATAAGAGATCAAAATTGCATTCATCGACGACGTGACGGGCCTAGTACGCAGTCGTTTATATATGACTACCATTACATAATAGCCATCACCTTAGGCTCATGCATTATGAAAAGAGTATGAATTAACATTCAAATATCAAATAATTGCAATGCTGTGATAGTGATGGGTTACCACGTACGAACATGTAATACGCTGACATTTGACTACGGAGATAGTATGAATCAAAATGAAACCTCTGCAGAAGCAGGAATGATGTGCACCAATTCATTTCTAAAGAAATTCTTTCATTTGTCCCCAATAGTGCCGATATTAAATGGAGTGACTGAAAAAATGAGTTTTTCTTGAAACCGTTACTGTTGCACACTCGCGTATCAGCTTCAGCGTGGATGGCAAGAGAGCTTGAAACGGACCATCAATGCTCTAAATCGTGCTCTACACGCCCTCATATCACTAAACATTCTTCTACACCTCATTGAACATGTATGAACCCCTCGGGGCAATGGACTAACATTCTGACTCGAAGAGATTGATCATGCATATTGTTGTATTTCTCTGATTATGCAAATTGTTGCATTTCTTGGTTACCTGAACATATTAGTTTATCTGCTCATGCATGATATTTGATTATACATCCGATGCATATTTTATCATTTAGATTAGGTTTATTATTTTAGGCATATTTTTATTTACATACACGCTTGATGAATTTCACTTAAAACTTCTGAAAAATGGGAAAATACAAATCCAAGTGTATTTCTTTCAAGCGATATGACGATATCATGATACATAATAAAATAATCCTAAAAATATAAGGAAAAAATATAAAATTGACGAAGGCACATTGACTTGGAATTCCAGCCTAAGGCGTAGCAATAAAACAGTCAATTTAAACTAACGCGCAAAGTTAATATTTTTTCGAGTTATACGTTTCTCTATAAATCGGATCGTCAATTTTATTTTTGGCAAAACAATTAAGGTCTGATTAATTTTCGTACACCGAAAAAAACAGCTAGCAACCCAGATGAATTCTCCCTTTTTGACTTTATTTCCCCTGAGAGAGCATTGGTTCATGAATAATGCTGTTATTGGCATGCGTCGATGGTTTCGCAAAAACGATGCATTTACTTGATTAGCTCGCAGGAGCAATCGTTTAAAAAACATCACGAGGGAATAGAGCACACATAACTATGCCGCACGCCGCTGCACGTTCCACTTCACCGCAGCCTCAGGGCCCTTTAACAAAGGGTGCTCGTAAAACAGAACGCAAAACGAATTCCTAGGCACTCAAAAAAAATTTCCTTTTTCTCCTCTCCTCCCTTTGAGGCCGCGCCGTTCCGGAGTGCTCGCAGCACCGTTTCTTACGTTTCCAGTCCCACCTGGCATCAAGGGTTGCTCATACAGCCCTCTTCTTCAACGTATCCGCTCGAGTTCTGAGCGGCTATAAAGCTTCTCCGGGATCTCGCGCAATCGAAAGAAATTCACGAAAAAGCACAGGCATGCATGCGCAAAGCGAGGACCGTTAAGTGGGCAATCCCAATGTTGTCCGTACTTGAGCTGGAGATTACTTGATTGTGATCTCTGAAGGAATAGAGTAATTACATTCTTCAGCGTGAATCACTCATCGGCATTCTCACATGTTTCACCTACTTAGGAAATGCTGACTTTAATGCAGGCTTACTAAAGGGGAAGTACACAGGTACACCAAGTTTTAAACATCAATTGATACATCCCGTTAGTTTTTGTTCAGTGATTTGACTTCAGTTATCAGTACGCGGGATGATATGGTCTGAAGCTAAGGGCACTAGGACAAAAATTTTAAAATATGTAGCGCAATTCATAACACGAAACAAAAATGGCACCAAAAATTTCCTCCGTTAATAAAAATTAGAAGTAATTCTCATGGGATTGAGTGAATACTGAATCTCGGTCACGCATGTTAAATATTTCTAAAAACAGATTGGAATCGGAGGGGAATAGCCCAATTGAGAAAGAACCGTGGACCACGGGGCCTCAAAAAGTAAGAAATATTTTATGTGACCTCACTGCTTAACTAATAATCAATATAGCTATGCTCAATCACGTGGAATATTATGTTCACGAATGAGGATCATGATGTACTCAAATTATGCAAAACCACTGTTCATCGGGTTCATATCCCGGCGGTGTTAAATATTTTTCAGTGGTATCTCGATCCCTACTTGAGGTGCATTGTGGAGGGCACTTTGAGTGAGTACGCCGTCCGTCGGATGGGACGTTAAGCTGCGGACCCCTTGGCGCCTTTCGTAAAGAGTAGGCTAATGCCGACGCCGGGTTTCTCTCCACCCTTCATCCTTTCCTGTCCATCCCCTATGGCGCAAATGACCTCAGCAGTCGGTCGCCTCCCCTAAATACTACTACTACTACACTGTGCATTTTATCCACGTCCAAGTGCATATTTAGTGAAAGAATGCGTACTGTTCTGGGACTCATAATATTTTTTCAGTTTCATGATACTTTTGAATATCAACCCATCCCAGTAAGTATTAACAGAGTTAGTAATTAATGCACCCGCCAAAAATCGAAGTCGGTGGTTTAGCTCCCACCTTAGATAAGTGCTGTATAAACACAGTTGACTCATCTGAAAAAAAACTAGTGACCATCCAAAAGTGGTCTATGATGACCCCAATGACTCATGAGCCGATTTACATCAATTTCTGGAAAAAACACGTTTTAAGGTTAGTTAAACGACGAGCGAGCCATTGAAGTAACTCAAATTGTTATTTTAATTTGATCTGCATAATAAATCCGAAGAACTACGACAGAAAATAATTGACTCTATCGATTGAATGCGGTTTAGCAAGCATCGTATTCCATTAGGCCGTTAAGTTTCCTTTGGAAAGACAATTATTTTTTTTATCACTCATTGAAAATACAAAGTTCGATTGTACATAAATATTTACGAAACAGCGCGGCGGGTTTTTGCCGCATTCTTTCATTTTTATGGAGTGATGCACCAGCGAAAACGCTGTGGAAAAAGCAAGTCACAAGAAAATTTTCAGTAATAATGCACAAAGTGCTCTCTGATATCTCTTTTTCCCATAAAAAGGCGAAATATCGGTATATAAAAATGATGCGAGCAGCACGATAAGCTCGATAACCGACGGCGATAAAGCGATTGAAGGGTATATAAATAATAAATAAATAAATAAATAAATAAATATATATATATATATATATATATATATATATATATATATATATATATATATAGTTAAATCCCAAACGAAAGAATTCATGAACATATATGTACATTGACAACTGAAATGCAGCAACAGAAATTCAGCGATAACAAAACCTAAGCAGTACATTACGGACTAACTCCAGGAAAAAAGCGATGATATATAGAAGGACGGAAATATGAACGATATGGGGTGGAAGGGAAACTCGAAAAAAATATATATGTGCATAAAAATTAAAAGGCATATGAAACGGAGTACAAGTATCTACTCTCCTTCATTTCGCTGCTCACCGCGATCGACGCAGCTTTGTTTAACGGACCCGCTCGCTGCCCACTTTTTTAAGCATTGACAGAGAAGTGAATAGGGCGACGGAGTGGGAGAACTCCCTCGCATTGTTCGGTATTGTTATTATTATTTTTTATTTGCACCGCACAGACGCGATGAGGAGAATCATCCATTTTGCAGGAGCCCGACGCTCGGGAGTTAAGAGGGAGGCTCGGGCTGGAAAGGGGTAGGGGACCTCGGAAGGTTTCGGGGAATGGGGTGAGTGTGGAGGGAATTCCCGGAGTTTTGCGGGGGACGGTATGGGGTTAGGGAGATTGGAGGCTTAAGGCTTTAGGGCTGGGGAGGGAGGGGCGGAGGCGAAAGGGTAGTGTAGAGGAGGAGGAGAGCCAGCGGTCAAGGGAGTTGGGGCGGAAACGCGAGCGAGGGCGGGTTAAGTTGCGGAGTAGGGGAGGGGAGACGAGATTAAAAGATTCATTTATTTAAAGGCATTCGTAGGGGGTTAGGGACGGAGAGAGAGAGAGATGTGTGTGGGGGTAGGCAGAAGGGAGAGAGAAAGAGGTGGGTATGGAAGGAGGGTGAGGGGCGGTGGAGTCGGGAGAGGCAAAAAAATGAGGGAACGTTACGTTATTTTCCGCCTCGTTCGCACGAAACCAAAGTGTTTGGGTCCAACCATTTCTTTTTTTTTAACCCCCGTTCAAAAATGCGATGCCTCCCTAAAGATACGTTTATCTTCCGCAAAATGCAGCGACAAATGAGTACCTTATCTGATATTTTTTTTCGACAAGATAAATGTCACGCTTAATTACTGCATGCAAATATTATCAGAAGGATTTTTATGACGAATTTTATATAGCGTTCCTCGTCTTTTCTCGGCTTACTAATGCTAGTACATTTTATCGTAAAAAACGCTTTATTGAATATAATTATGACAATGATCAAAAAATACATAGCTTTCGGGGACTTTTTATCACATGAGTCTGCCGTGCATCATGATAAAATATCCATATGTAATCTGAATACACGGGAATCAGACATCGCTTTTTAAATTAGAAACCATTGAAGATATGGATATAAAATCATTTGAAATTAATACTTCGGATAATGCATGTCCCTAAAATTTAGATCGTTGTAAATTTTCTTATATGATACGTATTCATGTAAAGCATTTGAAAACTATGTTAGGCAGTATAACACACGATGGCTACTTTGAAAAAGAATAATGTTAATAAAAATATTCTAATCACATCACTAAGCATGCACCACTCTTATTTTATACCCAGCATTAATTTCGAACCATTTCTCAACGTTATCTTTATTTTAAAGTTAATACTAGTAACATAGCGCTCGCTATACGACATACAGCATCAGTGCCTGTAGGATCACTCGTCATCACTCGTCAAAACTTCATCGACTTTTCAAATAATAAGCACTCATTTTTTAATATATTACTATCAGATAGTTTAGGCAGTTCGCTCGGAAGTTTAAATATGTGAAAAACATCATAAAGACGTGTATTTGTGCCACATGGCAGCACATGGGGCTCAATCGATTGCTTTGAAGTGGCCATCATGATTCATACGTCCGCAGTTTGCAGACGTGTCCGGCACTTAACGCAATGACATAATTCGATAGTGTGACACATTGATCATTTTCCCAAAATTAGACATTGACGACGAGCCACGATAGTAATTACCTAATCGGATTACGCACAATTTTTCCTTCGATCAATCAACCGTCGGAAATTTGACAGAGGGAAAAAACAGCCATGATGCTTTATGGAAATCTTTTCAGCCTTTTTGACCAAATGGAGAAAGAAATGTTTGACGATCAAAAATAAGACATTTAATCAATCAATCAAAGAGCCAAAAAGTATCGGAGACAAAAACATGTTTAATCAAATGAATTGGCCAAGGGGCCCTTATGGAAAAACACTATCCATATTCACGCGCATAATACTTGGAAATGATACAATATATTGGCACTAGACAAAATTTAATTCTATTAGTGGAATTGAACACGTAATTTCATCATTATGGCACAATTACCTCTTATCAGACTTGACACCGTGTCATAAACCTACATGACGGGTATGCATCTCGTGACGCCGTCGGTTGACTCCAGTCGCGTGGTTCGTGACGTCCTCTAGGTCCCTGAATCACTGTTCCTCCCATGTTCGATGACATCTTCAATATCTCCGGGCCCCCTACCTGGTTCGCTTCGAATCTCACCGCCGCTCGACTCTTTGATGAATGAGAGCTCTTTCACCATATACATGGTTTGAACGAACAAAAATGCAAGAAAAGCGAATGGAGAATAATCCAAACGGAAGGGATTTTTCAACAAATTCACGGAAAGGGCACGGATTAAGGATGGGGAGGCGACAGGAGGGAGGAGGCGGAGGGGCGCATTGGAGAGGACATTTCACAAACCCCTTGGCACGCCATTAGGCAATTATCGCGTGGGCGGAACGGGTGGTGAGGATGATCTGAATGGCAATCGTTAGAGGCGGGAGCACCCCAACCGCAGAAAGGTCTGAGAGGGTGAGGGGACAAAAATCCGAGGTTTAAGCAGACTGGATAAACAGCTGATAAAAACTCTTAAGGGGGAGGGGCGAAGTACGGAGGGTTAGTACGAGTCGGAAATGAATTTTGTAGGATGGGAGGAGGAGAAAGATAGGGGGAGCGGGAGGAAGGGAGGGGATGGATGACCAAGGGGTTGTGAGATGAGGAATTTGTCCTTTGAAATATTGGTTGAAGGAATGGAAGAGGAGGGTGACACGAAATGGAGGGCCATAGATGGGAAGGGCTTTGGGTGGATGGGAAAGCAATGGGGGGTGGGGACAAAGGGGTTTTCAAGGGTGCGTAGCATGGATTTTGTTTAGGAGGCAGCAGGGGTCGGTTGTTTCGGGGAGGCACCGCTCGTCCACCGGGGGACCACCATTCGTCAGGGGCCCGCCGGACGTGATAATCCCGGCACGCGACGATATAGCTCTTTCCTCCCCGGCAAGTCTCCCATCACTCCTCAACCATTCCCTCCTCTCTAAACACTTTCCCCCGACCACTCCTCTCCAATATTTCTCCTTCAACCCTCTCTTCTGGACACCAATGGTTTGTTTGTTTCCCATCCATCACATACATTTATGTGGTTGATTTGAATAGCTAACTGTGGATTTCATTAAGATATGTATTCGTCTCACGTGGGATTTATCTTCCCTTGTATGACCTTGATTAAAAGGTTCCCCGCCTTTTTGCGCCTAGGGTCGCAAGAATGCGTCCAAAAGCATAGCTGGATCGAAAGAGACCTATATTTCATTTTTTCGCAAAGAAAACATTAGACTATTGAACATCCACCAAATTCCTAAATAATAAATTACCATTTCCGAGACATCGGAACATAAGATCTCTTTAAATTTAATTATAGGGGCTTCTAAGCATAAAATCAAACCTAAAGGCAATGACCCCTCGAGAGCTTTTCATGGGTCGCATCATAAAGTGTAAACGGATAGGATAAGGACCGTCAGTTGGTCACATCTGCCGGTCACAGATTGAACCGATTGATATGTGGGCCCTTGAATATAATTATATCATTTGCATTCTCTAAATATCCATGGATAATACGATTGCATCTCAAGCAAAATTTTCGCCAATACTCATCGGTTTAAAAATTTGTCATAGCTCTTCACTTAAACCCTTCCTGTGCTTATCTCTATTTATACCGTATAGTGCATAACCAAGGTGTTTTATTGGGATCGTAAATATTTTATCACTTATCGGTAATAGGGTGCACCTAGTCAATAAAACTAAAACAGAAAAACATCCAGGAAAAATTTATGGAATAGATATAACTTTTGATATAATTATATCAATTTGAGGTTTACTACGAATCTATTGTTTTCGTTTGGACGAAACTTGATACAACACCATGGGGGATGTATACTGAAGTCATTCCAATTGTTCATTATAATATGGTGCGCGAAAATAAATTAACAAAGTCACAACAAGAAAAAATTTCAAAAGGAAAAAATTGACTATCTATCTATCCAAAAAGCACTTCTCTGACATTGAATCTAACAAGTGGAGTTTTCCAGGTGACCATTTACCGGTGAATTTAGCTAGTTGTTCATGCACAAATTGTTTCCTAAATCGTATGTTCCTGCAGAATAATGGGAATATATTATTTTTCTTTCCGCGAGAGTATAGTCAAATCTAAGAACTTTTCCCTGATGATCTTTATTATTGTCCACCAATTCACTGCAAACTGCCGTCATGGGATACTCCACCTTCGAGTCAACGACTCTTCTTCATTGATACTCAGGCGACTAGATGTAAGGGATTTAAAAATGATGAGTCCCACGAATCCGACATTTTTAATAATTATACAAGTGCAATTCCCTTGCTTCTGTGAGAGTTCACAAAGAATTTTTTATTAAGGCCATTGGACTAAATAGCAATAGATAACATCTGAGAGGCCATATATCAGCATTGTTGGCCGGCTCCTATTAGAAAGTAGTGGATACTTCCCATCGCTCATAGAGACCGAATAGGCATATGTATTGACATAAAAAAACTCAAAGGCTCTCGAGATGATCTAACTTTTGAGACCAAGATACGTGTTATGTCATCGTAAACGTTCGTAAAAAGTTTACTTTGCAAATTTGCAATATGAACTTTATGATTGGGGTATTTCCACACTTAATTTATTCGAAAAATTATCTAAAAACTTCGCAACATTGAAAATGAATTCAGCATGAAAACACCGCCACTTCAAACACAAATGTGGACTTATCCGAGTGTGGTTATAGACTTTCTCGGTACGAATTACATCGCAGTTGAAGGATTACGATATTTAATTCCAAATAAAAATTAAACTGATAAAACTAAACATTAAATTTAGACTCAGATATTAATTTATGAGGTGTTTAATAATAAACAATGTGTGTTAGAAAAAAACGGGAAGACACATGAAATACAATTTTTAGCATATTTTTCTCTACGACCATTTTGGTCTGACATACGATATTTATGAAGCGAAAGATCTGCAACAATAAATCCACACTAAACCCGTTATTATTCTTTTTCAACCTCTTCCCCTCCTTCTCTCCCATTTACGTCCTCTCCTTCCTTCACCAGCGAAACGAAAACCTATATGGATCCCTCCCAATTTCCTCCTCTCCCGACTGCAACGTGCGTACGTAACGATGGAAAAAGGTCACGCGATGCTACTCGCTTCCACACAAAACGTCCGCCCAATCAAAAATTGGGGGGAGCGGGTGGGAAGGTAGGTTTTGGGGAGGCGGAGGGCAACCTACCCCTATCCGTCTCTCCGCGCCCCACAAATCCCTCCTCGTCGATCCCTCACCCTTCCACCATCATGTCAGCCGACTTCACCGACACCCACCTCTCTCTCCTTAACCTCTTCAAAAACCTCCCAACCCCGGCAACCGATTCCTCTCCCCCTGGAGGAGAAGCGACGTACCCACCGAGCGAAGGCGAGGTACGTGTGAGACCCGGCGCATAATAAGAGATAATGGCACCACGGTCCCGAATGTGTTGTGTCCCGGTCCGTGGAGACGCGTGTACGTGGGCACTAACGCGCTTGCCGGTGGGCCGACACAGGTTCCCTTCGAGCGATTTGCCGCCACCCTATCTCCCTTTCATTGTCCTTCTCCCAGGGATCCTCTCCCGGTGAAGGGCAAGGCAGTGTGAAGGGGGGGGGGCGTGGCATGGGTGTGTGTGCGCGTGGGCGCTGAGTGAGGGACGATCGCCCGTGCTACTTTCGCCGACGGCGTCGCGTTTTTGTGGACCCCGGTTTCCGGGGGTCAGAGGAGGGTGGGGGGCTGCCCCTGGAGGGAGGATTTGGGGGACGGGAGGAGAGAAATAGAGGTTCGGCTCTCGTATGGCGGTGGGCGTTAATTGTTTCATCACGGTCGCAGGATGGGTTTATAGGCGAGACACGCAATAAAATGTCTTCTTCGTGCGAGGTGGATTGCGTGGGAAGAAGGAATACATCAGCATTCCACTGTTTATTAACGCTTTTAACTCTTCCCCCAAGTCGAGCTATTATAGCCAATTTGCAAGTGGACTCTTTTTTCTAAGGGAAGCAAAGAGACTACGCCCTCCGGAATACAAGGATACCGAGGAATTGGGTTGAAAAATCAATTTCCGAAATGGCAGAATAACATTTACAATTTTTCATTCCTTTCTGGAATTAAGATATCTTTAGAGGATTGCAAGGAGAAAAGTGGCAAAGAGGAGTAAGGTGCCACTTAAATGGTGACAAAAACTAGGGCGGTGCAACAAATTCAAGTTACACTATGACTCGAGGCAGTCAAGAATAAGAGTGGGATCAGGCTCAAGCTCTTCAAATCATTATTTTAGGAGAATTAGAGCAATTTTGAGATAGTTAAACGGATGGAAGGTTAGTGAATCTACGTTATACCCAGAGAACTCCAATGATTACGAGTGGGAGCTAAAACGATATCGTTCAGACTATAGCATCAGGTTACAACAAAAACGAGTGTTAACGTCTTAATAGTGCTAAATGAAATATCAATAATCATTTAGTTCCACTGATAAAACTATATTAACTAATGAAAAAATATATTAACAAAATTTTCGTCCAGTTCACAATAATAACTGAGAACGCGAATTTTAATGACTCAAAGAAAGACAACTTTTGAGTGACACTATTTTCTTTATTAGATTTCAGAGAAGAATTTAAAATTGCTCGCAAGCATCTTTAGCTTAGATTGAAAAAATCAGACTTGAAAACAAACCCACATGTAAAATTGTCAAAAGATTCAGATCATTTTTACGAAAATATTAAAATTGCAGAAAAACATCCGCACTTTAGCTAAAAAATACACCATTTAGAGGAAATTTATACCCACGGAGTGACAAATAATCTCTTGAATAAGAAAATTTAAGATGGGATAATCCGGAAGACGTGACGAAAACGAAAGAAATATCTCATACTTGCAAAAGGAAGTGGGTGACGGCTCGCTGGAATAAATGTGATAGATTACCTCGGCCTCCCCCCCCATCACGACTTGGCATGCATCATAAAACTCTAATTATTCCTCATAGGCTCGAATCATCGGCTTGCTCCCTCAAACAAGTTTTTTCCCTCTCTCCACGGCCAAGGCTCGCGAGGCTTTGGATTTACGAGGCGTCCTCACAGATGCGTGGTCCGCAAACAAATGGTTCGGATAAAGAGACCACGACCCCCGCGGAAAGCAAGCGGAGAAATATGGTTCCGTCCTCTGGAAGGGGAGTGAGAGTGTATGTGTGTGTACGTTGGGGAGGGATGAAGAAGTGAGAGAGAGAGAAAATGGAGAAAGGAGGGGGAGTAAAAAAAAAGATACCATTGGCTCGGTGACCCCCACTGAGCAGCCTCAATTTCACGGTGGCGCCCACCCTCCTGTGCCCTTCTTCCCCTCGCCCTTTCGGGGGGGGGGACAAGGGAGGTAAAATGGGGAGGCGAAGCGGGACGGAGGAGGTGGAAGTTAGGGGGGTGGGTGGAGGACTTTAAGGAGATCAGGGTAAAAATGGGCAGAAAGCGGGATTATTCTCCTGGATTTCCGGCTGGTCGGCATTTTGTCTGCTGGGCCGTCTCCTCGATTCGGCTTTAAAGCAAAGGATTCGAGCCAGTCGAGGCACAAGACGCGACTTCCCGCCATTAGACCGAGGTGCATTCAAATTGAAGGCGAGAACAGCTTCCTTGCCGCCTCGAGGATTAGGTGGCAGTGGCCCGCGCAACAGACCACGAATCTGAAAGCGTACCAGCCCGCGTGTTCGACGTGCATTTCTCAACAGTAGGAAGATGGCAGCGGACGCGTAAATAAAGAGGAGGGCTTCAACGACGAAAGAAAAACGGATGCCATCGATAACTCCATCTCCATCCACGTACTCATTGTAAATTGGATCATTTACTTAGCATGATAAAATCTTATCAAGGTGGAATTGACAGCACCTCATCTTTTCTCTAAATGATTTCTTCAAAAAAGAAAGTTTTCTTTACACAGTGTATCTTTAAAAATCATTTCCCTATAGTATTTTATTCAACTCATGCAATAGAATAACATTTTTTCACATGTTTGCTTGAAATGTAGTGCCTAATGGCTGTGAGGTGGGAGTCGGATTTCAAAATCAGGTAGTCCAAATAAAAACTCTCAAAACAGGCTCATTCCTCATGGGATTTTACAACAATCTCTCTGGAGATGATTGCACTATGACGTTGATTTATGAGTTACCGAATCTGCTTTCATCAACGAAAAAATATCACGAAATCATTTTGTCATTTGTAACTAAGCTGATGAGATACCTCCAAGTAAGCCTTATGGGAAGAAATCACTCCAAATTGATTACTTAGGAATATGTTTCTAGCACAAATTCAAATTTTGGATGCGGTGTGGCACAATTCTGATGATGTTCTAATACCTATAAAGTTCTTCATCGACGATCGTGAACACCGTAAGAACGGCCAATAAAAACGTTTCAGACGCAGTACATACAGTATACAGAGGGGGAAAATAGATAAAAAATGTGCGGAAAGTATGAACTCAAGGAACAAAAAAGATAATTTAGAGTGAAAATTCTGTATGATCGACAGTTTAAAGTAATATAATTAAAGAGAAGCTGCGACTAACTTGGCCTTTCATTAGCAAATAATGAACACTATAAACTAAGAAAAGTGAGGGGAATATTTAAATTAAGTTGGTAAAGCATTTCTATCCGAGAAAAGAGTTATATTTTTAAATTAGTTCTCGAGTAAAAAAAACGCAAAATTTCTGTGACCTTAAGATATTTTTGTACTACTCATGAAGATGGTATACACAAATGCTCCTTTTTTTGTTTCAACTTAGGAGCTTTTTTTCACCACAAATGAGCTATGAAAGCTATGGAATATGGACGTGCTATAAGTCTGGGGTAAATGGCAAAAAAAATGAATTTCATCATAGAGACCGCGAAAATTCAAGAAATAAAATTGCGATAGTTTCGCTAACGTCACATGTAAGGGAGCAGGACTTGCAAATTGTGGCATTTAACTAATATATGCAGATTGCAGGAAGTATGCACGAGGCACAATTTCGGATTCAAGTATCTAAAATTTCTGCACATCATTATATTCTGTTTTAAAATATTTCCTTTATTCTGCTTTTTAGTTTCTAGTGCCTTTCTCGAATCAGTGAAAGCTAGGCTCTAGGTCACTGGACCAGAGTGAAACGTGAGAAATACAGCATTTATCAGTTACAGGAAGCATAAATGACTAACTCGAGCAAAGTGGAATTATGAAGTTAACTCCCAGTCTGACAGACGACATATATTATATGCGTTAGCGTTTCCTACGTTGCCGGCACTAATTGTAAGTCAATAAGGAATTTCAAAAGACCCGAGAACAGAATTCAAGACGCAAACCTCCAAAACAATCCCGAGATATGTTAAACTAGATTTCAACACATCGAAATCGTTAAGAAAGAATATTTTTCAACAAGAGATAGGACTATCATCCCATAGATATTCAAGCCTGCACTTCAATGTTATTTAAACGACTCTCCTAGGATCGATACATTCTATGCTTCAGACCCTGGGCCATTGAACCAACCATATCAATATGTACGAGATCATAAGGACAGAAACTGGAGATATAGAGAAGGAAATAATGGGCGATGTAAATGGTAAAAACGTGCGTTTTGGAGAGAAGAAAAGAGAGAGAGAGGCGGCTAGATCGAACGCACGGGTCGAGGAAGGAGTTAAGGCTATAGTGAAAGCCTCTGAACCCCTCATCCCCTACCACGGGATAAAGATTTATGGCTTTTCTGCGTCACCACACGCTACTGCGCCGAGGGCTTTAAGTCGGGCGGCCGGAAAATGGAGTACTCCACACACGCGCGGCCGGGAGATAAATGCGTGCGCTCCGGCGGTCATGCAGCCGCAGTCTCCCGCACGCTCGGTGGCGGGGAAGGAGGACGAAACGGGGGTATGCGTGGCAGTGAGCGGGAAAGAGGAAAGGGGCAAGGGGTAACTCGAGTAAGCGAAGGAAGGAGGGGAAGAAGGGGGGTGGGTTCGCCGGAGTGAGAGGGGTTGTAGAAAGGGATAGAGATGGTAAAAGGCAAAGGCATGCCTTAGGAGAGCAATCTTAAACGCTTGATACAATGGTGCGCTTGATGCGCAGAAAACACCGTGCAGTTTGGCTAACGACCAAACATGCGAAGGATATAACGAACTAGATTCATCCTCCTGGGGTTTCAGTTTGACATATCAACGGCTAGATCTTCATACCCACGCGAAGCTTCTCATCGGCACGTGGCGACAAATGTTCACACTCGAGGGAAAATACAGTTTCCATGCAACGCGCAGCGATTTCTTTCCCGGTTAATGTGATGCACAGAAGACGGCACTGTCTTTTATTTAGAGTGAACGAATACACCGCAAGGAATTCAACCCTCCGAAAAATTCTGCAAGGAATCGAATACTCCAGCAAATTTGCCTACCACTGATCCTAGATAAAGATTATGGCTTCTAATAGCCTAGTTCAATTTGACTTTTCATTTACGAAATTAAGCTATGTTCAGGGAAATTACGGAGAAGAAAAAATAATTTTTCAAAGGAGAGAAAAACTTGACAACGAAAAAAGGGGAAGATGTAGCATATATATCTGACTTGCCTATTCTCTAATCTATAGTTATTTTTCAAAAATAATTTCACATTCATATTTTATTAAGTAATACCTCTGACTATGATTTATTTAACAAATTAAAACAGGAAAATATTGCCTTCCCGATCGCAATCGTTCAGGAGGGTGGCTTTTTATCAAGATTCCTCCTAAGTTCAATGTTTTCAATTCTCCGGGAATACTTATCCTGACGATAAAATTAAGTATTCGTATCTACAAATGTAATTCAGAGATACAATAAATAAAACAAAGTTAAATGCATAGTAAGAGATAAGTTACATAAGAGAACATTATAAAATGCCTATATGAAATGGAAAAACAAATTACTTTGAAAGGGAAATTAAATTTTTCACCAACAAATCGAATGCTTTTTTAAAGGAATTTTGTCAACTGAGCCCAATAAATATGGATGTATAAGCATTATGAAATGTGACCATTATAATCTTTACTAAGCCAATTTAAGTAGAATTGTGGGTTATTTAAAGATTCGGTAGTGCTTATTTCCCATTCAGACATAGAGCAAGCTGCCAAGGACCCCTCGCATTATTTTTTACATCAATTACGCTACTGCTTGGAAAGGGAACACCCAATCTTTGATATAGTTGGATAGGAAACACAATTAAATTTCGGAAACAAATATAATTAGCAATACCACTAAATATTTATTAAAATTACTTCCTGCGGGGAAAGCTCCAAATGGAAAAAGTAAACCCAAGGAATTTATGGTGCTTCATATACGTATATCATCTATATCGTTATCTTTCATCATGGCTTAGAATGAATCTGTTCCAGCGTCAAAAATTTCGGGACTACTATCTTTCCTTGGTTTTCTCACATTTATTTTACCTAAAAGTTTGTACTGAGACGTTTCTTTTGGAATTCTTCCATCAGTTCTACATGAGCCTTCGATGTTATCCTGTTTTCTACATATTATGTTCGCGCTAATGCCTTACACTTTACGTTCTTCACTTAAGTCTATATTCCTTAGTCTGGCTTCTCTGGTAAAGCCTTAAGCTGACATAAGAAAATGCATTTCTGCTGTTTAAGCACTGCTTTAGATTTTTCCTTTTCCGTGTCTAGAACGAAACCAGTGAGTCGGAAAGGTCATTACTTTTGTGCCTATTTTATTGTTTTTTTCTTTTGATTTCCTTTTTGTTGTTCCGCAATTTGATAACGATGTAATTATTATAAAGATTTACCTTTACTTTATATTATGTCAATTCTTAAATACTGAAATGCTGTTATTTCTTTCTTTCAATTGTTTTATTTTATTATATTATTTTACAATTGTTCCAGAAATGGATTTAGCTGTATGATTACTTGCGACAAGAATGGCAATGATTTTATCAGCCATAGTGCCTACTTTCACTAATGCAGCAATAATTGTTCATTGAAAAAATAACATCTTACGGTAGCTTCATTTTGCTCTTATTCGAGATGTTCTTTGATCTAAGGAAATATTGAAAAGGAAACATTTGCACACATTCACAGTTATTTTGCTGATGGATAATAATGTACCATCATCTGACTGACTCACCAATTTCCACAGGGTGAAAATAAACGCTTAAAATCCACTAAAACTAACAATATAGCGATAAAGGATTTTCACGAACGCCGTTGTAAGGCAGGAAAAAATTATTTTCTGAAAAGTAGTGTTTGCGGTGAAATCCACATTTCACCATATTTATGGTGGTGAAAACCACCTGGGTGCCTTTTCCTACGGAGTACTCGTACATCGGTGGGAGGGGGGTTGGGCTTGAATTTTTTAAATATTGCAAGCACACTAAGGTTAAGGACCTCAGTAAAACATTTGGCGCAGGATCTCGGGTTCGGCCCATAAACCGTTCTTTCCATTTGGAATAAGTAGATCGAGTAACACCCATTCATACACTCGACGGTGCTAAACGAACGATTTCACGGCCCAACAAATTCCGCTGACGCAAGCCATTATTATATCCTCCAGATTCCGACTTATAAATTAATATATTAAGGATATAGGGAGGAAAAGCATTCGCCGGGTGGAAGGAGAGGGGGGAGGAGGAAAGTACGTAACGCGGCTAATTAAGGGCAAAGTGCTAATAGGGAATCTTGTTTGTGCTCCGCGCGTGCCCATATTTTTATCCCGCGAAAAAAACCTAATTAACGTCCCACCCGAATGCATAAGTTTGTGTGTGCGTGGGTTGTCAAGGCGTTTCGCGAGAATAGCGAGCGCGCTGCAGACGCAGCAAAAAAGAAAGGGAGGGGGTGGGAGATCGGAGGACGAAGTCGGGGATTTTAAAAGGGGTCCCTGCACCCTCCTGTTTGGGGAAAATATACATGCCCTCGCCACACGCAAACATGGCATGCGTTCACGGAGGGAGGGGAAGGAAGGGCGATGGGAATTAAGAACTCCCCGTCTTCCCGTGAACGTATGCTGTGGTGAAAGGGAGGAGGGATTGTAGCAGGTAGTGGGGGCGGAAAGGGGAAGAGGAAAGGGGTGCGTTGGAGGGGGTGGTGGGCTTGGTGACTGCGAGGTAAGAATGAAGTGCATGGAATTTGGATTCGGAGACTGACTGCCCGGGTGGAGAAGGAAGAGGGTAGCCGCGAGAACCCGTCAATGGATTTAAAGTGGATTCTGACCAAGGAAACGGGAGGAAGAAAGTGAGAGCACCTTCCTTCTCATCCACCTTTAAAAATATATGGAAAAAAAGAATAACGAAATGGAGTGCTATCTGTACACTAAAGCTTCAGATTTTCACAACACCAATAAAGATACGGAAAGGAGCAGTTCGTTGAAAAAGATGATGAGTGGGGGGACAAACTCATCGGTCATATTCCGAGGCACAAATGGTCATAACGGTCTAAGAGCTTCATGAAGAGAGAAATAATCACATGATAAAACAATGAAAGGGGCGCAAGAAGCGTAAAATGCCGTTGTGTAACGGTTAGAAATTAAAGAGCTTTGTCATTTTTTTCTAGAAGAGAAAAAAGTCGAGAGTTTCTTCTCATTGCTAACTTCCAATGCAGATAATGGAAATATGAAGACAATTATCGCACTGCAAAGCTAAATTTAAATTCAAATTTTTGATGTCCCCACGATTACATGTAAATTACATTTTCGGGTGCATAAAAAATACCGCTACACGAAATATTATTTTTAGCATGGTACATTTTTTGTAACGATTCACAGCTGAAAATTTTACATGGCTCCATTTCATAGCATGATCAAGAGCAATATTATTTTGGGAGCTTTCCCAGAGCCACGATGGTGACCGCTCGGGGGGTATTTTCGACGAATGTTTTTTGGGTTACAAATTGAGAAACGATTGAACTGCAGAAGAAGAGGAACCCAGAAACTACGAATAAGGAGAAATAGATGAGGGATCAGGAGTGAAGATTTTACATTAAAATTTTTCATTATTTATATTGTAAGAGTTTCAATTGTGTCAAAATACTTTAACAATTCATTTTCATTTCATCGCAATATTTACATAGGGCCATTGTATTAAACATTTAATTGGAGACTTTTCTTTAATTGGAGACGCCTTTCTATTGAAATTTCTTTAAAATAGAAGTATAAATCTAACGAGCTTGGACAAAACATAAATGAGGCCATTAATCATACATTTCAATGAATTTTGGAGGAAGGTTAAGCCAATAAAACTAAGCAAAGACATAACCTTTGTATTTGTATCCAGCAAATGGCTAATTTTAAATTTCTTTAGTATCAACTTTTGGCCATTTTTTTCAACAAAAAACTTCAAAAATTGATTTTGCATTGTGAAGAACATTAGTTCGTCCTATTTCAATTGTGAGGTTATATTTGACGCAATTTTACAACCTCCGAGTTTGGTAACCTTTCAAATGCCGACGGCTTTACTTGTGCCATTTCAATATCGTCTCTCAAGTAAATAGGGCGAGCGTCCCACTCCGAGGTGGATAAGGTTGGGGTATGATGGAGAGATGAGGCGGGATCCGATCCCTTGGGAACGAGGGGGAAAGGAGCTAACGTGGGGGTGATGGCATTATTAGGGAAGGACACACAGCGTCACGGAAATTCGGAGGAGAGCACGAGGTGCGCTAGGAGGTGAAGGGCGAATGGAAGAAAACAGGATGGGACGGGTTAACCCTAGAGGGGGGGGGGGCGGAGAAGGGGGGCCACGCACGGAGTGCAAGCCCCAAGGAGGGAGAGTGAAATTAGGATAAATGGGCATTTTAATGGACGACAGCGATAAAAAATGTGGGTCGCTCCTTTTTTCGTGAGATATATACGCGGAGTTCATGCGATGGTGAATTCGGAGACGCAAGCGACCAAAGCAGAAGAAAAAATGGATAGATCCACCCTCGGAGGACATGTACCAACTAATTTCCGTAACTAGAGCTAAGTTCAACTACTTCATGATTATTTTCTGGAATGTGCGTCGAGAGTGGATAAACTAGCATAATTTTTCCTTTCAGAGTTCATGGAATATATTCTTTTTAAGAAAATTATTTAGGCTATAAATTTGGGCAAACTTTTTTCTAGGATATAAATAGAAAATAAAGTTTAAATGTATTCAAAAGGGCAGCAGAGGATGAATTTTTCTTTCTATTAAATATTTATGATAATTTTTTCTATTATTGGCAGCTTTAAATTTCATTGAATTTCAGCATGAATCTCACTCAAATCCGGAATTAAACTACTCACTCTGCTGTATTGATAAACATTTGAATTAATTATGACATTAAAAGTTACAGATGATTCAGATTTACAGAATAAAACAAAGTTAGAATTAATTTAAAAATTAAAATAATAGTGAAAAATGCAGGGCAGAAAAATTATTTTCATTCACGCCGTGAAAGAAAGCCTATGCGTATCACAATAAGTGAACCACAAGTAAGACAGTGGAACATTAATTGACGTTTACTTAATAAATCGGCAATTTAAAAAACTTCATAATTTTGATTTTTTTAATGACCAACGCATACAACACAGCTATGGAATCTTTTAAACTGACACTGCTTGAAGAGGTTTATCGAAGGGAAAACAAATAGGGGAAAACGGATAATGATAGATAAAAAAAGATGGTATTTTGAAAAAAGGGACTAATATTCTATCTGTTGCAAATTCGTCGGGATATAATTTTTTTAAATGAACATGGTAGGAAGGAAATGGCCAGGATGCGTGCAGCCGTGGTGGTATACGAACGAGACTCGACGAAATACCCGACGGCGAAGGGAAGGCACAAAAAACTTTAATATGTATCAATATGCAAATCCACCCGAGTCCCATGAATGTAATCGACGAGTCGGCCCGAATTAAAACTCGAGAGATAACGCCGAGGGTTTCGAGGGAAACACAGGAAATTCTCGGGTATCAGTGTGAATATGGAGATGGAGAAAACTGTGGAAAAAATGAAAAGCCGCAAGAAAGGTAATTATGAGGGGAACTTGAGGAAAACCTGTACGCAAATGCAAATTAGTTCGAGAAAAACAGTCACAACGAGATGAAAAACTATGACATTACGTTAACCAAGCAAACATGAAAAAGAACAGCGTGATTATTTGAAGAAACAAAAATGCTTACTGACTTAAAGTAGTTACTCTTTGTTTGATGCGAAAGTTTAATCTACGAAGAGCCAACCGATTTATCATAAACATTAAAATCCCTTAAATTAAAGCACGGTATTGAAAGAAACGCCAAGAAAATACATAAATAAAATATAATGCACACATTTGATTATGCATTTAGATGCGTAACATTACTTTGATTCGCGTTCGACAATGAAAATGTCGATACTAAATAAGACGACGAGATGAAAGATGTTGTCACAGTCACTGCAGGTTTGATGGCAAAGTTTTAATTAAGAAAGAGAATAAAAAGAATGATAGAGAATCACCAACAGTAATCAAAAAAAAGAAAATTTTATTCTGAGGCAATTTGGCCGGTAAAAATCAAATTTGCTACATTTTAACATTGATAAAACCTGTGATATAAGTCGACTAAAACTAAAATTATACAAGATATTCCAAAAGTAATTCCAATAAAAATAATAAATAATACCGGAATATGACACAGTAATAAGTAAAAAACGGAATGATATGATGAAGATTGAAAACATTAACAATTAAAACAATGATCCTTGACGGAACTTATCCAAATAAAGGGAAGCCATTCATAGGGGGTCTGTGACTTTGGCAGGAGCAGGGACGAAAATTCAAGAGGGGGAAATAGAGAAACAGGTACAATAAAAGCGGGGAAGACAAGACGCAAAAAGGGAAAGGGGCGAAGGGATGGGGTGTAAGATGTGAGGGAGACAAATGCCGTATAATAGCCGGTAAGAATTAAGCCGAAAAAGGAGCGGGGGGAGGGGAAGGGGAAAGAAACGAGACTGTCCGAAAGGTAAAGATATTGTGGTGCGCCTTGAGAGGGGAATGAGGGATCGGTTATGTAAGCGGGAAGGAGGGGAAGTTGACTTTGGGGCCAATGAGTGTGGTGGGGGGAGGACAGAGAGGAGGAGGGAGGCCTGGTTTTCCGAGGATGGGGCGTAGACTGGGATGATGGGATCGGGGTTTGGGGGGGGGGCGTTTTGGGACGAGGGGGAAGGGAGGGAGAGATGAACGCTGAGGGGTCCTCCTTGACGTGGCAAGAAGATAAGGGACGAGGGGAAAAATGAAGGAGACCATGAAACGAAGGTTGGTATTACGCGGAGAGAAAAAAAAGCGTGGTTTGGAGATAGGAAGAGAGAGGGCCAGGGGGTTGGGTTATGGGTTGCCGGTTTCGGGTTGAAGGTGGGGGAGGGGAGTGAAGAGGAGACATGATGGAAGACACCGGAGGAAAAAGATTAGGATTGGATGTGGTTTGGAAGAGTGGGCGAAGGCGGGGAAAGAAGATGAAGGCGGAACGGGAGAGTAAAAGATGTATGGCAATGGGAAGGGACAGGAGAAGAAGGCAGATAGATAGGAGAGAGAATAAGGGAGGAAAGAATGAGTAAAAAAATGAGGAGAGGGAGATAACGAAAGCTTCAGGTGCAGGGTGGTCTGAAGATAAGTGGGGTGAGGGCGTAGGTTGGAGGGAAATTACGAGGTCGTGGAACGACAAGAGTTGAGGGACTGCTGGAAAAGGAAGGGGTCGAAAATTCGACGTTTTCTGACGGAATTCGACAATGCTGCCCCCTAGATAACGAGGACGGAAGGGAGCCAGAACGTAAATGAAGAAAAGTTCACCGCGTTCCGAATGAAGCTCGTTAGTGAAGTATGAATAATACCAATGTTGGAAACGATTGTACAGAAATTCATGTTGTCAAAAAATCAAATTTGAGAAATTGCCGGGAAGAGATTGCAACTATTCAAAACTGAGCATGACGCAAAAATAATAAGCTTTTTATGTAAAGCATGCATTAAAAATTAGAATTAAACATAAGACAGCCCACAAAGGCATATGAATTATATTTTGAAATATTCACATGAATAAATGAAATGAAAATGAAGAATGAACTTTATACACCAAGTAGTGTCAATTACGCCGAACAACACTTTTTAGTAATAATACGGATTGAATACAAGAAAGTCCGTGAATCAAGGAAAATCCTCATAGATCTACACACGAGAAAAACGTATTTTCAATAGAGAAAGGCTAGACAGGGACGACTAAGAGAAAAAAATGTCCACTAGAATTTCTAATACCCGAAATTATAAATCAAATTCCAGAGGAGGAGTAATAATGCACGTAAAATAGTTAACTAGTCACTTCGAACATTAGAAATAATATAATCCGGTTGACAAATCTTCTTTTCAAGTAAACTATTTAACCAGGAGAGCATCCAGAATGTACATCAAAGATACTCCGTTACATCAATGAAATAACTCGTTAAATTGAATGTTTGTAACTTCTGGGAAATGCATTCGATTAGAGACGCATAAATGCGAAGAGGATAAAAAAAATTGGGCGAGAACAATTCAGAGGCTGAGCACATTAGAGTTTAAACTTTCACTTAGTGCAGAAATAATTGCATGTGCGCTAGATATATTCTTCTTGGTTGTAATCTGGAGCTGCATATGTAGATGAGCAAAATAATTTTGGGAAAATGTCGTAAAAAACAATTAAAATCTTTCAAACCGCGGGTATCAGGTCTTCCAAAGTGAATTAGTGACGTGTTAACAGTTTTGCCATAAAATATTTTCTCATTTCCTCCCGAATTTCGGGAATTGTTGAATAAATGCTTCCTATTAAACTAAATGAAAAAAGAAAATAGCTGTTTGATATCCTCAATCCGATAAACTTATTAACATTGATCACTAGAATTATTTCGAAATGGACCGATGGCGCAGTACGTTTTAAAATTGTTTTCCACCTTGTTTTAAAAGAGAGAAATGATCTTAAATTTTAGAAATACAATCCTCTTGTAATGTTTTCACAATTAAAAAAAATAATGAAGAATACGTAAACATGATTAAAACCTCACATTATGAAATCTGGCTTTTACATGGCAGAGTTTCATTTTGGCGACATTTAACTGTATTATTAGAAAAAGGAAATTCTAATTGAATGACAAAATGCACATGGAAGCATTTTTTCTAATGCATCAAAAGCCGTATGAGACTGCGTGTTAACAAAAAAGTGCAGAAACCTGTGCGCTTTGTTTTCAATTGACAAAAATAAAGTTTTATCATTTCCTGGGATCTACCCAGTTAACAATCTGCATAACGTTCCAACCATACCATGCATCCATTATCTTTTTGACGAAATTTATCATCGAAACTTCGAAGTTTCTTCATATGCTGCATTTGAATATTATTCATTCTAAATACACTTAGTACGATTTAACGATACTGGCGATATTATAAGAAGTTTATATGGAAATATAATAGGAAAAAAGAATATTCTGCACCTAATGGAAGTCATTTTTCCCAAAATATTCTCACTGAGTGAGATTCCAGAATCCAACAAAAGAAGTAATTCTTGTATACAGTGAGGAGGGTTCTTTAGGATGGAACCAAAAAGGTTTTGGTGGGATAAAGGGGAAAAGAGGGAAAGAATGAGGAAGTTTAGGGATTGTAGGAACAGTCGTACTTGAGGACGAGGAGGAAGAAGGGGAAGGGATAGAGGCGATTTCCGGGGAGGTCGGGGACGGAAGAGAGGGGATGGGTCGTTGAGAGGGGAGGCGAAGCAGAGTTTTTATTTTTTTTGGCAAATGAGAGGAGCAATGGTTAGTCAGGCCTCGGAAGGGGGATGAATTAGGATAGGGGGGGATTGGATGCATAAAAAAGGTGGGGTCGAAGTGAGTTAGGGTCGGGGGAAAAGGGGAGACGAAGGAAGATAGAGTTTTTTTCTCTTGGGGAGAGGGTACGGGGAGAGAATGGGAAGAGGGACACTCGCACTAACTGCTCCCTTCGAAGGCTACCTTAACCCGACCCGCCGAACCCAAAACCCCGGACATAATCTCCAAGACTTACTGGGCTCAATTCATCAACCGCTCGTTCTCATAGTGAAAAGTAAAACTAGAAGGGAGAAGGGGAGGTATTGAGGTGAGGAGAAGGTAGGTGGATGGTAGGTAGGGAGGGAGGTGGAGGCTGATTTCAAGGAGTACGTCGGTGGGGGTCATCTCCGGTCGTCCCCTCCTCCCCTCACGCCTGGCTTCTCCTACCATCTCCCTATCACACACCCGTTCGTCTTTTTAACTCCCTTCGTTTCTTCCTGGGTGGCGCCATCCATCTGTTTCTCACGGCTGGCGGCACCACCGACGTCTACCGTGGCCATGCATCCATGAGATTAAAAGTGAATATATATATTATATAAAATATATATATTTATATCACATATAATATATATATATATGTATTATCTATATAGTATATATAATATATATTATATATGCATAATATATTTTATTCATATAGTATATACATAGGTGATCTTCTGAGATGTAACTGTGGGGCAGGACGGGGCTTATTCATTCTTACTTTGTTTGCTTCCGTTGCCAACCCCGACCTCATAGGATGACGCAAGTCTTTATCCAAATATTTCTTCCCGTCTCGAAGTTGTTGTGGACAAAAAAAAGAAAATGTCTGAGCCACGCGAAAAATATTCTTGGATTATGTTCACCATCTCACGAGGCCCCTTTGTCAGGAGTAAGAGTTATGCGGGGCATTTAGAATCCTCGTGATCTCGCGCCTATTCTTGCATTTGAATTCATACCCCTCCGAAAGAAAAAGTGCGAGACGATGGTGCGGGTCAACATGTATTTTCAAAATGAATAACCTAGATATAAAGACAGGTGCATAGGATTCCGAATCGTATTAACTTAATTAATCAATGCTAACAAATATTAGGCTCGAGCGGCAAGTAAATGATGACACGTACCTTAGCCAAACTAGAGAACCGTGACGAAATTACAAACAAATAGGTCACCATGATTTAAATGTAAATTTACTTTCAAGAATTACATTTAGCCTGATTATGGACATTAATTTATTTAATCGTTAACCAAAGCAAATCGTCGACGATGACGCCGAATGAAAATGAAATACATATGGCACGCAAATAGATTTTATTTGCTTAGAGACCGCTTTTCACTAAACCCACTGGCAGGTTTTCCCATTTTGAGTCGGGTAACCGTGCCTCAATGCATCCAATTACTCCATAATCTTTAAATAATAAACACAACATAAATTTACGTTGCGCTAAATTTTCATTTAAATTAAGCAGGTGACGAGCTAATTAATTAATACTGGTATAATTTTATAAATAAAAACTTTCCGCAAACAACTCATCGTGATAATCATCGCGAATGAAGGCTAGGGTTTCATTTCCAATAGACCCTTCTCGTTATTTTACCTACAAATAAGAATGCTAAAGCTTCAGCAGGAAACATTTGCACATATCCTTCTGAGCATTTATACACCATTATTATCACTGATAAAACATGTACTCGGAGGTAAACTATCGTACACTAAAGTAATTTCTGTAAAACAATCTAGAAACGAGGTAAAGCGTCGAATATGCTTTTCAATTAAATGGGATATTGCTTATTACCCAAATCTAATACTAACGAGTGACAGTTTAACGCACTATTACTGATGATACCATTAGCAATAGCACAAAAACCCATCAATGCAGCACTTCAATAGGAAATGCTAATGGATATTTCTTAGCGTACCTCCGCCTGTGTGACTTGATGGAACGAGCAATCTTCAGATTTCCGAACTATTTCATTACAGGCTAAACTCTAGAAAACCAAGTGTATTGCATATAAATACGACAAATCAAAGTCACAACATTTTTTCAAGGAAAAGGACAAGATTGATTCCGTAGGTAAAATGTGCTTTACGTAGAGAACAAGAAAAGGAAAATAGGATGACGGTTTGATTTGGAAATGTGACACACATGAAGGTTGAAATCATACGGGAGAGGCAGAGGAGGCAAACAAGAGACGAGGCTGATGACGTAGAAACCAAAGGGCTAAGGAACGAAGTCATTTAAAACATCAGTTGGATAAACACCTAGTAAACTCCTATAACCTAAAGATTATCTTTCTCAAAACTGTAAAGACAAAAACGTACGTAGATCATATATGTACTCGTACATATAGAAATTCAGAGACTATATCCTCAAAACGAAATGCATGGTGACTTACGGAAACAATACGCAATTCTTATTGAAGGTCTACCTTCCTTAACTTTCTTCTAACTAAAGAAGGTTGATTTGGCTCGGATTAAACCCTTAATTCGACGACGATCTGGCTTCCCACTCGGCGGTTTTTAAAGCGGAGTCACGTAGATCCTCCATTACGACGCGGCGTTCAGTATCTCACTGACCTCCTTTAATTTCGACCACAACATTAAAAGACGTTTACGGCGGGTGAGAGGATGGAAGTGCCTGCTTTTTGACGCACGAGCCAACATCAACTTCCTTCCTTCCGTCTCCCAAGCTGCCCGCCCAACAAACCACCCACACGGCCACGCCGCCGGAGAAATCAACTGCCACGCACGCACGCACAACCCGGGGAACAAAATAAACCCTCCCTCTCTCTCTCATGCCCAGTGCCTCTCTGAAACTATTCCCATCGCTTTCTCTCCGATCCCATTCATATCCCCACATTGCCACGGGACGCGTATAAAAAAGAAAAGAAGGGAAACCAATCTACCAATCTGGGAGGGAAAAAGTTGGCAAGTTAGGGGTAAGTGGATACAGAGGTGGTGGTGCTGGCGGGAGGGCGAGGGCGAGGAGGGGGGGAGGAAAGGGTCGGTGCACGAAAAGGGGGGGTGCACGCATTCGTGTGTGAGCTGGAGAGGGAAGGGGAGAGAGAGAGTGTGGGGGAAGGGGGGGCGCGGCGGGGTCGTAATGGCGAACAAGAGGAAAATAAAGTTAAACTGGCCATGACGGCAGTTTCTTTCCGTGAGCCATTCCTCCACCATCCCGTCGTCCCCCTCCCAACCCCAATGCCGACTTCCACCGAACCAACCCTCCACAACCATCACCCTTTTAGGCCGTACCCGCCCGAGTCTACACCCTCCTCCCCTATCCGACCCCTCCTGTCCTGAAATTCTCCCCCGACAGACAGGAGTCCGCGGACTAATCCCTGCCAAGCATATTCCATCCTTCCTTCTCCTCATCTTATTTTCCGGCTTCCCTGAAAAACATTCCTCTGCTCAACAGATTCCTTTTTTTCTCCCACTTATCTTATAAACACCATGTTCTTCCCCCCCGTTTTTTTCCATTTCCGTAACTTCTCAACTGTTATGCGCACATCAAATTGAGTCCTACTTTCAAGGGAGTCATGCGTCCATCGGCCTCAAATATTTTTCGAAATACAGAAAGAATATTAAATATTGCATTGAATTTGCTCTACTCGAAGTAGCCATCTCATTTTTCAACTGGTCGACTCCACGTCGCCGAGTTTATCATTTTTAGAAACACAAAGAAGGCACGAAAAAAAATCCCAGTGCCTCATTATAAAATGATAACTTGAACTGGAAATTACACAGAGAAAAGATAACTTAAAGTAAAAAATGTTTTAGCTTGTGTCCTTGATTTAACTATGAACGCCAGCCGCAGCTGATTAATCTCTTCATAACTGAAGTAAAAAAACTCATTTATTGCAGTTAAACCATAAAAATTTCATTACGACTATATCATAGATTCGGCGCAACACGAAAGCGACAATAGGTTGCTCGATTAGAATCTACGAACAGACTCTGTTCTCACATTTGTAACAACATTGTACGTAATCATGTCACATGAAAAACGTAACATATTTCATTTAATTTGTGGGATAGACAGCACGAGATTAACGTCACCTCCCGGCAGGATATCGAACAATTCAGTGAAATACAATATGTAAGTTAAAGTTCTATTCTAATATACTTAGATAACACCTTCGCACAAAAATAGAAAAAACGGTCAATGTGTAAACAGGAGTTCATTAAAATTACAACAGATAGATTTCCACGCTTTGATACAGAAGCGCGCGAAATGATTAATCTGTCGAAAGAGTGGTGATCAGAATGTATTTCTACGGAACGGTGTCGCAGTAATCACAATAAATGAATAATCCCACTTAATTGGAATAACTTCCTTTTTTGGCCACCGACTGAGCTCCCTACGGACAACGGTCCAAACGCTATTAAAGAAGTAAAAACTGTGACAGTTTTTCCTCACGCAAATTCGATTCAAGAGATAATCAACTTAGCCAAAAAATTAAATGGATAAGAAGAAGATGAAAAAAAGGAGAAAAAACGGTATCACATCCCGTTCGTTCCGGGGGGGAGAGGCTGGGCAAACGAGTTCACATTCCTTTGGGAGATCAAACAAAAGGTTCCCTCCTGCTTCTCCCTCGGAACAAATATTTCCTTCGTTTCCCCTCAATGCCTCTCCCTCCCCAAAATGCCTCCGCTTTTACGAGAAATATAAAAACCCTTTTAAATTTAATTGAGGGACGGAGGAAGTGAGGGAAACGCCAAAAAACGCTTTAGCGAGAGCGACCAATCAAAGCGCGCGCGGGAGGGAGGAGGAATTGTTTTATTTTCGTCGTCGTTTTACTCAAACAGTCTCGAATTCACTCCTTCCATTCCCCTCACCGTCCTCAAAACCTAATATTTATATTGTATATATATTATATATATTATATATATATGAACATATTATATATATATATGAACATATTATATATATATATATTACATATTATATAATATATATATATATACATATATATTATAAATGTATGCATTAATATGTTTGGGAAAGGCTCTGGCCCACCTACCCTGATACCCTGATGCGTGAATCTCAAACTTAGTATTGGGTGAAATCTGCCATTACATATAAAACTGACAGGGCTGATAACTGTGTTTATGATTATTAGATATATGTGTGTGTATTTCTTGTGGCGAGTGCAACAGTGAAACGACCGAAGCAACTAGAAGGCGCTGGAAGGAGGAAAATTTTCTCTGGAAGGAAATTAAGACAGGTCGTGGGGAGGGGAGAAGATCTCGTAGCTTTAGTGGGCAAAACGGGGGAAGGTGATTTTGGGGGTGGAGGAAGGTGGTGGAGAAGCATCGTCTTCGGGGGCAAGGGAGGGACACGAGGAATATTTTTCCCTACCGCGTACATCGAAGGAAGGGAGATGGAGTATAGTGGGTGGCAAGTCGCTCGGGTGGACAAATTGTTAACTTCAAAACTTTTCCCACGCGGAGCAATTTCTTGCCGCCTTCCGAGGAACGGGTCCCGCGGGATTCCTGTGCAAAGAAAGACGGGGTCTGCGATGGATAAGGAGGGCTCGGGAGGAAATAAAAAGGAAGATGGCTGAGTTGGCTCAGGGGGTTGGGGATGGAGGTCGTGGGGTGGGAGCGAGGGAGCCGGGGACGCCGTCGAAAAGGAATTAAGGAGGTTTTACAGAAGTGGGGGGGTCTTTCACGGAGGGAGTAAGAGGACCGCAGCTCACGAGGAAGGAGGTTTTTGCAGGTCGAGCTGCTTTAATTTTTCCGCCTTCCCCAAGATATGGGTCACATTCCAATAGTAGTTAACGCTTGACCGGAGAGAAGAATTTTAATTTTTTCGAGCGAAAGCCAGTGGTCTTAAGGGAAATAATTTTCAGGCCAGTTGCGTCCCGTTCGGTCCACTCGGATGATGTTTATTCGGCGTCGCGTCTCCGAGGACACGAGTTGCGGAGAAAATTGCAAACCGTCAAATCGACTTACGGGAATGCAATCCCCTGAGATGTGAGATCACTTTTATGAAAGGTCAGTGGTGACACTGCCAGGACATTGACTTTTCCGTTTATCATAAATACCCAGAGTATTCGATTACTACAAGGTAAAAGTCAAATTGGGCTAATAAGAAGAGGAAAAAAGTTCCAAATGACATTTACGTTTTAAAAATGTGTGGTCGCGTACGAAATATGATACAATTGGAGTTTTGGGTAGCAAGCTTATTGAAATAGCCTGCAAGAACATAATCAACTAGAAGAGCTAGTAATAATTTATGAATGCACAATATACTTCATATAGCCACCACATTACTAAACGACCTCTGAAAGTAGTGATTCTGCCTTAGGCAATTATTTTCAATTACTGTGCGTTAAGGGATATAGCCACGAGCTTCAATGACTGCAGCTGATGGGATAATACTGATAACATAGACAATGAATGATGCAGGTATAGGTTTTCAATAGAGTAGTTTGTAACAGCCTATTAGATTAGGTACCTGTAACAGATTTTTTGACAGTATGTAAAGAAACAAGTGATGACAGAAATTCATTCTGAGGTCATTGAAGAAGGAACTAATTAAAACCGATTTTACTCTGAATCAACTAGCTTTAAACCTATTAAATAATTAGCTTTTACTCTAGTTCACGGGTTTTCCTATTCACTAATTGCAACGCAGTAGGTTCTACTAGGTATTATATTCGTTACTCAACTTCATTCAATTACAGAGAGATAAGTGACGCGGCATTAAGTGCATTTGGGAAAACATTTTCAGCTAGAATAAGAAAGTATATGCCACAGAGAAACTCAATCGAGAATATGGAAGTACATGGCAGTAGTTTAAAAAAATAGGAGAAAACAATAAAATAATAAAAAAATAAGTCGTCCTGTTTTCAAAAATGTAGATACAATTGAAAAATGGTGAACGAATGAAAATTAAATCATACAACGTCCTTGCATTTCTTGCAAAATATTCTTTTTCCTATATCTCCAAATTTTTCCTTCAACAGCCTTTAAGACTCCTTCATAGGCAAATTATTTCCACAGGCTTTAATTATTCAACTTACTTTATGCATTGCATTTAAGTTTTGGGGGTAACTTAGATTTTAATAGGGTCCCTTGAGACCTTATTATAATCTACGTGAGATATTCCTCTTGTCTGACCCATACTATTTCCTCCTTCATTTCCTCGTAATACCTGCTTGCATTCGAACCGTCTTAAAAGCGTATTATCTTCCCTGCATTATATTAATATATCAGTTATTAAAATTTTTATATCGCACTCATCCAACATTCGGCCCTTTATCAAGTCCTTTACCACCCAAATCTCTTCCAATATTTCCTCAACAGGCTAAGCAGACCTAAACTAATGCCATAAATTAAAATATTGCCAGGGTTATTCCCGTTCTGCGGGGGAATGTGACTCAGGAGTTGATGGAGAGGCGGAATTGATTAAAAAAATCGGACAGCCCTCCCCTTCGACTTTACTCATCTTTCCAGATTGGAAAGGGATGTTTTCTCAGGGCTCACACACATGTGAGATCGAGTAATCGGACAGGAACCTCTCCGTGATGGGTTATTTGTCCCACATCCGACCGTCCCCTCCACGTCTACTACCCGCGACATGCAACACCTGCGATCCGTCCTCCTACCCCCGTCATGTCTTCTCGCAAGCAAATATCCTTACGGCGTCTGTCAAGTGCACTTCAATACTGCTTTTTGAGGAGCGTGAGGGTAGACGACGATGTCTTACAGGACGAAAGTCAGTTTGTTCTGCTAATAGCCCCGGGACGTTGGCTCGCGTCAAAGTCCCCTCTCCCGCTTTTACTCTCCTCCACTTAGCGCCTCTTGCTTGAACCCCCTTTCCCCCACCCTGGGCGTACTTTTTAAGCCGTGCTCCCGACGCGTCTTCGGACTGAGACCCGTCTCCCCCCGCCCCCGTCGCCTCCTCCATCCACTGCCTAAAGTAACACCATCGCTCATCTTCCTCCGTGGCTTCTCTCGGATCGACAGGATTTTTATTTCTCCCTCTCCACTGCGGTACATGGCGGGTGAAGGGCCCAGCCAACCAATATCTGGCGTCTTGCCGGCTATTCGATAACTCTTTTTAAGTTTCCTGTTTTTGAACGACCGCGACATATTTCTTGGACCGAAAAATATATTTACTTGGTGACTGAAAATAAATCTATGGGAAAATATGGTATATCAGTTTCGAAGTTTTAGAACCTCAGGAATACGAATTCGTTCAAAAGATTTGGGAGACCGGAATATCCCCGGTGACAATCCATGATCACAGTCGTGGTTAGCTTGTCGAAATTCACGAGAAACTTTTCTTTTCGAATCATATGGTCACATAATACAGTTAGAAAATTATAATGCAAAGACGAAGATGGATAGGCTGGGGATAGACATCCAGGGAGTGAGTGAAATTAAGTGGGCGGGGGCGAACGACTTCTAGAGCGACTGTTACAGGGTGATATACTCGGGAGACGACCAGAAAATGCAGGTGTAGGCATCATACTCACGAAGAAATGGGCAAGGAAAATAATATCGTGCTGGCAATATAATGAAAGAAACAACTGAAAGAGGTTCTCGGAACAGTAAAAGGGAAGGAAAACTTCATAGTGACGGGAGATTGGAACGCTGTGGTCGGCGAAGGGCAAGAGGGAAGTAGCATGGGATACTTCAGGTTGGGAGAACGAAACGCCGCGGGAGTGAGACTGATAGAATTCTGGAACGAGAAAAACATGGTAGTGGAAAATACCATCTTCGTACAACAGCCGAGAAGTAGATACACATGAAAGATACCTGGAGACAAAGCACGATACCAAATTGACTACATCCTTGTCAGGAGGAGATTCAAGAACCAAGTTAAATAGGGTAACCTGTTCCCCGGCGCAGATATAAATAGCGATTACAACCTGGTGATCATGGAGAGCAAACTGCGATACAAGAAGATGAAGAAAGTGACACAACTACCCACATGGAACAAAAAGATACTGGAAGAAAATACCGCAAAAGAAAAGTTTACACAACCATCGAAAGGGAAAAAGAAGGAAATAATGAAAAGACCAGCAGTGAGGGTCGATGGAAAGAAATTAAGAATATTACCAAAACTGCAGATGAGCTACTTGCGAGTAAGGCGGAATTATCTAAGAAGCTATGGATAACAGCTCAAATAAAGGGGTCTTAAAGGTGTGGACAAATTATAACAATTACAACGCTATGATAGAGGAAGAAAATTCAAATTTGCCATGATTCCTTCACCATTGTCATTAAAATATGACATATGTATACCTTACATAAGAGTTGAAAATAATAATTTTGCAGGTTTTATCCATTATTACTACAAATGATTTGCTTTTTAAATTATCAATAATTTGATAACTTGAGTGGGAGAACAATCGCTTTGAAAAGCACGGCATGTATTTATCCTTTTTAACGAAAACGCTAAGCTATATCACCAATCTACCACGCGCTACTGTGGACCTAACTTTAGAGTATTTAGCTCATCATATTGGTTAGAAAACGGGTGCCAGAAACCCTAATCGGGAAACGATGCATTATCCTAAAGAAAGTAAAACTTAAGTAACGATGCAAGAAGGAGGGGGTACTGAAGATAAAACGGAAACGCTGAGAGTTATTGCCGAGAAGTAAAGGGAACATCTCCACCAATGGACGCAGACGGAGGTGAAAAACCGCCTTGAATTAGGGATGGGAAGAGAAAACTCAGTTAAACGCTTCAAGTGGGCGCTGCATCCAGAGATCGATGGCGTTAAAGAAATGAGAGACGGAAAACTCAACGAAAGCCAGAGACATGGGAGTACTTGAGTGGGGAGCGGGAGGAGGGGGTTTCGGTGAAAGACCTCGCAAACTCATGAACTTTACACGAAAGTCATTCCTTTTGACTCATTTTCTAGCTGTTGAAATGTGAGGGAGGGGGGAGGAAAAGGGTTGGTTTGGGGGAGAGGATTCACAGTTTTGAAGGAATTACAGCAGGGAGCCGACGCTCCCTCCATTCCGACGGCTGGCTCGATGCTGGAGCATTTGATACGGAAGGCCGAGGTATGCTCTCTCTGTTTATCTCAATGAACTAAAGAGCGAGGGTTCATTTTCGATGAGCATCTCCTTCTTTTTACTATCGCGAGGTCGAGGCGAAGTCAGTGGACGGCCTAAGCTGGGGCGTGACATTCGAAGGAAAAGGGGATGGAGGAATGGAATAAAAATTGAAAAGGTGACGATGGTATACTCTCGCTGGTGACAGTAGAAGAAGTCATCGCACTCTGGTTCCCCGGGAAAGGTGAGGCGAGTGGAAATTTTCACGCTCCCAGATCTCTCTCACTCAAGTGGCGTAGTTGGCAATGCGGGACATCAACGATGGGGCAGGAGGAGAGGAGGACGAGGCATTCACGCATAGGCGCGAGAGGGAGTCGACGCGATGGGACTTCTAAGAGGGAAAGTGACACGAATGCAAGCAGGAAACATGTATTTCGCACAATCAATCCCTTATTAGGAATCGGAGAAAAAGTTATACGCAATCGACGAGCTTAACGCATGCCGCGGTTTGGATTCCGGTTGATTTAGATTTTCCTCAACAGTGCATTCAATGGGCTTCGCAATTTTGGAATACCCGAAATTGTAATATCATAACAAATATTTGAGAAGGAAGGGCTTGAATTAATTTTTTTCGTAGAATAAAATTCCTCAATATGTGAACAAAATACGCTGACCGCATTCAACGGATTACAACTCACTCTAAAAATGACGAGCTGAATATAATAGGTATTGCAAGGGAGCAATAAATTTCCAATGCAATGACCTTTTGGAACTTTTAACGGTAGGTTTAAAGAATTCTACTTTCATGCGCAACATTTATTCGAATTTCAGAATTAATACATTATAATAGCCAATGAAATAATGTTTGAAGTAGTCAATTTAACATTCCGATTTGTAGCAGAGGATATTTAATGAAACCTGAGTAATTACGAGAATTGTTCTGCATGTGTTGTACCTCTAAATGCAACCCTACAGTTAACAAACATTATCCAAACAAAATGCAAACTGTTTTGTCAGATAACATCATATAATATTATATAAAAAAATTGTAATCAATAATAACGGAAATATAAATTGCGATGATTTTATTTCTCATAACCACTTCTTAGAAGTTTTACTGCGTGCTCGTGAATAAGGCCGTCATAGAGGTCTGGACGGAATGGACGAAAAATTCCGAATGGGATTGAACAAAATACCAAAAGGGCAACACTGAGAAAGATAACAGAATTCTGATGGGAGGTATCATCCATCGTTGGAATAATACTGACGGGAAATTTATTCTTTCCGTGACGATAGTGATATACGTCCGACACATGGATATTCGTTTCATGCTCAGGAAATACACAACCCTGGTTATGAAGAGCAACGTTTTCCACATCCATCACAAAAGGGAAAGCAATGAGCTTGAATCTGTCAAATGGAGTGAGGCAATGCATCCGTAAAAATTAAAAATAAATACGCGTAGGGGGGATAAACGGGTGATCTGCAAACGTCAATCCAGAAGTGTCAAACGAGGGTTGAGATGACGTGCGAATTGCGTGCTGACAGCTGCCCTGGGGACAGGACGACCCACCATGCTTGCACGATAAGTTGCACACAAAAATGCGGATCGTTATTGATTTTCTCTCGTAAAATGAAAAAATAAAGCCAGTGTAACTTCATGACAACGAACGAAGGTAAACACAATCCGAAAAAAGGTGAAAGTTTGATGCTAGATGTGCTATAAAATTCATACTTCAGCTTAGAATGCAGGAATAACATACATGTAAGGAGCAGGTATTCCTTCGTCATATTTTCCTCTAGCACCTGTGATTTCAATTTTTAAAAATATCCTTAAGAATAAGTTAAGACAAAGCAGATGCAAGAAAAACAATTTGAAGACTGGTTTGACTCAATTCTTTAATTCATGAAAATGCAGTCCTTATTTATAGAAAGTCTAGCTATATTAACACGTAATTGCGCTGATATTAACTAGCCAACCTCCGCAATCGCCCAGAGTCAAGGAGGGAATACCCAAGTCCGTAAATATTACGATCTCACCGACCTGACGCAAGGGATAGCGGGTGTAAAGAGGAACTTAAGGGGAAAATTGGTGGAAGAAACGCATTTAGGGAGAGAGAGAGACGGAGATGACGACGGGGGTGGGGGTCAAGTTGGAAGGGCGGACGGGGATCTAATCCAAAATAAAGGCTCAATAAATCGAGAGATTAGGCCCAAGGATTGTCGGAGTGGACGGGCGAACGAGGGAGATTGACGAGGGAAAGGGGGAGGAAGAAGACGAGTGCGTGCGTAAGTGTGCGTGTACTGCATGCTTCTCCGTGATATACGATAAAGTAGGAGCGAAAAAAATAGCTGCGTAGGGTGAGTAGAGATTATAGAGAAGGGAGGGGAAGGAAGGGAGGAAAGGAGAGACAGAGGATAATTGACGCCGCGGCCGACGTTTTCATCCTACCCTTGGAACGGAAATTTCTCCGTACCCTTTAATTTTGCTGCTGTTGTTTTTGCCTTTGTTTCCCCTCTCCCTTCCGGAGTCATAGGTAAGGAGGACAAAGAGGGGGTGGGAACCTGAGGGGGGGAGGATGGAAAAGGGCATTATAGGCGAACTCGACGGATCGACTGAGGCCGATGGAGATAAAGCCTTGCAATAAATAGACGGAGAGTGGGAGGGGAGAGGAGGGGATGGCGAGGGAGTGACTGCGGGAGTGACCGATCGGGACCAGAAAAGACGAAGGGATATCCAAGGCAAGGGATAAGGGATTTTCATGATCAAAGAGAACATAACCCGAATATGTGGAGACATACACATACACGAAATATATATACCGACACACGAAAGTACGAACGTGGAAATATAAAACACAAAGAGGGCAGACGTTTGAAAATAACTAAAAAATCATGGACGTACACAATAAAAGAACGCTCACTAGTTGCTATTGATTTTAGTTGGCCCAAATTACCTTCAACAGCATAGAATCCAGTAATAATCACACGTAATAATTATGTTAAATACAAACAACACGCTGAGCATTCATTGATGTGTGATGGATGAATAAAAGTGCACAAAAACCAACACCTTCTTTACTATAATTGTCTTCTATGCACCTACGAGTATTTCCCCCATCCATTGAATGGATTGGTATATGCCATGATGTGGAATAGCAGTTCGCTTACGTAGCTCAAAACATGGCCTGCCCAGAATATTTTTGCCTTTATCTGCGGAGTAGTGCTATTTTCCACGTACCTAGAATTGGAAAATAATCTTGCCACGATAGACGCGTAAACAAAGATGGCCTTCAGGCAAGTAGAATACTCACGTTTGATTTCCTACGTTCCCTCAACTACCCTGTTGTTATAAATCTGCTACGGACATGAAGAATCAAAAAGATAAAGTAAACCTCATTTCTGCCTCTCTATTTTGCGAAACTGGGATGTTTTTTCGATGCTACTTTTCTGCCATTATGGAACGACAGCTGAGTAGGCATTCTGATGTCGAGCGAGGAAATAAAAGTAGGAGAAGTCAGAAGGGACGGTGTTGAGATCTTTTTGTTGATGCGAAAAACGCGGAACAAAGGCCAACCAAATCTGACGTAGTTTCTGACTCCCTTGGCAGAGAAGAAGAGAGGGAGATAGGTTGAGTTGGGAAAGCATACGAGTACTCCTATATCTCCGATCAGCCAAATATATCCACATTCTAGCTCTAGTTGCATGAGTTAGACATAGCAGCAATACAAGCTGTGAAAAAAATTGCAACCGATCGCTCAATAAGAGCAAAAAGAATAATTTACTCGAACGGAAGGCGATAAAACACCCACGGCGAAAAGAGGATTGAAGCGATTATTGGATACTTATATTGAACTCACCTTGGAATTTAACGAGGACGACTCCCGGGCGAAGAATGGGACTCGGTTAGAGCACTAGTGATGCGCGCAATTCCTCCAATCCAACGCCGAGGGGGACTGAAGAGAAGTGGGTTGGGAGGAGGCAGACCTCGAGAAGGGGATGGACTTCGGACGGTGGCGATAGGGTGGCAGGGGCGGAAAAGAAGTGGAGGGACAAAGGGTGAAGGGGAGGGGGTTTTGGGCGCGCTTGAGTTGAAGTACAAGAGGGGGATGAAACTGCCCCTGATGGCCCGACGAGGGGTGCAATGTTGGCCAGGAGGGGAGTGCCGGACTGGTGGGAGGAAGTGGGGTTGGGGGAGGGAGACGAAGAGGGATTCCGCTAATGGATGTTGACGCAGCGGGATAAAGGTCCGTCACCATCCGGACCTCTCCTCTGCGCTTCCCGCTCCCTTTTATCTCTTCATGACTGCGGTCGGGAAAAAATTTCCTCCGGACTCTCTCTCCCCCTCCTCTGCTCCCCACCTAGCGATCTCTACGGCGAAACCCCGCTCCAGCCCCGGTGTGTCGACCGCGGAGAGGCAACAATTGACGGACGGTGTATCCGGGAGTCGCTCTCGGCCGGGGAATAGGTTTCAACGGGAGATCGTTTCACGACGCGGATGTTCCCCACCCCATCCCACCGCGCTCCTTTTCGCGTTGTCACTCTCCCGACACCTCTGAGAGCGACGGCCGCATTCACACGAATTATGCACGCCTCCGTCGAAATTTTCACGGGATAAAGTTTCCTAAAGCTCTGTACAGTTTGCAAAATCGCTCTTGATTGTCTGAATGGCTACTACCATCGCTCCGAGTATTTATAAAAATATACAGACTAGATGTGCATACTTTTTCAATTCAATCCGTCGAGATAATTTATACCTCTCTTTAAAAATTTTTACAAATCATAAATATCCTGACATATTTTCCTTTCTGGGGATCTAATGATTAATATATTTTTTAAGCGAAAAAAAAAAAATATATATATATATATATATATATATATATATATATATATATATATATATATATAACACTTTTTAAAGTCTCACGGACGTTAATGATAATTTATAAATTTTAGCACTAGTCGACCCAGATAAAAATAGGAACGCACAAAAAAGATACTCCCTAAGTTTCGAATTTCCGGTGGTCGCAGCCACCTTCCTCTCTCTCTCTCTCCCTATATATATATATATATATATATATATATATATATATATAACACTTTTTAAAGTCTCACGGACGTTAATGATAATTTATAAATTTTAGCACTAGTCGACCCAGATAAAAATAGGAACGCACAAAAAAGATACTCCCTAAGTTTCGAATTTCCGGTGGTCGCAGCCACCTTCCTCTCTCTCTCTCTCTCTCTCTCTCTCTCTCTCTCTCTCTCTCTCTATATATATATATATATATATATATATATATGTATATATATAGGTACATATATAATATAGATTTTGTACGCTGATGATGGTGGTTGGCACCACCGAAACACGGAAACGAGTCTTGGTTAATCTTTTAATTTTTCTTATGACTACAACTAAAAGCGTGAGAAACATGAGGTAGACAAGGTTTGTCCTAAAAGCAGTGGGACTTATAGACACACGGGCGGCGATTTCTCTGGCTTTTTTTGTGAAACCTCTATAACGTGACCTCGTTACGATCATGAACCTGGTGTTGGAAAAGCGGTACGTCACCAAATTTTGAGCGAAAACGGGCAAAACCGGGAAAGATACTCATGACATGCTGAAGGCGGCTTATTGTGTCATAACGCCATGTGTAGATGGGGTATTTTTTTTGAAGGCATAGAAGATGTTGAAGACACCGAACGTTCAGGACGCTCTTCAACCTCAAAAAGTGACGAAAATCATGCAAAAGTGAAAACTTTCTAGGACAGGGATCGCATTTTAAGTGTTCGCATGGTTTCTGATGAACTCGGCATTTCTGAAAGTGATACCCACCGACTTGAGACCGAATACATGGGCATGAGAAATTCGTGTGCAAAGTCGGTGTAGCGAGGGCTCTCGGAAGAACAAACAGAAACTCACACGCGAATCTGCAAGAGCTGCCAAGTGCCCTGCCTCAGCCACCCAATAACCCTGATATTGTCCAACCAGACTTCTTCCTCTTCCCCCGCCTCCAATCCGTACTGAAAGGGCGTCAACACGGCTCGGTGGAAGCGTTGCAACAAGACGTGATGAAGGAACTTAGCAGCATTCAGGGCGCCGCCTTCAAGAAAATGAACGAGGCGTGGAAAGCCCGTTGGCAGCAGTGTGTGGACGCACAAGGGTGCCATTTCGTAGTCTTTGAGTGACTGTATCATTTCTGGAAATTAATTTTCTGAAACGACTCAGTCCTATGTGAATGAATATATATATATATATATATATATATATATATATATATATATATATATATATATATATATATATATATATATATATATATATATATATATATATTTGAACTGCACAATAGAACACAAATAACATAGATAACACTTAACAGGACTTACTTGAGGAAGTAAGCTTCTTACTTCTTCAAGTAAGTCCTTTAAATCTTATATGTATAATATACATATGCATAATATATTTACATAATTCACGGCTATTTATATGGAAGTTGAGTTATTTTTTTACCTATTTCTTTTCAAATATGAATGTTTATCAGCACAGGATATATACCTTTTTGCTATGACTGAATTAAAAATGCTAACCTCAATCGCGAAGATTGCTAACAATCATTCAATAAAAGGTGAATTAACGATTACTTAATTTTTTCCTGGGTTAATATCGTGGAGGGGATGACGCTCAAGAATCTTTTTCTCACGAAAATAAGATTGAGACAAAAATGTAAACCTATCCACGGAACAGGGAAAATTCTTAGAATTAGCCATTAGCCACGGCTTTTTTGAAGGCCTTCCTAGGCGAATACGGAATCACGGGGACAGGCGACCAATAGGCGGCTGAGGGCAGGATGTTTCGCTGCCACCGCCTTCCTGTCGCCATTGTCACCAGCAGGAAAGTGGCCCGACATGCCCGTTGCCTCTTGGGGCGGAATGGCTTCGGAAATTTATGCATTGCCAAATTTGGCGACTACACTGACACGTTTAGGCGACACGGTCCACTGGACCCGGGGATCAGGGTACCGCTCGAACTCCCATAGCACTGCGGAAAGCGAGAGTAACGACGTAACCCAGGCACGCATAATTTCCACTGTTGTTTTCCGTGGTATACGAGGTCTATACAAAAAGTATGGCGAATTTTGAATCTCCGCGTGACTTATATTTGATTTTCGATTTTTTTTGGCGTAATGCTGGTACTTATGTCTCTCACTTATGACGAGATGTTCATGTACATGTTCATTTGAATGTTCAGTTAATTGTTGACAGCTGTTTTGTTTGGATGTGTTTTGGCTTGTCTTCGATTTTTGCCTGTTCAAAAAATGGATCAAAGAATCTGTGTAAAATTTTGTGTAAAAACGAAATTAAGTGCGCGGACGCATTCCAAATGTTGGCTGTAGCATATGGAGAAGCTACCTTGAACCGAAACAACGTTTATCGGTGGTACAAAATGTTCTCAGAGGGCCGAGAAGATGTGAACGACGAAGAGCCTGCCGGACGCCGGAGCACGTCAACAACAGACGAAAACATTGGTGAAGTGAAGAAAATAGTATTAGCCAATCGTCGAGTCACCGCTAGAGAAGTTCCTGAGGACCCAAACATATCGATTGGCTCGTGCCATTCGATTTTTACCAATGACTCGGGTCGCCGCGAAATTCATACCAAAATTGATCCATTTCGACCGAAAACAGCAACGCATTAACATTGCTAATGAGGTGTTGGACTCTGTCCGCGACAACCCAAATTTGCTTCAGACGGTCATAACTGGTGACAAATCATGGGTTTATGAGTATGACGTGGAAACTTCATCTCAATCATTCCAATGGAAGCTGCAGCACGAGCCAATACCGAAAACAGCACGCCAAGTTCAGTAGAATTTGAAAGTTTTGGTTACAATTTTCTTCAATTGCAAGGGGGCGGTGCATCATGAGTTCTTGCCACAGGGCAGAACGGTAAATATGAAATATTACCTGCAAGTTATACGTAATTTTCGCGAATCAATCCGCCACAAATGCCTGGATTTGTGGAAGAACAAACATTGGCTTTTGAACCATGACAACGCCCCTGCTTAACATCGCTATTTGTGCGCGAATATTTGGCCAACAACAACACACCAACGATGCCGCAGCCACCATATTCCCCAGACTTTTTCTTTCTCCCGAAACTGAAGAGGCCAATGAAAGGACGACGCTACCGCAGGATTGACGCTATAAAGACTGCATCGAAGGAGGAGCTGAACAAGATCACAAAATTGGTTTTTGAAGTGCTTCAAGGATTGGAAAAAACGTTGGCTCAAGTGTATAATATCTAATGGGGATTACTTTGAAGGGGACAAAATATATATTCATGAATAAATAAATAACTTTTGAAAAAACACAAAAGTCATAACACCTTTTGAAGAAACCTCGTAAGACTTCAAGCCAGTAAAACCACGGAATATCCTCTCCCCTGACGTGGCGACATGATCCGCTATGCGCCGCAGCCTGGTTCATTTTAAATTTAAATTAAGTAAATTTGTTAACAGTAACAAAATCATACCTAGGTGGTGGTGAAAATTATTGTAAGATGCTTGAATAAGAATACTTTCAAGAGATAGATAGCTCTCAGAGGGATGGTATTCAGGTGAACAGTGGCATTCGTCGACTCGATGAGACTAAATTTCTGAAGACAATAAACACTTAAAGGAAATTGAGATTTGTATATTTACGACTATTTTCATAAACTTTAAAATGGGTTGAATATTTTTAGGTTTTTATGAGAGTAAAATAAATATACCATTTGGTAACATTAACATGAGAGTGTAAAAGGTTTGAAACTTTAACAACTATTCCATCAAAACTACTTTTTTTAATTTCCGATACTGATGAGATGAGTGCATTATATTGAAATATTAAATGACAGAGTGATGCTTGTCGAAGGACGCAGAATTAAAAACAAGCACAGAAATCGACGGAAAAAAGGACTGATGACACAGCCTACACTAGCGAAACCACTAAATTTTTTTTTGGTGCTAATGATCATAGGAAAGGATTGAAATTTTATTCCCATGGCTTTTCTAACGCTCAAAAGCTGCTTAAAATACTTTAATTAACCAATCCGCCTGAAATATGATAGAAACCACGTTAAAGTATCATTTACACAAGGTTAGGAAGTAATTTGAGAACTTATTGGGACAATATCCCTCATAAAAATATGCTTTGAGATTAAGAGGGCGGATTCGTCCATATCTTACCCCTGTTTATCAAAATTAATACCAGAAAAGGAAAAAAACTCAAGATAACATTTATCAAATTATGTCTACTTAGTCACAAAACTATGCATATTTTAAAAAGGAGATATGAAGTGCTTTCATTTGCAAGTGACCTTTTGGCAAGAGAGAAGGGAAAAATGTTATGAAGGGGCAAAGTTGGAGAGTATCAAACAAGGATATATGGTTCTATTTCGAAAGTCGTTTTTATTTAACCTCACTGCCTCAGGAGTTGGGAACTTTTTGATATGAAAATACTGCGGGAAACAAACTGTTGCGGGAGGCTGAATGCAAATAATGGAGCAATGCCATGAAATAATAATGAGACCAGTCTCAATTTCTGCTAGCAATTATTGATGAGTGAGTCTCAATTGGAATGTTTACCGGAATAATTTCCATCTTTCAGCTGATTTCCATTAGCTGGAAATTATACACGACTGAGGAGCCCTGGATATGGCCACCGAAATTAAGGAAGAAATAAAAGAAGTGGCCTAAATTAGTTAATACATTTGAATGCAATTTTTGAGAATAATCTTCAATTAATGACAAGGAAAATAACGTCGTGATTATAATACCAAAAAAGCGTTAGTAGTACTTAGTTAAAAATTTAAAAACATTCATTTTTTTATGAGTAAATAATTTAGGACTGAGTTGACGAAATGTGAAGTTTGAACTAGCAGAGTATATAAATAATTAACGACAATCTCTATTATAGGGATATCATTAGTAGCTAATACAAAAAAAGGAAAAAATGAAAATTTACGCTTCGAGTTTAAGTAAACAGATCTGTTAAAACTATTTACCTTGCACTAAAATTATTCATAGCTGATATGAATCTGATTAAATACATAAATGAAAACGTAAATTGCTTCGTGAATTTTATTAATGAGAAAATGACCACGGCATGATATAAATGTCTTTACCATGCTGTTGGACATGTGTTGCGGATTTTACACGGGGAGCCCCAATGCCAGCAGTCTCTTCAACTCTTTTCATGAATTCTAACTTGAATAATCCATATGACCGTCACTCAGAGGGAAACTAACCTCCAAATACACGGGTCGATGAGAGAAAAACTCGAAAGAGATGCAGATGCCATGACCTCAAATCCAATGCCCATAAGTTTATTCAATGAGTACGAGAATTGGAGCCATAAATATCGACTGGAATTTCAAAATTGACTTCTAATTTTTCCTCTAGCCGGAAATTAGACGCAAAAAGTTTGACCAATTAGAAATCCAGGGATAATAGTCAAAATATTTAGTGTTGGGGCTTGGTAGTCGATTGGGCTGAGACCTGGGTTGCTGGCTGAAGAATATAGGTTTAATTCGGGAGTACCTTCAGAAAAATAAATACTTGGTTATTCCAAATATAGTTTTTATTAAACACGACCCGGGTTTCGACTTATAAAGTCATCTTCAGGTCCGTTTTATAAGTCGAAATCCGGATCGTGTTTAATAAAAAATACATGTGGAATAACCAAGTATTTATTTTTCTGAAATGAATCGCTTCCACAAAGTGACGCCTGAAACCATTCTGTTCAGGAGTACCTTCCCTAGATGCCCTAAACTTCATCCAAACTATGACATTTTTTTTGGGCACCAACGTTCCCTGGGAAACCACACACGAGACACGAAAGGAACTGTCAACTCCCCTCCCCTCCACCCTGACGCGTGAATTTCATACGCCGTACAACGCAGTACGAGGTGAGCTATAACTCTCACCTATCGAGCTAACCTTCGGGTTGATTACCGTGGTACGTTTATGGAAAGAATGTATCGGGAAAAATTTCGCAGACGACGGAGGCGAGGGAGAGAATTCATCTCGGATCGTGCACAAGTGAAGCGTTAGCGACGTAAAAAGAGGCCGAGATTATTTTGAATTTAAGGCCGATGGGGTTGTCCCTGATAAACCCAGTCTTGTGGGGGACGGAGGTCGTCGACGAGGGATGAAGGGGGTTGGGGTGGATCGGGCTGGAGCCGAAAGGCGGGCTCCACAGTTTGAGTGGAGAGAGAGTCGTAAATCACTCTTCCGCGTGTTTTGAAGCAGCCTTAATGTACCCTCCTGAAACCACCCACTATACCCCCTGTTTCTCTCCCTTCCCCTTCCTCACGTCAAGGGCCAAAGGGGAAGAGCCAAATGTGTGTGTGTGCGTCCAAGAGATGTTTTTAATTGTTGTCGACCACGTCAATGTACCCCCCACACGACGGAAAGAGCGTGGGCGAAGGAGGTGGGAGGGGAAGGTGGAAGAATGCCGTTCCGGAGGGAGGCGGCGGACGAGGAGGGAGAGAGGGTGAGGAGGACACCGAGATAATGAAGGGGAAGATAATGAACAGGCGGCGGGATGGGGTGGGGGAGGAGGTTGGAAGAGGATAGGGCGGGGGGGTTGCAAGGGGTGGAAAAGGGTTGAGCTAATGAACGGGAGGGCAAAGGGCGATGGAGAGAAATGAAATTATGGGAAAGGCAATGAGGTAGACGGAGACACGACCTTTTTGCAGCATAATTGAGATTAGGGAACCTCCACCGGGTCATAATCGTCGATCAATAATATTAATTTTTTTAGCTGTATTCACAATATATTCTTTTAATGAGTGGTCGTCGCAGTATTAAATAGCACGGGACTGAGACAAGCAGGTCTTCACCCGACCCCGAGCTAATTAAAGAGGGAAGGAGGGAAAGAGAAACAACGAACCTTTCAGTGTTAACCCTTAATTTCCAAGATGAAGGTAATGAGTTACTGCATAAAATATATCTTCGGTGGACGCTCAAGTGTCACCTAATTTAGAAATATTAAATTAAAATAAATACAACAATCCCTTGGCTCGGGTCCCCGAACTAAACAAGTCAAATACATTTAACGCTCAAATAATTTTAAGGCATTTAATTATCTTGGCATTATTTCATCATAAATAAAAACAATGCTAATTATTTTTTCCTTTCCATGGGCCTTGATGAATCATTTAAAAATTACGTGTACTGGGGAATAGCGTTTTCCTCCTGAAGCACGGAGGACAACCGAGAACTTAACAAGATATTGGTAGGTAATTGTAAAGAGCGGAGCATTCAAGAAGACCGACACTATAATCAACATAACGAAATAATTCACCCATGGATATTTTTAGCAACCCATTTCTACCTTCATGTCATCCACCACCCTCTTTTTTTCTTCGATCACCGCATTTTTCTTCTCGATCGAAATCCCACCCGTATCGCAATAATCCTCATCCAACATATTCAAAGAAAGCGTGATTTCCGAATCGCCAGTGTACGTCGAGGCAAATGGTTGAGGTTTATCGTCGTTATTATACCTGTGGTTTCATCACTTCTTTTCGTGCGAAGACGGCGGGAGATCGGGAGGCTCGCGCGAGAGAGAGGCCGAGACCTCCAGTGTACGGGGTAGGGGTCGCAAGCCCTTTCGCAGCCAACCCTAATTACGGCTGCGCCACCTAGTTCAGTTAGCCGCCCCTTCATAAGACGCGGTCAGTTTTCGTTTCCCCAGGGCCGACTCCCGCGGGAATTCCAGGGCCAGAAGAATTGATGAATGGAGGCAGCGCACCACCTTCGAAAGTGGTCGGGGGTGAGGGGCGTGCGTTTTTGTGGCCGTGAATGGGGGAGGCTGGTGGTAGGAGGGCCCTGACGCCACACTTTGGAGTCCACGGGATAAATTATTGGGCCACGCCCCAAAAAAAATTGGGACGGCCGGAGATGGGATACACACATTTTTTGTCCATCTTTCTAGTTCATTATGCGCACGTGGAATCACCTATAATCGAGAATTTGCTAATAATTTAGGGAATCAAAAAAGTCATCGCAGGAACCCTGAAAAATATAAGATCTTCGAAGGTGTCACACGACAAATGTTTTCTTTAATTTCTCAATATCACGTAGCCTAAAAAGGAAATGGCAGAAAAAATTCATGACTTCGTCACCAAATAGAATCCACAAATCGTAGTCAATGGTCCTGAAATCTTTCGATTGGATTAAGTATCAGAAGAACGAAAAGCTTCACCATGGCGCAAAGAATTTAACGGTAATAATAAGAAAGCAACTTACAAGACAGGAATATTTTGTCGCACCTTTCATATAGTAGTTGCTGATAGCCCATGTATGATACATAATGAATTTATGCACAATACATGATTTTTTAATTATTTTAATTTATGTCTCTAAGATCAAACTAGAACCGATTAATCCATATGAGCGCGGAAAAAGCAACGTACTAACAAAGTATGCAGGCATATTTAACGAAATAAATTAACATAACATTTGCCGGAACAAGGGTGTTTTGCTTCAGAAAGATTTCCTTATTTTGATTAAATAGTAGGAAGCAGCAAATACTTCAGAATAATGCGGTGGAGGTATTAAACTATCTTTACCCTGATGGCTTTACGCAAAATAAAATACACCGTTCGTTGATGTATTATATTTGAATAGTCTACACCGAGTTGTACACTAAGAATCGGGATATGAAGAAAAATTATTCATCAAATACATGGGAACTAAATCAAGACCCCCAAATGTATATATCCAACGCGAACAAATTTTTTTCACAGCTAAATGTTCATGCAATATCTTATTGATACTCGTCATACTAATCCCTTTGGATGCCTGAATCTCACGATAAGTCACATGACGATCTTCCTTTTCTAATCCTTGCACAGCATCAATGTTTTCTGGCACAAATGATTTTGGACGACCTTCACGACTTTCGTCACTGAGCGATCGGTAGCCATGATGAATTTCGTTATACCAGCGTTTCACAGTAGCAAAGAACGGGGCTTCAATGGCAGAAGTCGAAGTAAGTTGGTTGATGCACTCTTTTCTTGATAATCCACGACAAAAGTCGTCACAAATCATCGCAAGAAAGTGTTCACGAGTTAACTCCCATTTTTTCGCAGAGACAAAATTTTCGAGTCACTATAAACAACACAAGTTTTGATCAAAAGACACACAGTGTTCGGAATGAAGTTAGCGTAAAAAAGGGTCAAACTTTCTGATGGAAACGTCAGATAGCACCTAAATCACTAAGTGATGTCAAGGCTAAAAATATAAATAGCAATCCTCGTATTACAATGTGGGTGCGGAGACTTTCTGGTGCATGGTATGTGTAGCTAAGCTTCAAGGTGGACATATGCCCAGCAGAAAGTGCGCAAATTGAGAGGTCTATATATTTCGCAAAGTAGGTTATTTCCTGGGTTTTGGTGCACTGAAATAAAGTAATCGCTGGGCAAGGGGTTCAGAAATTAAGAAAGCTTGGCAGAAAAAGGCAACTCTGCTGAGAAAATACGAGAATACACATGAAGACTTCAAAACATTATAAAAAGAATAAATACATAGATGCTACATGGAGTATAACAAAATATTAGAATTATAATATCGACTTGATTGAAATTCGATTGACACATTGTTTCAGGTACTCTGTTGTTACTGTTTCAGGTTAAGAATACGTTGCGAGTAAGTGTACTGACTGGTGAATACGGTTACAAAGGGGGTTACAATAGTAATTATGTTTTGGAATTCATGAAAGACAATAAATCCAAACTCACTATCCAATTATAAATTTTAAATTAAGAATTCCTAGTTTTGAAAATTTGTTCTAAAGGGGATGGGAGCTCAGACCCAAAATACAGGCAGAAAGTATATCCACAATTCTGTTTGCTTTCATGATTCTAGATTCTCCGCATAGTAGGTGAAAAAATGCTGTGAAAATTGAATCAATCCATTACCTGGACATGCATACCATATTTGAAATCATATTTTATTAGATGTAATATTTTATCATAATTAAGAGTAATATATCTTAAAGGACCCGGTTTGATAGATCCAATATCTAAGCTCTGCTAAATTTACAAGCTTCAGCGAACACAACACTATATACGTAAATCCTCAAAGACCCCGAATTACGATAAGTCACTCTTCAAATCCACCTGACTCCTGCCTCCGTTCTGCTCAACATACTCATTCTTTTCCCGACTCCGCCGCGTCAACCCAAAATAAAAGTAGGTACTATTTATTTTTTTAAATTTGACAGACTGTCTTCCCACTAACATGAACCTTTAATCCTACCAATGGGAGGTTATCAACGTGCCCTTATCACAAATTTCAGGATTCCCGTAGAATCAATTCACCGGCAAGTGTTGAGTCAAGTTCGTTAAAATAAAAAAAAAAACTGACCGCATTGTAATTTCACATCACTATACATTTGTAAATATTTCAAATCAAGCGATGCCACACGCATGTAACTGCGGAAGCTATCGCCATGTTCCTCAAAATCCCTCAATCAATGTGGTCAAACATCGCCCTTGACGCAATACACCATTGTAGTTTCATTACATCGAGTTTTATCGAGTCCTTTAAGGCATCTGAGTTTGTTGACATGGAGTGAAAGAAAAGAGAGAGCCTCAAAAGATTTGAAGTACCTTAATCACAAATTAGAGGCGCAAAAAAATCGGTAAAATGAAAGAATGAAAGACATGTCGAAATGGGAATGCTTGGGTTTGTTTCGTTTAATCCCTTGATTTTCATTTCTCTTCCTCTGCAGCCGCCTCCCTGTCAAATGGGAGTTTATGTGTTGCTAGGGAGATTGAGATATGAAGTGACGTTTTAATTGTGGGGGCATTCATTCCATTCAGAAAAGCGACGATATGACATCGGATGTGCCATCGGCTAATGGACAGGCTCACGGCTTTAACAAGTAGCCCTCCACATAATTAATTGGGAGCAGAACGCAACTTCGGAGGCGATTTTCCCCGACCTCACGACAGATGCCAATTTTCCAAAGCATTCAGTTAGGAGTTCATCGATAATGTTTTATTGGTAATGTGATCTCGGGGATACGTTCCATGGGGAAATCTATGTTGAGCTCTAATGAGGCAACATTTGTTATTAAAATGGAAAAAACTCGGGTTGGGGGAAAAGGGATGGCATGGTAGCGTACAAAGGAGACAATTTATTCCAGCTGCTGAATTTTAGACGCTGCGGATACTGGAGGAGAGATTTCTAGAGGTGATTTCGTAATGAAATGATGTTTTTTAAACAACACAATATGCCAAGGAGATTATCTAAAAAAAACTTGAAGAGTCAATAATAATTTTTTTCGGTTGCTATCATCTCATTTTTTTAATTGAAAGGGATGACATATAAAGAGCAGAAAACGTGAAATGCATATAAAAAAGAAAATGCGAAAGAAAAACATATTATGACCGTTTAGATAACCAACCCATCCGCATTTTCGTACGGGACTTGGACTGTGGATTCATATTCCTTCCTTTTCTCTCACCTAGAAATTAATGTATTATTTTTATAGTTATTACATACTAGATAACAATTATTAAAAGGATGAGATAATCATTTAGCTCATTTCTTATGACGAGTACTGGTTTAATCAAATTGGGAGAATCAAAAAATATATATATATATATATTGGGTAAAACGGTTTGAGGGGAATGGGTGAACTGAGATAGCGATACGTGAATGAGATCCAAGAGACTCTCGAAGCAAGGAATATTTTGAGTTAAAAGAATAGAATAGCATGTACAAAAGAACGTATGGGTATGATTCAGTTGAAAGAAACGTGCAAGGATAGGCTACTAAGAAAGACTTAAGTAAGATTCCTTAAGTAGAGCAAATCAGCCTCTTTTTAACTAGCCTACCACCGATTCGAATGGCGTAAAAGGACTTTACGTATATATCTAATAACACACCCACCTTATGCTGCTCTAAAAACTGTGAAACCACCGTAAAATTGACAAACAGAACAATAACGAAAAAAATGTCAACACTGTTAGATATGTAAGCACCCAATTATTTTAAAAAAGGAAACGTAATAGCAAGATTGTACTGAGAGTTTTATTTTCGTTAACCTGTTTCGACACAACGATCAGGCACTATAAAAGCCTAGTGCTTGATGATGATACCTTGTATCAAAACTGGCCAAGGAAAATAAAAACATCTGTGGAATCCTGCATTTTCATTTCAATTTTTGAAAAAGAGCATGGAGGAGTTCGATGAAATTTCGCCTAATACCATTATACCCAATTCGAATGAAGCCGCAAAAGCTGTGTGATACTTATATTTTCCCTTCACTTACAATCCTTTCGATTCATTTAATCTACTCGTATCATTTCGCATCAAAGCCCAGTTCTATTTTGTCACTTAGAGGCTCACTCATTAATTTGTCATCAAGCATCTGGTCTAATTTGGACGACGATAATTCAATAAAGGCATCCCAGCCTCAAGAGCTCATCGACTGATACCAGGGAATGTTGTGCAGCTGGAGTTGTCGGAATGAAAGACGATTAAGTAGCAGACCGTCGGGCGCCATTCGCAGTCAATCCGAATTATTAATCAACTTTAATTGCTTTGGCATTCGCGTATCAGAAAATTAGAAACTATCACCAAACACACACCACGTATTCTTCCCGAGTACGAAATTAATTTAATCGTATCAGGGACAATTAACCCCCGATTATCTCTCCGTATCGAAATAACAAAAGCGTTGGGAGCCGCGGCACGTCGAGGGACCAGGATCTCTAACCGTCGGATCGCGAGCGCGATGAGTGGGAGGGGGGCGGCCGAAAACGAAGGGCTCTCCCATTTTGTCGCATCGGAGGAAAATCTAATTTTGATGAGTTACGGTCAGCGGGAATGAACAATGCACCCGGCGTTCCGGATTTTTGTGCCACGCGCGAAAGATACGAGTGAAGCGGGAGGATATGCCGCCACCGGTGGGCCGCACGCGCCCTTTCCTCCGCTGCCTAGCGGCCAGGTGAAATCGACGCGCGAACGAAATACATCGTGGAAATATTTGGGATTACCGTCGATTTTCGACGCAAAATAACCGGAGACATTTTCCGGGAATTCATGCGCACCTGCCGAAAACGGTTATTCAAACGCGATAATGCTGTCTTCAATGGGTAATGCAGGCCTGCCGAATTTGATAAATGGTGTGGTGCTTTTGAGTTGTAGCGCCTGGGGGAGGGGGGAAGGAAATGATGCGACTGCTATGCGCTTAAAACGCAAAGGACCCGGCGGAATTTCAATCAGCGCAATGTAAATTAGTTTTAAAGCGGTGCTGAGCGTGTTTGCCGTTCAAATGAAAAAGCGTGATCAACCGAAATCGGCCCGAATGAAACAATGTGTTTAGTCTGCATCGTTACTTTTAAGTTAATATAACTGTTCCGATTTAGAATAATGCGACCATGTTGTTGTTTTAGCCCAATTAAAATCGCTATTATCCGGTGAAATGTGCTCAAACGTACGCTGCACTATAAAACAGAACCTTAAAAAACTTGAAAAGTAACGGAATCGTCGGCAATGTAATTAAATTTACGATTCGTAAAAAAAAGTATTTGATCGAACAGATAGAATCGATTATTACGACAACGTGATCCACGAAATATACATAAACAACACATAAATCCTCAAATGAAATCGAAGGGCTTAGAGGATAACTGATCACATCAAATGAAACAATCTCATTCAACCACATGTTGGTTTATTGCAGAAAATTAAGTTATATAATTTCATCCTGTAATTTATAAGGGAAAGTAAGGGGATATTTGGAGGTAATTCCGATTGAGGTTTTACAAATAGTACGCAGAGGACTACTAAGTGATTCTTACCACATGATAATTACGAGGGTCATCCGGAAAGTAGTACCCGTTCGTGAAATAAAGACACAAAAGTAAATATTAACAAACATAAAAAATTTTATTTGAAAGAGGATACTTTAAACTACTTCTCAACATAATCTCCAAGCAAATTAAGGCATTTGTCATAACGTGTGACAAGTTTCTGTATTCCTGCTGCATAGTCCTTCGCCGCCAGCTCATTGAGATACGCGAGGGACCCATCTTGCACAAATTTTTGCATAATGCAGATGGTGTTTAACAATTTCATGAACAATTGTTCGAGAAACATTGGGAAAATGCTCACAGATGTCATCAATTGTGACGCGCCGATCGTTCCTCACGAATTCGTCAACTGAGCTCACCAGTTGGTCTGTAATGACAGACGGTCTCCCCGAACGCTCATCGTCGTGTGTGTTCCCCCTCCCCATGTTGAAGTTGCGACACCACCGCCGAACAGACGACTCGTCCATTACATTGTCTCCATACACCTCCTTTAATTGGCGATGAATATCACATGGGCGAACGTTTCTTGCATTGAGGAATTTAATCACTGCCCTCACTTCACAACTGGCGGCGTTCTCAATTTTTTTAAACATTGTAAACAATCACAGAAACAACACAGGCAATGCTAGCGTCACGCAACTTGGCTCAGAGAAGGCAGACAAGCCACTGAAGCTATCTGACCTCGTCCAGCGGCTACTCGCGTCGTCAGCACTTCATGCGGCACGAACGGGTACTACTTTCCGGATGACCCTCGTAATTCCTTCGAAGGTCCGCTTTTCTGTTATCCCAAAAGCCTAAATAAACAGGAGGCAATTTTATCCGGACGTTATTTCATCCATGCTTTTACGACAACAAAACTCGGAACGAATTTCCATAATATAACATTAATCGATGATACTGTAAAAAACTACCCACCGAAACTCAGAGACAAAATTAAAATGGTCCTTCCAGAAACGAGAACGCAAGTTGGAAGGGAGAGTGAGGTGCCTATCCCTACAAGGAGTGATGAAAAAAAACATAATTGGCCCTGCGGAATCGTATGCAAACGCACGCAGAATAAACGTGGTGAGAGAAGAAGGGAAAAAATAACAAAAATTGTTTTCACCCCAGTTCTATATTTCTCATTCGAGCGGAGAAAGGGAGACACGCAGGGCGAAGGGAAAGAAGGGTGGGAGGTGTTGGCGAGTATGAGAAGCAGGGTTGCGTTTTATGAGGCCTTCGGTAAACGTTGGGCAAACAGAAAAATCGCAGTTGGGGGAGAGCTAGGATCTTGCACGATGGCGTGAAGGTGGAGCAAGGAAATGTTTTTTCGAAAGTGCTACGGAACGGGGAATAAAACTTTAGAGAGGAAACCAAACGAATGTTGTAAAAAATAGTAGGGGCGAATGGTAGACGGTAACAAGTACAACCTATCGATTAAGATGACGAAAACATGACGGTGAAGGTACATGGAGGGTACATCTTCCTATGGAAAAAAAAACAAAAAAGGAAGAAGAAACAGAATGGGGGAGAAGGCCTACTTTTAATTGATCGACTGAAAGGGCAGATAAAAATGAAGAGAAACGGATTGAATTTTTAGAGGTTTTCAGACGATATTGCTATGTTTAAAAAGACGACGAGGTTACGAAACTGTACGGAGAAGGAGCCGAAAATTACAAGAAAGTAAAAAATATTAACCAGAGAAGTCTGTAGAGGAAGGCAGTTATCTCCAAATTATACTAACGTAGGACACTATTGAACAACTGGAAGAATTATTTTATTCCTCAAATTACAAGACAACAACAAAAAATTTGATGAATTCAAAGGAAGAGCAGATTACACAAGGACGTAACGGAGGGACTTACAGAAGAATAGACATAACAAGGAAGCCTGAGGGGTTTTTCAAGAAGCAAGTGAAAGATAGGTTAGTAAAAATATCTGCAGTGTTGAGGAAGCAAGTAGAATGCTACATACCTATGGCTATGAATGCATTCACTGGGAATTTTTCACTTCGAAATAGCTGCCTAACGTGGCTTTCTTTGGCTTTCTAAAATGAAGGTCTTTTGAAAACTAAAAGAATGAAAAAATCCGCACACGCATGGCGACACGACGCTAAATATTGTATTACAATCCGAAGGCTGGTAAGGTATCGTTAAAACATTTCCAATCACTTTCCGCCGCCATAAAAACCATTTTTTTATTATGAAAAATACGACTCATTGATAAAACCACGTAGAACTTTTCAACTTCCGTCAATTACTTCGATCATCCTTCTAAATTCAAAAGAGGGAGAAAAAAAGACCTAAAGATTGTGTTAGAGACACCTACATGATTAAGCACGCATATGATTCTATAGTTTTCCACAATCTCTCATTTCGTTCAACCCATTGATTTTCCCGTTAGAGGATCGCTCATTTAGGGTAAAAATAATCATTTTACCTTGTAGTTATTCTGCTTGCTATATCATCGTTGTTCTTTCCATCGACAGGAAGTGCTTTCTGAAATAATACAGGTGGAATCGGACGAAAATATTCGTCCACTCTAGGGAGGGCAGAGGAGGGGGGGGGGGTGAGTAGGTGATTGGTGGGGAACAAAAATCCAGAATTGCTCCGGATCGAAAAGATGCGACCGCGGGCACAGGGGCGGGGTCCGGCCGAAAAGGCTTCGGACACCGGGAGGGAGAGAGATTTTTGAGGGGTTGCGAGAGCGAGGGGACGGGGGGAAGGAGGGCAGAGAGTTGGAAGGCGGGGGCGAGGGCGGCGTGTGTGGGGATGGTGGCGTGCTCCCAGAGGGGGCAGTGGCGGTGGCGGAAGCAGACTGATCGATGGTCGGGGCGGAATGTCAGCGACTCGCCCCCGGGGACCCACCCCCAACCTTCCTCTTCGTCCGCGCCGCCATCTCATCAACCTTCCCACTCCTCCATCTCCATTCCGCCCCCTATCCTCCTCCGAACTCCTCTCTCTCTCTCTCTCTTCCTTCCCTCATCCTTGGGTCGAGTCGCCTTCCTCCACAAAAATATCCCCACACGCCCTCCAGAATATTCCCCTCCTTGTCTCCAATTCTGCTTACACTGCCGCCCGCGCCCTCGGAGGAAAAGTGGTGGAGGAAAGAGCGGGGCACCTCGTTCCCCCGGACTGCCCCCTGAGTGTAGAGTAGCCGAGACTTTGGAGCGCGGGAAAGGCGGTTTAGAATGCTTCCTTTATTGAAAAACACAGTGCATGACGCGACAGTAAATAAACATCACAAAGTGAGTGAGTAAGTGGTGATTTACGATTCGACGCTCTTCTGTCTCACAGTTCTTCCACTTTGGAATTAAGTCCGCTCGAAACGTTTTCCTTTGGAATAAAATTTCTAGGGGGCCATTTCGCACCAAACAAATTCCGAAAAAACGAAATAATAATTGAACTGCATGTAGTGAATACCGTTTGTGTGGTTCCAATTAGAGGACAAATGGTAACCAGAGGCTGTGCTGCCATCCTTATGAAAAATATTTATCGAGTAGGCGCTAGAAAACAACTGACTGGCCTTAGGAAGTCATCCAGGAAATTGCAAAAATACATACAGACAAACCTGATGCGTATAAGGTAAAGGGATAGTAAAAATATATACAAGGTGCAAATATATGTGAAATGATATGTTAACAAATAGGAAAACTAATATTACAACCTTTGGTTTCATCATCGTGGAAAGAATTATTCTTTTCCAGGTTGTTTGCAAGCGTGATTTGAAAGTAAGGATGGTATTTTTCCAGCACACGTCTTTGTCTCTCGAAAGTTTTCGAACAGAAAATAAGTGCAAACGATGATTTTTTGCCACCAAGTGAACCAACGGACCACGTGGACACCCGAGGTATGTACGTATGTCTCCTTCTATCGAATCATTCCTCTGCTTCCACTCTACCCTCGTGCCAACCGCGCCCCATTCAGCCGAATATTTAAATCCCCACGTGCAGCTCCTCGCCGGGGCGAGGGGAGAGGGTTGCGAGGGTACCACCCCCCATTCGCCCCAGTAGGAGATGGTGCGAGAGGGGGGTGGCGAATGGGTGGTTCGGAGAAGGGCGGGGTTTTTAAAGGGGATGGGCGCCGGGAGGGAAATCACCAGCTGGGAAGGACAAGTGGGGGGAGGGGAAGGCACGTGGGGTCGGACGGACGGCGGGGGAAAGTGATAAGAGGGACTATTAAAACGGAAACCGTGTTTTGTGATCCAGAGGGGAGGGGTGTGGGCATGGGAGGGCGGGGAATGGGAGGACAGACGCACCCACCCCTGCTCATCCCGTCGCGACGACGAAGAAACATCTCCTCGCCTGGGTCCACGAGTACCGCCCTCTGGTGTGACGGTTCGCACACCCACACGGTGCTGTGAGGGGGGGAAAGCTTCTTTTTCGTCTCTTTTCATCCCCCGGCATCCTATCGTTAAGGCGCGGGCGGCCCGGGGGTGGAAAACCCTAAGAACACTTGGAGAAATAGTCTGCAGATAATATTGCATTTGATAAAGGAATGGGATGAGGAATCAATTTTCCCATATATTTTTATTATTATCGTCAGTAAAATTGATTGTACACGCATTAAACCCAGAAAAAGTACTAAATTTAAATATAAGAAACCATGCCTCTCTTGTATTCCTTCAGTTCCACAAGTGAAATATGCTAATCGTGGCGTATAACGGCGTAATTTATTATTTCACCCACAAGAAGAATGAGTGGGCTATGGAAGAATGTGGTTTGGATGCACCGGTATCAGAAACATATGAAACAAATTTGTTATACTGGTTTACTTTCTTTGAGAAAATGGATGACTGAAAAAGCACTAAACAGGCATAATAGAGTAGAGTGAATGGCTCGAAATAAAGGGATTACCGAAAAACTTTTTTTGAATGCAGTCGAAGAGATCCTTAAAACAAGAATATCGAGATGCTAAGGAAAAAAAGTGGACGTGTGAATGTGGCAGCAAAGAAAAAATTATTTACTGCACACGGCGAGATCGCGCAGTCCGGAGGAAATGAGTAAAATGGGTAAATTTTCTTCAAGTGCGTAAACTCGGATTTTTTTTTACTTTACCACTGCCAATATATATTATTCCCTTAGTTTTGGTAGCAGACGATCCCTTAGTTCATTAGTCGTGCCTTTCCGGAATCAATTGAAACAATTTATGCTAATACACAACGTTTCCTTAAGCCATAATTGCGGTGCATTAAAAAAAACGATATGATATTCCTTCTCCACAATATACTTCGCTTGAGCACAAGAGGAAGTCCTCAAATTCATTTATCCGAATTCAAATAAAAAAAGACCGTGGAAGATTCAGGGTGTCTTCCGAGAGTGCGGTCGGGGGGTAAACCGAGAATGGCGACGAAACGCATCCGAGAAGTTTCCGGGAACCATTACATTTAGAGACCGTGTTCGCGCTAAAAGGAAAAGGACCAAACAGTGTGGGAGAGTAGGAGGAGGAAAGGAAGAAAAAACTTTCCTCACAGAGGAAACGAACCTGATTTCTTTTCCTTTTCTTCCTCAACCTTCCACCCCCGCGCCCTTCACTAATGTGTGTGCCTTGGGATGAGCCGAATTTGTGTCCCTGCATCAGGTCGTTAGAGGAGAGGGAAGTGTAACCTGACGGAGAGAGGGGGGCACGCGAAAATGGGGAGGAGAGTGGAATACGAGGTTGCAGCGTTCGTCACACGGTCGTGTCGGTGGGAGGGGTCGCGATACGGAGCCGAGGGTGGCGAAGGGGAGAGGAGGAGGTGGTAAGGGAGAGCGCCAAAATGGGCTCGGTTTTGTTTCGTAGTGCGAAAGAGATTGACAGAGAGGAGACGATGGTGAGAGAGCGAAAGGCGAGGAGTGTTCCGTATCGAGCTGCGGGGGAGGGTGTGGGAGGTTGGCCTTTGATGGGAACCCGAAACGCGTGACAAGGTGCTAGGTGGAAGAAGGGAAGGGCGGCGTCTCGAGGGGGGCGTGTGCGAAAGAAGACGGCGTGCGGAATCGAAACGGATGAGTGTAAGGGTTTCGGGTTGGGAGGGGGGGGAGGAGGCAGAGCTTTCAAGCATTCGGAGGAAGCAAACGTGTCGGTGGATGTGTGGGCCGGGACAGCAGGAGACTCCCTGAGAAGTTTGACTCGGTGAGTGCCATTTGGACGGTCGGCTGCGGAGACTGTTTGCCAACATCTCGAATGGGGACTCTCAAATGGATACCAAAAGTGGAGGAATTATGCTCACGGAATATTAAGCACGGTCAGGATTTCATTGAGAAGATCAATCTAAATAAACAAAAACCACAAGTAGTGGGCTTTCAGACAGAAAAAAATAAATTTTTCAGTTGTGGTAACGAGAAATATCTTTTCTTCAGCTTTTGTTTTATTTTCAAAACTGCTGCATTGAACTTTTTGCGTCAGAAAACACTTATGAAAAATATACTGTTTCTGGCTATACTTTGTGAAACTCTTCTCTGAATCTAGTAAGGTGCATTAATGCTTCACATTTTGCACATAAAGTTCTATTAATAGCACGAGTAGGCTTCTTTGTAAAATTACATCATCCAGTGGATTAACCTGATGGTGTTGCCCCGCAACGAAACCTGACCGTGCTATTGCTATATTTTTATGTTAAACATTTATCACCCGATACGTAAAACAACTAAATTATTTCCATTTTTTATTATATAAGTGCCAAGCCACTAGCCTTGAATCAATATTTATTTTGGAAAGGTTACTCCTGAAGAAGAATCATCCCCGCCACCCACTCAAGTGGTGACCTGTAAGGGCACTACACGTATGTAAAGGTGGATGAAGTGTCGATAAAAACAGGACCAAAATGAAATAAAAAAATTAAACGAATATCTCACACTTGTACAGGGTTATGTTTTGACAAAAAGGGTACAGGAAATGGGGAAAGTTTAAAAAAAACCATGTACCACTGCTTAAAGTCATTCATATAAGCCGCACCACTCATTAATTCGACTCCCAATGCTCCAACATACATCAGTCATGTGGGGAATACGTATCTACTCCCAGGATCTTCCTTTGAGACTGCCCTAAATATGCGGAGCTCTTATGGAGTGCAGTAGTAAGACGTCATTATCACCAACAAGAGGCAGAAGAGGAAGACGAAGCAGCAAGCTCGAGTGAAGTGGATCATTTCCCAAGCCATGCGGGGATGCGTTCGCTGAGCCAGCGGGTTTGCGCAAACGTCAACACGGCTAAACGGGGTAAAGGAACTGGGTGGCTGGGATGGACGGCAAGCTCGGGGGAGGAGTCGCAGAGAGATGAAAGTGTCCAAGTGAGAGGGAGAAGGGTAAAGAGAAAAGTTGAGACGCATAAAACGATTCGCATTCATTTGCAGTCCTCATTTTTAGCACTCCGGAATCGACGAGATACACAATATACTATATATATATATATATATATATATATATATATATATATATATATATATATATATATATATATCCTAGAATATTATTCCTAAAAGAATCATTTTTATTCCATGTTACGAACAAGAAGGGACAGCGGATCAAAAAGCTGGTTCTCAAGATTTTAAGTGACGGTCGATTTACTTTTGGAAGAAATTTTAGAAACAATGTAGGCAGGAATTTGGTAAAATTGAAAACATAGACTGATAGATCAAAAGCCAAATTACTTACTTAGAAAAGCAGGACGGGCACACAAGATTCTGGTTACTTCTACAGCAACAAGGGACGGAATGAGTTAGGATGGACTTGGGCATAAGAGGGGGGGAAGTGGAGGATGATAGTTGAAACTTAGCCGAAGACTAAGTTCACCGCTGTGAGCCACTGGTCTTGATGAGTACAAGGAAGGCATTGGGAGATAGGAGAAAGAAAGTAAGCGTTAGGGGAAAATGGGTGAGGATGAAAGAGCCACAGGAAGATGTAGAGGGGAGTTTTGAGAGTTTCAGTCGAAGGCGAGGGGCAGGTGGACGGAAAGGATGAGGAGGTTTGGGTCCGAAGAGTCGAGGGAATTGGGAGGAGGAGGAAGGATGGGGTGCCTTAAAGTAATAGGCGGGAGTGTGGAGGTTATATCGTGGTAGGAGTTCCCTAGACTCCTCAAGCATCCTTTCCCCCACCAGACCACTCCCCTCCGCCCCTTTTCACTTCCTCGAGACGTAATATCCTGTTTACAGGCGTGTGGATTTATGGGCGGCATCTTATGTGAAAAATATGAGTCCTCACTCTTTATCTCCCCTTGCTTCTGGAATAAGGAGGGGTGGGAGGGAAATGACGTGCGGCTAAGGAGTCTAAATAAAAACAAATGCGACCTTTTAAGAGGGCATGTGGGTACATCTCAAACCAAAAACGCCCGTGTTCAAGTTCTTCGATGTTCCCAGAAGAAACACCACCCGAAACGGGGGATCACGGCAATGAAAGCGCGTACAAGAAATGCCCTGACATGAGAGCCCCACTCCTAAAAGCCCACGTGATTATGAAACTTCGCTTTGAAGATTTCTTTCCCATGTCCCGTTTCACAAACGGTATGTTTTACTCATTTCTGAATGACCAGCGGATCCATCAAGGCAAAACATATTTGATTAACCAATTCTCTTTAAGCAAAAAAAAAAAAACATTCTGAATACTAAGGAGGGTGCAATTCTTTCAGATTGACCTTGAATAATGCCCAACCTTCGGTACAAACTAGCACGTTGTTTACAAATGAAATTTATTTCGTAAAATACGTTCAACTCAGGAAATATGACAAAATAATATTTATAGGCTCCGAGATCCTGACTTACTATCTAGATTTCCCGTATCTCTCATTGATAACGAGAAATGAGAAGTGAATTATGCTCTTGAGAATACACGCAAATATGAACAACTGGAAACGACAAGGTCTAAAAGGGATTGAGACCTGAAAAATGTGACTAATTCCGGCTATTAAGCCCCAACCTACTAAAATCCGTCAATGCCACTTCACCTCAACCTTCGTGTTCTTAATACGACTCGATGTTTCGTCTTTACCCTCCCTGGAACGGAGACGGTGTCTCTCTGATGGTTGACGTTATTTACACATCTGTTGGGTTCTTACGCATCTGTTGGGTTCTTCCGCTGATACCGTTTTCTATGAGACTTCCGTCTGTTTTTCTGCCAAGTATTTCGCTATAGAGGAAGCCACGGGCTATTTGGCACCCCTTTGTCGCGATCATGCCGAAAGTACGTACTACACGCAACCTAGCCCTTCTGACTCACCAACCCGTGGGACTATTTCATTGCGTCTTCACGTGTTTTCCACAACTCTCAAATCACGTTTAGATTTGCCAACTTTAGAGGGAGACTTCATCAATCATACGATGACATTTGTAATTCATATTCCACCCACAGCTATTTTCCTCCTCTATAGTATTCTATTATCTGTTGAAATTTCCAAATGTACAGCCATTCATTATGGTGATATTTGCCCCATGACGTTTTAGTTTTATGGAACACCCTGCGAGCCAATACTAGGGTGTGTGGCAGGGGGTGATTACACATTAGACTACCCTTCACCCGTAACACCTTTCCCTCCTGGCGTAGTCTGACAAACGTTAATTTATTTTGACCCTTTATGGAATTTTCGATTTATAGTTATCGTTTTGGCTTTTATTTATTCATTTATGTGGCGTAAATAAATTATTATCGGCATATATTATTAATGTCTGTAAGCTAAAATAAAAATATTATATATTTCATTGCATTTTATAAATTGGAACTCTATTTACAATTTAAATACTAACTATAAAAACAAAAATATACAGCTCGATTTACCAATATTAACAATAAGTTAAATTAATTAAAGTTATAAAAATTTTAAAGAATTGAATGGAAACTTTACACCTGACTAAAACACCTCACGTAATAATATAATGTAATTGAAATATTATAAAATGTAATATCATTATAATGAAGAAACATGTCCGCCACGTTACTTAAAAAATGAACTGAAGCATGATAATCATGATTAGCTCGTAAAGCGGTTTTCAAACCTCGGCTCAGAAGTATAAAACACGAGAGCAGTTTGATCGGAGCGACGCACAGTGGATTCCTAATCTAGTTATAGAAAAAAAGTAATTCGGAAGGGAATGAAACTTATAAATATTATTTACATGACAGTTCATATGTTGCCGTTGGTAATATATGTCGCGTTTTTACGAATTTATTTTCAAAATTGGCAGGGATCAGCAATCTTAACACGTCACGATTATACCAAGAAATGTATAATTTCATAACGAAGCAAATCTCATGCGGTCATACTACGTACTAAGAATAATAAAACATGCTTCAAAAGAAAAATTAGTTATAGTTATAAATAATATTAAATATTCTTTTCAGAGCCATTTGAACGATTATTATAATTTGAGCAGCAATTTAGAAGATTATGGGTGATTTGTAAAAATTACATTTGGTAGTCATTTTCTTTTTGCCTGCAATAATCGGTAATTGAAAGTTCAACCAAATACGGACTATTTTCTTATTTTTTTCCAATTATGTACTCCCTGTCCTGTCTTGATGCATGCACAAGGCTGCCTTTGCCGACAATCTTAAGAACTCCTCGAGGGATTTATTATATTGTAAGTTCTGACATTTTTTGCGGATGTCATTACCGGAGATGACGTAATAAGTAGACTTAGTGCGTAATAACCTCCTGCCACACACCCTAGCAGTGGATTGCAGAGTGCTATGTAAATAAAAATTTTAAAAATTAGGAACAAAGGGAAATGAAAGGCAATATTAATTAATTCATACCTTAATTTTGTTTTGAGCAAGAAATTAAATTCGATATCTGACCCACCTCTGGCGACCAAAGTTAATTATTGCATTTTAGTTCAAAAAGAAATATAAGTTGATATAATAATTACAATATAATGAAAATAATTTTTTCACGCTGATACAAGAGTTTTTCTCCACGCAGCGCGAATTCTGGATGGGATTACTGCTGAAAAATCCACCACGGTCAGGATCCTAACCCAGACCGACCTGATTCGGAGCGAAAAGCCAGAACACCAGTCCGGGCAAACAAAAACCAATTCCCCTATCGGAAGTCGTGAGGAATGACTGTTTTTATCCAGCCATGAAGGAGACAAAAATCGTAAAGTCTGAAAGCAAAAAAAAGGGCACGAAACACTGATGCGAGTGACGCAACCGGGGAAAGGGTCTCAGGACGAGCGAGACGGACGGGACCAAAAAATTTATGAGTGGCGGCAAACGGGAAGTTATATTCTCCAGGTTTCGCCAAAACACGGCCGAACGGGACGAGGATGGAAAGGAGTGGGGAGTGTGGGCGAAGCATTTGGACTTGTGAAGGGCACCACGCACCGGGTGCGCACCCGGGACTGTGCAGAGGGCTGACACACTCCCCCCTTCGCCCAACCTCCCCCTCCCACACACACCGACGGACGCGAATGGTAGGCAGCTGCGACGAACGGCGGCGTCTGCTCCCCATTTGTAAGGGCCGCCGGCACTCGGGTGGCGAAAGTGCGGAAGCATAAGCGGTGGGAGGGAGGGAGAGAAGGAGGCGCGGAGCGAGAGTCTGGCGCCAATAAGCCGACCCTGGGAGGAGGAGGGATGGTAGGTTCTTCTTGGAAGTGTTCTGAGCTGTGACATGGCGCGACACGGACAATATGACCCAAGTTATACGCGCGAAGGGGGAGGGCGGAGGAGAAGTTGAGCAAATGGAGAGGGGACGGCGGCGAGTGGGACCCATTTTAATGGCTTCACTGGGCGCGCACGCCACTTTAAGTTTTTTTTTAACTCGTCCAAGTATTTACGACGATCATTTTGAGTGGTTTTGTTTTGAAGTCCAACAGAATGTGCAAAGTAGGTGACAGAACAAAACTGTCTGCAATAAATGCAGCGTCAAGGAACACAGCCAGAGGATCATTTCTCTCGATGAAAGTAGGTACTCAATTCCACATTTGTTGTAGTCGGAGGTCCTAATTACGAAGAGATCCTATTCGCCCACCTCGAATTATTTACTACGATATTACGTATTTCATGAGGGGATCACATATCTTAGGAAGAGCAGTTCATTTACTGGAATTTCCAGGGAAAACAGGACAATTTCAATTATAAAAGCATTGCATAATTTTACGAAAGAATTGACTCATAAGCCAAAGATGGTTGATAGGACTAAATAAATTAGAAAATATGAGTCTGCTATCGGATGCCGATGAGAATGCAAACAGAAAAAGACTGCAATAGCAATGTTTGGAAATCCGTGTTTATTAAAGAGAGCAAACGTATATTTTAAATGTCCACGCGAACACGAGAGCATTTTCATTATTTTCACAATCAGCAAGTTGAGTGCAAACCGGGATCATGTGCTCCCGAGGACATTTTTAAAGGAAAATAAAATTGTGAAAAACGTGCTGGAAAAAAAAACAAAAAATTCTTTTGTCTACGGCATTAGTCGAATCGCTGCGATTACTGTTTTTTTCCGGACGAGATGGCATCCGATGCAGTTAACGAGCAGCTGGAAACGTGCAGAGTGCGGGGCAATGAATGTTGTGAAAGGAGAGCACCGATACGAAAGAATAAAAAAGTTAAGCAGGAAGCTAACAAAAGAGGACCGATATTATTATTATTTACACGTATTTTTTTCGATTCTTCAAGTGGGTCAACACTGTAGGGAAAGCGAGTACGGAAAGCAGGAGCGTTCCAGGGCCTACTTAATATTTCCAGCGAGGAAACGCCTCGAAATATACGCACGTAATCGGGAAACGAGAGAATGGAATAAATGAAGGGCGCAAGACAAACACGGTTATATCGTCGGGACCGAGGAAATCGGCGAATCGACGATTCGGTGCGTTGCACACATTACACCGTACTTTACGGTTGGCGATTGCCTGCATTTTAAAAACCGCCGAGACAAACAATACTGCCAATTTCACGTCTTTAAACCTCACACTTCCCTGTCAGGCGTATATTGGTCGATGAAACTGGTCGATTAAAGCTATATCCCCTATTTAACATAAATAGCTCCATGCCAAACGACCCAGATATCCCAGTATTTTGAACTCCATATAATTGAAATGGTTTTGAGCGCATTAAATTGAGGGGGAAATTTTTTTATATATTAGTCTCCGTGGAATTTCATTACTGCTTATCCGAAGGTAAGCATATTATATTACACCACTCTGCGCAATTACTTGTTCACGTTAATATAAAAACCAAATAATACGCAAGACAAAATGCAAACCAAAAGAATTAGGATATATTTGTATGCTCCGTAAATATCGAGAGGTCGTTAGACATAGTGCATTAAGAATAATTAATGGACGTACTATTGCATAAGATAGGAGTAGATTGAAGGGATAGCTAAATAATCCTGAATCTATGCATGCCGTTGACTGCACCAAAGTTGTAGAGGATGAGGAACCAGGATGGGTAATGACGGAGAAGGCTAAAAATGTTCTCCATAATCACCCATGGTGTTCAACGGATATGTGAAGAAAATGGTCAAATAGGCATGGGAAGAGTTGTTAGGAGGAATTGAAAAACAGGTGGGCCACGTTTGTTTCATTTGCAGACATTCAACTTCATGCAGCCAGTCAATCAAAATATTGCAACTATTAATTGAAGAGCCAGTGCGACACCTATGGAGTTATAAACTTTGAAGAGTGGAGTTGCTTAGTTTTTGAGTCCATTCAAAAATTACCTTAATCGGTACTCCACTGGTATTAACCTGTTTTTTAATGAGTAAAAAGACCAAAGAGAACTGATAATTATTGCGATAATTTTTGGACTGGTATGATTCACGCTAATTTAGTGACCAGAATACTTATTTAATACACATTATGCAAATTAACTCCACTATAAACACTCGTTTGACCCAAAGATAAGATAATTTATTTAAGAGGGATGACGGATTTATTAATGAGGGATTTTGGACAAAAAATATCACCTTTATATGCTTAATTACTTAAAGAGAAATCCCTTAGGTTCGTTAATTACTAGACGTAAAAATGAAGGAGTAATGATAGCTGTTAAAGATAATTATACATTCACATTTAAATCATCTGTGAAATGCGCACAGACGGTAATTAAACACCGTCTAAATCCAGTAAAGAGATAAGGGATTTTTACCGGGGCTTCAGATAGCGGTGCTCTCTCCAGAAAACATCTTCAGCAACAAGGGGAGCTTTACTTTTATCGGCCCAGCTCCATCGTAAATTTCAATTTAAATATAAATTCATCTTCGTTCTTTCATTCAATATTCAAAGATAAATTCTCAAGGAACTTTACGTGACTTCATTTTAGATGGTACATAAAAATATTCAAGTAAGACCCTAACATTAAATGGATGACGCCATGGCACATTCAAGTTCTTCATATAGGAAAGAGCCAAATGAAAGTCTTATAAAATTTTATAACTCGTAATTTATTGCATACTAAAGGTACTTTGTTTTAATATGTAGTCTTAATGGCGTAGAACTGAAGTAGAAAAGCGCTTAGAAAACTCACAGATACCTCTAGAAAAAAATGCCTCAATTATTGCAAAGGCCTGAGGCGTCACAATTTTTACTTCCTGGCCTGGCCTAGGGGACTCTGCTACGGAAATTAAGATTCTTATGAACTTCCTATTCAACACAACACTGTATGAGATGCTTAAATGCATCTTGAACTTTCATTCATCGATGAATTTCGATATATTTTACTTCTTAAATGCACAATAAACGAATGATGGATATACTTCACTCATTCACTGCACAATTATCGAATGAGAGACCGCTATTTCTATTTGGTAACTTTAGAGGCGGAGACCATGAGTTGCATGTTCATGACCTAGCAGAATTTTGCCTTCTTCATTTCCAGTTCTGCATAGTCAAGTTATGGTGGAGATCTTTCGTATAAGTGGTGGTGGTTCTTTTTTATTTCCTATTTTCGTATAAAAATGAACTAATTTACTAGGCAAATTAACGCATGTTTTGAATTAGTCTTCCTCCAGCATGTTTACAAACTTGCACGTTCTTTGAGGTCGTGCACTGAATACTTCTTCCCTTCCTCTCTCATATCCCCTCTCACTTATCCCTTTCCCATTCCCACCTGGTGCTTACAGCCCCCGACACACACCTTTTTGGTGGATCGCGGGGTATTTACGTAAATTAAGATGTATGGTGCATGTTGCAAGTGGAGTCACCACGCTTACGCTTTTGTTACGTTCTAGCATCGGGCTGCCAATGGTTAGCCAATCTTCCAACCATTGCTATAACTGTGGGGAACTGAAAGAACGGTGGCTTGCTGTTTCGAAATTTCAGGGCACTCTTACGATTTTCACTAGATATACTCACGCACAAAAAAATTGCCACCAAATAAGAGGTGGAACAAATCTTACAGTGATCGTTAAAATTGTGAAGTAGGCATACATTCGAGGTATTCTTAAGGCTATCGTTTTTAATATCACGTAAGCTTATGAACGAATGAAAGTGAAGCAATGCCATAACAAAGTCAGAATGCCTCTGGAATCATTCCAAATTAAAAAAAAATAAAACCGAACGCCAAGGGAACAAACTTAAATGTTTCCAGCAGCAGAGAGAGAATTTATCTCAGAAGTCGTTCGGAGTTACGGCCATAATTTGATTCAAATAAGTCGTAAACCGCCGACCATTCGCATCAAGCAATCCCAGCATAAATCTATCCATTTCATGAGAAGGGACGCATATATCTCTGTATATAAAAGGTATACGAGCAGCCTACGGAATGAAATACGAGGAAAAGAAAAGAACGGTGACAGGGGGGGGGGGTAGAGAAATAACAGAAGACTTCGAAAAGCGAAATGAAGTAAAGCGCGAAGAATGAGGGAAACCTCATAAAACCGGAATCCAAAAGGTGTTACAAGGTCAAGTGATGGGGGAGAAGCACCCAGGACGATCGACGGGAGGTCGGGTGGGGGGAGAGCTGGAACAATAGTAAAGAAGAAGGAATGACGAAAATAAAGAGGATGAGGGAGTTAGTCAGGCAAAAAAAGAAAGTTGACAGATATTAGGATGAGAGGAGAAAGGAAAAAGTTTCCTCACAAATGGCAGTTTAAGAAAAAAGGCTGTTTAAGAAAATAAGGACATCTGAATAAAGGAATGACTCTCAAAGAAGAGCATAAGAAGAAGGAAGGTTTACGAGATGAATAAGACAGAAGTATGGGGGCGTAAGTATGGAATAAAAAAGGATCGGGGGAGGGGTTGGACGGTCCGAGGATTTAGAGGTAACGGTGGGGATGGCTCAGCAAGGATTTGGAAGGTGGGGGAGGGGGGATAGAAGGAACGTTAGGGGGTGGTGGCGGAGACTGTAGGGAAGGGAATTATGAGTTGCACAGAAGGTGAGGGGGTGGAAGTTGCGACTTCTGGCCAAGAGGGTGAGGGATGGAGGGATTGAGGGTTGAAAAAGAAAGGAATGTCGGGAAGAGGGAGGGAGGGGGAATGAAACGACAAAAGAGGGTTCTTACTTCCTCCTAAGAGGAGTTTTCTGAAGTTTAGAAAATAAAAATGATTGCCTCCTTTTTTTTCGTCCTTCCCTCCCTCAAAAATTCTCATTCCTCAGACTCATAAGACGTCAACCCTCTTCCCTCGCCTCCCAGCCGTACGTCCCCTTAAGACCCATTGTTCGGTGAGAATACTTTCCTTGGCATGAAAAGTGAATCTTTGAGATGTCTTTCTGTTTCGGAAATTTCCTTTGCACCCCTGTCCCATCCCCATTATCTCCACCCCTTCCCCGTTTCCGCCCCCAAATCCATCACCACGTGGGCGCTCCGCCGCTGGACGAATGACGGGGAGAGGGCGGGGCTCACCGTCCCATCTCACTCAGCATTCCTGTCCCACCTGTCGTCATCCTGATGACTCACTCCTCGTCCACTTTCGGAAATGCCCCTCGCTGTTAAGTGTCCTGAATCGTTCCATTCGTTCGCCGAATGAATGAAATGCCAAGTTGGTCATCCGGGAGGCATAGTATTACCGCCTGTAAATGGGGGATGGTAATGAGGAGATGAATTCATTACATTAGTAATTATTTTATCGGACAATCATTATTCGGAGATATGCACATAAAAATAACGTGGTATGTATGTTGTTTTATTATTGTTCCAGGGGGATTAATCCAGGGAATGCTGTGAGAAGCCGGTTCTTAAGGCTAGGTTTTACACACGGACTTTCAAAGAAGGCAAAGCTACGCTCAGTAAATTATCAAGTCAAAGCTGGTTTATCTTTTCGCAAAGTTTAGATAAAAATAAGCTATCTGCACACATTTTGCAACCTAATACCTTAAAATTATTTAACATATCACCATATCAATATGAAAAATTCTCATCTGTATATTAAGATGGCCTATTTTTACGTTACGTTTTAGTGTTGTATGATTGCTTAACTACTACCTTTCCTCTTGTGTTGTCTATTTCTCGTTTGGTGGGTGAAACAACTCCCTAACGCCATCTCTTGGCCAAAGAATCGGGGCACTTGGTTGCATAAAGCATCGCAGATCTCAGTGCAAATTATGTTTCCTGGATAGCTGAAGTGGTTGAGAGCATCCGCCCGGCAAGTGGAAAGATCCGGAGTTCAAGTCCCGGTCTGGGAAATACTTTACACTCGTGATTTGTCTGATTCTGCCTTCCCCACCTCTACCGTGTTCGTCCTTTAAATGTGTTCCTCTCCCTTTTCCTTATACATATTTCTACGTGAATGAGTACTTGTTCGCCGTTTGGCGGGATTTCGTGTTTGTGTGTGTGCGTGTGTGTGTGTATATATATATATATATATATATATATATATATATATATATATATATATATATATATATATATATATCCTACTAACTCAGTCCCATAAATACGCGAACTGAGACCATAAAAAATTTATTTTGCAAAATTTAGTCTACAGCCATTTTGTCCCATTCAAAATACTCTCCATCCGTTGCTGTTTACTTATTCCATCTTCTTTTTTCCACCGTTTGAAGCACGCTTGAATGTCCTCGGCAGTTAGGCTTTAAAGTTTTTTTCATCGTTTCTTTCTTTATAGTGTCCACATCTTCCCAGTGATGTCCCTTCAAAAAAATTTGCATTTGGGAATAGGGTAAGGTCACTGGGGGAGAGATCTTAGGAATTAGGAGGATGATCAAGGATGGCGATTGAATTTTTTGCCAGAAACTGGCGGACAAACAATGCTGAATGTTCAGGTGCATCGTTACAGTGAACGATCCATCCATCGCCTTGAGTTAAATTTGGTCGCACAAGACGCTCCCGGTCTCTCAAACGCTTGATAACTGGAAGGTTGAACTTAGCATTTACTGTTTGTCCTTCAGGGAGAAATTCATGATGAACAACCCCTTTGACTTTAATAAAAAACCAGGAGGATGACTTTTAATTTAGATCGCTTTTTTCTTGATTTTTTGGTTTGATTTAATCCATTTGTAAATGGATGTTTTCTCCAGAGCATTATCACCGTAAACAGCTGTCAAATTTCTTGATAACTTTTACCGCACTTCACCAAAAAACTTGATATTGATTCGTTGCTCCGTGATTTCGTCAATTTCCATTTTCAAGAAACAGTAAAAACAAGGAAACCAGAAACAAATATAACTGGCACCATACGAACAGATCTACGATCCGCCAAGCACATAGAGCTCATTGGATCTCAGGCAACTAATGCCGCTAGTCATCGGGGGTTTAGTCCGCGCCTGGCCGCCAGTTTGCATAAGTTTATTTCGCGCATTCATTTCGCAGACCACGAACGTACGTGGGTCGCGGTAGTCCAGGGGTAGAGCGTTGGATTACTGACCGGAGGGTTCGGGTTCGATTCCCGGACAAGCCTCTCTGGACACCGATAGCTTCACCCAAGTTGTGAGGTTTTTCAGGTATCAGATCTTCCTGAGAAACCATAACCGGCAAAAGGAAAGGAACTGTCCCCCTACCCTGAAGTAAGAATTTTATACATACATATCCAAAAAGACTATGTAAAATATACAATTTTCCTATTTAAATAAACTCTCTACATAAAAACTTGAAATTATTGGTAGCTTATGGTAAGAATTAAATTTACCTCTACAGTTATATGAAATATTCCAATGCGTATTACACACGTCGATTCATCACCAAACATATATCTGCTCCCTGTTTCAATCTGAATACCGTGTTAAATTTTTAATAACGAGGTCTTCTTAAATTTCCATCAAGATCCAAAGGGAATGGAGCACATACATGTTTCTAGTTCCACAGCCAGATGATCGATTCTGTCTGCCAAGTTCCATTTATTCACCTGCCCGAGGTACCAACGTCTGCTCTTTTATTACCCATTTCGAGCTCTGTAATTCTATTGGCCGGCCCCTGCATCCTAAGCCTGTTCACATCCCCCGCCATGCCTACCCACCTCACCACGTTCTACCCCGGATTTCTTCCCCGATAAGAGACTCCTTCCATCCTTGCACGTGTCACCTCGCCTTGACGGAGATAGAGGAAGGAGAGGGTAATAGGCGCTGGGGGAGGATAGGAAATAAACACTGGGCACCTTCGTTATGACTCGAATTCCTTCCTCTGAGCACGAGTTAGCAGTCAAATCTATCTCAGACGGAAGTCGACATTTCATTGCCTCATATGTGAAACCATGGTTTATCTACATTAAGCTCAACTTAATGAGACGTGTCAAGAAAATGTTATAAATTGATAGTAAACTGAGAAAGTGCTGATTATAAAAAGTAAATTCATTTTAAGAATAAAACCGTGAGCTGTCGTATAAAGATTTTTTTCATGATATGAAAATAAAAGTAATTCACTAGTGATACAATAATTGTCGGTCTACGGATCATGGGTTTAAAATGGGGTCTGAAGCACTTTCTCACCACCCCTAACTTTGATGAAGATTGTTTTCCATCTTTTCTCCCGGTAGCGCAACATTTTCCACAGCTATCAACATGCTATATTCATCTTTTTTTTAATTTACCATAATCAATAGTGTACCAGCTTAGGGTAGAGTCATGATCCACATTAAGACTACAATCTACTGCAATCCCAAGCCTCTAAATGACATGACGGAATACATTATTAAACCTCATACTAGATATTAAAATCACTCAAGTGTTAGCTGGGCATACTACCTACCTCCTTTGATTCGATGAATTATGCATATGCTTTCCTTACATTTCCCTTGCTTTCCCAGCTATCCCCCCACTATAACAGTGTTCAGCATTCAATTATCTCCCTTACTTCACAAGGACTACTTTCATGGAATTTCTTCCAAAAACCTTCTTACTTCCCCAACCATGACTAGAACTTTTTCCAAAGCGTATTATTTCGAAAATTAGATTTTAAATAGATGAAATATGGCTTTAGATGACCAAATATAAATATTATCGCAGTAAAATTTAGCAAAAATCACTAATTTTCCATTTCCTCGAGGCATAGCTGGTTAATTACGAAAATCTCGCCATTCGGCTTTTAATGGCGATGATTAAAAATTATATCATTGAAAAGGGATATCTTACGGATCAATTTTATTGATATGCAAATCACATATTTTTCGTATACCTACGGCCTCACGAGTTTTGAAATTATTTTTTTTTTAATTGGACAATGCTAAACTGAAGTCCTTAGGTTGCAACAAATTTACAGACCATCTTGATCCACGGTATCCGTTAAATTTGCAATTTTTCTTATTAATACCAACGGACAACTTTTAAAGGAAGCGACACGTTCCACGGTTCCGGCTATAATTGCGGAGCCTTTTGAGTCACTTTATGTGATGCCTTCAGGCGGAGGAGAATTCTTGGTTCATTGCGGGAATTTTCACTCGGCGTGCGCACCACTTTTCCGCAAACTCGTCTCGCTCAACGCCCTTGCACATACCTCCACTCCCTGGCCACTTGAGGGGGTGGGAGACTCTGGCACTTCCCCCCTTAACCGTCCTTGCTCGTTCGCCCTCTCCCTCCGACCCGCTTCTCTTCCTCGCTCAAGACAGGGAGACATTTATGCGAAAGGCGAATGACGGGTCAGTGGGCAATGGGCTTGCTACGGGGAAACGGGAGGGGCGACGACCCCCACGAGTTTCTACCCCCACGTCTGCCCTTCTCGGCCCTGACTGGCACATCTAGCCCCTTTTCCATCTATATTCACGTCCTCCTTCGTTCCTTCGCCTGTCCCTTCGGCCTGCGGTCAGGGCATACTCTTACAGTACAGTCTTATATTGTCAGTTCGCATCACGGAGGGTAAAGAACTGGATGGAACGTTAGAAATTTCGTCAGAATGACTTTCATACATGGTGTTAGGTGAGGGTAGAAAAAGAAACTTTGCATTTCCACATATAGATTTAATACTTCACACGACAGTGGTTTCGATGATGCGCAGCATCGAAACCATGTTCATGTGAACTAATACATCTTTACGTGGAAGCGCAAAGGTTCCTTTTCTACCCTCATAATGAAGGAATTCCACAAAGTTAATCCTGAAACTGTAATGATTATGGTTTTAGATGTTCGGAGCATCGTAATAAACACCACACACGGATTCACAAGAGATGTCAAGAGCCAAGTCGCGAGGATTCGTCGCATTAGCTTCCTAGTTTATGAATTTCTATCAAGTTTTTACTTTAAATAGCCGAAAACACTCTTGTTCTTTACACCCATTCACCCACCGACATCGAAGCAGCAAAGTCATACTGGATTGTGAGCTGCCAAATAACCTTTCTACGTGTCTCTGCATTTCTGGGTTCTGGGCCAGCGTCTTGAGGTCCTGCGAACAGCCACCGAAACTGTCGTCACTCAAAGATAACCAATGCGGATGGAGAACCCGGAAACGCAGTGACAAGCAGTCCAAGGCCGCGGAAATCTTCAAGTGAATTTCACCTTTCTACACTCTGGTAAAATTGAAACTGCTAATCAAAGGTGGCATGCGGATTCCAAGCTCCCTCCAGATATTAGGAATCGCTACTTGCCTAACGAATCAGCAAACACCAAATTCTAGCCAAACAAACGTGCGGGAAAAAATACAAAGTTCAAGTACCAAATGCTAGAATAGTATTTAGATAATCCTGGTAGGCTCGTACAACATGAGAGAAAGGATGACGGAGATGGTGGTGTAAACTCTCTCCTCCAAGGAGAAGTATACTTTTCCATATAAACAAGAATGAGCTGAAAATGTAATATGCTCGAATACATTTTTTAAACAGATGGGACCATGTACATGATCGTATAAACCAGCGTCATTCGCCAAATCTACCTCATAGGCTACCAGCAACTACAGACTGTGGGTACACCAGACGTTAATTATTCAATTTTGGATCAGTCCGATGTGTTTAAAAGAAGATCTGATGACATGAAAAAATTATTTTTTCAAGTATTAGTTTATGGATTTTAAAACTCAACTCTGCTTGGGTTACGAGTGGTGAGGAGGAAGAGAAAATGCACATGTAAACGTATCGGCTTTAGAGACTTTGTCTATAGTTTTTATCGACGTGATTTCCACTTGCCATCTGGTGTGGGGCCCTTCATGAGTGTCCCCATTCAAAACATTCTCGCTCGTTCTCTTTATGACTGCAACGACTCCCATGCTAGTTTCTCCAATAATCAAATCATGCTTTTTCACCAGATAAGATGAAGTAACCCAGCAGATCTTGTATACAAGGTGTGCATAAAAAGTATCGGGAACAATTTCTTCTTGATGTAACTGCACGTCGCAGCGCGCTGGCACCGCGCAGGCTCGGTGGTGGGGCGTCTGACCATCAACACGCGCCAAGCGCCATTCGCTTGCGAGCGTTCGTCAGGCTAGATGATATATTTAGTGGAACCCAGTCAAATGACTCGGTGCATGAAAAAATGCGGGGAGCGATTGAACAGTGATACGCCATCAAATGTTGTGCTCGACTGGGGAAATTGGATATAGAAACGTTGAGAATGATTTTCCAAGTGCTCAAGGATGAAACCATGTCACAAACTGCTGTTTTTAAGTGGCATAAGTTCTTCAAGGATGGCTGAGAGAGTTAGAAGGACGATAAACGTGCTGGACGATCCTCGACGTCAAGAACCAAGAAGTGTGCGCGTGTGCGCATGTGCGCAAGTGTGTGTGCGAAGTACTGAATTGAGACCGTCGGTTAAGTGTGCGCATGATTGCAAATCGAATTGGTAGTAATAAGGTAACAGTGAACATCATTTTCACTGAAAATTTGGCGCGGCGAAATATTTGGGCTCAATTCGTCCCGAAGGTCTTAACGGATGACCAAGAGCAGAGTCAAGTGTCTGCTTTGGAAGACCTTCTGCAATAGCATCGCAAAGATTTCCCAACCCCTTACAGTCCCAACTTGGCACCAGCAAACTATTTCCTATTCCCAAAGGTGAAATCCACCTTCAAAGGACATCACCACGGGACCCTAAGTGCCGACAAAGAAGCTTGGGCACGTATACTTTAGGATCTTCCGGAATCCATCTACCAGGGAGCCTTCGAGTCGTGGAAAATTCGCTGGCAAAAGTGTTTTGACGCTTAAGTGATGTACCTTGGAGAATTTCGATGCCTTGCAGCAATAACTGAAATAAATCTACTATTCCGAAACTATTCCCAGTAAATTCTATGCAAACATTTTATTTTCTGCCAATTCACGAATATCGATATTTCGCGAACATTTCAATGCAAAATGGTGATCCAAGATAATACGAAATGCAGAACATAACATTTATTCTCCGCTTTCCATAATGTTTATAGAATAAGATCATTTAAAGCTCACTTGCCTCCCGAAATGGTTTCTATATATTTCCATTAGGTGGTGGTTGTTTATCTATATGCTAAAGACAACGGCCGTGTTCACTGTCATAAAGTATTGTGCCCCATTGACCCAAAAAGCGTAAGTATTCTTAGATAATTAACGAAATCAAGTTGGCATCTTTCTTACACATAAAATTGGAAACCTAATTCGGAAGATATTTCAGAAAACATTTAGCGAAGAAAGAACGACAGCATAGTTAAAAGCAAACTCGAATCTATCATGCGCATACTTGTACGTGTATCTTAGTTTATTTGTCACAAATATTATTTCTACAAAGATTAGTTATCATAAGGGGGTCAACTGCTGTGCAGATGAAGATAACATGAGTACAGATGTACCAGCTTTTTTAATAAAAAGTAGAGACTATGTATTGGCTTACTTACCATTTACAAGTATTGCATGCTTAGTTCTGCTGTTTTACAAACTTACGCGAGATGATAGAACTCATCATGGAGTATTTCTTACCTGGAATAAAAATATAATAGTTTATTAATAGGATTAAAAATGAAGATGTCTGCAAATTAATTAATCTAAATATTGTATTATACTAACATTAAGTTTAAAATTAATTAATGTATCATTAAATATGTATGACTAATTTTAGTGTTTCTGCACCTTTTCATTTGAATATATTTCCATTATTTTTATCGTTGAGAAATTAATTTTGCACGCAATGATTCCAAGTCATTACGCATTTTGACTATAGCTTGCGGATTTTATACCTCGAATTCTTATGGAATATCTCACAAATTGGACTGAGCAAAACTAAATGCGCTGAATCTGTAAGTTTTTTCGTACTGTATTTTGTTTCCAATCCGAATTCCTATCATCTTTTATGACACTTGGTTCAACAAAGCCGAAAACCGTCAAAAAAATTAAATTAATTTTTTTGTTGGTTTCTTTTACAATGTATGCCATTTGGCGCGAAGTGACTGGATCAATGCATATTCACGACCGAGTCGAACAAATGCGACTCTCAAAGGATATTAAAAGACGCGCATCTGGTGGAACTGGAATTTATTGCGTTTGGTAAGAAAATTGTTCGTTCAGCCTTATTTAGGGAATGGCCCATTGCTTGCTATTTTAGCCTGATATTTTTCAATTTTAACCTAGGATTGGACTTTAATTTGTGGCATTAAATTGAACTAGGGATGCGATTGCCTAGCGAATACAGCGTTGGACTATCGACCGGAGGGCCCGGGTTCGAATTCCAGGGCCGCCTAGGACCCTCCGCTTCAACCGAGCTGTCTCGAGCGTCATGCCTTGGACATGGGTTTGGTGTAGGGTAAGTTATGCATGAGACAGTGGCCCAAGGGAATTCAGACCAACTGGAGCTTCACTCATCGCCATCCACTAATTTTGGAAATAATACTTAATGAAAGCCTCCCAATTTTAGCTGAAAACTTCCGGAGTAAAATTTAGAATTAACAAAGGCTAAAAAATGGATGCTTTAGTTTTAAGACACAGAAAGAAAGGGGAGGGTGCGAAAATATTCTCGAGATAAGACAGTATGCATGCAATTATGAGCACTTGTTATATAGGGGGGAATTACGATTGACTAAAAAAACTTGCAAATCCGCACGCGACCGCGTCATCATAGCCTTCCTTTTAAGGAAGGAAGCCTCAGGAGTGACTCAGCGCGAATACTGTAAAAGACGACGACACGTGATAGTATCGCGAGGAAGTGATTAAAAGGGAATAGAGACAGCGGATATTTATAAATGAAAGCATTGAGTAACGTACTTGCTGTAAGAGGTTCCGTAAAGTGTCTCAAATTATCGGGGTCATAGAAAAAGATGATATCATCATTACAGTAATATGATTACACCCGATAAGTTTTTTAATCGAAAAATATTTCTGATAGGAAAATCATAAGAAGCTTAATAAATTAATCTCTACGAAACCTATTCCATTACAAATAAAAAATGATTATTTCCAACAATGAAATCGTCTAATGAACATATTTTAACACATAATTAACCCTGATAAGTGTGATTTCTAAAGATATTTTGCTAACCTTTGAATTATCAAAAAATAACGATGTGATTGTCTACGATTAGACTGCCACAAGAAAATGGCGTAAAGCATTAAAACGACTGCGTAGTTTAAATACACTTTAACTGTGGATTATAAAACTCTCTTTTTTATTAAAAAATATTCCAACAGTTTTATACTATTAGCTCAGAAAATTAGGACTAGGCCGACTAGAAATGAAAACTAGTGCTCTCAATAAAAATTAATTTTAAGATCATTTCCTGCAAAAATTGTTCTACATATCTATAAAACTGAAATAGACCCCAAATAAAATGTATAGAATTTACGATCGACAAAATTTTCATCATCACACATCTCGTACTTTAATTGTGACATGGCTGGAATATCGTTGATCTTAAATGTCAATATGCCGAGTACCTTCCCCGTAAAGTGTAAAATCACAAAAAATTGGTAAGAGGTGAATAATTATGTAAAAATATGCTAATAATTTTTTTACATGTATTCTACCTACACACTTAACAATGAAAATAGACGTTAGGGACCATACAAAAACTTGAATTGTAATAGGTACAATACTTAGAAAAAACACTTATTTAAAGGCAGGTTCGGGACAGTATATAGTATGGTAACTTCCTTCTTCTTGGTGTCGTTAAAACTTCCTCATTCTTTGCTCAAAATTATTCATTACTTAATTCCATCGACACCTCTGCGCCTGTTCTCTTTCTTTCTCTAATAGGTTCGCCTGAAATTCTTCCTTCTTTCAAAGTATTCGACAAGTCGATATGCATTCTAATTCAATAAGAATTAAAACAAATATTTGACGATGAAAGTGATGGATAAAGACTTCGAAGTGGATGCGTTACTTGCACGGAAGATTATATCCATGGGGTTGTCATTTCCACCACACTTATTTGCGTTCGATTTCCAACAATATGAATGCTTCCTATTCGCACATTAGATAATATGCTGCTGGAGGGTTTCGTGTGGCAATGCGGCTTGCTATGAAAAGGGTATGCCTTTAAGTGCTAAAAAACTAAAATACCGAACAAGGGCGAGTCCAGGGTCACACCAACGGAGCCCTTAAAAGTGAATGCTCGGGCGCTTGTGTGAGTTGGGACCGTTACTCATTTTACGACCACAGTTAATTAATTCCTCCAAGATTAAAGCCTGGATGAAACGTAAAGATAAAACCCACACGATCGAGCCGGAAAAAAACTGTCGTCAGAATGTACACAAACACGACGGACTCTGTCGAGCGGGTAATTTAACCGCAATAAAAATTGAAGTAAATCCAGAAGAACGCAACGGGATTTACTTTCATCTCCTGCGGGTTGGGTAGGTGGGCCACGCGAAACTCAAAGATTTATGGATGAAATGAAGCCAGAGTGCCAGAAATGGGAGCTTTTATAAAAACGGGGGAGAGAATTTTAGATGCGAGAATTCATAGGCCCATGGTCGACTTCATTGCAGGACTGAGATCGTAAAAGTCTTCCGGAAAAAAAATATACTTTCGCGTGGAAATCCTGGCTGCAGCCATTACGCCGCTCAGCCCACTCGTGTCTCCAAGCCAGGTAACTGAATGCTCACACCTGCTGTGATTTCAGTGATGTCCTTTCTGGAAAACTCAACGGAAACCTCCTCAATTTCCAGCAACGCTCTAACGACCGGTGGTGATAAAAATGGAGACATGGGTGTCAAGCAATGCTGGTGATTTTAAACCCTGTTTTCCTACTCTCTTGGAAATGCCTCCGTTTTAATGAATACAGGTGTTCAACTGAGTCACGTCGAGTTTTATTCGTCGAGCATTAAATAAAAATTCAGTTCATTTTTGCGGGGGCGTTTATACCGCCTCTTGAGTTGAATCTGGATCGTTAAAATTGCGGTGAACATAAACAAGACAAATAGGGCGACCGAAGGTAAAAGTGAAGAAATTGGTCAAGGGAAGCAGGACGCCATTCATTGCATTATCATCGCGTGGTTTCTAAAAATAAAAGGCTCATTAGGAAATCCATCCGTTGCCGTTGACAAGCATACAAATACAAGAAGTAGCTTATTGCATTTTAAAGTTAAGGACAACTGAACTCTGTATAGATGAAGATTCACAGATATATTTTTATTCAACGTTTCAGTACATAAACTGATATCCTCTTCTAAACTAATACAAGGGAAATAGACTTAAAATAAGGGTTTAAAGGAAATTGCACCCTACTTGATGATAGGCCAACAAACATGATGCCGCACATGCTCAGACTCTGGTCAGTACAAATCCCAAATAATGCCATAGAATAACAGTAATTGACTTCAGAATATTATTTATAGGGATATTTTTTTCGTTAATCCTATTATTGGCATCATGATTAGTCCAATGGAGCTGTGACTTTCATAATTAATTAACCTCTTTTAATATACGTGATTTATGAAATTTAACATTATGTATTGCTCGCGTTAAAACACTTAATCCAAAATTTTATCGTATGGATGAAATAAACAGTTTCTTTCCTTGCTGAATTACGTAATTTACTTGAATGTTCTAGCCAGTACTCACCTATATTTCCTGCAATCCTGATTTCCCAATGGAATATAAAAACTTGATTGCAATAAATTTACTTAGCTTACCCAAAAGTAGTTTCTATTGACACAGGAAATCCAAATTAATTGGTGAGTTCTTCTATATTTTAACTACACGCCATTGGCGATTGGCCAGACTCCATATAATTTACAGCGTTCCTAGATATCTCATTATTGTAGCAAAGAGAATGAATTTTACGTAAAATAGGAAATTTAACGAAATATTGCACTTAGCAAAAGTAGCAAAGATGGCAAGTACATGAGAATCCAAAATATTATGGAAATATTTTGGTGAAAAATACTATGATAGAAAATTAAACTGTGGGAAAACGCTGGAAGAAAATTTTTTGCACGGATGTGGAGTATGCTGTGAGTGTGTGGGTCGCGGTAGTCCAGGGGTAGAGCGTTGGACTACTGGGAGGGACGGGGTTCGATTCTCGAGAATGCCTCTCTGGATACTTGCAGCTCCACCCTAGCTATGCGATTTTTCGGGTACTAGATCTTCCTGGGAAACCATAACCGGCACAGGGATAGGAACTGGCCCCCCTACCCTGATGTGTGAATTTCGCACACCGTCGTACTTAGTACTGGGTGAACTCTACCATCACCTACCAAACCGACCTTCGGGTTGATTACTGTGTATAAGTGTATATATATATATATATATATATATATATATATATATATATATATATATATATATATATATATATATATATATATATATATATATATATATATATATATATATATATATATATATATATATATATACTACCTTGATCAAAAATTTCCCGGAATTTATTCAGAAAATTAAAAATACAAGTTTATTCATCTAAATCTATATTGTCCCCTTCAAAGTAATCCCCATCGACTGCAACACACTTATGCCAGCGCTTGATCCAATCCTCGAAACATTTTTTATATTCGGTTTTCGGTATGTCCATCAGTGCTTCCTGCGATTTTTCCATTACTTCCTCTCGGCTGCTAAAACGCGTTCCCCGTAATGGTTTTTTAACTCGATTGAACAGAAAGAAGTCACAGGGAGCCAAATCAGGTGAATTCAGTGGCTGTTGGATGGTATTTGTTGCATTTTTCGTCAAAAAATTACGAATAATGATAGCACTGTGCGACGGTGCGTTATCATGGTGCAAAATCCACGAGTTTTCTGCCCACATTTCTGGTCTCTTTCGGCGAATTGCTTCACGCAAACGTCTCATAACGCCCAAATAATACTCTTTGTTTACTGTCTGGCCTTCTGGCAAAAATTCATGATGCACTACACCGTTGTAATCCATGAAAACCGTCAGCATTGCCTTCTTTTTTGACTGAAAACGACGTGGTTTTTTTGGTCTCGGCTCATTTGGTGAACGCCATTCACTTGCCTGATGTCTGGATTGCGTGTCGTACTCATAAACCCACGTCTCGTCTCCAGTAATGATCCTTTTGATTAATGTGGGATCGGATTCAGCCTCGCAAATCATGTCTTTTGCGACGTCAACACGGTCTCTTTTTTGCATGAAATTGAGGTCTTTTGGCACCAACTTTGCTGCTACACGACGGAAACCCAAATCATTAACCACAATGTCTTGGGCGGATCCATAGGCAATGTTCAAGTCCTCCGCTATTTCTCTGATGGTTAATTTGCGGTTATTGACCAACATTTCTTTTACTTCAATCAATCAATACTTCAATCAATTTTTTCACCGACTTTCGATGTCGATGGTCTGCCACTGCGTTCATCATCTTCGATTGACTCACGACCACTTCTGAACCGCTCGTGCCACTGGTAAACGACCGTTTTTTTTAGAGAATCGTTGCCGAAACACTTTTCCAACATTTCCAACGTCCGTGCGCCACTAAATCCGTTTTTTACGCAAAATTTAATACAAGTTCGTTGTTGCAAATTTAAATCCATTTCTGCAATTGTAAAAAATCGCCAAAACACACAGAGATAGATGTACTCTTGGCTACGTAACTTTTGCAAATGTCAAGTTATGACACTAAGATTTAAAGGGAATATCAACAACAGATGTACCAATTTAACAAAAAAAACAGAACTCAAATCGGAACGATGGGAGCGCCACACGGTGGTTATTCCGGGAACTTTTTGATCAAGGTAGTATATATATAAACATACATTAAACAACTACCTAAGGAGGTAACAGAAGGGCACAAAAGTGCATTGGCTCTTTGATTATTTGGAGACAAAACTGAGGCATGTAAAGGTAAGTAGTCTAAATATGGTGGATATCGGGCATTTGAGAACGCTTTTGTTAAAAAAAAGGCAGAAGGGGATCGAAGTAATGAAGGACTGTTAGTGAAATTTTTACTCGCGCAATGGAGGAATATAAATGAAGGGACCTTCACTGGTTGGGTCATTCTGAGAGAACGGGTAAGAATCGAAAGATCAGACAGATATAAAAGGACAGAAAGGTTTGCAATAATAATCGTCTCTTAGCACTGGGAATCCCTTACTATTATCCTACGTCATCAATTGCTTATAAAGGTTTGACGTAAAGGACTCCGTAGGGGCTTACAGGGCTTTGCGGACGGTATTTAGACGGGTTTTATGATTTCAAAGGAAGAAATAGACCGAGAAAGTAATTGCCAAATATGTTCGAAGAGATGGAAGTCGAGGAATTTGAAAGGACTTGGTAATAAAAGAGTATGCATTTAGGAATGCATGAATGCATAAAAAGAGAAAAAAGTACGCTGAATGGAGCAGTGTTGAAGGAATTTTCTCTGGGAAAATATAAGTTACCAAAATCCATAACCTAAAATTAGGCTTCATGACTGTGTCCAACCGGAAAGAAATAGCGCGAAGAGTATGTTTGTTTGAAAGAATTTACGACAGATTCGAAATGGTAGGCGTGGAAACGGGGAGAAAAATCCATATACTAAGACTCGCCTCCGAAGAAAACCAATAAAGTACGTTGTGTGGGAAGAGATAAAGCGGATAAGATACATTTTCAGTCCCGTTGAAACTGCACCCTCTTTGTAACTTCGTCGAGAAAAACGTGACGCGAGGATATTTTCAATCATAAATCTCGGGAAGATGAACTTGTCGCACGCCCAGTGAAACATTGTTCAATTGACTTAGAGCCTCAACAAAGATTGCCCACGTTGGAATTCAAAGGTCGTAGCGGAAAACTCGAGGTTCCGTGACAAGAAAGCAAGGAATGTGCGCGCAAGAGAACGAGTCGGAGAGAAGGCGTTCGCATGCTCTGGGTTTAAACTGGAAACAGCGTCGCGACGCGCGGCTGGAAGATCAACCGCGAGCTCTAAGGCGGATGGTCCTTTTCTTGTCGGAGAAAAAACTATTAGAGAAAGAGAGGTCGAAAGACAAGGGTTACTCCTTGCCATCACTTCAAGGAGAGACATTGAGAAGGAAAACAGTCGCCCCTCGAAGCGGTGAGGCTGGAAAGCATACTCCGGGTCACAAGAGGGAGCGAAAGATAAGTATTCTCGAGGACACGGACGGCTGAGCGCCTATATTGTTCTCATGGGCACGATTGGAGTTTCAAAATCACGAAGACTCGCCGACCCCCATCCGGCCGAAACCCTCTAAACTCTCTCTCTCTCTCTCTCTTTCCCTACCCCTGGCCCCCTTACCGACCCTAAACCTTCCTCCCCGCACACGCCCCCGTCAAACTACCCTCTCCCACCCCCCGCTCAACCATCTTCTCATCCTTATGTTTATGGTCGATTAAACGCGCGGATGACATAAAGGGGGAAGAGCGTTTTGGGTAGGAAAGGGAGGGAGATAAAGGAGGCGGTGGGAGGAGGAGAAAGAGGTAATGAGAGGAAGAGGGAGAAAGAGATTAAGAAGATGGGAGGGAGGGGGAGAGTATGAAGAGGAGTGGAGGAAGGCGGAAGAGGCACGGAGGGAGTCGTAACTTAAAGAGGCAATTCAGGGGGGAAGAACGGTGAGGGGGTGCAACCGCCCAACCCCCACCCCCCGTTCCCGTCGCCACGCCTCCCTCCCGATGCCAACTCTCCACCCCCTCCAAATCCCATCCCAACCTCCCCACTTTATATTCCCGCCCCCGTCCCTCCCTCCATTCCTCCTCCCTCCCCCTTCTCTCTTCCTTCATTCCATCCCCAGCCCTCCGACTACCACCTTCCTCTTTCCTTAACGCTCATATACTCGACTCCATTTTAAATTTAATGGAAAGAGGGGATGGGGGAGGTAGAGCCGTAAGGGAAGAATGGTTGTGAATAGGGATGAAGGGGTTGTCGACTGGCAAGTGTGGAGGAAGGGTCTTTGGAGGCAAAAGAAGACCTAACGACGGAGTTGAGAAACGGAATGGATGGTTTGGGGAAAATACATGTGGGACAAGTTCTAGGATAACAAAAATACGTGTTCTTTATTGCATAGCTCCATTAGGTAATTTTCCTAAGGTAAAAAAACGAAAATAATAATAGGAAAAGTCGCAAAATTAAAACTGGATTAATCTAAATACAAAGTAAGTTCATTTGCGAAGAATACAAATGTGAACAAGAAAATCTAGGAAACTCTCATAAAAATAAAATGGTAGATTTTTTCTATTGAACAACGAAGAATCAAATTACTTTGCTTTCCAGTATAATAGAATTTTACCTGTAAAATAGTTTCACTACACTGTAAGATCATCTGGACTGGAAACGAGAGCGAAACTATTTGACAGTAAAAATTCTATTCTGTGGAACGCATGGTGATTTGATTCTTCCTAGGGCATGACAATGGAATTCCACCAACTATCGTCATCAACTATCTCTCAAATATTTTCTATTATTTTATCAAAGCCATATTGCCTATATTAACCTTCTTCTCTTTCCCAGTTGTTATGATTTTCAAAATAAGACTTTACAATGAAAACAATTTCCCTTAAACGCATTTCTTACACCAGAAATTAATTATTAAAAATATCTAATGCATATTAAAAGAACTAAATTACCGAATAACATGATCTTTAAAAATTATTATCCAATATCGTAAAGTTATACCCTACTTCAATGAATGAACCCATTCGATTCTTTCTTTCTTTGTACGCAATCCTAAAAGTGAAGATGAATATTTAAACATTTTATGACGTCACACGTTAGAAGAGTTGGATTGCCGAGTGAAGTGTATCAATTATCCGAATAAGGGTATGTACTTGTAAATCATTCTATAACTACACTCTACCGAATAAATAAATTCGCGAATAGGGGCTAAAGATGTAAGTAAATAACTATTGAACATCCTTTTATGCGTATACACCTACAAGTAAACAGGAATTGGTGGAATAATTTGAAAGAAATTAGCGAACTTCTGAAAGCAACATCACATAAGTAGTATTTATTTTACATTCCGTCTCGTCGTAGAGAAAAAATTCCTTGGTCTTAACAGAGTTCGTTTGGAAAAAAACGGGGGACGTGTTAGGATGAGAGAAATGGGCGGGACGAGGGAAGGGAGGAGTAGAGGGAGGATATAGGGCGAAGACCACGCTCCTAGCGACCGGAGCGACCTAAAATGCTCCTGTAACACGGGAAATGGGAGTGGCAGGGAGGGTGGAGACGAAATCGCTCCTTCAAAAAGCACGTCGTGCAACAGATTCCCCGGTGCCGTTTCAAGGATAAGAGAGAGAGAGAGAGAAAGATCTCTTATCTATAGAGATTGAATAGAGAGACGGAAAGGGACACGATAGGCGGGGAAGCATCGCACGGCAGGGCGGAGAGAGGAGAAAATACGACGAGGGAATGGGAGGATATGCGGAAGAGGGAGGGAGAGAAATGGCCTTTGATTAAAAAGGACGTACAAAAAGGAGGACCGGAGGTTCTCGGGAGGACGGCCGCAGCCTCCCCTCCGCGACCTCCTGTCTATCCGTCCTCGGGGGGAAAAAATAAAGAAACCATTTTAATTAAAGGGATTTTCCTCAGGATCAAAGGGGATTTCCGAGAGTGGACAAAGCTTCATGCATTTTAAGTGCGAGATTTTGAATAATTAAAAGCCCTTGAATTCGATACTGCCAATTAGCATACGTGAAAATAATTGGCGCCCGCTCCCTGCTGGGAACTCCCAGTCGCTTACGATCGCGCCCTCCGCAGTAAAGATTCGACAAGATGCTGCCGTGAGATGTTTCACAGAAACAGATTGTGGGAGATGAAAAGGAATTCGCCAGATATGTTTGCACTGTTACAAAAGAATCGGAATAATTTACTCTTAGTACCTCTTCAAAATTAAGACACTTTTTATTAGACATCCAGACAGAATGGCGTTGAATCAATATCTAATACAAATTATAATATTATTTTACAAATCACAATTCAATTGTAAACAATTAAAAATTAATATGAGCTATAATATTGTTGAACAATAATATTATGAGTATGATGGCAAAATTCTTCGTGTGCTAAGCTTAAACCTCGTTTTAAGTGCATCTAGCTTTGAGAAAAATGAGGTGCGTTGTACTCTTTAGTCATTGAAGAGAATGCATTTGCATTCACTGGAAAAATCGGACGTATTAAATTTGTGCAAGTTAAATAGGCCTAACCCTATAAAAATCATTTTCTTTGAATGCGGTATAACCCAAGAAATGTCTCTTGAATATTCATTTTTAATAACTGTACTAACATCGGACCTACCGTAAATATTAAATAGGGGCCACATTAAACTCTATCATCTGCCTCGTACTTTCTTGAAACATGAAATAACAGATATTATTGAGACTTAAGATCATAATAATCTAGAGCCGCATATGATCATATGCGGCTCTAGATTATTCGGAATGAAACAATCTTTTACTACACAGGAAATGGCCGTTGACAGACAATTAATAGCGAAACTCTTGGAGACATAGTTTCAAGAAACAAGTTTCAAGAAAACGAACTGATAACAGCTTCGGGGGATGCTAGAAAAAATTTAGCCCTCTTCCTCCTAATGATCCCGACCGCCTTTTAACGACACACTATCATGAGCTTAACGAGCCTTCTTTAATGAAGACTATATAAAGTTTAAAGCTGGGGATGCAAAAGGGAATCGGAATTATTCCTCTTCAAATGGTGCTCAACCGCGCTAATGGCTCTCATCCTCATGACTAAAGCGTCTCCGGGAAGGTATATCCCACTCGAGAATACCTCTTTTCAGCATTTTTCCCCGTTAGTGGCCCTTATTTCCCGAAGAGAGAGAAAGAGGGGTACCCTCACCCCGCGTGAGGCATGATTCGCTTTCCGGAATTATGCCTTCTTCCACTGCCCTGCGAAAGAACCTAAGTCGATCGATTCCATTGGCGTGCCGAAATGTAACGCTTCGATTCTACAGCAGATAATATCCAAGTGGCATGCCTTAATTTCGATCGGAATTCAAGCGTGTTTGTTTCATCAGACAGCATGGACTCGTAAATACATACAATCAACGCACTTTCGAAAAACATAATTTAATTATTTATAACCATCAAGGTCTACCAGAGCAATTATCACCTCATTAGGCGTATTAAAAATGGTATATTTTGGCTATAGAACATCTCGTTAATTTCTGAGGCAAATAAGAGAGAAACTAACAGTTTCCCATGAAAAAGACTGAACAGTAAATGCAATGAAACATTTTGGCCCAAAAACCAGCTTGACACAATGTTGTCCAATACTCTGTCGGGAATAATGTATGAACCTATGCTTAATCCCAGATTCCAATGTGGTTTACGAGTCGAATGCACGCACAGAAGTTTGAGGCGTGGGAAGAGAAAAAGGGACGAGTTAGCTACACTTCCGAACGCTAAGTCCTCGGCTTCGTTCATTTTGTTTTGAACCCAGGCAATCGCCTAATGTAGACCTGGAAAATAATCGCAACCCTAACGAAACAAGCCATCAAATAATCAAACGATTTACTACCCCATTATTATAAAAATACTCCATCTGGTATTTAACCAAAAGAGATAATAATTAAATGCTCAACTGGCATTAAAAGTAGATTGCTTACAGAATGACCTCACGTTAATGCCGCCCTGCGCTGGTTATAACTTGCAGATGAGAAGTTTCTAATAGATAAGATTAAGAAATGCTTTCTTATGATTGATGATCCCGAACTAAAATAAAACCGAGGTAATTCTGAAATTAAAATCATTGGTAATTTTCTCAGCCAACTCAAAGTTTCGTTTCCATCATAATAAGGAATTGAATAAAATTGAACTACAGAATTCAATAATAAAATAATTTATTTGGTGAAAATTTAGAATTATTCTTAAGAACAATTCGGGGTTCAAAATGATGATAAATTTCCTCTATTCCGTGATTACATTATAAAATCAATACGTAATCCTTTTCGATAATTGATCGTTCAAACCGAAGTTAAATTTAAGACGGTCAGAAGGGAATATCAATGGGGATGACAAGATGAGCACTTTTTAAAAAACCATTTTCACGAAGCGACGTTCCACAGCAGTCACTTAATTTTCTAAAAGAACCTTGAAATAGATCAAAATACTAAGTCACATTGTACCACAAAAACCACAGCGAAGGTGTAAGGAATGGCGTTGCAAATTGATGGGTCAAAATTATATTTGAGACATTCCTTATGCACACAATTTTCATTGGATAAATTCACCAATCCATAATTAGCTTAAAAACTGTATATTTTACCTCCATTTTCTGCGATACGGCCAGTTTCTTCACAAACATGTAACATCTTACGTACCCCAATAGGTCACATAACGTACAAGTATGTGGTGAAACTGGTCATACCGCGATGAAAATTGGTGAAATATACGAAGTTTTTCTAATTCCTCAAGATGCGAATCCACAAGGCTAAACCTGACACCATTGAATGGCTCACTAGTCATATAAAATATTCACAAATGACACCCGATAAACATTGCTTAAGAGAATATATTTACAATAGCTGGAAAGGCGTTGTGAATTTAAATTTCAGAACTTGTCCCTCATGCTGGAAATCACTCATAGATACATGGATGATCAAATCAAACATGTTTGCCAAACGCAATGACTTAAAAATAGATAAACATTCTTCTTTATAGCAAGACGATCCTGAGTCTACCTTACTGGTGGGTACTTAAAGATTACAATCAATACTTCATTTAAAACTATGACTTCTACAGCGTTATTTTAGATTTCAGACACATAAAATGAATAATTTCCATACTTGGAGATGCTACGTGAATTATAGAAATGAATGAAGTGAAATTTTATACAACAGCCAAACGCATACTAAATTCGAAACGAAAACAGTAGAAGATACGTCATTGTAGAATATGGTGCAAAAATGAATAGGATTTCCTAATCTCCATAATTTTCCTCATAATTAAAATGAGTAATAAGAGCGCAAAAGTAGGCAAAGTATCTAAAAATGAATAGAAATCAAAGGCAAATTTTCAACATCCAAAAACCAGAAAATAGAATATTATTTAAGTCCAATATACCATCAATCCTTGATAAAAAATTCCCTTTTCCACGTTCTTCGCCCTCCCGCCACCTTTTCCGCTAGATTTAGCACGGCGTCTCTACACCCTCCGCCACACACCCCCTATATGGAGGGCGAAAGGGTTAAATGTAGATGGGATGGTGAAACATGGGGGCTTGAGAATTTTCAGGAAAAGCGGGTACATGGGGGAGGGAGGAAAGAGGAGCCGAAGAGGCTTTGGGAGAGGGAAGCAAGCGAGGCCCGGTGGGGCGTCGGTGCGTGAGAAACGGCGTATGGGGAAGGGTGAGTGTGGGGTTGAGAAGGTAATTTTGCATATAAGAGTTGCCGGCCCTGCCTTCTCATCCCTACGCCGCCACCTCCAATTCCGGGGCTCATCACCGCGGACCGGGGCAATAATCCGACCAGATTGTCTCCCCCCTTCCCGCCGCCGCCGACCATTCCCCGCACTGAAACTCTTCCTTCCGCCGAGGCGACCGTTTTATGTCCTCTCCCGATTCTCGGAAATATTTTAACGACCAGTGGGGGATTGGAGTGGGTAGGGCGGGAGAATCATTCTCGTCCTCCCGCCGTCTACAAAACCGCACCCCTTTCCCGCCCACCCGTAGTCCCAAGCGATGGGATATGCGACACGGTCGCGATGATCACCGACTTTTTTATTCAATCCCATCGAGTACTTCCTTAACTCTCCCTCGTGAAGACCGTAGGCGCTTCTCTTGAGAACACCGAAGCTCTGCCCCACGTAAAAACAGTACCTGCTCTTAGGAAGCACATATCTGAGCGTAGTTCCTACCTTCAGTGCGGTCGATCTCCAACCCTAGCGTTTATAGGTTTACCTTTGACTTGTACTTATTACGAAGAAAGAGGAAAAAGGAGGATCCGACCTCCCTTGTACGTTGTTCAACGTAATGGGAAAGAGTTATGAACAGAGGAAAAAGGATGCACTGCACAAAAATAGTTAAAGAATCAGTTGTCACCAGTTTTGGAATAGTTTCACATAAGGAAAATACATATCACTTACTAAGTAAAGTATTTGCGTTTCCTAACTTATCTCTTTGCTGAAGTTTTGCATACTGCTTCACTGTCGATTAATGCCTATTCACTGGCTAAAATTAATTTAAATTATAGGTAAGTACTCGTTCAACGAATTTTATTACTGATTATATTTCGATCTTAATTATTCATATCCTATATACCTGTATACCGTAATATTTATTTGCTTCTTATCAGCAATGCCTTAGGATTTGTCAATGGCGGCTTCTTTCAGAGCCCACAACAACTTTCTTTGTACTTCCTAGAGAATACGAAATTTGATAGAACTGCAAACTTGGAAAGACCACTACTTGGATTTAAAATGTTCCTTATGTACCCACGAGAAGGCAACATGTGGCAATATGCAATAAAGGAAATGATAAATACAAATAAATGATAATTATTCAGCTCTAAAGATGACATATAGAACCGCATTAATATTGGATCTACGTTGTTTAATTTTACGTTGAATTATCAAGAGAAATTACAATGAAACTAATGGAACGATATACTAGGCGCTGAAGTAAAAGTAACGCAATTTTAACATTGGGTGAAATTTGCTTATGATTTATATAACAGTTCGCTAAGTGAAGTTATGAGCACTGTGCACGTACAATTTATACTTATGCACTCTATTTTAAAACCACATAGCAAAAGATAATTGGCCTCAAGACTCTCCAGAAAATATGGGTACATATTAAGTATATGTAAGTACTGCATAGAAACTTAAAGGACATGATAGTATCCTAAGACATGCGCACCAAGCTTAATAAGTAAGCACACCATTTTCACAGTAAAAGCGGTAGATATTCGGCACCACATCTGAAAAATACAATCCACTATCCGCACCCGAGAATCAACAGGAATTTATTACTAGATCTTGTATTCGCAACATCCTTCCATGAAGTCTATAAAACACCAACACTTGAACGGGTGGATGAATTTTGCAAAGAGTTTCAGAAGAAAATGATTTTAGCATGGGTAAATGAGGATTGTACAGGAATATAATCATTACCAGAATAAATTAAACAATTTCCAAAGAAACTGCCGGAGATGACGCACCAGTAACTTTGTGGGAAAACAAAGTGATTAATTACCTGACTTTACCAACGGACCAGATCCGACCTAAGCCGAATATTAGTGGTTCAGCTCACGGCGAACGGAAAAAAACAGCAAATAATGCAACTGATTTCAAAATTCTAATGAAAAAAGCATTACAAGTTGGTTACGCTATGATTTCAAACCCTATCGGGGTATTGCCCTTGTTTCATCGGCATTCTTTAAGCCACGCAAAGTAATATTGAGAGTGATTAGGGAGGGTGGGGGAGGCTAATTTAAGATATTTCCGCATAACAGTTAAATGTTACAACAATAGATATTACCCCGATAACCATGCCAAAATAGTGCTAAGAAAAATTTGGAATGTATAGATAATTATAATGTCACAATTTCGAAGTGCAGAAATCATTCGCTTTGATCGGGATTAATAAAATAGTGGACTACTTAAAAATGTTGTAAAATCTTTAAAGTTTTTTAAAGTGTAACATCACTTCTTTTTACAACTAGGGGCCTTCGATGCCCCTGCCTAAAAAATATCAAGCATGAGCAGTGTTAAGCCTCGCATAAATGTAGAATATTTTACGTGAATCCTAACATATATATATATATATATATATATATATATATATATATATATATATATATATATATATATATATATATATATATAAGCATCACAACTATCGTCTGGTCACACTTCACAAGTTACAAAATTGGCGAAGAAAATATATTGTGGCTCGCTTTCGATCCATCAGTTTGCACGTCACTAAAAATGATACCTCGCGTCCCGGAATAAATTAAAGGTTTGAAATGAATTTTTCGGAGCACTTTAGTCATTTTGACGGACAAATATTTCGTTTTTGGCATTTTCTGGGCATTGGTGGAAATCATTGAGAAAGACAGGCAGTCGTGACGTTCGAACTTCGCTCCCGAACCTGATAATTAGCCTATCCCCGAGAGCGGTTGGATGCCGCTCGACCCAACACACGCCCATTCACCCCCGACACACACAATTCACCCACCTGTCCCATCCCCATCCCGTACGAATACAAGAGCACTCACGCACCGCACCCCCTTCTCCCCACCCTGACTGATTGAGATGCTCCAATATTGCGGTGACCGGTGCCGGTCAGTCGCTTTCCCATGTTTCCGCGATTGTGTGCGCAGAATGGCTGGCGTGCGAGCGTGTGTGTTGACCTCCTTTGCCCCCCCCACCCGACCCCATGACCATCCGTCCACCCGAAAACGCATTCCTAGCTATGTCTCGCCCCACCTCCCTACCTCCCTGCCGTGTTGATGCGTCCATACGCCAACACGACGGACGAACGGCATGTCCCCCCCCTGCTTTTCCCACCCCCGCGCTCGAGAGAGAGGGAGATTGATGGTCGGACAACCGTTCACAGCCCCTCGACTCGTCGGCGGAGCGGACCGATGGTAGGTCGGCGGCAGCGGCTCTCGCTACTCCGGACGCCGCCCCGTATCTCTTGCCAAGCCGGACGCTAATCCACGTGTGAGAAGCTGGGACTTGCAATTTTCGCAGGGAGGGACAAAGGGTGGAATGCATCACTGAACTTGGCAGAAGAGACCTAAAAAATGTCCAAATAAATGGGAACGATAGCCATTGAGAAGAATATTAAGCTATTTGTAGTTGACAGACCACAAGCCGGTGAAGTCGGATTCTTACGCTAGGATAAAATAGTTTCGGTCGAATCAACAGTAAAACTCTTGACTCCAACTTCCCGTTTAGCTTAATACGGTCATAATCGAGAAAATTACAATCCGTCACACTCACCTGAATGCAGAGTAATTTGCGCATGAAATAATTATTGTTGTAAAAATTCCCTTGGAGTTGTTTTGTTTGTATAGAGTTGTCGTTGAAAATTCAATTGAAGTGCAACCAGTGGGTTAGAGGAATATCCCCACCACTGGGAATTCAGCCGTAAATTCATGAAAGTACAACCACATTTAGTAACTTTGATAACTATATGGTGTAGCATTGCAATTACATACCGAAAGCAGTGGATTATCAATGGTATTACAGTGAGTAGTGATAACCATGGAATCTCTCATCTGAATCGTCGTCCCAACAGGATTTACGAGAATATTTATTTTACTGAGTTACCTTGTCGAAAATAAATATCAAATTAAATCAAGTTTCAAAGGCTAATTGAGAAATCTGTTTTATTACTTAGTGAAGTTATAAAGATGATGCTCAACCAATAACGTTATAGTTTATTCGGACTTAAAAAAAAAGAAACATTATAAAAACCATGGATGAGTACAGATACACAGGACTCTTATTAAAAACGGTTAAGACAAAAAACCACCCAACATTTGGATCCGTTGATTGCATGACATAATATCCCAATGCTTGCAGGACGAGGAAGAGGACCGTCTATGAGGAAAATAAAGAGCCATGGAGGGTGCATTTAACAGAGAGACAGTTTAATACTAAAATATAGTAGGTGGATTACAGCAGAGCACATTCCACTCATAATGACTGCACACGGCGAAGGATAACGAGTTTCCACGCTAGCAATCGATACACGAATATAAAATTAAAACCGAGAAATGGTGTTCGGAATCCTCCTCTGCGCCTCGGATCCCAGACGAGAGCATCTCATAAAGCAACGCTTTGACCTGTGGACGCATACATGATACGGTCACTCCCTGAAGAGGAGAGAAAGGGATACAAGGAGAGAGAGAGACAGGGTGGGGGAGAAAGAGGGAGAATGAGAGTCAGTTTTGAGCAAATGGGTCGATGCATGCGACGGCTTTCGCACGGCGACGGCCGCACCCGAGATGGCGCGAAAAAAAGAAGCACGTATTCCGGGCGAATTTCGACAGAGATAATGATGCGGACACACATGCAAAGGTGAGAAGGAAGGATAAAACATGTGAAGACTAGGGAGGAGGTGGAGAAGACGAGATGTTGTCTACGAGGAAGAAAGTGGAACCTCTCATCCCATTTGAAAAAGGGAGACCTCTGATTTTAATCCCCCCTCCCACATACACCAACACAGATTTTTTTAAATTTCCAGCCGTGAGTATTTTGTCGCCCCTGTTCTCACCTCTCTGTCTCTCTCCCCTTTAAGAACCCATTCAGCACTTTCAGCAAACTCGAGCTACAGCACGTCGGCTTCCCCACCGTTATCAATTTTTTTTCTTCCCTCGCTGACCGTGATATCTGTGTGCGAAACGGGGGCGCGAGGATGGAGACGTCAGGTGATTTGGAGTGCCTGAACGTGCCCACGTACGTGCAACACTCTCCCCCCCCCCCCAGCATGCCGTGCGAGAGCACGCGAAGAGGAACGGGCTGATGGTGAGGAGGGCGCGGGAGGGGGAGAGATGCTCTTTGAAACGGGGTGAATCTATGGAGACGCGCATTTCCGGCACGGGGACTCGCCTGCGATCTTAAAACTTCAGCGCTGAATGCTTTGTCACGAGATTGACGAAGACCACTAACGGAGGATTTACGTAGATGAGGAGGACCCAAAGCGACGGGCCCAAACCCAGAGCTTCATGTGCGATTACTCCGTGCTGGGGGAAGTATGAGCGAGAGAAATTAAAGCCGCTGGTGAGAGGGGATGAATGCGAAAGAAATTGGGAAAAACTCGGGAGATTAGTGAATGAAAGAGCACGATTCGGAGACTTGACGCACCAGGTACGGGATTGACAGAATACATTCGCAGCAAAGAGGGAAGTGAAAATCTGGGGAACGTTAATCAACCATCGATGTGTGCCCACAGTCTATGGTATGTTTCTAGGAAGTTTGTTAGCCATGATAAGGGAGTTCTCAAATTTTGCTGACAAATTTCTAACCGAAGAAATTATCAGTGAGCTTTAAACCCATATATCTACAAGACGGAACTCTCAAATTTTCATGCCAGGTAAAACTAATGCCAATACCTGCCTAAGTAGAAACGCTACATAAGGGTTTATTTTTGACCTTTACGATAACTCTCTTGCTATAATTAATTTTAACTTGAATAACCTCTGGTTTGACATTCAAGAAACTTTATAAACTCGAGTTTCCACCATTAGGGATTAGCAAAAGCTATGAATAAAGGAGTCAGAGACTTTCTGAGTGCCGCGTTCATCACGATTTATTTTAATAATGTCAAGTTAATTACTTTAGCCCTCTTTAGGCAGGTAAAATATTTTTACTAAGTTTATTTTAATTTAAAAGCTTACGCTTCTTTAGTATATCCATTTGATGCACTCAAGATGATAAAAAGAAGTCCACAAATATAATATGTCCTTCACTCTGCCTTTCATGGTTGGAAGTAGACCGCGTATACTGGATTACAGCATATACTTCAAATTTTAGAGTTATTATTAATACCGAATTGACAACCAATGTTTGAAGGAAAATTCCAACGTTTGTTAGCATGGATTAACTTCTCTTCCTACAAGATCATGTATTCCAGCAACATTTCATAGCCATTTAAACCCACATGTTAGGAATAATTGTAGCAGGTAATTGAAGGGGGCGGTTGCAGCGCATATTTGACTCAACCCATAGGATATATCAGCATTGATTTTTGGAACTATACAAGGCTTAAAATTGGAATATGAATCCATTCTCATTATGAGATAGCCCGCCCATACATGAGATTCATGCACATTCTACTTAGAAATAATATTCGATATAATTACTGTACACTTATCCAATCATACAGATATTCAAGGATGTAAAATATTTTATAATGATACAGAATTGTACTTCCAATTTATAAGGAAATTAAGGTACTTACAATTATCTACCTGGTGACAAAAAGAGAGGGCTGAAGTAAGAGATTCTTAGATCACATTTTGAAATATAAGGAAACTATACATGGAAGGGAAGTGGAATGAAAACGACATATCCGTTGAAAAGGAAAAGAATCGCCCTGGATGCTTAAGAAAGCGGAAGTGGAGAGAGACAGATGGCTTTGGAGGAAAGCATCTTCCAAGATTTTTATGGGTGGGTGAGAAGTGTTGCTATATTATGACTAGAAAAGAATGAACGGATGACAAAATGATAGCAGCATAAATAACACAATGATTCGTCGAACGTAAACATTTTCCTGAGTGCACCCGGCGAGTATTGCGGCGATGAACAACATACCATGGGTACGCTGAAATATTCAATGATAACATAACAACGATAAATACGGCGCATGAAATCAGCAATTTCAACGAAGAATTCTTCATTATTTACTTTTTCCTCTTCAATTTATCGTTGCGGATTTCAATTTAATTCTGGAATAGTGACGTGCAATGACAAGTCATTGATACATTAAATAAACAGGTAAATTCAATTGCTCTCCTCAGTTACGATACATGCCGTGAAAGCGGCAATTCCTACCGGTCAACTAGATGGAATTAAGTTTTTTGAAATTAAATTTAATCTCACTTATAAGTGAATGTTAAAGTCAGCTACGATCATTCATTTACATTTAATAAAGGACTCCTCGAGAAAACGCACCTTTATGAACGAGTGTACGTCGGCCGGTTTGGTTTAACGATTAGCCGTACATAAAGTTTCCAAAACCCCACAAAACCATCTTGGTTTGAAATTTAACGAGTCAAAATTCAATTAAATATTCACACTTTTTTAACAGTGACTTCTGCAGAGATTAATGATGAGCATGCTTAACACACAAAAATTTCTTCAATTATAATTCCAAAATATTCAGGCAATCGAAGTAAAAAAGTGTTAAGAAATAATTTATTTATTCTTCAATTAAATGAAAAAATGGGCATACTTCCATTACATTCACATTCCATTACAACTGAAGAAAGGTAAAAAATAGTCACAATAATTAATGTACATGTACTTTAATTTCATATCTTACGATATGAGAGGCTTGTTCCTCGATATAAAATTAGAGAATAGCCTTCGATTACTAGTGTGCATCGCTCCTAAATACATCCGAGTTCATCTTATGAAATTATATCTAAGCTAGTTACAATTGCCCTCTTTAGGCTTAAGCGAAGGATATCCTCCGAAAGGAGGAATTACTTCGGAGCGACGGCCTTACCTTTTCCATAGCCACAAATTATGTTGTGCTTTTAGGCACGAACTCCACGCTACACTTTAATTCTAACTCATCATAAATCACAAGAAAGGCAGCACAATGCAATAGAAGAGGTTAGAACGCGTAATATTAAAATCAGTGGGTGAATAAACTCTGGTACATGACCGTGATATGAATTTTCTTTCATTCTCTGGCGAAATTTCATTCGATAATCTCAACAGGGGAACGGAATAAATCATGCGGCAGAAGAAAACTTAATGGTGTTGAACGAACAATTGAGTTTGCGGTTTCCGGTTAGTAATGTTCTCATTGCAACCTTTGTTCCATAATTTTTACCTCATACTGAAAATATGAAAGAAAAACTAAATTACCAGAACTTTCAAACGGTACAATAAAATCAAAACTAATTGTAACAACATGAATTAAAAATTTATTATTTAGTGGAAAGCTGTGAGCTTATTTCTCGAAATTACAGAAAGGTCCACTGCATTACACCTGGTACCGTAGCACGCAAAAAAACATAAACGGAAGAAATAACGAAACGGAACAAGGAGGCAAGACGGGAGGAGTGGGGGTAAGAGATGGGTCAAGTCGACGACAAGAGACGATGCACAATAGCAGCAGCAGCACTTGTCGGAGTAGAAGCAGATTTATCGCTCCATGAGACACGGAGGAGGGAGGAACCGAAGACCCAAAGGTTACGGGCGAGGGAAAGGGGGCTTAGAATCGGAGATGAGCTCCAGAGAAATGAGAATAGACAATGGGAGGGGAGGAGAGGGAGGGAAAGAAGGGAGAGGAAGGACACATCCCCAACTCATTGAGATCGCGGGGCCGGAGGAGACGAAGAAAGCAGCGAGGGGAATGAAGGAGAGAGAGGAGGCTCGGCAGAAGAAGGAAGAGGGGTCGGTAAAAGGCGCGGGGGAAGGGTGGGGAAAATGGAGGAGTGGAAGGGAGGGCGGGAGGAAGGGTTGAGCAGTGAAGGGTTGAACCCGTGAGCGCTCAGACACAGATCAATATCCCGCGCGTGCTTTCTTGCCGTGGAAATGGAGGGGGCGCGGGGGGTGGAGGTTCGGGGGTCGAGAGGAAGCAAAGGGGGGAGGATGACGGAGAAAATAATGCATCATCTGCAACCAGCGCCAGTATTGCACCAACTCCACCACCACCCAGAGTGCGGAGGTGCCTTTCTCTTTAAAACCCTTTCTCCTTTTCGACCCTCTCGCCTCCATCCCGCCCTCCGTGGAGGAATCTTCCTTTCGCACGTCTGGCACCCATCTCTATCTCGAAAAAATCCCATATGAATCGTCCGTCCTCTCTCGCAACACCCCCGCTCACGATCTCACCTCCCGCCTTTGACGAACACAACGCCGCACCGACGATCTGTAGTCCGAGCCGATGGTAAGAATATTCAATAACTTTACTGGAATTATAATTCCAAAATGTATTCGCCCCAAACCACCGCTCAAAAAAAATACAGGCTCTCTAAAAAACATAAATACCTCCTTAAGTGGCGCACCGAAAGCGGGTCCCTTGTAACAGTTCACAATAGAATGCGAACGAAACACACCCATGGACCTCAATGATAAAGTTGTTCGCCTCGCGTGCGCACATTACTAGTACGGTTTAAATACTACTGTCCAGTGAAATACCTTTAACTGTTTTGTTTTATTAGCATAGCGTCTTGATCAGCCACAAACTTCTCGGGCTATGAAAATGGATGGCGCCAATACCTCGTATGGATTCACCCTCCTCCCCTACTTGCCACACTCCTAGTCTTCATACGATTTAGAAGATAAGATTCGTCACCACAGTTATACGGCAAATAACCTAACATACTTATTATTTTTATTAATCAGAAAAATAACTGAGAACAAACAGAAATTCACTACGAAATAAATTATAACTAAAATAATGAATGTTTTCTTAATCTTAGCTAAAGTTCATTTAAAAAGCAATTGAATGAAATTAGTAAAATTTTACATTCACGCAAGATGGCATAGCCTCAGCAAAAAATTGTTACATCCATTTGAAATACACTTCGGATACCTACATCTTTTACACTTTCATCAATAGATCGATTCGTCCTTCACTCTAATGTCCCCTTTCACATCGCATTTTTATGGCTTTGCTCTTAATAGCTCCGTCACACGCACTGACATAGGCTAGTAGAATGTGTATAATGTAGATAAAATCGACGAAGTACATCAAAAAGTTAGCTTGCCGGCGACATCAATCAATATATTTCACTATTTTATAAATGTTTTACATGAAATTAAGATTTTGAAAAATATCTTCAAAATGTTGAAATCTGTGAGAACAAATCTTGTAAGATATTTCATAAGAAAATTCGTCTTCTCTTCAAGCTTCCTCCAACTCCAAATTCATCCACGCGCTTTTCATATCCCCCTTCCTCCTAAATATGTATGAGGTCTGGTCTATTCCTTCCATACTGATCTCCACAACTTCCAAACCTTCCAGCAGGAAGAAAAGCGGGAAATGGATTTTTTTCCTTTCTCGAGATAGGTGTAATTCCGCGGGGCGGGGACAAGAAGACTAGAAACGACTACGCCTCTTCCGAGGGGATCGTGACTCCCGTCTGCCGGCCGCAGTCGGTGACCTAAAGGAGGCGGCTCGGCGAAAGAATGCGCCGGATGGCTTGGTTCTTCATGGGATCCGGGGAGAGGAATTTGCATTAATAAAATTTCCCCATAGGAGAGAGGGTGGGGAAGTTTTACTTTCGAATAGTATAAAAAAATGTTCTTTGAGCCAAAATACATTCAATCAAGGATGCAACGTGCATCCCAAGCGATCATGGAAATATTGGATTTTTACGACGTCGACCTGTGTACCCGTCGGGGATAAATTGATTCGATAAAGCCTTCAAAGTCGAGGGATGACTTTTAAGTTAAGAACTAAGGTATTTGATAAATAAAACTTTCAGCAACGTTCTAGGACCGGGGTGAAGAATCAAAATCCGGGGGATAAGAGGCATTATTAGGAATAATTCGTAACATTTGTACACTATAATTTACTCGAGTTATTAATTTCAATGAAAATTTTGTTTCTGATACGAGCATTTTCCCAATGTTTCTCGAACAATTGTTCATGAAATTGTTAAACACCATCTGCATTATGCAAAAATTTGTGCAAGATGGGTCCCTCGCGTATCTCAATGAGCTGGCGGCGAAGGACTATGCAGCAGGAATACAGAAACTTGTCACACGTTATGACAAATGCCTTAATTTGCTTGGAGATTATGTTGAGAAGTAGTTTAAAGTATCCTCTTTCAAATAAAATTTTTTATGCTTGTTAATATTTACTTTTGTGTCTTTATTTCACGAACGGGTACTACTTTCCGGATGACCCTCGTATCTATTTCTTAGCAATTTATTTTAAAGTATATCCGTTCGATCTAAAGCAATTTTCTATCCAAAGATTCCGTAAACATATTAATTACAAAATATAGCATCATATTCAAACAAACGATTATTAAACGCTCTATACTTGATATTGATACATACTGATACTTGATATTGATAACTTTGTTTGCTGAAAGAAAATTATTCGTTTGTCTGTACCCTTTGGGCTTAAGTCATTTAAATTTTGATCTAAAGCACCATCTATTCACGCTTTTCCTCTCCACTACCATTTTTTCTTGTTTTGAACGAAACAAATGGAATTAGGAGCGAGTTAGCATTTTCAATGAAACTAATAATGCACAAAATTGGGCAAAACAGAATTTTATTTAATTTTTATTCTTCGATTTCCCTTCGATTAACTTTCGGAAATTAATTACTGAACATTAAGAGGGGATATTCATGCAGACATCTGATAATTTGGATATTAATATTCGTACATAATTTGTGGGTAACATTCGGCCTCATTCAAATGTGAGAAAAATCACAGGCATCGGAAACTCTTTGCTTAGGTTAAATCAAGCGAAGCTGACCATGAAGTTGGAATATTCATGATAAATTCAAAGTACGAATGATATGTCTTATGCTTAGGCATTCAGCAAGAAAGAGACCGGATATTCCGATTCACCAGCGTAAATTATTTATGCCATGCAAAAAAAGTGTTTCTTTCGAGGAAGAGGGGGATAAAGGAAGAGAGATGGCGGGGCATACAAACAGTTTAATGAAAAATCCATATCAATTACGAAACAATTTTACTACCCGGATAATATTGAGCGCTCCCACGAGGCAAAATATAACGAAAATCACCGTTGTTGTTATTGCCAAATCGCGTGCGTGGACTTCCGAAACACGGAAAATCATCGCGCGAGCTTAATGGCACGCGTTTGTTGGCACCACTGGCCGTTTTCGAAAATACACCTCGACATTATCGACCTCGGGAGGAGGGAGCGAGTGAGTGAGTGGTGGGGGGAGGGAGAAAGGGGTAGTAGAACTTTCGCAAAACAAAAATGAAGAAAGATCGCCAAACAAAACCACAAAACTTGAATTTCGACGCTCATTTGTTCCCGTGAGCAGCACGCGACAAGGCGCGATCGATTATTCTTCCCTCGGAGGAGGCGGAAGGAATGAAAGGGGGAAGAAAGGACTCGCCGGCGTAGTGTAGTACGTACAAGCAGGCGCACGCATGCGAGAATGCGGCCACGAGTCTGACGACACACTATCCTCCCTCCTCGGTACGAATGGGGAGGGGAGAGAGGGCGGGCCGTGGACGTCGCCCGCCTCTAAGAGCATTCACGCGGCACGGGGGTGTGGATTTCTCTGGAGCGCTACAAACGCTCTCTCTCTCTTGCCTGTCGTTCCCTCACTTCTGTTTAACTATTGTCCTGGAACTCATCGAACTGGAAATGAAACAGGCTTTCTGTGGAGTTTTCTCCGAGTGACTTCGCCGGAGGGTGATTTATAAGGTCACCCTCATGAATTGGTATCTGCCGCTGGGAAAGCGTCTACCTCCGAATCCACCTGGCCCACTGCTATATAGTATAAGAGGATAGGCAAATGTTTCTCGCGCTATCTCGCGTTATCTCGCGCCATTGCGCTACACAACTTCCTTGTTCATAAAGCAAAATCCCTTTAAACGGAAGTTATGTTGCCGAACCCTGTATTTCTTTCTAATATTGACTTCAATGACAACGATACACGTAAATGAGGAGATAAATTGTTTGAAAAGAAGTAAATTAAAAGGATTGCCTAATGTGGGAGGTAGATATCTTACGTCTTCCAGTGATTACATTTTTTAGCACTCATAATTACTATATACACTTCTGTGTAAAGGACGACTTGTATTTATTCCACCATATGTTTCCAACAAAAAATATAATTTATCGTATTATTTAAATAAAAAAAAATGTCCGTTGTCAATGACCCCAAATAGGCATTATCAGTTTTGGTAGGAATTAAAGAAAACCCAATTAAGATACACTCTGTAGAGAAATGTTGCCTCTAACGCAGAAGTTCATTTCGACATCACGAGTTGCAATACATTACTATCAATACTTATAATGAAAGTTAGTGTCGGGGATCGAGATGGTGCGGTGCCTATTGTACTGGCTTCCCCGGGATTCGAACCACCGAGAGGGCCCGGGTTCGAATCCCGGCCCTAGAATACTTTTAAGTGATATCTCGATCCCTACTTGAGGTGCTTTGTGGAGGACACTTCGCGTGAGTACGCCGTCCGTCGGATGGACTTTTATGCTGCCTTGGCGCCATTTGTTAAGAGTAGGCTAATGCCGATGTTGGGTTTCTCTTCACCCTTCATCCTTTCCTGCCCATCCCTAATGGCGCAAATGACCTTAGCTATCGGTCGCCTCCCCTAAATACTACTACTAAGTTAGTGTAAAATGAATAAAAGATATTTACAATTTTCATATCTAGGTAAGTTGTACCACAAAGATAAGATGAGGGAAATAGACACCAGTACAGATGGATAAAAATATTTTAATTCTTTCGCCGGGCAAACAGGAATCGTAATAGTAAGAAATCAAAGTCATTGTAGAAATAGTAAAGACATTTGATTTACCACTGAGGGCAAGATTAAACGCTACGTAGACATGGGGTATTTTTGTAGGCGCATGTGAATGTGTGTACGTTAGATGCTGGTACTAAGTATATGTATTTGCATGTATGTAAGTTAAAATTGCTTCTGCATGAATATTAACGCCTCTGTGTGGTGATAATTGACATGCATTTGTTGATTCTGCTTGTTTTATTCTGTTTTACGGGTGATGACCTAACAACCCCGCCACACCCCCTTGCGGCGGCTTGCGGGGTATTATATAGATGTAGTTGAAAAACCGAAAACTGAATATTCACCTGAATGGTGAAATAGCAAATCACAGAAATGGTTAAGAGAAAGATAGAACCTGGATACGATATGGTAGCGACCAGCAAAGGCAATGGAATTTAGAATTTTCACTCGGTTCTCATTATTCAGTGAGAAGAAGGAAACCTGGTCTTGGGGTAAAGCAAGTTCTGGAAGATGCTTCACGTGACGAAGCTAAGACAGGACCTAGGCTTTAGAAAGAAATTTCATTCACTGACATCTAACCAGGCAAATCCCACAACAAAAAGGCGGAAACAAGGAAACAATGGCCAACACCAACACATAAAACTTCTCTACCCTCTCCCTCCCAAGATCCAACTCATTTCTCCGCACACTCTCCCCTTTTCAGGCATTCCCATTATTCCCTTTCCCTGGAAAATGGACGACATTGGGGCGGGGATCGTCGGCGAAAGACGAACGGGTTCCGTAAAAATATGAACTCCGCGCAGTGGTGCATTTTTTCCGTTAGTACGTGCGGGCGGTCGTTAATCCATTTGAGAAGGCATCTATTCAATATTCACCACGTGGCCTTCTTCCCCAGCGGACGCCTCTCACCGAGCGAGGATCGGGGGGCCCTGGGGGCGTGAGGAAGCAGCCAGGGTCCGGGGCGCCGGAAAGAGTGTACCAAGGAGCAGCGGCGGCTTCTGGGGAGGAGGGAGGGGTGGTTTTAAAGAGGTCGACGGCGGGTGAGGGGCGCGGGAAGGAAGGGTAAGAGGCGTGGAAATTGCGTTTCCACCATGTCAACGGCTCCCGGGGCACTACCGCTACCAAAGTGTGTGTGCCTACCGGGAGACAGCTTCGCTCGGAGGTTAAGAGATGACAGAGAAAAAGGGCATGACTACGTTTACAATAGCCGTTGGAGAGGGCCTTGGGAATTTACAGTATGTAAAAGTGAAGGTTGGCTCACTGCAGGCAACTGTTTCTTTTAGAGCTGTTTGGTACTGTGCAAAACTCGATTAGTTCTTTGCATAAGTTTATTGATAATGAATTTGATCATATAACTTTCAATTAGCAATATTTATTTTTATCAGCATAATTTATAATTTATACTGCAATAGATGTTTTTTTGTTACTTGATAAGTTAACTTAATGTGTATGCGGTAAAGGATTTATTGATTTAACTCCAGTAATGGGTCAGCGGGAGCCGGTGTAAATTGAAATATGTTCAGTACGTTACGTCTGCTTCTGATTACGAAAAAAGCTTTCCGCGAAGGTGCTTTCTAACACTGAGAAACATGAAAACTTTTCTCAGGTTTGAACTATATGGAGGATGAAGAAACTACTTTCAATTTTTTTTCGCAAGATAATCGCTATGTCACGGAACCCACTGTGGGCAAACAGTCTCAGCGTCGGGGGTAATTTTTCTGTTACGAACGTGTTGGTGGTACCCAATGATATTATTTATATTTATATTTATTATAATGCTTTTAACGTTATTCAACGACCTTCTCTCTACCTGGCAACAACGGAGTTGATGCATACATACTTAAAAGACCTATGCAGCATTATACATACGATTTGTATGTGCCTTCTATTAACTCCTTACAATTAAAAATTTCGCCAGAGGACATTAACTTTTCATTAACTACTCTTCTGACGGCACAAGTAAGAACATATAGTTTTGAAACTTTGTTTATCATTTCTAATTAAGTACAAACACAATTTTTAGACACACCATGTTCAAAATATTGTCCTCAATGTCGAAAAATTTTACCGTGGGGTTTAAGGGATGATCCATGCGATAGAAATCTATTATAAAGGTAATAAATAATTCCATAAACTAAGATAGCATGAACATTTGGTCATGATCGCTTAAAATATACGGAGATCGAGTAGTAGTAGTTATCAGCTATTAAGGAATGCTAATGAAGGCTTAGATAATTAGCACCATTGAAAATAGGTGGGTAATTCGGAAAGGGAAGGATATTCAGGAATGGATGATGGATGGTAAGGAACCCGGAGTAGGCTTTGGCCTACTCTTAACGAAAGGCGCCAATGGGCTCGCAGTTTAGCGTTCCATCCGACGGTGAGCGTACTCAACTGATGTGCTCTCCATATGGTACCCAAATTAGGGATTGTGGAGCCAATATTTAATCCAGCCACCTTCGAGATTCGGATCCGGGCCCTCGAGATGAGAATACAATGGCACGAAACCAATGCGCCACCCCGATTCCCGCACGAGGATCGAGGATGTAGTTGCATAGTCTCAAGAGATAGTCGAGAATCTCCTTAATAAACAAACAAAACAAAGAAATCAAACCTAAAATATTAATAAATGCAACAGTATATTATTAAGCCCATTATGAATACGTCCATGCATAACCTAACTATTTACTTACTCCTATCGAGTTTTTTAACTCGTGTTTTTCAAAGCACACAGCTTATCCCGCACTACTTTCTTTAAACAAAATGGTTTTTGATAATAACGCAACTTTTTGGCAACTCATTCACTATGGAATTCATGAAGTATGTTGTCTCGCAGGTTTTAATATTGAAAAACAATCAAAATAAATTTGAATAAATAAAATATTGACTTTTAATAAATATTATTTACAATATGATAATATTTAGGATTGCAAGTTACTTATGCCTTTTGAAGTAAAAGCTGCACTATCTCACACCAGTGTTGTAGAGGGTGAAGAATGACTTTAATGAGAATGCATCTCAATTGCAAAAAAACAAGATTAGGAAAATTTTCCATCACTAATTGTAAGAGTGGGTATAAAAATTTGAAGCATCCAAGTGAGACGAACCATTTAATTAAACTTTTGGACTGGAAATAGCAGGTTATTGAATACCCTGTAAAAGAAACAACACGGAACATTTAAGTTTTCCCTGTGGAACAGAACACGCACAGATTGTAACTGGGTAACTCCGCTCCAGTGTCGCTCGGACGTATCCAGAATAGAATCCCGCAAATGGCCCACGTTTCCACACGTTTCCTTCCAAAACGTTATACGTCACCCTTTCGCTTGGAACACCGATCTCGCACACAGCGGCACAGTACAAACGCGTTCTGAAGTCTCAGTTTCTCGAGCAGTCACGTGCACACACAAGCACAGCAGCGTTTACTGCTCTTCCTCTCTTTCGGCCGTGTCTTGGGGCACCGGCTGCGCACCGCCGCCGCTAAAAGCTTAATCTTGACGTTGATAGCAATTGTGATGAATGGTCTACATGTGTTGGGTCACTACTCACGTCCCTATGATACGGTAGGCAGGGAGGCTTGCCACACAATTGCCTGTTTTCTACCCTCCCCATCCTCTTTTTTTTCTCTCTCTCTCCCGCTCTCCGCATCCTTTTTCTTCGAATCTCCGCTATTTCCGTCTCAGACCACTGGCACCAATATTGTGTCACCAGCTACTCATGATTCTTTAATGAAATCAGCGTCGCTAACCAATGAAATTCGAAACGTTTCAAGAGCAGATCGTTCAGAAATACTTCAAGAATTTAGGTTTCAGTACGAAATCCTCTCAAGAAATTTCCCGGCCAGTATTAACGAACAATGAAATCATTCAGCTCACAGAAAAACCACCGTATTCAAAACCACATGGTATTCAATTTTTTTCAGCATTTGCAGTAAACAGGATATAAGGATGCAGGCGTAATTAATGTAGTAGACGTTTTTGCAAGTGACGTATAATATATATATTTGTAATTACGAGTTTACAAATAAATTTTCTCATCACATAAGTTATATACATACCATATTACCAATTATAAAATAGATAAAATTAATAAAAAATTTGATTCACCATACTCTAAAATCATCTGAGCCTTCCTTGGTTTATCAAGAGATTCCCAGAAAAACTTCATTGCCCAAATATATTGAAATTTATTTAAATCTTCCACAATAACTTTGTTGTTTTGATAGTTAAAATGATATACTATATCATAACATCACACTCATTTTTTTAAAAGCGTAATAGTAAGTTTGGGCAACATTCTTGTTTTACCTCGCATTTCCATGGGATTTACATTAGTAAACTCAACTTTGTGTTTAGCATGGAAATAACTGCATAGATATCTTTATGATTAAAATATTCCCAAAAAGGGATAATTTGGCAAGTTAAAACTACTTCGTTCAGTGTAATTAACTTAATCATATACGAATTTAAAATGAAAATGGAATTATGCGTGCACTCCTCGTGAGGTTGATCATTTGCACCTATGGCTGTAACAGAACATGATTATATTACCACATAATTATATGCCAAAAGCTGCAATGACTGACAGACATACTCGTATTCATACTCTACATTACACACCTGTGTGTGTACGTGTATAGAATTACTATATATATGTATATATATATATATATATATATATATATATATATATATATATATATATATATATATATATATATATATATATATATATATATATACGTGTATAACATTACGGAATTAAAAGGGGATTCGTGATACCTTACACAACAATACTACTCAATACGAGACTACATTCTAATACGAGACTAAATATTTTATATTTGAGATTATGAGTAGAATGAAAGGTGTCACTCATTCAACTGATCCTTATAAATAACTGGCCGAGGTACAAGTAGTGACCTTCTTCGCGCGGACTTCTCCGCGCTTAAAATCACAATGGAAAATAGAGCTTTCGCGATAAATGGAATCATGGGAAAAATACTACTTCTATTTTTTTCCGAAACACGAGCGAAGGTCTGAAAAGAACTAAAAACAGAACCGAGTACACTTTTTTAACATCTGCACTCCGATGGGAATGAGCGAAAATCATTTTCGGCCATTAGCCGTGTAATTCAATTTCCACGAACAAGAGAGTGACCGGGCAGCCCGGGAGGCATTATTTACGCGAAACTATTGTCCATTAATAAAATTTTGACGTCCCTATACTTCCGACTCCGGGAAACAAAATACACGGAATCTCACTCACTAAAAGGGTTGGTGCCGGCTAAATCACATGCCTATAATCACCCAAATGAATCACCATGGCGACGAAATTCCCCATGTCTGCCACCTAACTTCCGCCCCTCGCCCCCACATGTTCCGCCGCCGACCCCTTGTTCTCTTCTTCCTCGGACCTTCTACTCCCCCACTTTCCTTCCATCATCCTCCCCACTTTTACTCCCTTTCCCCCGCAAAACACTCCCCAGTACCCTTCGTCCTCACCCCCTACGGAGAATCGACTGAAAGAGAGCGGGGTTTCACAGTGATTTCTGCGATAATCCGGAATGGAAAAAATGCGTGCATGAACGGAGGAGGGTATGAAAATGAACGGGTGGGGCGCGTATGCGGGGGAGGGGGAGAATAATCGGTCCGAACACACTGAGGAGAGTTAGAATGAGGTGAGGTTCGACAGAGGGAGCGAGAGGGGGATTAGAGGGAGAAGGGAAGAAGAGAGGGTCGAACCTGGGGGAGGGAGTTGGAGAAGAGAAATTCACCCCTGATAAATAGAGATATATCTGCCGCGTCTCCGTCGGATTGCGCAACTGAGTGAAAAACCCCACATTACCCCGATTAACACGCCAAATGTCACGCTGGCATTATCCCATTGGCCCTTCAAGGGACAGTGGGGAGGGTAATGTGGGTGGGTGGGGGTTTTGGAGAGCAAAAAGGGACGGCAGAGAGAGAATTGAGGAGGGGAGTTGACGAATTTAAGAGGGGATTGTGGGAGGGGGTGTCCGGACCTCGTGTGAGGAGGGTACAGGGGATTTCGAGGGGGTGGTGTGGGGTTGGATTGTGGGGGTGAACGCGGGGGAGAAATATTTTTCGTCGGGGTGGTGGGGGGAGGGTTAGAGAAGGAGGGGCGGCTTGGCCTGGGGGCGCTTTGGACTCTCGACGCGGGGTAACAGGAAGTTAGAGACCGGTTGGTGGGAGGACGTTGAAAAATGTCCCTTAAGGACCGCCATTTATTCATTCTCGTGGATCGCGAGAGTCTGGCGATAGGGGTGAGTGGGGGAAGGCATGAGTGAGGGGTGGAATTTCCCGCGAAGGACTCTATGAGTAGGTAGTCGAGGATGGCTGGGTGGATGTAGTGTGTGTTTAGATGAGAAGGGATCGTACGTAGGAACACGATGTTTTCACTAGGAGTGGCCGAGCTTCCTCACAGAAGGTCACATGAGTCACATTTCGATACTAAACAGATGCTGAGTTTTAGGTCTGATCCATGTTCATTCATTACGGGTTTCCCATGAGAGGGAACTAAATGCATAATATAGTTTTCAAACCGAATATCACGAAACTAGCTCAGTTTGACATCTCTTCCTGTTCCTCACCAAGAGAAATTTCTTGTCTACAGCAAACATGCGGCTTTATAATGCACATTTATTTCATATTCAGCCATAACTTCTCAATGTCTTGATAAATATACCTCGGGAAGAGGAGCAAACAAGGATACCGACGCCACCTCTAACAATACACAGAACACCAACAAAACTGATTATCTTTCACAAACTTTCATTAAGAAATTTAGTAAAATCACTTAATGATATAGTTTTGGATCTTTATCACATATTTCAACATCATCTAAAGAGGGGCTTTGATGAAAAAATACTTCAGTATGCATTCAAAACTATAAGAGATGTTTTATGGAACGATCAATAACGATATGATCGGTACCACATTATCATCTTAATTGATGAGCAAGAGCAAAAGCCGGTTGCGGGATCAATATGAAATAATTAAAAATATATTTTCGGTGATCACAATTTTACTGCAATTGCAATCAATCACTTACTCATATAAACCCCGAACGAATTCACTTATTGTAGTTCAATCAGCTAACGCAAAAAAATTATAGACCCTTTTCATGGATAGACAGGTATGTGCATGGGTGTGATGTGAGAAAGGCGATAGAGGAAATTGAGATAAACGTGAGTTTCGGATCACCGAATCAATCTCTTAACTGCCAGCACCCTCTTCCTCAGTCACGAATATCTATCGAACCGGAAAAGCCAGGAAAAATATTTAAGTCACTGGCGACGATGACGGCAATATTTTTGTTCCTAGCTGCCACAATTCAACCCAATGGCTCCGACAGGTCTCATTTGTGGATGAGAGCGGGCAATTTGCCCCATGTCGACGACGTTTTCTGGTTGTGAAACTGGCCAAAGTGAATTTTTACTTTATGGTAACGCTGTGAAAACAAGGAGAAAGAAAATTCCAAATGAAATGGTCCTAGTGACCAGAGGGAATGGAAAAAAAATCCCCTTCTAACTGGGTTTTACGGGAGCACTCTATTAAAAATACTACTGGTTTCATTCAGGAGACATTTCTGCAACCCCTCACCAACAATATGTTTTTCAGCCTTACTCACGAAAATTTATTTCGATGATACGATGCAGAGAGAATTGATTGAGAGAGAGAGACAGTAGGAATTATTTAAATCACCGTGTATTACTCTGAATCAAAAATCAGCTTTCGAAACTTTAAAATGTCGCTTTAAGCGGTTACATGTTTAAATCGAATCGAATTCTTTGGTAGGTAGTGCTTAGAAGTAACTTCGCGCTTCTATTTGGGGCTGGTACCACCCGTCAAAAAATAATCCTATCGATATATTAATTACGTGAGACAACTCTAAAAAAATAATATATTGACATTTACAGAGTAACTTTGGGAAAAAGGTATATAAAGGAATACGAATCGAGAGATTTTATAATATTCAATCAATCATCTAAAGTTTCTCGCAAAAAATAAACATTTAACCCCGATGCAATGATATGGATTTAGTTAGAGAGAAAAAAAACAGGATGATGATCCTTTATGAATAAGAGAAAGTTTTACTGGCGGAAAACAGAAGATATCATTGGAATTGCCAATGAAAATAACAGGGTCATACAGAAAAAAATAGATAAACAGAAGCGTGCGTGGAATAAAATGAAAACATTTGAGTATTAGCGTATCAGGATTTTCCTGACGTCGCGCGAGCGCCCGGATTCTTAAATACACGCCCTTGAACGCAGAACGATTACATGAAAATCCATGTTACAACCAGCGAAAAAAATCCGGTCTCTTGTGAAAGAACAAAACTCCCTTCTCCCCATTTACGCTTCGCATCCTTCCCGACGGGGAAAAAATATAAAAAAACGTCTCACCCTCATCTCACTCACTCTATCTCAGCCACCCTCCCAGCCTTCATCCTCCTTAGAAAACGGCGAGCCCCACTAGCGTGATAAATGAATCGCATAATTAAAGACCACCCCTACAGCCTGCAAAGCTCTGCCTTGCCACTCTTCCCTACCGGGCGCGCCGCGGGTTACAAGACAGAAGAATAAGGAGAGCGAGGAGGAAACACGGGAGCGAAATAAAAAGAGGCGTGGATTGAAATAGAAGGGAAGGTAAAGGGTGGCGTTCTTCGTGGGGCACAATAAAGTGTGAGCGCAGGACGGGAGACCACGAAAGGAGAAAAGGAGGGGCGGCGCGTCGATTTTCAACCGTTGTGAGAGCTGTATGCTTCAATCTCATGTGTCATGGTATGATTCTTTTTGTAAGGGATAAGGTTTTAAAGGAAAACTTCTAAAAGTCAAAACTAAAGTGATTACGTATAAATGATGATCACATTCAGCATTTGTACATAAAAATCTCTCAATTACAACGCTTGCATGGATAATTGATGCAATTAGCTGAGATAATCATAAATATATGCCTTGATATCAGCAGTAGATAAGCATCATCGTCCAGTACAGCTAATAGATGTGCACATGGGAACAAACAAGTTTTATGCAGCTTTCATGGACGGCTGTTGAATTAGAAACGCAGAAATTTGATTGAATTCAGATTTACAGTTCTCATGAAATACTACGGGTTTTATCGCTCAGTGGCAGAATTTCAATTTCATATGGACAGCTGGCGAAGGCAGAACTGCTACTGAAGCAATAATAAATCTACAGACTTTATATCCCACCCATTACTTCCATTTTCTAGAAGGGATGCTCATGCAAAGACATGGATAAATGTCCAAGTCTCCTTACTAGTGCAAATTTGCCGAATAGTCGGTTCGTGAAAACGTGCTTACTAACAGCACTTTTTCGACACTTGTTTCCTATTCCGTTGTTATAATTGATAAGGAAAAAACTGTTATTTTGCCGGATGCAAATGTGAATGAACTCGGCTATCTTTAAAATATGATTGGAAAAACCCAATTTGCCTAAACTATGTCGTCAGAACTTGCTTCACATTAACCATAAAACAAGTGTGCAATAAATTTATCACTTTGAAAGATAAGCAGTTGGCATTAAATAAAATTCAAAATTTAAAGAGACAAAACGAAGGATACATAAAAGAGCCAATTAATTTTTTGTCGTGATTACCTATAAATTTCATTAACCATATTTTGCAATGGATGCCACTCTAAAATCAATATGTTTGAGCTGGGTAGCAGAGTACCTATTTGAATGCAAATAAAATGAAGTAGTTGCTAAAAAATACCTCGCACAAAAAAATTCGAAAGAGTTTTACCCAAAATAGGAAAAACACAAGGAAACCACGACATGAAAACGGAAATGGATACTGATGAGTTAAAAAACAAGCTTACATCTGCATGCTATTCAATGATTTCTAGAGCACTGTCGTGTGAGAATAAAATTCGAGAACCTCAAAGATCGTACTCGAAAAACTTTTCACCTCTAATGGCGTAGACGGAAAAATATTATCCATGCCAAACACATTCAGTCTCGCCGGACGAATAATACCGTTCATGTGTACGTGACGGAAAATCACAGGAAGTTACTCGGTAAACTTTTCTGTTCTTTTCTCCCCTTTTGGAATGTTCACGAGATTTGAGGAGAAAAAACCTTTGATACGAACAGCTTGAATAGCTTTAATTAAAAACATTTGAAAAAAAGTGACTTTTTCCGGGCGTATTTTTCCGCGCAAAAAGCACGCTGAATTTAAAAATGAGATAAAGCCAACCGCATATTTTGCTAAAATACTGCGGGGCACAGCGGACGAATGTGCGTGCCGTGCATAAAATAATGTGGCAAAGAAGGATGAAGAAATGGTCTGTGCAGCAGGGAGCCTATATAAAATTTTCAGGAACGGTTTTATAGAAACGAGGTCGAGGGATGTAGGATAAAATGAGACTTGGGAGGGTAAAAGGGAGAAAATTGGGAAGAGGGCGGGGGTGATTTCGGTCCAGACTATCAGGAAACTGAACAACGGAGGCAAAAGAATGCAAAATTTGAGAAAAAAAGAAAGAATCGGAAAGATAATTGAATGAACCTCACGGAGGTCACCAAAATTGTTGCAGGAGGCGTGACAAAATAAAAAAAAGTAAAAAATAATGACAAAACAAAAATAATGGTTATCACTGCAGGCAAGCAAAGATTTTCTTGAAAACAAAAACTGTGAACAGCCAAACTTAATTCAGGTTAATAAAAAAGAATTCAGATTTTAAATTTAAATGACGGCAAGCTGTGTATTGTTTTGCAGTGGATATGTAGAATTGATTTTCCATAATTACGAAGAATTACTCTCCTACTTCAGTACCTCGTATTTTATTCGCAGTAGTCACGCGGTTTATCCAGCTCAACACATTTGATCGAATAATGCATAATCATCATCTCGTTATTTACTGTTTTTCAACTCTATTTATACGAAATGCTCGTTGCGTTACGCAACCTAACGACATTTTAAACGAAATGCTCCTTGCTTTGCGAAAACTAATGAGATTTTACGCGGGGCTGTTCACAATATGATAAAAATGTTAAAGCGCACGGCGGTACATAATTTTTCTTTAGAGTCATTCACACATAAAAGCGAACGCAAATCAATTGGGGCCTATGACCGAATGTTTTTTTAGTCTTTAAATGGACGCATTAATAATTATATGTTCAAGCATAAATGAGTCAACGAGGCATCAGCATACATCCACGACCACTTGATAGCGGTCTGTGATCTCTCCAAGTGACTTCTCGACCATGACCTTTGGCTATAATACACTAGGACGAAGGTTATATGAAGTACAAGTTAGATGATAAGGACTATGAGCGACTATCCTTATCAATGGTAGGATGCCGTAAAAATCTAAGCCGGATAAAAAAGTAATCCTAGGTAAAGAGCCGTAGAAGAACGAAAATAATGTACGGGAAAATGAGCGAGGGACTAGGAGAGGGCGCGGAAGAAGGGGGAGAATAGTATCAGAGCCCAATGGAGACCACAGAGCGAAACAAGGCGGCTGTATAACAGAGGGGAGGGAGCGAATTGGCCCGGGGGGGTGGGGTGTAGGAGAGAAATAGGAGGGAGAGCAATTTTATTTTGACTTATGTGAAAGTCATTTCGAAACAGTAAGAGGGTCACTAATCATGCACAACCGGCTACTTCCATTGAGACTCCCCATTGATCATTAAACAGTAGCGCACTTAAAGGATTTCTTTTTTTTACCGCAGTCTGCAGTGTAATTATAGTCACATGGGGTAAAATTTCGTCCGCTTTATTCTTGAAAGTCGACACAGTTCGGATTCCCTCTCCAATTCCTGTTAATGAGCAAACATGTCGACTTATCCAGGAAGAAAGAAAAAAAAAATTTCCCCCTGGAACAGTATTAAGGGCAAGAATGATAATGCAAACTGATACAAGCTCTCATTAGATAAATTAGGACAACAGTAGGGGCCATTAAAAAAAAAGCCACAATTGGAAAAATGTGACGTGCTCAGCGTATGATTTTCCCTATAGTTGTGAACCGCCTATTCGAAACTCTACCTTTAAATAAAATTGATGATAATGTATCAGCTGGCGGAAAAAGGTTTTTACCTTAATAAGAAAAAGAGTATTGAGAGAATAACACTCTGTCTCCTGCGATTCACATTCATTATTAATGCCGAGATGAATGATCATTAAGTCAACAAAATAATTTATTCCAGCTGCCTAATTAACTTCATAATTCCCTTAGCAAAGGTTTCACTTTTCATATTGATGTTCGGAAACATGAATTAATAAAATAATTCAAATCCCACAATTATATACACAAAAAGTTAATCTCTTAAAATATGAGGATTACTTCCTTTCATTTACAGTACGGGGCGAATTAAAAGCTTGTGATATGCATCGCAATTTTTCTATTGGATATTATATATTCGTTATTATATTCCTTCATCTTTACTTGATTTCCCTTTAAAAAGCAAACTGATTTTTCGCAAAAATATTTATCCACTTATATTTAATTGTTCTCAATTTTTTTTAATCTAACATATTTGTTTGATTATAGTCATTAATTTAAAAGTCAATCACATATTTACTTTTTAATCAATTTAAAAAATCAAAACTAATTCTTGATGTAACTTTACCATTGATCTTTTTTTCCTCAGATTTGCTTTATATTTAATATATATAAGGCAAGTATTAGTGCATACATTAAAAACCATTGGAGTCTTTGATTTGAATACCGCAATTCAATTTTAAGGACATTTAAAAACATGATAAAAATGGATATAACATTTCCAAAATATTTAATTTTGTGGAGAATATAAAACTCCCAAGCTTATAAAGGGCGTCCACAAATATTCAATTTAACGTCTTTAAAAATGGTTAATGTTAAAAAGGTAAAGATGACTCATATTCAAAAGTATGTAGATTTTGGTCATAATTAAATCAGTTTCTCTTCTAGAAAGTTGCTAACATAAACATTTCTACCACTCCATTATTATCTATTGCTCATATTAATGATCTAAGTAGAGATCATTCCCCCAAGTTCGGATAACATCCACGCATATACGTATTTGTATACGTAAACGATAAAGAGAATCTTAGCAAACATTAATTCCCTATGTAAATTGAGTTATCGAAGTTAACTTTTTTACTGTTGCAATTCTACTCTCATACCTGGTTTACGTATTAAGAAGGGAAAATGAGTGTACCCTTAAAGAAACGCGAAAGAGAAAACCTAAAGTACTTGCATTCGTAGTGGGCATGCAATGAGCAGGAAAACACACTAGGTATAATAAGTAGATCTTTCTGAGAAACAAAATTGAAATTGACAGAAATTGGACATTAATCTACACGCGTGAAACAATTTAGAAATGATATGAGCCCAGCGTCAACAGTTCGATCCGATAATTAATTTCAAACGCGTTCAGTAAAGTGTTCCTGAACTCTCATCAAGTCATTATAAATGATTTATGGTACTTAATAGTCCAATGGTTTGAAAAATTTAAAAAATCAGGGTCTTTCGAAAATTTGCCGCCAGCATGCATTTCTCTACCACATACTTACAGTTCCAGGCAAATCAGAGAGATAATCGCGATGTTTTTCCGTAAACGGGAAAAAGTTGGACTCAAAATAATTTTCCTCGAGACCTGAAATTAAGTCACCGTTGCATTTTTTAATAGAGTGATGACATGGCCATTCAGGTGAAATTGAAAGACAAATATTAACGAGGATTTGAAAGAACTGATCGGTGAATTACCTTATTTCCTTCATCGCTAAACTCCGAGTCTAGGTTTTAGTACACCAACGCGGAGAATGAAGACTATGCGATTATTTTCCTCATGTTTGTGAGCGTGTGCTTCCTGGTCAATTAATTCATGGTCGTATAAAAATGAATTTTTGATCACACATACCGTAGAATTGATAATCAATGGGATTCCATGAGTTAAAGTAAAGTATGACAGTGGTATGAACTATTGCATATTTTAGAGAGTAATCGAAATTATAATTACACAAAACATTATAGCATACCATATGCACCCACTCCATAATGACCTTCATATATTCGTAAACTTTATTAATTTCATAATCAGTATAATTAAGCCGAAGATATTTCAGCAGATGATTTGCATATAATATATGCTGAGAAAAACGCGTGAACAAAAGGGAAATTTAATCAGGGCAGCAAATCATCTGGGGAAATTCTCGCTATTTCGAGCTTGAACTCCTAATACTTGGGGATGTTATTGATATACGATTCAGTATAATGGGAAGCAGGAATTATGCAAGCCCAACATATCATCAGTCATGAAATACCTAATTACAGCAAAAAAGATCAAAATATGTTATTTCAATTTGTGATTCATGTGTTATCATCATGCTCCCTTGTTTCGAAAACTAGAATTTTTAAATCCTATAGTATTTTCGAATATTACCTCAGAACGAGAACATTTCATTTTGCGAATGGTTATTGCTTTGAAACTGCCTTTTTCTATATTTTTGATAGAAATGAAAAAGTACTACTCATGATTTCCCATTACAGCAATTACTCCCAGAAATGAAATCCTGAAAAGTAGAGAACTAATTATATTCTACAATTTAATCTCGTGGTATCGTGTTTGTTTCTTTTTTTGCATGAGACGTCAGCAGAAATGGAAAAATATTCCCACTGATTTTTGGTGATTTGAATACATATTATAAAGTAACAAAATAATATTACAACACAAGAGAGGATAAACCACATCATCAAGGCCTGAAGAGAGATTCGAGCCCAAACGTTTACTTCACCTCATTCCACGAGCACCTCATTGACACGACTAATTTTTTAATATGTGCAAAGGAATCATCTACTTTAAGAGTGAGAACAAATTCGGAATAGAGCTCCGTGCTCGTGCCTTACTTAAAAAAATACCCTCTTTAGACCCACCCGCCGAACGTGGGCGACGGCAACCGCGCGTGACGGCAACAGGGAGGAAAATGCTAAATATCAAGTATCGCTCCGTGCCTTACAGAAAACCTACTGAAGATCGCGCTCAGACCTCTCGCTGGCGGTGGCGACCGACCGATGCATGAAAAAGGTACGCGAGGAGGAAAACCCCAGTCGCATGCACGTTTACGTGAGCGTAGGTGCACAAAATACACGAGCACGCCCCTCCCCAAGATTTTAATGGGAATCCCGAAGAGCGGAGTGAGCAGCGAGGTTGGTAGGAGGGGTGTGGGGGTAAGAGGGCAGAGAGAGAGAAGGGGAGCGGGGGACTTGAGGGACTGGAAAGGGCAAGAAGCCAGCGAGACTGGATGGGGGAAGGGTGTAGGGGGACGCGCGGGGGTGGCAATCCATGGAAGGAGGTCCAAACGATGGGAGGGGGAAGCGGATCTGGGGAGGGGGACGCGAACAGTGACTCTGAGGTGGGAGATGGGGCAATGCCTGGAGAAACGGGAGGGAGAACCCACGGAGACTCACGCCCCCTACCCTCTCCTTCCCAACCCACCCCCGCCATCCCCTTCTCGGCTCGGTGGGGAGGGGAAAGACTCATTTTTCACGGCAATCTATTCACGTCTCTGCCACAAGGGTCGCGAGGAGTTAGACGCGCCGGGAGTGTGAGGGAGGGCAGGGTCAGGAGCACGAGGATAGAGGGGTGGTGGGGGGAGACGGCGACGGCGGCAACGCTGTTATACGGAAAGAGACGGAGTCGCAAGAAAGACAAAAAAGCAACACGCGGAGAGGGTAGGAGTCCCTTCTTTCAAAAAAAAAAATTTCTTTGGGTCCCCCAGGTTTTTCGAGCACGGATTCCGAGTCGCTTCTGTTTTATCAGCTTCCCTCCTCTTTTTTATCATCTTCCCTCTCTTTTACCATCTACGCCTTAACCTGGAGACTCCACCGCGTGTACGAGCTAAGTAAGCAAACGATAAAAGTGATTTAATTTCACGGCTCTGATTCGATTCGTTAAGGGAAACGTATAATCGAATGAGTCCCAGCATAGAAATCCGACTGAAGTGTATTATTAACTCAAATGCAGATACACGTTGAATATCGGAAATTCAAATGCGAATTTTCAGGATTACGGAGCTCACGGCTTACTTTCTGCGATGCGAATTTCGTGAACCCTTCTATTGGTTGAAATGAAATTCATTCAATAAACACCAAAAACCTAAAAAAATAAATATCGAAAAATTCACTGCCACGCTTTGGAATGACATATTCCATAAGTCTTAATAACTGGTGACTGAACGATAACTTTAGATTGAGACGAATTCTCTGGAGCAGTTAAAGAGTTCAAAAGGTTTTGCGTATATACCCCATTTAAAAGGTTACCTAATTTCATAATGTAATTTACTATTAATTAAACTCTTAATAATTATTAGGTGTTGCTACTTAGATTTCAACGTTGTAAGCAAACAAATTAGTGGGCTTTCATGGCACAACTGGACTGCGAAATTTGAAAAATATGAAGTTAGTGGATGATGCATACGTGCTCTACATAACTTTTCACTACGATTAATGTTTACTTACGGTAAAATTTCAACGATTTGCGTTATTACAGAGTCACATACAGGTAATATAAATAAAAACCACCGGATCAAAAATCATCAAGACATAAACGAAAGGAATTTTAAAGATTTAATTTAAACGATTGAAATATCTAAATTTTGAAATTTCACGAGTAATAATAAAGAATGTCAAATAAAATGTACGACGAAGTGTAGTTGAAAGGCCTAAAAATAAAAATATTTCTAGATCCTTACTGAGAAATATTTTCTATGGTAACAAAACTTAGTAAGAGGAATTAACTCTAGTTGAAAGAAGTAAAATAAAATAAAACGGTCAAGGTGACGTCTCTTTAGTTCGTTATAACCCATATCCATCGAAGAGCAACGAAAGATCCGACTCTCCAAATAATGATGTGGCAGTTATCATGAATAAATCACGCATGCATTCAGTTATAATCATTGAACCCAACAGTGTACAATAAACCATCACCTTGAATTTCGGCTCACGTTTTTTAATATAGGCTAGCTTGTAGTAAACTTTGTTTAAGAATACACTCGATTCGGCTGACTAGCACCCAAATATCGAAAGATTAAAACAGTTTATTTCAGCGCCCCTTCATTAAGTTAGGTTAAAAATAAAGAAAATTGAAATTGCAGGCAGTATTGAAAGAGTATCAGGTATTTTTACCAATCATTTACCCATGGCATCCACTGCAACTATTCGCCCTTGCCAACTCAGGTGTTTGTCAATGAGACAAAAAATCACTTAATTTCAGGTGGTTTAAGTTACTCGAAACTTATGGCTAATAAGATTAACACCCATTGTAAATTTCTACGATAAAGAAAGTACGGTTCCAAGAGTTTACTTGGTGAACCTCCGTCTTGCCTTGATGGCCTGACAACCAATCAATGGAGAAGAAACTAAGACAATTTTAGCCACATCTCGGGCCGCTATTTCTTGTCCGTCATGATTGTACCACCCGAAAATTACCGTAGGGAAGTCTACATCTATGCTCCACTGCTACTGATCGCATGATAGGAGGCTGAAATAAAGAAATATAAAAAGTGAAACATCGGAGAAGCCTTTGAACAGAAGCCTTGAAGAGAAAACTAAGAATTTTACGTCTGTCACAAGAGGAGAACTGTTTCATGTAGCATGTCACTTTATTAGCCAGAGTCCTGCAACTAAGTGAGGGAGAGGCTCACTACCTTTGCTGGCTCAGCGAGAGCGAGGGAAAAAGAAAGAGAGAGAGGAAAGAATGGGAAGGAGGGAGGCGATATCAAGGTGGAAAGGAGAAGGAAGGGATATGACGGGAGGTAAATGAGATGGGGAGTGAAGAGGAAGGTTTTTTAGCGGCAAAGGGAGGACGAGAGACGTGGCTAAGGAGGGCGTTTAAGGCAGGACGGCGATATCCGCCGACGGAGGAAAGAAAGGGGCGGAGAGGATTGAAAGGAGGTGTGGGAGCGAGATAGGGTAGGGGCGGGTGGGGGAGACGGAGGAAGAAAGACTTGTGTGTTTGGAAAGTTCGACGGAAAGTTATACAGCGCGCGGCTCACCCTTCTCCCGTCAATATCCCCGTGAGCGAATGACGGAATCGAGCGAGTGAGAGGGGGGGATAATGCGTTGGTCGGGGGATAATGAGAAAATTCAAGGTGGATGCGGATTTGGACGAGAGGTACGTTAGGAAAAAAATATGCTGGTTTGTAGGCGGGTGGAAGGGTGGGATGATACTGAAGAAGAAAACTGAGAGAAGTTAAAGTAGAGGAAGGAAGATTTAAGAGAGAAAAAAGGAAAAGGGTGGAGTAACCGATTATGGGTAATATGAAAAGGTTGAGAATTTGAGCGCACGTACATCAGAAATTGGCCGATTACGTTCAATCATCACCGGTAGAACTGCAGTCTTTCAAGTTCTTACGATTCTTTTATTACATCATCCAATTTTATAGCGGAGCTTGAGTTCACCAACAGAATATTGCTTCAATTTTTGAAAACCTTCCGATGCCAGACGAAATATTGCTCTAGAAAACTCTCTCATCCTTTTAAGGTGCTTCACAGAAAACTTAAATTAAACTGGAAAACGTGAAACCACGAAAAAGGTGGTGCTAATTTTGGATTTATGCCTAGGGCAAGAGAGATAGACAGAAGTAATAAGTAGTACATGTAGTAATAATTACGTTGAAATGGTACCCGAAATCAAAATTCATCAATGGAATCATTGAAAGATTCCAGCTGCAATTTTTGCGGGGATTCACTCTCATTTATATCACAGTGGCATAGCTTATCAATGTTACTTTAATGACAAGAAATATAAGTGACAACGTAAGCGGTTAAGTATCAACGGTAAGTTACGGAGTCTTCAACTTTTAACCCCCTTTGAATTGAAGGACTTTCCGGGAATGTAATATATATATATATATATATATATATATATATATATATAAATTTCTATATATAAATAAATATATATATATAAACCATAAACACAGTAATCAACCCGAAGGTCGGTTTGGTAGGTGATGGTAGAGTTCACCCAGTACCAAGCCCGACGGCGTGTGATATTCACACATTAGGGTAGTGGGGCCAGTGCCTTTCCCTGGGCCGGTTATGGTTTCTCAGGAAGATATGGTACCCGAAAAATCACATATATATATATATATATATATATATATATATATATATGCATACATACGAGCTCGTACGTACATACATACACACACACACAAACGAATATACTCATTGGCAGAATATGTTATGGGATAGAATGAGGCAATTACCACACGATTCCCGTGTTTCCGGAGGAATCAATTAGCAAAAAATACAAGCAGTCACATGATGAGAATTGTAACCACAAGGGGTACACTTATGAAGGAGCTACATACACGCAGAGCTTTCGGTCAAGGGGGTCGAGAGGGTAACTACACATTAGATGCTATCGACGATTTCACGATAGCGAGACAGGTGAACAAGGCTAGTCAGAGCGAAGTTTTACCCTTGCTCGTTTATTTCATCATACAGCCAAAGGCGCGTACGAAACTGAAGGATAAATAAAGGAAAGTTATGTCAATTTCGATTTTTTCTTACCTTCACTACAATATTTTTATTTTGCTCTATCTCACTCGACCACTATACACGCACAATTCAAAATAAAGATAAACAAATACATAATTAAGTTCTCTGTTCGTTAGAATTCGGTTGTAACTTTATTTTATCATATAATATCCACAGATAAAATGTTAAAATTCGGAATTAAATATAAAAGTATCCCCGTATTTATAGATCTCCGCAGTATGACGACGATTTTAGAAGGTAAAACCAAAACAGCACTCGAATAAGAAAAAAATATTAAGCAAATAAGGTTAGTTACAATTAAAAAGAATCATTGAAAAAACGATAAATCACCGGAAAAATTAAGACGCTTATGTATTTTTACCTAAGTTATTTTTATATTTTTTCCTGATTGCACCTTATTATCTTCAAATGATGTTGAAATGTTTACAAATTCGCACACCATTCAAATACATAGAGATTGGAAATACGGAAGCAGTGGTAGGCATTTCGTCTCTCTTTCTTCTTATTGAAATACTATAATGTAAACATAATTCTTCCTTCTTATTGAGATACTATAGTGTATAATATTCTCCAATACACTACATGACGGAAAGAAAATCATGAAGCCTACTATATCATATTCGCTATAATGATGGCAATTTTAAATATGCATTTCTCGAGATAGTAAGCTGTTTCTACAAGAGTATCTTCAAAAATATATTAATAGATTAAACTCAATTAAAATTAATTTAATAATTTTAGTGCCGCAGTATGTAAAAGTTAGTCGACTTTTACTCTCCACGGGAAAAAAATTGCGTATATTCTTCGTATGGGTGAACACTTGATATTATCATCTAAACCAATAGCTAGGACAAGGATGATCAAATTCGTAAAAATCGGAATGTACACGCACGAATTTATAACCTCTTTAATGGGAGTGCAACAGCAGCATCGCCAAGGCCAAGGGATGGAGACGAAATGGGCCCAAATCGTAGGCAAGAGACATTTTCAGGAGGTTTTATTCATAACGAGGTATATCACAGAAGGAAGGGGGATGGCAATTCCACACTGAAACGGGAAGAGGAAAACTGAAGGACAAAAACTAGGGAGCTTAAAGTAGTTGCGGGAGTTCAATATGGTGCATGGGGACGCCCATAGCGGCATATATATCAGCTGAGGAAGAGGGTGATCGAATGAGGAGTGGTAAAGTCATTTTTAGCGCAGAGTGACGGGGAATAGGAAGAGAGACAAGGAGAAGATGGCTTGGAGAGAGCTGGGGAGACGTGGGGGGGACGAAATTGTCCTTAAATAAAAAACCGAGGAGATAGACGCAGAGTTAAACGAAAGTTTAAGAGGAGGTGGGGAGAGCGGGAGGGAGAGTTAGGTTATGGAGTTGTGGGTGGAGGAAAAGCCGGTTCCCAACCCCTCTGCGTTGACGTGCCAGATGAATGACTTCTTACTCCGAAGCATTCTCCTCTCCACCCCCCTTTCTCACTCAACCTCCTCCTCCCGGCTCTCACTATACGGGAAGGTTGAATGAATGTGCTAAAGAAGTTGGCTGACCCCTCGAACACGGGGACCGGAGCGAAGGGAGGCAAATAGCGGGTGAAGCGGTGGGGGTACGGGAAATAATATGAAAAAGTGGCGCGCGGTGGGAGGGCAAGGTTTCAAGTAGGCGGGAGGAAGGGGTGGAGGAGACATGCGAACGAGACCTGCTCCATCCCTCGGAAGAAAATATAAATGATCGGGAAAGAAAAGACTTCCAACCACCACCACCGTCATCCCCTCCGCAAGCCTTTTCTCCGCTCCTTCCTCACCCGCACCACGGCTCCACCCCTTCGGAACTTGCCTTATTGAGTTCGATGGGGTGGGGACTGGGGAAGGGGGGGTTCGGTGGTGAGGAGTGGGCCCATTCTCGGAGGGTAACACGGGCACTCTAGGGTTGAACTGTGGGGGAAGAGGGTGTCTGAAGCGAGAGTTCGAAGCCCCCCTACCCAAACACCCTTGATGGGTTATTCGCCAATCTCTTTCTGACCCCAGAGACCTTAAGGGGATCGCCTATGTACGCGCCTACTCCGCGAGAAGCGAGGTCTTTAAGATTACGGTGGTTAGTTGGGAGGGGAGGAGATCGATCGGGGGAGGCTGTTAGGTAGGGTGAAAATTGTAAAAAGAGGGGACTAAGTGGCCAAAATAAAAATATCTAAAAGAAGAGGTGGCTGGTTAAAAACTTATAATATCCCCCTCTCTCCTCCTTTCCGATTTTGAAAAATGGATTGCTCCGACCGCCGATCCCTACCCTGAGTGAGAAAATTGCCAAATTCCCCCTATTCCCGTACCACCCTCACCAATCCCTCCCACCCACATTTCAAACCACACCCCGTGAATAAACCACTTCCTCACTACCACGACGAATGGGAGCGAAATTGTGCCTCCGGATAAATATTGAAATAGGGGCTTGGACGGACGGAGGCGAAAAAATAATAACACAACCTCTAAAGGGGGGAGCTTGGGGGTTGAGGCGAGGGCGGGGGGAGGGATGCCCGCGAGGGAAGGTGGTTGACATAATATATACGTACACACAAAAAAGGTTATATTTCATCGGTGTCCGGATGACGCAGAATGTACCGAGAGTTGCAGCTGGTAAATGAACGCACCAAATGGGTGGGAGGGAGGTGTGCTAGAAGAGTTTGAGGGTGAGCGTTTTTTTTCTGCAGACCACTCATTCACCCCCTTCGACCCTGTAAATCACATCCGCGGGAGAGGGCGCGGTTCCGGTATCCTCTGCGGCATGGTATCATAAGGCACACGGAGGAAAGGGGGAGGGATGCTGTAGATGGAAAGGAGAGGAGATAAATAGGATCGCTCGCAGATGGAGGAGGAAAGGGCGAAGGAATGATCGGGGTTGAATAGGCGACGGGAAGGGGTAAAAGAGATCGTTGAATCTTAGAGTCGTGGGGATTAGCTGAGTACAAGGCCATGGTCAGCGGGAGATGAGAAGAAATCAGGAGAAAGGGGGAGAGCACAAAAAAGGGGGGAAGAACAGAAAGGAAACCAGGGGAAACGTGATTGGGAGGAAGAGGAACCGTATATTTCGACGAATCCCAAATAATCATTATCCAACGTATCCAAAATCGGTTGAATGATATTTTGGATATACCTATTACGTGTCATAATGTCGTTTAGCATATATTTCCCAAAATTTTTACCGGATTTATAATTTGCTCTTTAGGATTTACTATCCACCGTTTCCAAAGGTTTTTAAGTTTCTTAAAGTCACCGGCGCGCTGAGAATCAGGGGAAAGGCGAAAAAACCCATTATGTAGGCAATAATTGGTTGTGCAGACGCTTTGGCGTTTCAGGTCGCAACACACACAAGCAATAAAAGCCTACATGTATAACAGCCAATTCATGAAAAAATAAGAAATCGTTCGTATTTAATTAATTATAGGTGCACATGTGACTAGCTATAAACTGATGAAAATTATAGTACCTCCCTTTTTAAAAGAAAATTGAACTATTTAAATCTTCGTCGCTTAAAATCAATTCTAAACGTGGTCTTACGCAGCTCTCTATTCAATTCTTACACGAAAACCTTTTTTCGCCAGCATAGGTCTTCTCTTTGAATTTTGTGATTATTTGCTCCATGTATCTCACCTGGGTTCTACCTCTCTCGTTTCCTACATTCATTTTTACACCCACGACTGTTTTCTCCAAGCCGTCGCGTCCCAAAACGTGCCCTAATTACATAATCTCTTCCTCTTTTCAGAGTTTCCCAGAGATTTCTTTCCCATGCTACTCTTTGTTTGCTATTTGATCAGTTCATTTGACCACAGGCATTCTCCAAGAGCACCACTTCCAAATACTTCCAATCATCTCCTTTCGGCTGCCGTTAATTTTCGTGCCTCACTCCGATAGAGTAACAGGCACCAGATAAACGTCTTCATGGAGTTCTTCCATGTTTTCAGATTTTGTTTTTGACTATCTCAGTTCGCTTTTACTGTGGTAGAATGCATCCTCTAGTAGAAGGCATTCTAGTATATTCTACAAGTTATAAAATTAAACTTTTCAAAAAAAGGAAAACTTGATATATCGTTAAAAAATTAAAAATTCATTACGAAATGACTCATAGAAATCGTAGAAAGTATTAGGGAAATATTCACTCATTAAATATGCCATTTATGCTGGTTTTACACACTTAGGAACACAACCATCCCTTAGGAGAAAGGTATTGTGACTGAAGATTCCATACCGACGGAATTTATTACAAAATGTTCAATAGAAGGATCTCATTACTCAGAAAAGATAGGGATAAAGTTAATGTACTCAAACTTATTTTGGCGCACTTAAGGCCACCTAGCCCCTTATGCATCTATATGGATAAATCATGTTTACGATATCCTAAAAACAGTCCACTATTCAAATAAGCTGGTAGTGTTGGATTGTCACATCGTTAGCATTCCTCCGACGTTTTTCAATTAAGGAAAAAGATGCTACTCTAACGACCTTTCCCTTCACTAGAAGGGCAAATGAAAGGAAAAAATAGTAAGGGATTGAATTAATATAACTACAAAACGTTCGCTAGCACGGCAAAAAGTGGTGTCAAAGACGGACGGACGACGGACTTCATCTATGAATTTGGGTACGTTCACTTTTCTTAATTTTTGACACAGCACTTAATAAGAGACGTATGACCACTACTTCTGAAAGACAATGCCACAGTTCATAGGAGGTTCCAATGTTAGGTCTCAAGGAAGATAAGAATACTCCAAGAGTCCATACGATTTTATTACACTTGTGGGCCATCAAAATTTATTCAGATTGCATGTAAGCTGTCAGCCACCGCATAGTGAGGAAACGATTTATCTTATCATTACTTATTTTCTTTAGATTTTAATCCACGAAAAGCACATAAAAGGGAAAATGTTATTTATGACCGACATTGAGGACGCCTTCTACCCAAGCCCTAACCAATATTGGAACTTAAACTTAACATCACCATCGCGTGAACAATATTATCAAGGTGATAGAAAATCGGACTAAATCTGCATGTGCAACGAAAGCCAGCTGCAGGTTTCGGCGAATTGGTCCAAATCAATTTCCTGCCACGGCACGAGGAACGAAAAAAAGGACAACAACGAAAGCGAACACGGGTCCGCTCGGCGATGAGGGCACGGGAGAAATCGAACGGCGGTCGGGAAGGGGAGAAGGGGGAGATAAGCAGGGTGAGGGACGGGAGCGCTGGTTGATCATCGCGGGGTTTTGCATGGCTTCGCCACGCGGAAATCGAATCGTGAGGGCTTGGGACGGCGGTTGCGGGAGGGGGGGAGTGCTCGTGGGGGATCGACGCCCCAGGACCATGTTTCCCGGCGAATTGCCGCTAATCCCACGGACCCAATCCGGAGATATGACTGCCGCGGAGGTCGCCGGGATTCAAAGGGCCTCTCTCTCCCCCACGTATGCACGCGCGGTTTTGTAGAGAGAGGCAGAGAGAGAAAGTCGCTCAGTCGGGGCCATCACAGTGCCTTCAGTCTCACCGACGGGCCTCCAAAGGGCGGTCACAATCTATGCTCGACCGCTCTCCCTCTACAACCCACAAAGGGCGACGTCATCGTGATCGTAAAACGGGTTTATCCCCCACCCACGCCCCATCTCCACTCTCTTTGTCGCTCCGCCCCCTCCCCAAATGCCCATCTCTGTGGTGCTCGATCCGATTAACATCGAGACGCGGAAATGCAATTTCAAATTTGGAAAAATTTGAGAGAGCCGCTTTTAAACTTCGGACGGTGGAGATAGCATTCGACGCCAGGGTCTACGGGAAGGAAGGGAATATTTTTACCTAGACCTGGACGATCCAATTTCCTGGGGGAAACGAATCGCTATGTTTTTTTATCACAGACTCCACGGAATTCCAGTTCGTTTCCACAAGTTTGTGAGCGAAATTGACGGGGTTCCAATATCAATCAAGGGCGACAACTTCATCCTTCCAATCGTGAATTCTCTCCAGTAGAGATACAAATAAAAAAAGATGGACCGCAGATGATGCTTTCATACGTTACGATAATGCCCTCTTAAAAAATAGATCCTTTCACATCTGCGAATGCACGACCACAATCGGGACGAAGTAAATTAGTTATAATGATATTTACTTTCATTTGATACCTCGTTCTTATTCCTATTCACGATGAGTAGAATATTGACACTTCATCTACTAGAATTTAACTTTTACCTACCTACACTCTGCGTATGCTACCAACACTTTCTTAGAAATTATTTTTGGTGCACCACGTTGTACAAAGTTACGGGGACAGTTTTGACCGACAAAAAGTAGGACATTAATAGCGTGGTAGCATTTAATGTACATGCATCGATAAAAGTAGATGTATTTGGCATCATAGCGTATTGTTAGTGTTACGCTCTAATACATTAATCGTTATTAAAGCATTCGGAAATAGATGCGTATCTAGATACAGATATTATTACTATTTAAGTAAAAAATCATTTTCATTAACTTAAGTGAAAAAATAAACAAAGCGACAAAGGAAATCACAAAAATGAAAAAAATGATGCTAGAATCTTGATCAAATCATTTAAGGTAATTACTTCGATAGTAGTCTGACTGAGTTCTGGGTAAATAAATTCAAAGAAAACAACTCAATTTGGTAGAGGATGGTATGAAACATAAATGGGGGACACATCACACTACTTTTAAGTTGATAGTATAGTTACTGGTGACCACAAGCTAAGATCCGCATAGGATTGGGGAATGTATGAATTTCTTCACAAATGATACTACTCTTAGACAACTCTCACCGATAGTATTACGATGCTGCGTTACGATTCAATCTTTTTATATGATCTAAGTTCGACAGAATTCACGCCATCCACGATAAAAAAAATACCAATGAAACTCTATTTCGACTGGACGGAGAGCGAGATTCCGCCACTTGATTACGTAATGCACCGAGAGAGGCCGTAACATGAAACCGTGCGCGGACGCTGAAGGATCTCTGGGAACACATAACAATTTTGTCCCATACTCCCCCTACTACAAAACGAACACGACCCGAATGATGAATTCCGACTCGAACGGGACGCCAAAACCCTCTCAAAACTGAATTTTACCTCCTAAAGATTAAATCCATACGTCCATCCCGCGCACAAGTCACAACAACAGGCGAGTCGACCCAATCATCGTCATATCCGAACCGTCCACTCCACCTCCATCCCAAACCTCCCCCTACCCTGATCCCCACCTTCCCAACTCAGCCAGATACACCGGCGACCTTCTGGGCGCCCGGCGGTCGGGAACGCTGCTACTGCTGATTAATCGCCACTTAGTCGTCACCACGGGGTCCGGGGAAGTGAGGAAGGGATGTGCAAGGGAAGGGGATGTGGGAGCGAGTACGCGTTCCATGGGTGACGGGCTAGTTTTAGATAAGGGCGGAGTGGAGGGATTATGAAGCCGAGAGGGAGATTTCCGAGGGGTTTTCGGTCCCACCCTCTCCACCCCCAGGGGATGGTTGCAGGAGAAAGGGTAAAAGGGAGAGTGCAGATTAAGGATCCTGTCCTGTAACAACCCCACCGGTGCTAATACTGCCACCACTGCTACTTCTACTGCCACCGCGGCCGCTATCTATCCTCCCTCCCGCTCCAACCCTCTCTCCCCCCGCGTGTACAAAGCCCTAAACTGGCGAAATATAGTATACCCAGCACTCCACCGACGTGAAGATGACGACGAAATGGATGGGTCGACTTCAATGAGGCAAATGCGAATGAAGAGTAAGGGAGCGCGGCAGAGGCCTTGACAGGGAAGTGGGAAATATTGGTGGTAGGAGAGGAGGAGGGCGGCAGTACAAGAATTTAGATTTAGGCATAGGGCTCATGGGCCTCGACGTGTCCAGAGTCATTACCATCGTTTTATTTGTTAGATCACCTTGTTAGCAAAAAAGTGTTGGTTTACTTTAGGGAGAGGTGCGGAAGTCAACTGGGTAGACTGCCGGGCTACAGACTGGTAGGCCGGGGCTCGATTCCGGGTGGCGCTTCTGCTTTACCTAAGCTGAGTGATTTTTTCGGGTTTCAGATTTTCCAAAGGCGATATAGGGTCAAAGGTGACATAGGGAAAAGAATTCCCCCCCACCCCTTGCCCTGATGATTTTAATGAATTCAACCCCTTGCCCTGACGCGTGAATTTTAACGTCACAACAAACTTCGCAATACTGTGGCTTTTGGTTACTCCAGGTATATGCAAATCCGTTGGAGTATTTCCAATCTTTTCAGATTCAGTAGGAATAAACAACTTCAACAAACATTTCAACCCAGTATGGGGTGAGGATAGACTTTCGAGCCCCTAAGTGGTATTTCGAAGCCATTATATTACGAATGAATGCCAGATAAAAACTAACATGCCACTGAAATTAGATTATTCGATTGACACCTAAGAGAATAAATATGTTGCGGACACTTGAGATGATCACAGGTATTATTGGACGATCGACTTCAGTTAGGACATGCCACATCAGTGTACTGGAGTGCAAAAGAAAAAGACTATTACACATTCACAGAGAATGTAGATATTCCTCTAGCAAAATTTACTGTATGAATTCTACTTGGCCCAAGTTACTTAAACCTATTACGCAAAATATTGCAACACAGGATATTTCACATTAGTCACTACTGAGAGATGGTCTGTCTTATGAAGAAAGTACAAAGAATGCATACAATTAATTCAAAGGTCTCTAAGTCTACTTTTGAAAACTCGTTATCACTGGATGAGTTAACTTTGTATTTCTTGAAACATTAACTCTGGGTGAAAAAATGCAAAGTTTACTTAATATGTATTTATACACACTATGTATATTGAAACGAGAACAACACAGCTCATAACGCGAGAAAATTTTCCTACGAACTGCATGAATTCACTTGATTCCCTTTCCTACCTCATAGATACAACCTTAAGAAGCCCGTGTACTTATTGATACAACTCTCTCAATATATTTCAAAATAGATTAAAATATGAAAGTTCTGTTTTTTTAGGCAGGGTGAGAGTGATGAGGATTAGGGATGCGGAAAATTGTTGGAGGAATAGGGAGTGGAAGAGCATGGGAGGCGTTGGGGAGGAAGAAGACATCTTTATAACGTGAGCGATATTGATTTCCTTTGTTGCGAAGAGACGGTGTATGGCTGGGCGAGTCTCCGTGGCCTAAAATGCAAATCATGTACGTCACGAATAAAAAAAATATGACGAGCAAAAACGCGACGAAAACGAAAGGCCACTTGTTTCAATGCCATGTTCAGCAAAGAATGAATAGATCAAATGAAAAATATATTTCCTCGACTATTTTTAAACCTAAAAGCTACACTTTTTGGGCGAATAAGACGTGTGAGTAACGTAAATAAAGAAGTAAAACGCTTCATAGCTTCGACAAATTTTAAATGAGTCACGAAATAGGTAATGGATAACATTTATTTCGCGTACAAATGGTTTAATATGCAAAGATATAATGCTATACGATAAATGCAATGCCTGATTGAATACATTATCTTACGAACCTGCCTACAGACAAGCGCTCCGGATACCTGATTTTATCAATAGTGATTTTAAATATAAAGCATAAACGAAGACAGGAAGAGAATATATACAAAATATTGTTCGAATATATGATTACGAATACCAATAGGTGAAAATACCATACGGAAAAACGCGGAAAATAATTATGTTTTTAGCCAATTTAATGGTTACACGTAGTTTTAACTTGATTGCACAAGTAGGTTTAATACCCAGCTGCCCTTAGTACTAAACATGGAGAAGAAAAGAAAATTCCTTGAAGAACAGTCGTGGAAAACCTTTTCGTTATAAATTTTTAGGCTCAATTTTATTCGGTACCCTGCGAGCCACCACCAGGGGGTGTATAGAAGGGGGTGATTAAATACAACTTGATGAGTTAAATGACCTGTGCAACTAGGTAAGATCAAAAAATTCTTTATGATGACTTGCACCAATTATTTAAATTTCTAAAAGAAATGCACGAAGTCCATTCAATTATTGTCTCCACTCGAAGAGAAAAACCCTGAACTGGACGTGAAAATATCACTTTGGTCAATTACCATCACATTTGGGCTGCGGCATGAGGATTTATATTTAAAACAAATGATTCATGTAAAATGCGAGAATTTATTAATATCCGAATCTTATATGCTAATGGATAAAAAACTCCATATTGGTCGTCGAGGAGTTTATAGATTGTATTTGCAATCCACAACCAAGTGAGTTATATTTTTGAACTTTTTCTGGCAACATGGTATTCCGGGAAATTGGGTACACATTTGTTTCATATTGGGTTTAAATAAACGAGGAAATCGAGAAAAACGATTGACACGGATAATCGGATTAGCGGTAATTGGATGACACAGATTTGTTTGGGCAAACGAAATTTGCTCCGATGGTTTTCATGTATTTGTAAATGAATGAAGCGGTCAAAAAAATTGATTTTTCTGATAAGTTTCCGTAATTAGGAAAACGCGATAAGGGGATGAGGGCAAGAGGGAACATGTAATAAGGTTAAATATTGACTCAGATTCTCGCAGTAGTTGAACTTTCGCTTTGTTTATCCGCGTTCCTGCGGCATTTGTCATCGGGATATCTGTCGTCTCTTATTTGTAAAGTGATGCACTTATATTAATTGAATGGAAGGAGAATTTCTGAGCCCACTTCCTACGTTTTCCACTCGGCAATAAAACAGATTATTGAAAACATTTATTTTTAACCGTGGACGACCATTTTCCCCAAAAGTCTGTCGAAGAGATGAATAAAATAATTCATGAAAAAATAAATCTATGGATTAATAAAGCTCAATATTCAATTTAATTCTTCAACGCCAAAATCGCATAACGATAATCTTAATTAGATCATATTAAGACAGCCCAATTATTACTTAAGCTGCTTGTTTGCTTGTCAACGTATGCATGCGGTGTTTTTAGGATTTAAAGTATGCATGGCGTTTTAATAGCTCCAGGTGGTTCGATGGGATATAAATTGTGATAGGTGGAAATATGCCGTTAACGTAAATAAGGAATAAAAGAGGTGCTGAGTCAGCTTTTGGGCCCATGGGAAGAGAATGATCCCTGTGAGGGAGGCAAGTGGGTTCCACTGTCAAGTGGGAGGAGAGGCAGCTGCCGATGGGAGGAGGAAACCAAGACGTTGGGCGGAGGGCCTAGGGGGATCTACAGCGCGAAAGAACGTCCCTCAAGCTCGTCATGTTCCGCCTATATACCCGTCCCCTCCCTATCCCTAACTCTCTTGCGAGAAAAAAGAAACCAAAGTGGGAGGACGGAGAAAACACTCCGAAATATGGCCATCTCCGAAAATAACTTGAGCCCCTAATTTGTTTTCAGGACGACTAAGGAGGGCCGGGAATGACAATTAGATGCGCGGCTAGTTGTCGATGGAAGCCTTAAACTTTAAAAAAGAAAGCCTTTCAAGCGCTTTCCACTTTATTCTTCTTAATATTTAAGTATGCACAAAACAATCAATGGCTAAATTCCAACCAAATGGCAATCATATCTAGTGGATATTTTTCTTTAGCTTATTGAAAGATGGTAGAATAGAATATCGGGGATACGGATTGCACGTTTTTATTTATTTAGCACTGATCGGAAAGTGGCACTTGACCATCACATCGGACTTTTTTAAAAAATGATATAACATTAAAGAAAACTACAAACACTCTATCTCTAGATAGAAGAAAACCGACCTAGGCGGAAATCGAAGCCAGGAACTCCGGGTTGGCAGGCGAGAACGTTACCCCGCCGCCACCTGGGCCGGCGAAGGCAAATGGACGTACCAAGTGGATAAGTAAAGATGAAAAGAATTTATTAAATGCAAATACCTAATATGCAGTGATTCCATACATCCTTGCAATGAGTACTGAGATCAATATGTGACTTGTCGACACGGCTATTTAAACCGACGCGCCGATCTATCCGTTTATATTTTCACTGATAATCAAATGCTCGTGGTAAGCACTTGAAAGCTTGAGATGAGTTTTCACTAATTTAATTACTTGGCTAGCTAAAGTCATTAGCTAACGTTTCGAATCCCAGATAAGGTGATTGATATTCAGACTGAGAAATTGTCCCATTTTTGTGCACATCAGTGGGTGACACCGCTAAAATAACTGCTCCAGCAATTTTCTTCGAGTTTAGGACCTTGGAACGAATTATCCTTCTACGAATAGCTTAAATTGCGTATTTATTAAATAAAAGCTTAGCTATCCAAGGTAAGCAATTTGAGAACTCGTGAATGGGAGGTGGAACCATTTAAATATTTTATAGCCAATTTTTTACACTTGATAACTTTCAGTACATCATTCAACACTTTATTCCAACAAAAGCTCATTGTTTGTCCAAAATATATATGAGGTAGACATCTTACGCTACGAAAGAGAACTCACCACCGATAAATATTGAAAACGCAGAAAAAAAAACACGCTAAAGTATCCTTAATGAGGCCTCAATTTTTCAGGCTGCGGGAGGAAACGAGAGCTGTGGGCGCTATATCGCGTTCCAAGTATCACACTAACCATCGCCGCGAATCACTGGGTGAATGAAGTTAATCCTCGCGGAAGAATTTGCATCAGGAGGTGAGGGTGGGGGCGAGGGTCGGGAGGAGGCGAGCAAAAAGAAATGCTAAAACCATAAGATAACTCAAAAACATACACCAGCAGACGTGGAGGTGTTGGATGGAACAAATGGGTAAGGAGGCAAGGGACCGAAGACCGCGGATCGCCAGGAAGACCACGGAAATATTTGTGAGACGGATTAAGAGGATGGAGGAGGGTGTACATACACAAAAAATGGGTAAATATGAGTTATGTGGGGTGGAGAGCGGGGAAAGGAATGAAGGTGGGTTGTAGAGAAGTGGAGGGATAGCGAGGTTTAAAGGGGGTTGCCAAAAATAGGGGGGAGGGTGGAGTGCTCCTCCCCCACTTCCCCCTAAAATAAAAAGGTCCCTTTGGCCGAGGAGCATGGGTATGGGGTGTTTGTGCGAGGATGAGAGGGACGAGAGAATCAGAAATATGGGGTGGGAAGAAGTGCAGGGGAGTTTTTCAATGTCGCGGCAATTACGGCCCCCGTACGGGTTTTAACGATTATTAACGAGTAGCACGGCATCCTGCCGTCTACCTCTCACTTTACACCACCGCCTCGTATCTAGTCCGCGACCCGAGAGGTGAAAAAAGGGAAATAATTTCTTTCTCACCCTCCTCCTACTCCTCACCTCTCTATTTCCCTCTCTCTCTCTCACTCCTTCCCTCCGTCGCCCCCTGCTTCGACGCGGGCGGATATGTAAACATACATAAACACATTATGTGGCCACGAAAGAGGCCACCATGCTTTCGTACTTCAACACGCATTCATTACTGAGGGGTTTGGGCGGGGGCGCGGTGTGAACGACGATAAAGAAAATTACGGCGGAGGCTCTCCTTGTGGCACTTGGTTCGCAAGCGGGTGAAGGAGGGATGGAAAGTGGGGAAGTGGGATAGGAACGGCTGTTAGAACGGTGTTCGGTGAATTGGGCCCCCGCAAAGGTTTAGGGAGGGTTGGCTGGCCGTATTATGCGCGGTCGAGGTATCGGAAAAGAACGTCTTCATCGGTTTCACTCTCTCTTTCTTTCAAAGTCTCAAATTCTCGATCATCATCGAGTTTGCACTACTGCGCCATTTTCAACGGTAGACCTCGTAAAACTACGGTGTGCATTCAAAGAGGTCCCTTAGGCCGAGGAACATGAGTGTGGGGCAGTTACAGTGCGGACGATTTGGATATGCCCTTTCTGTGTTGGGAAGTCCTGAAATGGGGTTTGGCTTTATGACCAATTTTCTGAAATGGAGATCTTGAGACAAATGAAAAATAAGGAAAGGAATACAGTTTCTAGAATATAGGATAATGGTAATAGAATCATTGAACCGAAGCTCGGAGAAATAAAACTTCATTTGGGAACGTTATGAATAATGATACTATCACCAAGGAAGAACTTTGATATGCCACTGAATTGCAAGAAAAAACTAATGCACGTCGTTGGGTGAAGAATTTCTTCAATACATCGATGATAGCTGAACCATATCCTTCGGGTCCATCGGTTACCCTTAGGTAAAAATCAAGTCTTGAATATAGACATCATGCTATTTCCATAAAATTATGTAAGTTTTGTATGTGATGTGGAAGTTTATTTGTATGTGATGTGGAAGTGTTATTTTATGTAAGAATATTTTGTCTCCTATCTGTTTCTCTAGTACGTGAAGGTATGCATTTTTCGTTGTAAGTGTGATCATTGACCAAACTTGACCGTTTCCACCAGAAAAATCGCCTAGCTGCAACGTTATTCTTAAATAAATAAATAGTAAATAAATTCATAATTTAAAAACAGAAAAGAATTAGAGGAAAACCTCACCAAAAGTAGCTGAGAATGAGATTGCTTAGTTTACGAGATATAAAATGTTATATGAAGGTTTGTGAGAGAGTGCAAATTTATGAGCATGCAATGGATGCAGGTACGCATAATTTCCATGCATTCGGAAAAGAAGTTTCGAAGTGATAGAGAGTTCAGGAACAGAGAAAATTGAAATTTCTGAGAAAGGCTAAAAAAAAAACTTCCTGCTCATTCAGTTAAGATCATTTTATGTGTTCTTATACAGCATGCCATATCCAGTCACTTCCCAATCCTCATCGAGAACAAAAATATTCTTTGCCTCGTATTTTGCCCCACAAACATATGCATTGATACTGTCATCCTTTAAGTTTGAAAATCCGTAATATTATGGCAATTGAGGGCACAAAAATGATTTTGAAAGATTGTGGGTACATTTTATCGCGATCATATAGTATGTCAAAGACAATTCGATTAGGAATGATATTCAAAAAAAGCAAATAACTGTAACGCCAAGCGCCGAAAATCGTTGAATTCAATACCAAAAAATATTTCCAATTGTTTTGTTTACTAAAATAACATAGAATATAATAGTAGATAAAAAGAGCTAAAACAATAATATACATTTCAAGTAAATGATACACGTGAAAAATGAATATTTGCCGTAGCATATTTTTTGAGAATTTATAACAACCATGGAGTTGATTTTACGTTGAAGCTTACAAATATTTAACTTCAAAGCGGAAATATGGTAAAGCAATATTTGAAATAAAACATAGTATTCATGTAAAAATACAACGTTAAAAATTATTTCAAATTTAAACAGCAACATAGTAAGCCCAAAAATTCAAGGATATTTTTTTATTAGTTGAATGTTAAATACTCAGCAGTTAAATTCAATATTTAAATTGGAGCTTGGAAATTGGTTTTAAAGGTGATATTGGAATGTGTCAAAGAGAAACCAGAGGCAGCTGATAATGAGGATCGTATCTCAGAAAAAACGACGGCTTGCGGATGAAAGTATAGGAATAGATCATACGATACCAGATACATTAATAATTTTATATTCTGTCAGGAACTCAGTACTATGAAATAAAAAACCTGCCGCTTTTGTTCACTGTCATCGTAACATGGACTCAGGATACATAAACAACCATACCCCTATGGAAGATTAATTCAAGAGATAACCTTTAAACGAGTGCAAAATATCACGCTTGTTAGCGTGATGTAAAGATGAAAAGGTAGCTTTTAACACTTTTACAGTTATTACAGAAAATATGATACGGAAATAAATACAAAAATTTTAAGGTACTGCAAGAAGCAAAGAACATAAAATATCATTAGGAGGGTAGGAAAAGGCATTAAATATTGGCTTAATTATTTCCTCGCCTGAAAATACGGCTAGTCTTCTGCAGACAGAGGAATGAATTAAACAGAGCAAAAATTATACATTATCTGCGAATTCACCTTGAAACAATTGAATAACTTATTGAATAGTAATTGCAGATGACCTTCATCAATTAAATCATTTTACAAAACAATAAATCAGAAGATATTGCGAACATATGTACCTACTAAGGCAATAGATACAAATATCTCATTTGAGTGTTTTTTCAGTGAATTTATTCGCTATTAATTTTTGTTAAAATACCATAAGTAAAGTTTTTTACTCCTACGGAGACCGGAAATTTGACAAGCCACAAATGTTCCAGATTTTTCTTGATAAAAATAAAATTTAGCCTGAAACAATAAAATATATTTACCCAGGTTGTTCATTGCCACTTTCACCTCATAAAGAACACTAAATAGTGTACCAGAATATATATACATATATATACCTATATATTTATAAACAAACACACACACTGACGTGCTATCAGATTATTAGAGCCAATGTGATTCCTTTAATGCAGAGACACGCTGATTGGGGTAAGAAGGGGGCTTTGTGGTGACAAAAAATACAGGAGGCAGGAAAAGGGCTTATGCAATTAAACCCAGTGGGTGGGAGACAAAAATGCCACAGACATGAAATAGGGAAAATAGGTATTAAGGGCATGAGTGAAGGCACGTGGGATTTATTTTCGGAGATGTTGAGGAATGGGAGTAATATCGATGTGCACCGCAGTTCTGTTCGTCGCATAACGACCGTGGGAGACACCACATATACATATATCGCACAAGAGTAATTAATGGAGCCAGGGAAAAAAAGAAATCTGTCATAATCATCATTTACGCGTCAAAAAATGAAAACAAATGCGATCAGTTGTGTGGATAAGCCATCATTATCCTTCTATCCGAGAGTTTGCGGAAATTAATGGGGCCAGGGAAATGGGTACCTCTGTCTTTTTTTTTCGACCCTCCAAAATATTTCCTACAGCCATGCCCCAAATTTATTACGCGTCCCGTACACGAATGAAAATTAAATTAAAAGTGAGGAATGGAGTTTTAACAAAATTTTCTCCGGGATCATGTGGACCAGTGGAAGATTAAAGAGGGAGAGAAAGGGATCCCCAATTTCCATTCATCTCGTTGTTGTATTTTTTTGGTAGCGGAATGGAATCCTGAATACAAAGAGAATTTGAAACACCCTTATTCCAGTGGAACGTTTGAGAAAACTTTTGTCATAATAACGGTCTTGAAAATTCGCCGGACGACTCTAAGAAAAAGGGAGAATGATGCAACATAATGTATGTAACAGAGAAGAGCTTTCCTGAGAGAACTGCCTTCCTACATTTTGGTATTTTTGAAATCTCAGACTTCCGGAGAGACTAATTGTTTTTCAATTTAATGAGAACCTTTTGACATCGCTGAAGGAAATTTTTTAAATAATTATCAGATGAATATAACATACAATTAGCTAGCAACTAAACATATTTTTGCTTTCGGGTAAGAGTAAAAAGATAAAATTAAGGGTTGAGCTTTGATTAAAACAAGAATTGAGGACTTCTTAAACGTGTATATTGAAGAGATGCGCTAAACGTAATTAAAAGCATATCCTAGCACAAAACCTTTTCGCAAATGAATGTCGAAGGAAATAGGCAAAACCATAAAGGAAATTAATCAGTTGAACAGGTAATGGGACACTTAAATGTCCGGGGTAGAGGATAAATGAAGAAGTTAACTTAAATAATAAATAAAATAAGTATGCGTAAAATCATCAGAATATTGGCAAGACGAATGAGATATTTCCCAGGGTTTAAAGCTGCCTTGAAATATAATAGATTATCATGAAAACATACTTTAAGAACGAGTTAAAAAACAAAATATTTTTCCAAAAACTCGAAGCGGCTGAAATCCGCTTTACAGATTGAGGGAAAGTCATGGATAATTCGGGCATGCGACCACCGTCCTGGAGATGGCTCGCGTCGGATAAAACCCTTATTCTCTCCTGCTCGAGAATGATAAAATGAAACCTGTCCGCGGGAACAAGGCGGCGCAAATTCCTTTGGCTGAAATCTCTTGCTTATGAGACAAGAGGGTTTCGGGAGATAGGGGAAATTCCTGTGGTCTGGCGTTCCATCCTCGCCGAGCCTTAACCCCGAGACCGCAGACTTCGTCGCAAAGGAGTTGATACGGGGGGCGGGGGTGGCGAGAGGGGCCACTTAGGCCGAGATCCTCGGGGCGTGCTCGCAACCCCTCTGGCAGGCGCGAGGGGATGAGGGAAGATGGGAAGTGAAGGCGGTGCTTCCCTGCCCTGGGATGAAGGTTTTGCGACTTTGCGCTTCCTCTCCTCCAACCTTTTTCCTCCCGCAGTATTCTCCCGCCTGAAATTGCGGCGACCCGCAAGGCAATCAACCACGGTTGCGCAACTAAGGCAACCCGGGCTAAAAGGATGTGTGATCAGGTTTTCGACAGGGATAGGCAGGTTGGGGTTGATAAGGAGTCTTGCAGCAGAAGGCAACCCAGGTTATGATTTCAAAGAGTCGGTGTTCATGAATTTCCCCATGTCTTTTCCGCGCTTCCCGGGCCACAATTTTAGTATCCCAACAAAGAAAACCATTTCTGTGAAGGCAAATTTTCAAGGCGATCGTACGCCAATGTTCCGAGTGGTTCACCACCAGAACAGTGGATTTGGAAGGGGTTTATTGCAACATTTTCCATTACTTGCTACTCAAATAACAATGCGCCTATTTAGGAACAGGAATTTTGAAATGATCATACCTTTGCCATTTCCATTTTCTAAAGGATTTTAAAACATAAAGCTGATTTTTATATTGCTAATATTTAAATATACCATTCATTTCAATATTTTGAACGCGATTATTAAATTTCCCCGTTATTTTTCCGGTTGCCACCGTTTTGAGACCTGTGACATCCCTACTACAAGGACGACTGTACTGGTGAATTTTTCGAGGAGCTCATTAAAAGTTGGACAGACCCGCTGGGAAAGCTTCAGAGTGCTCAAAACTAGGAGCGGTATATTGCCGTAAAGAACTTAGACTGGCGCAACAGCATCGAGATCAGACTTTGTGAGAGATAACGTATGATTTATTGAGCACTTCCGATCCTACACCAAACAACACCGGTGAAGTCGGCAAATGACTTGTTCGTCAACAAAGGCTTACAGTGACTTCAGCACAATAAAATTTAAAAGAGTACCTGGAGAAAAAATTCAATCATATGTGGCAGATATTTAATCCGTCACCAGGAGGCTGAATCGTCACCTGACTTTTTCAGCCGGAGAATCATCATCTTAAACTATCAACTGGAAAATTGACCATTTTCACTTGGCAGTCATATTTATACTTTTCGATAACTACTAAATATTCATAGTATATATTTTGTAATATATTTCATTAATTTGCATAGCATTTTAGCATACATGTTCATTAACTATCCACGCCATTTTGAGACATATCTGAAATCAGGGTATGAAACATGGCAAGTAGGTTGGTCTGAAGGCAAAAAGAACTGTACCATTAACGTTTAAAATTTTTGTGGGTTATTTTAAGGTGTTTTTCCATATCTTATGATTGTGGAAAGTATAGAAATCATTTTTTAATAAAACTACTATTACTTTGAAAATTTGTTCTTTATCTTACTCGAAAAAATCTCCCCAACAACGCTCAAAATGAAAAATTAAGCTACAATAAATACACAACATTAGTTAGCATACAAGACATTCAGAAATAATGAAATTCATGACGTTAGCCGCGGGATACATATTCTAACCAATATAATAAAATGAATGGAATTACTCTTAAGTTTTCTTCGCCAAAATTATTTTGAATTAGAATATTTAAAAATGATAAACTTAAATGATAAAATTATTAGGGGTATTTGTAAAAACATCCCTCTACAGATGGGTGCACGTAATCAGCTATTTAAATGAGTAAAATGCAGTGGGAAAATTTTACACCCTAGCTCAGGCGGAGTTAGAGCCGAATTAAAAACCTTATCTGATGCATGACGCTCCAACGCTTTCGCCCGTAAATGACATACTATACTCTTACGGCATTACCAGCTTGACTATAGATCTGAAATTTAGTTGAGCCTAAAGCAAAATTCAGAAATATAAATAGAATAAAACTTAACTGAGACAGGTAGAGCGCTTAAAATTTTTAAATGTTTTATATTTACATAATAAAAAGACCTTCATTCATTTTTACTGCCTTCCCCGAGCTGATACATCAGAATGGGGACTGCAGTACTTACACCATTCATGTACACACACACACACACACACATATATATATATATATATATATATATATATATATAGATATATATACATACATATATATATATATATATATATAGATATATATATATATATACATATATATATATATATATATATATATATATATATATATATATATATATGCATTTAAATTGAGAAGGTAGGAATACAAAGACAAGGGTTTTAAGACATTGGTGCAACCATTTAATTCGGTAACTTTTGATTATTAAGAAAATAATATAAGAGTGAACAAAGTACCCTTCGTCAAGTGAAAAACTATTCCTGTACTTGGACTAGGCATAATGCAATTCGACCCGGATGGTTCTTATACGAGAATAACACAATACTTGGATGTGCTCTCATTAGCTCGGCATTTAAAACCTCAGGGAATTATATTTTTGAAAACTCCATAATAATACCTTGGACTACTTTGTAAGCAAGTTAAAAATTTCCATACTTATACAATCACAGATATTTGATAAAATTTTTGCCCGCAGATTTTCACGGAAAATCCATGCTAATTCATTTACCCCTTGAAAGGTACTTGAGTGTGTATACACACATAGAAAATCATAAATCATCAGAGTGTAAAAATCTTTCGCCTAGATCGAGATCCCGGTCAGGGCGAATTGTTTTTACACTCTGAAATTGTTGTATAGTCTCAAATTATTCCGTCAAAGTTAAGCAATAATAATAAACGGCTGTCTTCGTCTCAATATATCTCATCTTTGGACAAATTCCGCATATGTAACTTATAGTATCTGGCTTGGTTCATTACTTACTTCCAGTTGTATTCATGACAATACGGAGTGGGAAAACAGCTCTTACCTGAAAAGAGAATAAAATGAAATAGATTATAAAACTGAATTTATGAGAGAAAATATCGCTGAAAAATTTGCATAATTAATTTAAGCATGGTAATGTAGGTGCTAACGGTTCTGAAACGTGCTTGAAAATATTTCAGGACATTGAATAAAAAAATTTGATCGCACTAACTTTAAATCGAGAAACACTGCTTTTTGTTCCTGTCAAAAAAATAAACATTCCTATTTTATAGATAATGATGTACTTCTATGGCCCATCTATTATTGCATTGTAAGGAAGTTTTTCCAGGAGAAAGCGTTAAAGAAGCAAAAAAAAACATGATCACATTCTCTGCTTCGGAAAATCCAATGTAAATTAAGTAAAAGATATCATAGCTTCATATACATGTATGTATGTAGCCAATCATACCGCTGCGTTCAACCGGATTAATAGTGCAATAATGAATTCACATGAAAACATATCCTACAGGGCCGCGAAGGGTTTTCTTGCCTAGGGATTCTCGGCTCACGGTTTCGATCGCACTGAGTTTCCATTAACCGCGTGGTTGGCAAAAATGAACCTTTCTCGAATGTAATTTGAACGCCACGCGGCAGAAGAGAAGAATGTGACGCTGGGAGAAATAAAACGGGATGAAATTCCGAACGGAAGTGATTGACGCACACGTAAGCACACTTCAGTCCTTCCTAAGCTCCTGGTTTTGTCCACGCGCACTCAGAGCCCTGGAGTACAACACATGAGTATCGAGAGATGCATTTAGAAGTTCCACACCGCGTATGCATACTTTTATGTGCGAGGTTTTGAATTCCAAAGGCTCACGCGTAACCACGCATTCGGTAAAAACGCAACGGGCGTACGGTCCCTTCTAAATGAGTGCGATATGCGGAATGTGGATATGCCTTTCCAATGCTTAATGGAAAGGTATTCCAGAAATTAGCCGGAAGAGCAAAGGAATCGAAGCAGACGCACGTCAGCCAGCACGGTGAAACAATAATAACATCGAGATGGTAAAGCATGTCGCTGAGTGGAAAAAAAACTACCACCGCTATTTCCCGCAACATATCATGAATTCATATTACGATATGAGGGAAAATATCAATAGCTAGTGAATGAAGCCGCATAAAAGTGCGCATGAAATCCGCGCAGAATATGTTTTATCAACACGCGGAATCAGGCAGTAAGTAATAAAAATAAGGAAGCCCTGAATTAAAAACTTGCAGCGGAATTGATGATTTAACATATATTAACATCAATTGTTCGTCAGATATACGCGGACGACGTAAACTTGTTTATCGGTAATATTAGGATTTTATAAAAAAAATCGAGCGTTTTTGCACCACCGCAACGGAATTAAGATTTTCATTATTTATGGACTTATGGGAGGGCAATTTTTCTACACCCTTTAGCGGGATAACCTCCGGGGTCGAATTCCGGATTGATAGTTGAAACCTCAATTTTGACTTGAAATAATTCCTCCTTAATCCAGGCTGGTCTTCTTTACCCTGTGCTTAAATGACTACCAGAACCTACAGAAAATTAGCAATGGGTGTTGGAATGGCATTCCTTCCCTTAATGAAAAAAATTTACTAGCCATTCATATAAGAGATGAGCTTTACTCTATTCAATAGTAGTCCAAACCACAAGTCAATGAGAGCAGACACCCTTTGAATTAAAGCGTGCCTAATCATCTATTTAATCCAAGGTTGGTACATTTTTTGTATAATTGGCATCAAAACGTAAAGGCATTCGAGTATATGAGTTGCCTCTTGTATATAGCATTGAGATATACTGGTATTTTCAAAGTCAAAAAATAAATATACGATTTTAATGGAGCATTGTAGTGTGGAACATCAGTTTGCGTTTTGTCAGGAGTGGCAAAATGTGTCGTTGTTTAGTCTGTGGCCAACCAAAACCTAACTTAAACGGTAGAATTCCAATAATAAAATAGTAATATAAATACTAAGGTCCGATGATATCGCTTACCACGAGAAAACGATCCTTTCGGCTGACCAAGGCCAACGAATCAGAAACTTTTAATTCACTCTTTCTTTACGGGGAGGATGGGGGAATGGAAAGCGATTTTATGGCGATGACTTTCGTTCTAAAAGGCCCCACAACATTGTTATTTCATGAGGTTTTTCAGTCACGCCATCAACCCGCGTGAGAACGGGCGCGCACAAATCGAATTACAGACCGATGAAGGGAGGGAGACAGAGAAGAAGAGAGAGTGAGCGAACGCAAAAGAGAGAGACGGAGGGAGAAGAGAGGGGAGAAGAACGAGAATGATGGTGAAGCGAGTAAAGGCCGGAGGTCGAAGAGCGACGAGAGGCTGCTACATCATTATTACTATATCATATTTACCAACCAGAAAAAAAAGACAAATAGGGCCACGATGAGACAATTGAGCGTTCTTACCCAGCTTCAAGACAGAATGGGCAAATTATATCACGGTTCTATAATGGGATATATTAATTAGTTTTTGCATAAGGAGCAGAACGAGTCAAATTTAAATTCCTCGTCCTGGACTGGCTATTAATCTTGCCTATTTTGAGGACACTGCATCAGTGGCTACTTTTACTGATGGTGGGCGAAAAACCTTGAATACTTTGAATTATTTTCGCCTTAATAAAACATAATATAAGATAAAAGTGCATTTTTGTAGCGAGGCCGCAGCCGAAAGTTTTTAAAGACTAAAGACAATTTATTAAACAAAGATTTACTTTGCTCTAATTTTAAGTTTAATTTTTGCGAATTAAAAATAATCAATTATACTTGTCATTCAACGTTTCTTGTTTTAAGGCATTAATGACATTTATTTCTGAGATAACCGTATTATGCTGATTCACACACTAAGTTTGTCAGTGATTTCTTTTAGTACACTAATACATTCCATTGAAATCTTTTGTACAAAACTCCAGGGAATAATAAATATTGAATCACCACTAGGTACATGCTACTAGCCGTCTTATGTACCTGATGAGGATGCATTGCCATTGAAACGCGTCGTACATAAATAATAAATCTCCATGGAAAATTATGATTTTTACTTCGGAATAAGTTTAATTTTCAAACATTAGAGATTTTCGCTGCTTCTCTCATCTAGGACAATAGGTTAACATTGATTTCAATTATTATTCAGCGTTTTTCAGTTTAACGATATTAAAATTGGCCATTTACCTGATTAATGTGTAAAATATGACAGCAATTAATGTGTGCCAACTCGAACACCATTTTGATTTTTGAATGAACGCACGCTGTCATCCCAATTTTTTCGCCACGCCTTGAGCTCTTCATTTGAAAATATCATAAAATTCCCATCCCTATTATCTCTACTTTTATTAAATCAAATAAAAAACTCAAACAGCACTTGTTGCCAACAGTTAACTGAAAATGTTAAACAGTAATACACTTTTATATATTTCATAATGTTCTCCTTTCAATTTCACGTGAAAATCTATTTCCATAGAGAGCATTGTATTAGAAGAATTTTCTAAACTCAGTATTCGCGTATAAATTATCGAGGTTTTTGACTCCGGCGGAGTTAATCTAAAAATGACGCTAAAATTCTCGATGATTCAACCCTTGCCCAGGCAATTCCCAAATACATAGGAATTTTAGTGGAACCCTGCCTCATGAGGCCTCACTGGTTTATGGACTTACATTACCGTAGCCAAAGCACCTTGCCTATCTTGCAAAGGACCCATATTTGAAACCAGAAGGCCATTGTGTTTAGAAATTACAACCCTTACCCATGTTGGATAGTCAAAAAAATGATACTGGTAACACAATCCATTCAATTTCAAAATAACGGAGCCAACATATGACTGGAAAAACATTCGAAGAATTCTCCTGCAACTGATTGAAGTGGACTTATCCCATGTACACGGAAAAGTGGTGTAGACCAGAAACGGGTGATCTAAAGGTTATAACGAAAGAAAACAGTGCGAGAAGGAGTGGTATGAATCCAATAAAAATCGTAAACCTAATAAAAGCGAATGGACTTTCAATTCAAGAGGCCGTGTGTGGCAGAGGGCCGGGTAGGGAAGGGAAGAACGCGGAGAGGATAGAGCGAGGATAGGGACGTGCGTGAGAGAGATGGCAGCGATGTCTGAGGGCATGAAGGAGTGGAAAGGGATGAAGGAGGAGAAAGGGGGGCGGGAAAATGCCACGAAGGGGTGGGTTCGAGAGAAACACACTTTTATTGACGTTCAGCACGCAGGAAGATACACAAAACGACGGTGCTCCGAGGCTACAGCAGCCCATAAAAAAACATGAAACGAGTAATACCTGTGCTCCCATAAAACAATAGTCAAATTGCTAGACATGAGGGGAAGGAATGAAAGAACCAATCTAAACAACCGGGAATGCAGGCGCAATACGCTCAATAAGAAAAGTTGAGGTTAACACGAGCAAAACGATTATTCAAAATCGCTCACACAGTGGGGAAGAGCGTATATGCTCCATCTATCAAAATAGCATAAAACTTCAATAAACATTGAGCGTAGAGAAAATAATCAACAACACGAATGCTTCCTAGGCTACTTAAGATTCCTCACAGGAAGTCAAAAAAATGGAACCAGCTAAGCCAAGGCCTCCATAAAAACTCTACAGCGCAAATAAAGTACCCATGCGAAATGAAAATTGGTGGATTGGATAAAACATTCGACTTTTATCCATGGCATCACTCTCCCAACATTAAACGTTTAGCGAAATAAGATGCGAGCCTTTCAAACATAAAAAAAGCTTTCCGAAAATTGAACGTCTACCTAGCTTGGAGGCCAAAAACTCGTTCTTAGTGCATTTGAAAGTCAGTCAATTTGTCAGTAAGTAGTTTTCCCGTACGTACGTTCATCTAATACCTTTTGAATTAATTTATTTATTCAGTATTAGTCCGAAAACATCACATTTCGGCCTTTACATTGAACTATTAACAACGATAACAATGGTCATTTACAAACACCCAAGCTCTAGATGGAGGGAAACTCACCCAGCCGGGAATCGAACCCGCGACCCTTAGAATGCCAGACGAGGACGTTACCCCCCCGCCACCGGGGTCAGACTCTATTAAATTATTGAATTGAACTATTGAATGTCAATATTAAGTACCAGTCAAAATATTTTTGCCGTCGTGAGAGGACATTCCGGTTTGTTGCAGTATCACAGAGGGATCGAAGTAGAAAAAAGTGTAATTAAGAAGATTAAATGAATATTACACAGATCTCATATTTCCAATCAGAATAAGTGATGAGAAAGGTTGACCCAAAGAGGTGTAGTCACAGAAAAGCATATATACCACAAGAACCACAGCTTAGTGTCTCATTCGACGAGAAAGTAAAATATTTTTTCGGTCTACATACGTCGCCTATCTACGAAATGGAATTAAAACTACTATATCCCGCTAACTCCGAAAGTCGAGAGAAATTCTTTGATGAAGGAAACCAATATGCACACGCATTTAAGTCATCTCAAGAGTCTACCGTCCCACGTCCAACGTACGGTTTCAGTAAATACTGAACTTGAATTGTTTATCTTACGAATGGTAATATGAACGGAATATATTTTAAAGTCTTAGTGACTCGGAGACCAAAATTTTGTAGCTACGTCAAGGTACCAATGCGCATTCAGTACATTTCTACATTCAACCACGAAAAATTATGCAATATACTTGAAAATTGAAAATGAATCGGCATAGACAAGCAATGTATAAGCGTTGATGACCAGCGACTAAACCAATGACTAAGACCATACTATTGAATTCGCAAGGCCTCTTTTCAGAACAGGATTTATATGTTAAAATATGAAACAGCAATACATTTTAGGAGGAATGCCACCTGACATACTATATTCCATCATCAAGTGAAGCTAGCATAAGCTGGGTACATGTGAGAGAGTAGCTTTTTTTCCTCTACGGATTAGGCACGCCGGCTCCTTCCTATATTTCCTCTCGAACCACCTCGATCAAAACGCGTTTACCGAGGGAGAACTTGCAACAACAAGAAAACACTCAGAAACCTCCGAAAAGACGGCCGCGCGCACACATTACCCGGAAAAACACCCAAAAACGCTCCAGACAATTCCGTCTCCCCCTCCTCCTGCGCCCCGAAGACCGTCGCCTCAATCCACCTCGTCTTGGTCCCGATCATCCCCCACCCACGCGTCCCCCTTTCCCGGACACATACACCCATTCGGATCCCTCCCCTCATAAGTGCCCTTCTCTCCACACCCCTCACCCTCCCTTCCCTCCCGCCACTCCTTGCCCTTGGCGGGTGGTTTCCCCGAAAACAACCCCTCCGAAGAGAAAGGGAGAGAGAGAGCGCGAAACTTAAGCGCCGCAATGGGAATGAAAAATCCATCGGGCCAAAGCCATCACTTCGGAGGGTCTAAGGGGAAGAAAAAAGAGGGTGAGGGGGTGAACACGGTACGGCCATTCAATCGATGGGCAGTTTTGGGGCTTAAGGGCGAGGAAATGGCGGGGCGAAGCGTGGGTGGGCCGGAGGGCGTAATGGAAAGACATGTATGGCCATGAGAAGGAAAGTGAGAGAGAGAGAGAGCGTAAAAGGGCGAGTATGGGACATGAGAAGAGGGTAATGGTCGTTTACAAGAGGGAAGAAGAGAGAGAGAGAGAACAAGATGGGGTGACCGAAAGTACCGTCAGAAAGAATGATGATAAAGAGAGAGAGGGGAGGTTGAAGGATATGAGAGGATGTATGCCCACAAGAAATTTGCACCGAGCAAAAAAAGGAGCAATGGAAATTCAGACGGACTAACAAACTCTTGTATTGTTCGGTTACCATGAAACCCTTCCGCTAACAGACAAAGCCAATAAAGGTATATATAGGAGACCAACCCAGATACGGAATTGTCTCAAGCCACCCAGCGGTTTGATCCTCATCAAAAATTCCAAGTAATTTCTTCCAAGAATGGACACGTTATTCATATCTGTAATAACATGGAACTAGTTGGCAATATGATATACAATAATTTTCCAATGTATGTTATGGCTCCAAAGAGACTCAATGATACACCGCAAAGATTCTAATTCAAGAGACAAAAATTCTTCTATCTAAAGTACGGTTGAGTTAGGCAAAATGAAGTAAAAGGAGTTAAAGAAATAATATATTGAGACGGGCAACAAATGAAGAAAAAGAACCATGGTGGAAGACGCAATGCGAGGATGAGGAAAGTTTGCAGAGGAAGGGTGAAATTGGTGCGCTATACAGCAAGGTTAAATCACTATCGGGCAGTAAGAAGGGAAGATCTATGCTAACATTTAGAGATAAGGCGGGTAAGATAATAGTTGACAACAGGAAGAGATGGAAGGAATATATAGAGGAACTGCAGAGAAAAGAATTAAAACAAACAAAGTTAGACATGGAAAAGGAACATGACGTTGAGGAAGATGGCTTAGATTAAGGCATACAAAAGGCATCAAGAGAGATGAAACTAAATAAGACGTGGGGGTGGATAACATTCCTGCGGAACTACTTGAAGGTTTAGGAAAATGTGGGAGGAAGAGGCTATATGGGCTGATACGCATTACCTATGAGGAAGGAATCTGGCCGGTAAACTTTGTGAGATCAGCATTAGTTCCCATTCCGAAACAATATATTTCCTATCCTCTCAACCAAAAATCAACCAAAACCTCATCCCGTCTCGATTAAGTTCGGTGTCATTTAATAAATCGTAGCTGATTTTTCAGGAGAAAATTCCAGATTATATACTATAGGTCGCAATGCTTGGCAAACAAGTCAAAAAATATCAGATACAATATGCACATAAAAAAACTACTACCGCAGCCGTAGTTTTTATTGGAAATCACTATATCGAGGATTAATTAGTATCCCGAGATTGATTTGGAACTTGCACAAAAAATATTCGTCATCTCACAATATTTCCATTAAAAATTGAATTTTCAACGGAACCTTGCAGTAGATAAGTTACTAAAATAAGTTATCAGCTAAACGCATAATAATAATTTGCACAATAGAAGGAGTGATAGGATTACCCGAACATCAAACTTCATAAAAAATCTTTAAATGTCGGAAGAACTTATCCTAAAAAAATTATTTCCTCAAATCACGGAGAAACTTTTAGAGACGATTGTTAGAAGCACTTATAGAGAGACGGACATTCATTTCATACAAACCAGGCATGTCATCAGGTGGCCAAGGGAACGAATGATATAAAGAGATTACAAGGGCTAATGACTTAAAAAATTTGGTGAAATTCAAAGAGTCTTCTAATACACCAGGGGATACACTGAGAAATTATTTCTCAACTTCCGGTGGAGAAACCTGCCCAGTTTTGGTGTAAAGGCAACAATTTGAAACGGTTGCTTTTCGATAATGACGCGAGGAGGCTGAATGATGGACACTTACTGAAGATCACCCATCCTCTCTAAACCCTTCACAACTTTCCTTCTAGGGGGCTTGAGACATTTCGGTAGGCACTCGAAAGGGAAGACACTTTCACTTGTCCTGTTTTGGTTCCTTTCTGACAAGAAAGCACTTAAGATGGGAGGATGAGAGAGGGAAGGAGAGAGAGGGAGGATAAAAGAGAGGTGTGCGGGACGATGGAAAGGGGAAGCCCGGCACTGATGGAATGACTACCTAAATTCCTCTCCGTGATGGCCTCGGATTTTCGTTAATTTATTTCGGCGGAAAAAATATCGCGAAAAGGCGCCTGCCATGCCTACTCGGAGACGCGGCTCGTCCATTCCACTCCGAAGGGGGAAGGACTCCCCCATCACCTTCCCGTTGGAATGAGGAAAGAAAGCGAGCAAATGGTTTTTGACGCGGGGCGAAGCGACAGTGAAAGATTAAGGAGCCGCTCTATTTTTTTCGGAGGGAAAAGAAATACACACACACACAAGGGTTCCCCATTCCCTTCTCCCCCTCTTAACCCTCGAGAAGGGAGTGAAGAGGAGTGGAGTGGTGGAGGGAAACGCGAAACTGTGAATTTATATATTTCCCTCATCCTCCTGCGTTGGCAGGGAGATGATTTTTTTTCACACCGTCGAGAGGGAAAAGTGTGGGAGTCTCCGGAACGTGAGAAATGAAGAAATCGTGTTCCGATAGCTACTGGAACGGGGGTAAGGGATGGGGCGAGATCGGAGAGAGAGAAAAAAACCCACAATGCGAATTCAAAAGTCTCCACTGTGCCCCGAGGGGAAGGGGGAAATACGAGAAAAGTTTTGATTAAATTGCATTAATCAGTTTTAAGGAGTGCATGACGGAGCTTACAATACCGCCAATCCATTGCTACTCTACTAGGTATGGGTTATGAAACGATTTTTGTATGTAATGTCTCCCTTTTTCACATTCCGTTTGCATATTTGCAGGGGATGGTATCCCTACTGAGTGATCAGAGGAGAGCACTTCAATCACAATACACAAAAATATGCTCGTGCACACAGCTAATGCAGGTGCCAGGCTTCTCTCTTTAGAAATAAAAGTGCACTCTTCCTCCACTACCAAATATCTTACCACAACCATGTCTCCAGATGAGAACATGTTTTTAGCGGTAGGTCGCATTCCTCTATAACTACTGTTTCCTTCTCCAAAACGTTAAAGGTAGAAATTTTTTGAGACCAAAAGTTAACGTAAATAATTCAATGATGAAAAACTAAGATTATTAATAAAAATGTATTGTACATTTATAATATTTACACAACGTTTTTAAATTTTAAAATTCGCAAAATACATATTAAAATTCATCACCTACAGAGCTAAAAAAATATGCATAATAATTTCAAGTTATTATGATTATATTAATTTATAATGAACACATAATTAATGGACATCATATCATATGAATATCGTTTCATTAATTAATAACTAATTAAGAAAATAAAAATACAGCCAAGTTAATCACTGTCAATTATTTTAAAATTAATTCAATTGGAACAAATGCTGGAGAATTCCTCGGATTAAAGAGCTAGAAAATTTCAACAATGATTTAAACAGAACACAATAAGCCGACTATAAAATGTTGAAGCATTTTGAAAACATAGAATTTGAGTGTTTTACTTGCCATTCGTCAACTCCGAATGACGCATCGCCATGGTAAGTGTAAGGACCACTTTTCGATATTAAAATGAAATTATTACCTTTGTAATGCCACCCACTTTGTTTAAATCACGACCAAGGTTACGACGTTGAACGTCATTATCACTTGATGAATACGTTCAACGTCGAAACCTGGTTCGTGGTTTTAAATAAAGTGCGTGGAAATACAAAATCAATAATTTCATTTCAATATGAGATGCAATTTCCATAAAGTTACACCGGAGACGACAAACCACTTTCCGAGTTTAATGTAACGTAAAACTTCGTCGCTTTGCTACTTCCTAGTAATTTTTCCTAGTAAAATGTACGCACGATACTCGAACAGCGACATTTGTCTCTCCAAAGAAAAGTAAATAGTGGAGGTAGTGTGTTTATCTTTGTTCCTCGAGATAAAAAAATCTTTATTGTATTTCTCATATTAAATTTATTTAATTTCATCCAGTTGGACATCAAATTGCATCTAATATCGTCTAAATGACTGGTATTCAACAGTGTCTGAAGCCTGAAAAGGCAGACTGACCGTTCCTCAAGCACTTAAGGCCGCACTGCAACTTCTGGTAAGCACAAGTACAGGGTGCGGCGCATAGCTGAATACTTTCCAGAAAAACCTCATATCTCCATTTTATAAGCGGGGTGCGGCGATTATCTCCGGATAAATTTCACTTTGAATTCCCTGTCATATCCTAGTTCCATTGGAGGTCGCGATTGACGTTCTTGAAAGTTATAGGCATCTAGTAAAGAGTCATACCCTCAAAATCGCGGAGAAGTTATTAACAAATGCGGAGTACAATCGAAGAGCCACTATTATCGAAAGTGTTCGTTCGCCCAGGGAAATAGTTCGATTCTTTGGGTACCCCAGATTGACGAGGCAAACTGATGCGAAATCCATCCATTCCTTTTTTTCTCCTCCTCCCATTGAAGTAAACGACGAAAAAAATATACACCTAACTCCACCTCGAACCCCTTGGGGGGTGTGTGATCGTAAAAAACATTCTTGAGAAGGCAGTGAAAAAAAGGAAGAAAAAGAATACATCCAGAGTGCATGCGAACTCATCAGATACATGTATCTCACCCTCCACCTCTTCCTCCGAAGTCATATCGTTTACTTTTTTCGATAGTTCCACGCGACTTTTTTTATGCGCGCTGCTCGGCGTAGATTTCCTCGCAACCAGTCGGATGTGAAAGAGCAAGGAAAAAAGATACGACCCACCACAAAACACTTCGATCAGCCGAGAGTGTGCTTTTTTCCCGTACTCCTTTTTTCGAACCCGGCGACGACATTCTTTGCTCCTCCATTCTCGCGAGACACAAGGAAGACTTCCCTCTATGATCTCACCTCATGTGACGGGAAAAGAAAAAATGAAACAAGGCCACAACAGGCAAGAGCATACACCCTCGTGCAGTAAAAAAGGTGCAGCGAACGGTACTGTAAACTGTAGCAAACCAGCCAGGGGGCACAACCGAATTCTGTATATGTTTTTTACACCATTAAAGATGGTTTATTATGGACAAAAGATAATTCGCAATTTACGGGACGTCGGCATTGGCCTACTGATGTCAAAAGAAGAAAATAGATTTACCGTTCAGTCCGGTGGAGGGAGCACTGTTTTTGAAGGGTTCTTCACCCGAAGCCCTAGAATAAAATATTAATTATCGCCTAAAAAATTCAGGATTCAGTATATATACCAATATTATACCCGTATGCCTGTTTGAGAACCGCTTTTAAATAGTGACACTACTTACTGCCGAAAGAACTTGTTCACCACTGAGTTTGGAGAGTTATTTCAGTGAGCATTAAAGTGGATGGGATTAAGCCGAGAAAAGAGGCACGTCTATTGAAAAACAGCGCTAAAAAGAACTGGAAAAAAGGCTAGAAAATGCAGACATAGGGAATTAAATGAAAAGAAAGAACGTTGCGATAAATATTTGTTCATTATGATAATTTTTAAAATAATTAAACTATTACACTAAACCAATCAAAGTAACATACATAGGTATTCAACTTCAGATTGGTACATACGCTTGTATACATTTCTTATGATTATATGCAGTTAAAAAAAATATTGATAGCAAAGGGACTTAGTAAAAAAGTAAGAATTAAAAAAATCTGCTAAATGTATTGAGATTTGAATAGATTTTCCCATGTTTCTCGATGAGCCCACCTAATCTCGAAATATAAAATGAATTGTTTGTATTTTAACGTAAACACCAAGCAATAAATGCAGGCGCACGAATTACAAAAAAGGCGTTCTGAGTGGCATGGTATAATATACAAGAATGAAAAATTAACGTAGATAGAGTACCTATTTAAATGAGTAATGTATTGCCCTTCAAAGTTCTCAGTGAGTCCCAAATTTATCCGCTCTAGGAAATGTATAATACATCCCAGTATCGATTCCTGTCGCATCAGAAAATTCATTTAAATCCAAATACAAAATTTAACATTTTCACCTTTTCCTCTATAGGAAAAGGATATTCACCTTCAGATGATGAGAAAATAGAAATCATGAGATATATGTCAAAGTTTATACGCCATTATGAAATATCCAATAATTATTCATATCAATAACAATTTTTCTCTTTTCGCACTGTCGGTGAAAAAAGGAGAAAGGAGAACAAGTCTGAAGCGGACGAAAAAAATGGAAAGAGATCCGGCAACTCGATAAAGACCGCCGGTTCGTCTTTTTTTCCAAATAACTTCCAACTCCTCTCCCCCCATTTAACCTCCATCTTGCTCCGGGACATCAACCATTTTGACAAAACGCACTCCCATCAATCCACGCGCGTAAAACAGGCAAACTGCGTCAGGCGGAAGAAGAGGGCACGGTGGATAAGGGAGGCAGGAGAGTGAGAGTGAGGTAGATACCAAGGAGGGAGTTGGGAGGGAAGAACGTAGGTATGGGAAATTGCCGAGCCCCGATGCCGTAAAACACGAAAAGATGGAAGGGAGATACGCCCCGCAAACGAGGATGGGTGAAGGGAAAAAAGGTGTATGAGAAAGAGAGATGATAGATATGAACTGAGCGAGTTATTCTTCCGTCATTTTTTTTTACTTCCTCTTCATCTTCGAACTCCTGAAAACCCCAACACCTCCGCCACCCTCTCCCGTTATAAAGTGGGGTCGGAGGAGGGTAGATGGGGGAGTCCGGATCTTGTTTCTCGGGGGTGACTGGAGGAAGTCGGTACGGGGGTTGGGGATGCGTAGCTCCTTGACGGATAGGACGTAAGAGGGGCGAGGTGGAAGGACGGGGGGGGGGTGAAGAGGTGGTGGAGTTAAGTCGTGGGAGGGGGGCTAGGAATGGATGCCTTGTTGTGACAAAGTAAGCAAGCAAGGGAGGCGAGGATAGAAAATGAGTCCTCAGCCGCGGGGGAAGGAGGGGCGGAGGAAGAGCTCACGTGGGAGGTAGATGAAGGGCTGTGTCAGTGATGCATCGGGTTGTGCCGGAGAACGCGGTCCCAGGCGAAGGGTATGAAGCCGGAAGTAGGAAAGAGGTGTGAAGGCATGAGCAAGTTAAGAAAGCTGTACTTCCTGTCTTAAGAAACGGGCCATGCCAGATGTCTAAAGGCTAGGCGAAGTTACCCGGTGAAAAAAACGGACCGACCAAATAAAACCTGCGACAATTGCATCACTTTATATGCCACCCATTTACACTTAAACTAACATTTTCACCTGTCACATAATTAACTGCATCTACACAACTGCGCGACACCCCACAAGCTGCGGCCCGTGGCGGGAGATTTTAAGTTCAGATCATTTAAGCATTAATACCCGTACCTACTAATACATGTATTTGAATATATTATTCCGCATATTGAAAACAGATGAATTCTCCTTTTGTCTACTTCAGAATGAATACTCGATGATGGCATTGGAAAGTAATGAAGTGATGAAAATAATTATTGAAAATTATTGGGTGCATCTTGAAATTCATTAAAATGTAAAGACCTATCAAATCGATCTCAAAAATGAAATGGCAAGCGTCGAGAAAATGTTTGCGTAATCCGCTGATTGAATTCCATAACTTGAATAACAAGTCTAAGAAAGACATAAAATACCATAACCGTAAGAGAGTAGGTCAGCAGAGTTCTACAGCTAAAAATTTACCCCAATGAAGTTACACAGAATTTAAAAGGGGACGGATTCAAATTTTGTACTATTTCTCAATATACCGACTAATTATCAAAGTTACTGTGCTTAATTGACATGTAAATTTCCATTTTATAGACTAAGGGAAGTAATTTATCAACTTTTTAAAATGTGAAACCATACAATTCCTCCATGGTGTTAAGGTCTCGTCAATTCCGGAAAACATTTTAACAAATTCATATGCCCTCAAAAAGTGAGTTCTAAGGAAGAACTCTAAATAAGGAAGTCAATGGAATATAATGCTAACCCTGCGGCATTTATATGGAGACTAGGGCAGCGCTCCAGCATCCAAATAGACCAAAGACTCCTAGACATCACGAAGGGAATATTAATAACCATGGGGCTTATAACTTCTCCTTCTTTCCCACTACATTTTTTCATCATAACAGAGCAAATAAGACGGGAAATATTTTGAAATAAAAATGAAATAAACCAAAAGCTAAATTTCGTACCCACAGAGATATGGCCGGCACCTTCCTCCCTTAAACGAGATATACTTTAATGAAATAAACACTAAAAACAAATATTCATAAAGCATTAATTAATTCAATTATCTCGCCCCTAATGAAAAAAGTGAATAGCAGCCCTCTTAAGAGTGCTCGCCTAAACCAAGAGGTCCCGAGCCATCAAATTCCACCCCTCCTGCCCACTCACACGGCCAAATTGCTCCCTTCATTTATATATGTAGATATATAGAGTCCCTAACCCTCAATCCTCCCCCTTCCCGAATTATATTTTTTTTACGATGAAGACGGAGAGAGAGAGGAAAGAGGGTGGCCGGGTTTCCGCCTGGGTCTGTCCATGTCCATGGACTACTTTTCACCCGCCCCCACTCTCTGCTTCTTGCAAGACACCTCACAACGCCCCCTTCCCTTCCCCTGCCGCCATCTCCACTCAAACTCTCTCATCATTTCATTCTTTGCCGTTCGGTCTTATGCGTCTACCATCGACGTTAACGAGAGAGAAGAGACGTAAGAAGGGGATTCGGGTGTGGGGGTGGGGAGGCGGAAGAGGTGGACAGGGGGTGAGGGGAACAGATTAAAAAGAAGCGGCCCCTTCGGACTCGGCGATACTCCTCCTTTAAAGACTCCCGTGGATTAATATTCTCCTCCTCCTCCCACCCTCTCCCCCGCTCGCAATGATCACTCCTTCCTTTCTATTCTTCCCTTGTTATTCAGACGGAGAAGTTTCGGCGTCCAATTCCCCCACCCCTCATCCTCCTCAAAAAGATTCCCTTTCTCCCCGAGCCCATCCCTGCGTTGTTTCCCCAAAAATATTTGCTCCTTAGTCCTCTCCCCCCTGCCCTGCTCATCCATCCCATCCAGTCGTCGGTGAGTGAAGATCCCTCGCCTAACGTTTCTCGAGGACCCACTTCGTTTGGCCTATTCTCGCCTCCCTCCCGCATAACTCCTCTTGTTCCCAACTCCTTGCTCTTGCCTCGATCCCGCCCCGCCCCCCCTCTCTCACTCACTTCCCCACCTTTTCCCCGCACTTTCGCGCCCTCGCTCTGTTTGGCGTTAATGCTAGTCTCGCTCCGATAGCTTTGACCGCGTTCACGAACTCAGCGGCGTGGATTGGAAAGGGAGTATCATGATACTTAGCACATTTGTAATATGACTGAAATTTCAATGACTTCACGTTTAGCAGGGGTAAATTACAGTCGAAATTATTACACTTTGCTCAACATATCTTTATTTAATACAATTTTGATCGAACCCGACGATCTTGGAATTTGAGCGATCAACTTTTCCATAGCTTTACTATTATGGAGATATGAAAATAAAAATAATAGCGATAATATGACTGAACTGAGCTGCCGCTTTGATTAATATTCACGGTGAATATTTAATTAAGAGTTGATAATCAATTCTGGGACCTATTAAAATAAATTATATGCCTTAAGAAGGAGTTAAATTTGGAATGGGCACAAAAGGGATAACTTTGCGATAAAATTTTGAAGTGGAATATTTATGGTTTGAACCGCCGAAATTTAAGACGAAAACAAAACGGATATATTAAGTATGAGATTGATTATATTTTAAATGTGACAAAGATGTAAATAGTTTACGCTCTAGCTTAATGCAACCTAACTTTGACTTAAGTTTGTTACGCCCGTCAGAAAAATCCGGCAAATACGAAGGAATCGAAATATTCTGGATTCTAGAATCCCAGGGCCAGCGACACTGAAAGTTTGAATTTAGGCTGGAATCCCTCTGCCACTGCTCTGGTATGAAGAGAATGCCATTCTTTGCTAAAAAGGTTGATAACTAAGTAACTACTCGTACAATTGGTTGATGTCATGGGATCATAAAATTATCTTAAGGACTTCAGTACACACCAAAGCAATTTTACTTATGGAGTTGCCGTAGTATAAATTTTAACGGAAAGGAATGATGCAGAAATGGTTAGTAGGATGTAGTTGATGCTAAAAATAACTGTTTGGCCTAAATAGGAAGTCATTCAAAAACTAGATTCAATAGTGGCACGGCATAGAATCTCGCAAACATTCTCTAAGAGTGAGCTAAACATTGAAGATAGTCACTAATGGACTGAAGAGACACCATAGCTTCTAATTACGGACACATTAAAACTTAAAATAAAATAAATTGAATATCTATTTCTTCGACGTGTAACATTGCTTATAGCGTTTTAAATACAAATTACATTAAAGTATTTCGTTCATCACGATAGATAACATTTCTTCATCACTGTAAGGTCAGCGTCATTAACGGTTAAAGGCGAGTTTACCTCTTAACTACCTTCATAATTAATAGATTTTGTTCATAATTTTTATTGGCATGCTCAGGCTAGAATATTTTAGTCGAGTATCGGAATGCTACTCCGATACGTCACCTTTACTGAAACGTCACGGTACCCCAATGCTATAATTTCGTGATTGTTAGCAATAGTACCACCGTAATACAGTTCCACTATATAGGTAAAAAAAGGAGTAAGTGCAGGTTTATAATACATTACACAATGCAAAATAATATCTATAATACAAATGATACACCTAGCAATTTGGAGGCATGCGTTATCAATTATGCATTTTCAAAATGATTTCGACACCGAATCATCTAAGTATTTCAAGTTAAGTCAACATATTTCCCCAATTTTCCATGACTATTGCGTATAGTCCTGACCTTTTAAAGGCTCTTAATCATTCCGGGGCTCGAGGAAACCCTACGATGGAAAGGGTCCAAAAGAGTGTGGAAGCAGGCGAGTAGGCACCGACAAAATGATTGCTCGAATCCCCTTCATTCGTTCCGTCCACACAAACGCCGAACTCATCTTCTTCCTCTCACCTCCTTATTCGTTCTTCACTACCCCCTCACCCAGGGCTGCCCTCTATGCCTTCCGCATCCGCACAAAACACTTCAGCGCCCACCCACCTCATCGCCCGGCGGGTAAGTCCTTTAAGGACTCCCGTCGCTCGTCACCGTGCCCACTCTGCCCCCTCCCACCCACCCAAAAAGGAGAGGGTCGCGCAACCCTCCTCCATCGCCCCTCTCGCAGATGAGGCCTCAGTTTCTCTCCTCTCGAGCCAGGACCCCCTGCTCCCTTCTTACCTCACCATTCCACCCGAACCCTCCTTCCGCCGACTTCAATCCTGCCTTCCTTCCTGCCCTCCCTTCCCCCCATTCCCCGTTTTCCGACCCTAATTGATGCGGTATCGACCAGGAGGAAGGGGGACCGCGGAGATAAATTTGGAAACGTGGAAGAAGAGCGGTCAGGATGAAAGAAGATGAAGAGATAGATGAAGAGGGAGAGAGGGTCATCTGCGCAGGCATGTTAACAGTTTGTTGTGGGAAAAGATATGTCGATTAATATATTCTCAATATCGAGAGGCAATTGGCGCTAAACTGTCCCTGAGATGAGAAGGTTAATATGGAATTAGAAAAATGGAATTAGAAAAGGCAAAGGGACACAAACAATATTTCTCGAAATTGGTGGGCCTAAAAATGCTCTACATCTATATTTTCCTCTTCGAGACACTACACGTTCATGTGGCGGGGTATGTAATAATGCCAACCTACAAATATGACCACACGGTAGGGAGTTATTATCTTGTTTTATGACGTGCTCGAAAGAGGAAAAAAAATTACCAATTAAGATCTTCCATTTAACCTCATAGAATGTTTCATTTTTTACGATGTTGAATCGAGCAAGGGACGCAAAAGAATGGGATCTAACATGATGGAAGTTTAATCCTATCCTTTTTCTCAGGGTGGACTGCCGATCAAGCAGGGGACTCTAATAATTTTCTCGTTATCATACGTAAATTTGAATGTCCTTTAACTCATTTAAAGGAGTTAGTTCGAACTCTTTCTCACTTTCGGATTTCCATCCTATTTCATTAAATACTCGTAACTCTGAAACCTTAATCTCTTCACGTGACAGTCTTTCAAAAAATCCAGCGGATATTCGCAACAAGTTGGCGTTTTATCAACATTACTTAATAAGGGCATTCGCAGAAGTTTCCCAATTAGCGACCGTTTATATCCTCTACATTCATTACAGCTAAAGATATATACCTCTTATGTTTTCTTCATCTTTGTCTACCCCTTACCCTATAATTTAAATGATATGAACAAGTATGCTCTCAAAGGAATTCTCAGGGACAGCCATAACTTGATCCGTTTTCCGAGAGCGAAAACACATGCGTGTGCATTTATGCATACACTAACCCTTTACCATGAAAGTCTCCGAAATACTGTTATGACAATTTACCGAAATTAGCTATAGGAAGTTTTGAAACAATTTTGATCATTATAAAGGTCTAACATGTTAAAAAATCTAAGATACTAAAGAAAATACAATTTGTCTTCCGTATCATTCGAAGGTAATCGTTCGAGAATGAGTATAAATATGTAAACATCTCCATTATGAGGAGGATTTCGAACGCGAAAAGCTATACCCTACACTCGCACTAATTACATACTGGTTTTTTTGGCATTAGGTATTGAAATCCTCCAGCTAACCTCATATCAAACGATGCAGTAGTAGCTGAAATGGCATTTTCATTAGAGTAACGTAAGATCTCATGCAACGACTTACCTTCGGCCACCTATCGTTTTAGGACTAGTAACAATTACATAACATATTTGCTATGACCTACATGATTTGCATGATCCATATAACCGATTACGTGGGACGTAGGAATGGTTAACACTCATCATAAAAGGTACTTGACCCTGATAACTGCAGTGCGATGAGTAAAAAATATTAGGGAAACGGTTTTTCACCAAACACACGAATACACGTCCATTTCAATGTTGAACAGCACGAAATGTTTTCATATTGTGTCTTATCAACTTAACAGAGAATTAATGAACTTTTTCCTCAATGAAATAGAGAGAAGGCTGTTTATTATTCTGTAAATTTGGGCTGAAAAACGTATACATTTTTTTATTTTTCATAACTTTCACATTATTTTCTTACATGAGTGAGCATAATAAATTTAGGCACCAGGTTTTGACGAACTATTTTATTTCACAGAATGCACTAATTGAATTAATTGGCAATTCATAATAAAATGTTGGAAATGACGAAATTAATAAAGCCATTTGTGGAAATAATGCAAAAAGCTCAATTACATACGTCAAAACTCAATATTGTATTTAGAGGCCCATGGTTACTTCACCCCACCGGCATACAACTTGTTGGCACAATTCAGCGCATTAAAACAATGGAAAATTTGACTTACAACATCAGCGTCCAGTATTCTACATAACAGATACATAGAATCCATCACTTAGAACATTTCAGTTCTAAGCGATGGATTCTAGGTATCACTTCTAGGCAGTAGTTTCACTTGAGCAATTAGTAAAGAGAGACGCCAGAAGTACGAACAGCCGCCATTAAACAAATTTATACTTTATTTACATGCGATCCATAAATCGATTTCTTGAGACTACTGTACTCAATCCGGTATATATGTTAAAAAAGTATATTACCACATTTAATTGGCAGCATTGCTCAATACAGTAACCATATGCTCCAGTGTCACCATGAGTCAAGCCGTTAGAAGCACAAGTATCGGTTTTAATTGAGCACTTCCTCAAAATTTTAATTTAGCAAAAGAAATTTTTTTCCAATGCCTGGCACTACGTTTAAACACCACTCAATCCTAACTCATTCAGTTGAGGAGTTCCACCTAATTAGGTATATTTCTGTACATTCCCTAAAGTCTTTTCTTTTCTACGTATCAAGAGAACTGCCTCTAGTTATCCCTCAATTACGTCGTTCATTTCTTCGTTACTTCTACCAGCCTTCATGCTGTCTCCAAAGCGTATTCCCTTCCTTAAGCTAACCCGCTTTGCCAACATTGTAGCTTCCACCACGGCCTTCAAAATCCTACTAACTTTCCTCTGTTCACTTTCTTCACCTTTTTTGGATTCCCTCAATAATTTTCTCACTTTGCCAACCCTACTTTACACTTAAGCTGTTTTATTCATCTCTGTCCAACTTTTTTTCTTCATTGTTAGCCACAATCCATTTCAAATAACTCCAATCTACGCTTATCCTCATGTCTTAAAGACTAGAATGCACATCCACTAACGGTAGAAAATTATAAATAAAGTGAACTAGTTTTTGACAATACGGCCCAGAGCAGGATTAACGACATGGAAAAGTTATCATGAATATGCACAGGGGACAGGGAGGGTGTATTTTATCGGGAATCCCGAGGAGGACATTATTCATTTATGTTTCGAGCGAGGAAGAGAAATTGGTGAAAGAATTGAGTTTTATGAGCGAAAAAGGAATGGGATTCCTCGGGAAATGATGCTAAAGCGCATTGGACGAGGTGAAGTGTTTTCTTATCCTATTTCTTTTTTTTTACTCATACCGTAATACCCTCCTGCCACCCTAACCCTTCGCATCTCCCATCCCGCTGTCCCACCACGACCCCCTTTCTCCTCCCCCAGGTCCCTCGCGAAAGGGAAACTCTTTAACCTCCTCCACACCTTATCCCCACTCTCATGTTTAGCAAGTGGCATTAAAGGGCGGGCCAAGACCTCCATATCCTACAGACAGTATGTCGCCTCGGTGTACTTCTCTCGATTTATTTCCAGGGGCCGCCTACCTTCCCCCCCTAACTACCCTAAGACTAAAACGCCTCCTCCCACTTACACATTTTTACGACCCGGGATTTTGGGAATTCCATTCTCTCCTCCACCAAGCTCTCCCGCTTGGTGCCTTAAAACTTCTCCCTCTCCCTTTATATTAACTATCATTTCTCTGGGAGGGTGTAAAAAAAATAATCATGCTCAATTTCCATCTTTTTATCGAGTTCTCAAGTCCTTTTTCTCTGGCCTCCGCGGCCAGCCCTCCTGCGGGCCTTGACTGGCGACTGCAAAGTCTGACGAAGGGGAGCGAGGGTTGGATTTGCTTCGAGGGACGAAGACGCCACCCGTGCATTTAACGCTCGTCACTTTTTCTCCCGCGAAGGAGTGCACTTTCGAGCGTTCGTCGCCTTCATTTTATCTTGCCTCGTCCTCCCCCCTCACAGCGAAGAGTCGCGAAAGGAAATTGAGAGAGCGTGTGCTCGCCGACTCGCCGTATGGGGGGAATGGGGAGTCGGGGCGCAGTTTTTCCCCGTCTCGGTCGAACGGTCTTTACGGCCGATGGGGGATTTTTACGACCCTTGGGTAAGACGGCGGCGGGGGAGAGGGGGAAGACGAATAATCTGGTTTCTCGAATCGCCGGCTGCGAGATGAGATAGTGACAGGCTGTTTATGAGTTTGGCTTTCGTGTCAGGTTCCATTTCAGGGCATGGATTAAAGCGGAAATTTTTTCCTCAATTTCCCCGCCTCTTTTAACTCTCACCCCGACGCCGACTAACCTTGGGGGCGGGTAGTGAAACAAGGACGGGAGCGGAGACACTCGCACAAAGGTCAATTTTTTTAAGTGGCCGCCAAACCGTACACTATTGCATTGGAAACTAAATGAAATTCAGGTCATTCCATAAGGGCGAGGCTAAAAATATTCCGTATTGAAGTCGTTCCTAATTTTGTGGTGAGGGATTTACCATTACCGATTTTTAAATGACTTTCTTTCACTCCAGTTGCGAACTTCTGTTGTGGACGCTAAGATGTTGATTAATAGGTATTTGGAGAATTTTCTAAATTATGCGATAATATCATAGTACTATGGTAAATATCATGCAGTAGTATAAACGGCACAATTTTATCACAAATAACCCTTTGTTATTTTATTTCTGGAATTTTTGTAGCTGAGGAAACATTGTTTTAATTGAATTATTTGCTATTGTAGTGGATACACATATTTTTCAATTGATACGCACCGCCGGATTAGAAAACAAATGGAAAAAATGAGGATCAACGTGCGCCATGCAAAAATATTTTTGTGTATATTGCCACATCAGCATTGGATTTTGGCCACACAAAACCATTCCAACCCAATTCAATACTATAACACTGTGAGTAAAATAATGTAGTTAAAAATATAATCACCCTTTGAAACGGTTTGTGTGCCATTGTTTCCACTTCCTTCGTATTAGAGGCAATTTTGTTTCAAGGGAATGTAGTAATTATCAGCCATCTACTGAAAGGAAGGGTGAACTTGTAGAAGAAAATTTTATTTCATTATTCAGAGGGTAAAAATCTCTGAAGGCTTGTTAACCCTTAAAATTTAAGCTCCTACTTGATACTAACACCAAAGAAGGGGCATACTTTTAAGCTAATGAAAAAAAGCAGTTTCGACTGATGAGAAATTATTTTTCTGATCACAACCATATCTCGCGCTTTACGTGATGAATTATAACACTCACGCAACACGGAAAAAGGTTTCCACCTTAAAGTAAATTACATATAGCTACTTTAAGAACTCGCTTAGAATTAATGAAATTGAACTTTTATCAACCCGTTTCTCATTCATCAACAACTAAACAGTCTATTGTTATGACATCATAATGCATATATATATATATATATATATATATATATATATATATATATATATATATATATATATTCCTCAGCGATTAAATCAGCCTTGTTTTTGTGTAAAACCTTTTGTAGGCATGACACAGATGGATGAATGTAAATTTCCATCTCTAGTTCATGAGTATTCCTATAATTTTTCTCAAACAATAAGGTAGGAATCATACATTTTATTTCAAGAACTTTTGGTAACAGGAGCATAATTGATGAAGGAAAAGTAAAAAGTGATGAAAACAAGAACATAAAACATGGGTTAAAAAAATTGAAAGTAGTATGATTATAATTTCACGCTCGATAAGTTAGTAGCTCACGACTATTATTCCTAAATGTGGTGCTTCTTGCCTTTTACACCATCATAAAATGGCACTCTTTTGATTGAGAAAAATAAAGACTTCACACCGCACGAAACCTGAGTATTCTAGTAGCGTTATGATTTTCTAACTCTACAGTATTATTTTCTCATGATGAAATGATAATCAAGTTTCAACCGTGAATAATTTTACACAGAAAAATGAAATCAATACGTAATAGAATTCGGTGTATTACTAATTATCAATGCTAATGATAATACCCTGATCTACACGTTTTTCTCATCCTTATATTGGCACATTATTTTTATCTTTCCTTAATCAGAGTCCAGGTCGATAATAAAAATAGGTAAATACCTTCAGCAGCTAGCAGTGCGCCTCAGAAATGGGTGGACTGCCTTAGAAGGCTAATAATTTCTTCTTCAGTTGCGTGAGCTCAACTCGTGCAGGAATAAATCGACGCAATTTCCCAAAACAGAGGACCTGGCGAATTTTCCCCACCCATTCTCTCTCAATCTCTCACTTCCCCCTCTATTCCTAACTCCTTCTCTCTCCTCACACAACCCTAATCATGCCATCTATATGACTCTCTGAAATTACGCCACTTTTTTCAACGGGGAAAATTAAATTTCGACCCTTTTCCACGAGACGGTGAGTAAAGCTGGACCTCCCACTCCCCTCCTCCCTTTGCCTAATGCTATTTACTCACATTTCCTCGCACATCCACCGCATACACTAACTGTATTAATTCCGTCAGGAATCCCGGAGACGATCCCTCGTGAATTTCACAACGCTCCCTCACCTTTTATTTTATTTTTATATGCCCACCTTACCTTCCTCTCGGCCCTTCCTCCTCCCTTTTGTCTCGTAACCCCCCCTTTCACCCACCTCTCCACTCTCCTCCTCCTGTCTCACCCGCAGGGCTGTAAAAACCGAATGGCAACGCATGGAGAACCTCATTCGACGTAGAGTCATCATTCTGTGTGCACCGCTGTACCTTCCGAAGAGCCCTGGGGCGATCCTCCCACCCAATTCCCTTAAAAAGAAAAACGGTTCCTACATCCACTCACGTTAATCACTCATTGTCCGCTACGTAACCCATTCCCCAAAAAGTTATCACTCGTTTCCTTTAAAGCCCCAACACGATCGACACACGCACGACCGAGGGCACGAAATGGCAAAAAGCTCGGTAGTTCCCGTTTACGAAAAAACCAAAGATACGCCACACCCGAACGAAATTAAAAGCGCATTCAGTGTGCGGCACACTGAGTAAATAATGTTGTTTCTGGGCGTGAAAACGGTGTTTTACGTGCGCACGAATTTCAATTCCCACTGGAAAAAACGAGAAATTACTGACGATGGTAATCTGTTAATTAATGACTAATTCATGCAAGCTATAATGAACACTATCGACGCCTATAAATATTTCTCTAGACGAAGGAATACACATGTAATCGAATTCCCATCGAAAGCTATTGCATTCATCAAAGATACTTCATCCTTAATGGTATTTATAGACACCGTTTTCACATCGACAAAATAACATTTGTTTCCTCTAGATCTGATCTAAATATTTCTTCTTTCTCGTGTAAAATGGTAATTCACGAACATATTAATGACCCGGTTTAATACTTATAGTTTGCTACGGTTTTATTTTACCTATACTCTTCTTGGGCCATAGAGGCGAAAAGGGACGATTAAATGGTGTGTTCTTGGTCGAAATTATGAAACATGATGGTATCATTGGGCTTCAGAACCTTGAATTCCGACCACTTCAGTTGCGAGACATGGACACAATTTCTCAATATTATTCATGACTTGTGAACGCCTCGGGTTTTGCGGGTCGTGGTCGCCCTTAGGCCGTTTAAGTGTACTGGCCAGAATGCAGGGCACTCCGGTCTCTTCCGGCGGGGGCTTCATTATACGAAGTCCAGAGTGACTCCCCTGAGTAGAAGATCAAACTCTTCACCAAGTTGCACCAACTTCGGTTGTGGGTCTCTCAAGTCAAAAGATAACCCAACACGGACGCTCCATCGATATGGAAACCAAGAGAAAGTTCTCCGTGTGAGAGTAAATGAGAGACTTTCACAATCTGTTCAAGTACAAACTTGAATACGCGGGGTATCATTATCATCAGTGCCGTCGAATGCATGTCTCAACTCAATAACCGCAACTAGCAGATTAATCCATTTTTGGAAGTCATAACAGATTGGTCAAAAGCAAGGCATTTATCCAGCCATTGACTTAAACCATGCGGAGCCTAACAAAAACAAACTTTAATAAAACATGAATTCATTAAATCACAGGATTGCTACGACATGCCAATACAATTACTAAAATCCGTATATCAGGCTAAAATGTAATTCATGGCTATAAAAATAAATACTGACATTCAATGAACCCGGAAGATGAAGGTTTCTTCTTCCGGTACATACCTTATAGTATGTAACCGGAAGACAGATAGAAATGATTCATTAACTATTATTGATGATTATGATAGCGTCAGCGTAATTCATTCCGCCGTATCGCGAAGAATGTAAAAAAAGATTATTTTATGCATATAGGAAAATAAATGATTGGAATAAACACTTAGTGTTTAACGAGGGAAAAACCTCAATCCACTACCCAAATTTAGATTCACAACCTCATTATGAAATGCAAATTCAAACATTTTTTCGTGTACACGTCAATCACGACTCTAAAATGGAAAGAAATAAGTTTATAAAGTGTCATATAAATAATTCAATAGGCAGTCAAATAGCGAAAAACAATTACCGTATTCCCAAATTCGCCAATTCTTTAACGGAAAATTCACATTCGTGCCCCCTGTTCAATTACGTTAAGGTATAACTAGTTAGTTAGTTACCTAGCTAGTATTTAGGGGACCCGACCGACAGCTAAGGTGTAAATAATATAATAATGTGTCGGAAGCTGTCACTTAACGAACCTAATACTAATTTTAAAAACAATCTAATGAAAATTTCACTAGAAAGCTAAGGTCATCTCTAGGTATGAAACTCCAAAACCGCTTCATTCCTGTTTCGACTCATTCCCAGTCTAAAGGCACATGCAACCCGGAAAACCCAGCGCGCCCTCACTGATTCCGCTTATAATTGGCTCCATAAACTAATTTCGATTTCGAGCGAATGAAAACAAGGTCCGAGGCACACGAATATTCAATAAAATTTTGCGGTCCTCTCAAATTAATTTCACTTTTACGGACCGCGCGGGCTCGATTCCGCTCCGTGCTCGTAGCCCCATTATTACCGTCATGCCACCTTCCCCCTCCCGCGCGGGCGGTCCGCGTAGCACGACCGTCGCTCCTCAAACTCCTCGACGCGCGCGATGGAGACTGCTTTGAGGGCGCGTGGGTCGGGCCCCACCCATCACACTCTATCCCCCCCTTCTCCAGGCCGTGCATCCAATTCGCCCACACCCTACCCTCTCGCCCGACTATCTGCCACCCCCATCTACCCGATGCTATCTCCCCGCTGACTACAACCCCGGGCAGCCGGCGCTTAAATGAGCAGAAGCAAGGACCACAGACGAAAATGACCTCCTCCCCTTCCCTTTGGGCCTCCACCACCACGAATTCCATAGCCACTTCTCTAACCAGCCCTCCTCTCTTTTTCGTAGCGCCATCTTATTCTCTCCCTCTCCGGCGACTAGCGAGATAGCTAGTGCCGATGTCGACGGCGGCGTGGAGTACTCTTGAGAGAATCCTGGGTATCCCGCGTCCTTTCATCAACATCTTGCGTTACCGATTGGGGAAGCCCAGAAAATGCGATAATTTTCACGAGTAACACTGCAACCTAAGCAATAGGAAGACATATTTTCATGCAGAGGCTCAGCAAAACAAGTTTCTTGGTCTACCCATCGTTATCCTGGGCACATTAAGAGAAACTGTTCGTAGCCGTAATCTTCATGATTTATGACAATGTATGCTCAAAATATAAACACAGGCAGCCTATATATACGATTACAGAGAAGTAATCAAGGCTGTACATGAGATACGACACTAATCCAACCAAAAACATATCATAAGCGTCTGTCGCATAAAAAAAATTTTATTACATCTTGAAAAATTATGAATGATCATCATTTTCGACAAAAATTTCCTTTAATCTCGTACCAAAACAAAAATAGCTTATGCATTAAAGAAAAAACCATTATCTGAAAACTTAATTCGTTCGACTTTTGTTTAGGTAAGGAAATGATTTCTTTGAATAACAAACTGACAAAGATAGCAATGACCAATTCAACTTTTCTCAAATGTGAAATAGAAATGTGATATCCGAGCTTTCGAAACTTTGGTTAGTTCCCATTCTTACTCGTACAAACTCCAACTTACAGTTCCTCGCCGGTATTGGAGCCCTTGCATTCAATAAGAACAAATTCAAGTGAACTGTGTCTGCGGCTTTCCTGCTTTAAAACGCCGCCACGTTATTTTCTCCCTTTCACTTTTCTAACCAAATTTCCAGTCTTTCCAACCGCAGAGAAAGATAGAGCTTGATTTTACTCCCTATATAATCCTCATAACTACTTCACTTTGAAGGCCGAACATTGTTCCACCCATTTTCACCCTTCTAATCCTATGTTCCTCTTCATCTTTCCGATTCGTCCCCATCCCCCTCGCAGTTTATTCTTGCCCCACAACCGATATTTATTTCTCCGCAAAACTACATTTCTAATGCCATCTTGTGCTTGCATAATATTATTTTCGTGTTTGTTCGGAGAAACAGGAGAAGACTGGCACTGGAGTTGCCTAGAGGAACTTCTAGCATTAATATGGGAGATATAAAGTACCATATAAATTAAGGTATACTATCTAAAGAAATTACGTAGTTTCATATAAAAAACGACAGTTTTATACTTTTCTGCCAAAAATCAGCGGGGAAATACAAAATCCAAATTTACAAAAGTATACATCTTTGGGCATCCATAATTTTCGTCTTTTCTAGACAAACATTTCATAACACTCCCTAAATACTCCCACTCATTTCAGAAATACATTGCGTTCCCCAACTAAATAAACATAATGTCACTATGGTTTTATGACCCGTGACTTGATTCGTGGCTCAAGTGACTTGATTCGTAGCTATCTTTATTCCATATCAGCAAGCACTGGATTTCGCGATGGCAAATCGAGTGTTTTTCTAGAATTTGACGAAAGTTATTTTCCACCTAATGCCTCAACTTTTTAAAGCCTTTTCCTCAATCCCGGTTGAGCAGCCACGTCGTCCGTAAGAACGAAAGACTCCTTTTCCGTTGACAGTGGAAGGGCCTCCGCATCTCAACCGCGTTAGTGAATGGAAACAAACGCGCTTTAACGAGACGAGGGCTCACGCGCGCCACCGTGAGCCCCCCTCAAGGCCCGACGGTAATTTACTTCGACCGGCGAGGAAGCACGCACTCTAGAACATACAAAACTCCGATGCTTTATCTCGACCTTCCGACCTCCACCGTGATAAAAAAGACGCATGACAAAGCACGAACGGCAGTTGAAAGTATTAGCAGAGAGCGGAGGAGGGAGAACCGAAACGAAAACTGACCATTTGGTCTTCTACATCGATACAATACCGCGCAAGGCGACGAAGAGACGTACAGCGGGGGTATTAAGGCATCAATGAAATATGCACAAATGTGAGTTAATACTATCATTAGGTAATATACCGGTTAATGTAGTTTTCGATGGACCCAACTACCAAATAAATATTCTGTTTTTCCTAAGAAAACACAAAACCCAACATCCTACAAGTCCCTCTTCATCTTCGTATTCTTCCTTCCTCCGTTCACCCCGTCTAACAGCTCAATCTTATTCCTATCCTATCCTGGTTTGCCTAAAATTATCCCCTCTATCACAGACTTCAATATCCCACTGCCTATCAATGCGTCCGTCATCCATTGCTCATGCCTCCTTATGATTTCTCCCACCAAAACCCTCTCCTTGCCCACCATACCTAGTACTTCCTCATTTGTTTTCCTTTCTGTCCATTTCACCTTCTCCATCCTTCTCCACACCCTCATTTCAAAAGCCTCTATTCTACGTCTATCCTCCTCCTTCAATGACCACGTTTCCGCGCCGTAAATTACTATTCCATATCAAAGTTTTTACATGCCTTATCTTAGCATCCTTACTCAACGTCCCTGCCATCAATTCCTTCCTACTTGTGAAAACGTCTTTGCCTATTAAAATTCTTCTCCTACTATTTCGACCATTTTGGTCCAAAACACTTCCAAGATACGTAAACTGTTCAACCTCCTCAAATTTTTTCCCTCCTATTTTAATATTAAGCTTAGCCTTTCTCGGTCGGGGAAATCTCACAATGAGTTCATATATGCATATTAATATATTTTTGACCATGTACATAAGCACTAGAACACACAAACACACACACAGTAGATGCCTATGATGTATTTTACTCTATCCTTATTCCAGAACGGGGATCGGGATTGGTGCGGGGGCTAACGTACTGGCTTCCCACCCAGAGGGCGTGGGTTCAAATCCCGGCGGTGTTGAATGTTTTTCAGTGGTATCTCGATCCCTACTTGAGGTGCCTTGTGGAGGGCACTTTGAGTGAGTACGACGTCCGTCGGATGTGACATTATACTGCGAACCCCTTGGCGCCTTTCGTAAAGAGTAGGCTAATGCCGACGCTGGGTTTCTTTCCACCATTCATCCTTTCCCATCCATCCCCTTTGGCCCAAATGACCTCAGCAGTCGGTCGCCTCCCCTGAATACTACTACTACTACTACTTATTCCAGAACGCGAATCTTCGTTTATATCTACCGCGCATAATTGCATTCCATTATCTCTTGGATATTCATTCGTCGTTGATAAAAATGCAAAGTCGAAAACAAACCCCGAGAACATATGAATGGTTTGTCCGTGGCGAGAAATGCACAACTTTCCTTGAACAAGATCTATATTTCTGTGGACACTTTCACACGAAAAAATCTTTCCTGAAGGTGACTCAACACAACGAAAAGGGCTGATCACTAATAATCTCCGGACAGTTACAAATCGACCGTAACGACCCTCAGCCTGTTCCACATCACACCTGACAAAGTTGACACGACAATACGTCTCACTGGGCAACGATGAGCATCCATTATATCATCATTCGACCATCGACATCAACATGATTTCACACATGCGGGATATTGCCGATTCCAATCGCGAACGTGTACTCTCACATCGCAATACGGAGGCACTGATGAGCTAACGTTCAGAAAGGGAGGAATAGCTTGATTTATTTGGGTGATTCCAGAAGGTAAACATGGTTGACCTCGTTTATAAATCTTAGATAACGTCCCATAATACATCATGAAACCGGTTTTAGCTATCCAAAGCCAAATTGCCAGTAAAAAAATGTCTAACAAAAACTAAATTCCTTATAAACTTTTGAAAAGCTTTCTAAAGTTCTCATCATTCCACCAAATAGATTAGCCAACTTGTTTGTGAGAGTATTCTTTAGCAATATGCCATAATATAGGATTCTACTTGAAAGTAGAGCAGGGCTTAGTATTTTAATTAGACCTTCGTATAAATTCATTATTACTATTGTATTGCTAACCCTATGACATCGCATCTTGACGAATAAGAAAAAACTGTAAAGTTCACAAAACTTTATAGCAGTACGACCAGTTTCATCACAGGATGTCACACATAAGATGAAGCCGGTCGTACCGCTATATATGTAAGCGAACTCTTAAGTATTTTATCTCATGATTCCTCAGGCCTTCTGTAGATAGAATATTCAGCGCGAAATAAGATTTGCCAAAGTGGAATCTGAAAGGTCATTATTGACAGTGATATTAAGATGTAAATAAATACGAGACCTAAGGCTCATCCTAAGTTGTCCAAAACTTTTGAGAGAAAATAGTAATAAATTTAAAACTTTATGTTACTTTAAAGGGTGCGCATAAACTGCAGGCACTATAGTAAATACTCCACAATGATACTAGTATGAGAATGAGGCTTAGTGCTGATTCGTCTTAAAGTTTCTCCCTTATTTCATTTCCCTCTCTTGATCATCTCCTAACTTCCACGCGAAATGGATGGCTCACAGATGGTCAAAAAGTAAACACTTGACCTCCGCAGAGTCATGCACATCTTTTTATCGGTGTCTGAGGTGGTAGATGAAAGAGTAACAATGCGCAGATCTTTCCTGGAGAGCAACTCCGTCCGGCAGTCGATCCTCCGCCCTCGCTTCCCTCGAGCCCGAGAATGATTGCGAGCGAGGGGTTGCTAGCTCTCTCAAGTGATCTCTCGGAGCACACACACTTTCTCCAACGTAGAAGTGCCTCACCATCAGGTTCTTCCCTTTGTTCTCTCCTCCCTCTTTCGCTGTAATCACCCGCTCGCTCTATTCTTTTCTCAAACTTTCCACTCCATCCCTCTAGTGAAACGTTCTTCGCTACTTGAGTGTCCGGCTCGTATCTCCCATCTGCATTCCGACTTGTGAGACGGATTGGGGGGCGTCTAGGCAGTGGCACAACGTTCGGACCACTAAGAGGGGATAAGAAAATTGAAAAATAAATCCTTCTATCGGTAGCGCAGAAGCAAAAACAGGGTAGAGGGGGATGCTAGCCTCCTTCCCTTACTAATGAACAACTAAATCGCCACCAAAAATCTTAAGGAACAGCTCAAGAATTTGGATCCGGCTTCATGAAATGATCGGGAGTAATCCATTTGCCACCATTATAGACGTGCGACTCGTACTACAAGAAAAATTCGATCCCTCCGATTCATTTTCTTGATCAGGGTTTTTATAATTGTTAAATACTAAACATAGTCTATCGAATTAGTTGGGGTCTTCGGTGGACCCAGGACTTCACACAAGAGCACTCCTACGCCCGACATAAAACGACAATAAATATCCTTAAACTTCCGACTTTATGCAAAAAAATCTCTTTCCATAGTTCTGCAGAATTTCTACCTCTTTAAATTTCATTCAAAGTCTTCCTCTACGTACTTTCTATCTACGCGGTGAATCTTACGGAGCGAGATGGTTGCAAAGACATCTGATTCCAGTTGGGCCGCCACTTAAAGTTATACTGTAATGTTGAAAGCATTATTGCTGAGGGTAACATGACAATGATGGACACAAAATTGAAATTAATACATTCACTGCATAAGAAATAATAAACACTTAACGTGCACTCGAGCATTGAAAAGACCTCTAAAGGCAGTATTTTTTCGCAGTTCCTTATTGTTTTACTATTGGCTGAATGTAAGCGGAATAATAGGCTTCCTCCACGAAAATAATGGAACAGACACTGGCGTGCTCTTATAATGCTTAAGATGCTGATAACACGGCAGTTCCTGAGCCATTATATATATAAGCATTAAACGGTACCATTCTCCGAGTCAGTTTTATGCATTGATGACCATTATGCATTACTTAAAAATCAGTCACTATGCTTTATGCGCTGGGACTGCGAGCACAATCCTGAAATAAAATCGTAGTTAACTTTCTCTGTTAATTGGTAGATGGAGTGAAGGCGCGTCGAGTGGTCTCACATGCAAATGAATGTAGGATTTAATATTTGGGACATAAATGCCAATCATTAAACAAAATCTTAATTGCTTGAAAGAAATTTTCACTTTGAACAAGGTCGATTGATAAGGGATAAAAGGGGAGAGAATCTTGACTCACGCCGAGTACAGTTCAGCGTAAATTCAGCGTTAACTATTTTAGCGAATCCAACCTAGAGAAAAATGCGTCTAGGGGACTAATTAAGGCCACGACTTGAAAATATGATTAACTTAATCAGGATGCTAGTGATAATGGTTATAATTACACTTGATTAACGAATAAGCACCACTAGATGGATATTTAATTGGATGTAATAATTCGCAGCACCCTAAGAGGATAGAGGCATTCCACTAATACATTGTAGTTTAAATGAGCGCGTAACTAAAAAAACGACTTGTTAGTAACACTACCTTTACCGAATAATTTTCAGATATAACTTCGTGTAATCATGGCACATAATCAATATCATGACATATCTAAATACACAAAATATACCGAAAGCCACTCACTGCAAGTGCATTTGACGAGGAGCGATGAGTCACCAACGTCTCATGTATTAATATGATCTTTGTAACAATATGATCTTGTGCAAAAGTATAAATATATATTTACACGATCAACCAAACACACACTCGTCCTTACATGCATGCCCATTTACATAATACGAGTTGTTTCGGTAAAGCATTGAATAAGTATTATTAGAAAATAGGTATGTAATATAAAAATGTAGTATGAGTGGCCATGCTTGATTTTACTATATTATGACCATGTCTCAAGCGAGAGAGGAACGGATACTGAATCTTTCAGTGGTGGATTTTCTAATTCCATCTTAATTGTTCAAAATGGTCCTACCAATAAAAACTGGGAATATAATATAGCCGAAGGCTTCACAGGTAAATTAGAGTGATTGTGTCCATCTAAAACCCTTGAGTCTTACTACGTTTATTATCGATGATGCTCCTCCGACTGTATCTGTTCAATACCCATATATGAATGCTTTCGTTGGTAGAAATCTACATGCCTAAGACACACCTGAAATGGAAGGATCTCCTTCAAACCCTGAAAACCGCTCGTTCTCTTTCCTCGGACAAATGAATGAACGAAAGAGAGAGGATAGATGATGGACTCGGACTTGCCACAGAGAGAGGATCTCCCCTCCAACGAATAGAATTCTCTCTCTCTCCGGGAGGAAGCACACTCGATTCCTCATTTCTCCTCCCCGCCCTATCTACCTCTCTCTTCCTCTCTTTATTACAATTTTCATTACACACTCTTTCTTCTCCCATACCTACTCCATTCCCCACTATTTTCTCCACATCGCTCGTAACTTTTACGTTCGCCTCCATTTCAATTCCGATCCCTCTTTCTCTGTTTAATCTCATTTATCCAGCCTTTTCTCTCATTTCCTCCCACTCTCTCCCAGCGCTCCCTGCCACTTCCCTCTCGTTCCGATTCCATCCATTATTTTCTCTCCCTCCAGTCCCTCTCCATTTTATTTCCGGCTCCCGAAATGCACTCTCCCATTTTTTTCCCTCTCTCCCTCGTTTCTCCACATCCGACGTCGTTTTATTTCAATTTCACGTCATTCGGCGGCGTTTTATTTCCTCTCTCTCTTCCTTTCCGAGCTTCGGACGTTTCACGGGCCATGGGAGGATTTTCTTTTACCGTGACCCGAATGAGACTTTTCGCGGTTGCTCTCGTCCCGGCAAGAAGGTTTGTCCAGGACGGACTCGAACAGAGACGACGCCACAGACGTTCCGAATAGAACGGGAAAGAAAGGGGTTGGTAAGGTACCAGAGTAACATGCCACAACACTTTCTGCTGGCCACTCCAGTGATCAAAGCAGAAAGCCTAATACATTCCTCGTGTGCTAATTTAAACTAGTAAACACCCCACGTAATAGGGTACTTTTCTGCAGTTTACCAGGTTTCACTTGAACAACGAGTCAACTTTTCATTGCCTGCAAGCCCTTATATGAATGGATTTCCATCTTAGAGACTACTATTATAGGCAATCTTAGCATGAAATATAAGAAGTTTACAATGACTTTTATCGAATTTTGATTTCTACAAGAATACCCGAGATGTGAGTCTTAATTATCATTTAAACAATTTAAAATCTCTTTACTCAGTTATTTAAAATAATAACATAGTAGTGCAAACTTATTCAAAAAACTCATTTATAGCATCTAGGAATTGCTATTTTAGTATTTCCAAGATAGTACAAAATTACGCTGTATAAATATGACACAGTTGCAACTGGTCAAAGCTAACGATGAAAAAAATGATGAACTGCTTGTTTCAAGAATTGAAAGAAAATGGGCAACTAGTAAGGATACTGAAAGACTATTTACAGAAGAAATGTTAATATTTTTCAGCAGTATTTCGAGTGTTTGCACAGAAAAAATTCAGAGCAGTGAGTTTGCTTTCAACGTTTATTTATATTTATTTCTGTCTTTACTCTCAGCCGAGAAACCCAATATTTTTCTCCGTTTCTTCCTCACTGTCACTCCCTTTTTCAGTCCGATTTTCCGAAAGAGCCTCCACATTAGTATAATAAAATCAATTCCCTTATTTCTTTTACCTTTTTGGACTTCACTCCCGGCGAAGGGTTTTAAGAAAGCCTGTACATTTATTCACCAAGTTTGAACAAATTACCACGAAAAAAAAATCGAAAAGAAAGGAGACTTTTCACAACAGAATTAAGGCTAATTAAAGTGTTTGCTAATGATAATAGATCAGAATGGGACAGACTTTTACGACAAATGAATACACCTAAGCTTGAATTTAGAAGAGCTTAGCCTACGAATCAGTTTCTTTGAATGTTGTTTCCTTATAATGTTCATTTTGACGTAATTTATTGAGATGATAGTTAAATTGTACTTGCGTTCAATAATGCCTAAATGGTTAAGATGCATTTTGTTTTAAATTAAAATTTAATGCCACATAAATATTGGCATTTTACTGCGATTTCTAATCATGAATACCAATGAAAACGTACTGGATTCAGAGTACTAATTATTGAATTAATACTTTAACACTATAACAACATGTATATTTTTCACATAAATGATAGCTGAAAATTCAGTCAGCTAAACTAAAGTAAATAAGATAAACTGATTACATTCACGAACCGATCCAGGTCGAAGAAAGATATTATCCCCCCTTTCCTAGCAAGATTAATTTGAGAAAATGACGATCATCACATACACTACTGAAACCATTCTTAACAAGGGAAACAAATTTGTTAAAATGAAAGGACAAATGAATGGTATGAATGTAATATTGCCATTTACATCGACGAATATGTTTTCAGTGAATCAAGCGGCGGTGAATGCCTTTGTTTACCCAGAGAAACTGAACGACGCAGAATACTATAGGTTTTACGTAATCAGTGAACTATCATCAAGTAGTAAAGAGGCTCTTTATCGCCAACAAGTATTATATTTCACACCCCTTTAATGGTACACGAAATTAAATGACATAAAATCCAACCAATCAACCTATTACTTTTTCTTGAGCGCTAAGAGAAAACGTTAAAATAAACGAGTTTTGAAAAAGGCTACATACAAAATAAATGCATACACTACATAGCCAAAACGACCGCCAACCGTGAAGTCAATGCGATGATTTACTTGCTCAGATTCGAAAAGGGTTATCCATCGCCAGTGCACTGTGAACGGAGGAGGTGGAAACAAAACGAAGGATACTCCTATATGTTTCATCGGTAGATGGTCACTTTGTGGCGCGGCGCGCGGTTGACGATTGGCCGCAACTTAAATGAACGATGCAGGACCCTCCACGCGAGAAAAAAGACGAAAGAGGCCTATGATACGAAGCCTACTGGAATACGAGAGCTTGGGAAATAGAATATGGACCGAAAATTAAATAATAAAACAATGGGGTCTCAGAAAACTAACCTCAACCAACGCTATCACCAATACGGCTGCGCTATAAAATATATACAAATATATGTATGCGTACCTACTACCACGAAAATTTCACGATGGTTGAAAATAAACAGAAAAAGACGCAATTTTGTTTTTTTCAATATATTTCGGTGAGACGACCATTTTTTATGAATAAGAATTAGACTAAATTCAACCATTCCTACGTATAAGAAGATATTTATGCCACCAAAATTTATTCAAATACAAAATGTGTGTCCTTTATTGCTTGGCCCACATTATGCAGGACCTATACATAAATATATATACATATATATTTATTTACATAAATTTATATAGGTATATATATAGGTGTGTGTATATATATATATATATATATATATATATATATATATATATATATATATATATATATATATATATATATACTACCTTGATTAAAATTTCCCGGAATTTATTCAGAAAATTAAAAATACAAGTTTATTCATCTAAATCTATATTGTCCCCTTCAAAGTAATCCCCATCGACTGCAACACACTTATGCCAGCGCTTGATCCAATCCTCGAAACATTTTTTATATTCGGTTTTCGGTATGTCCATCAGTGCTTCCTGCGATTTTTCCATTACTTCCTCTCGGCTGCTAAAACGCGTTCCCCGTAATGGTTTTTTAACTCGATTGAACAGAAAGAAGTCACAGGGAGCCAAATCAGGTGAATTCGGTGGCTGTTGGATGGTATTTGTTGCATTTTTCGTCAAAAAATTACGAATAATGATAGCACTGTGCGACGGTGCGTTATCATGGTGCAAAATCCACGAGTTTTCTGCCCACATTTCTGGTCTCTTTCGGCGAATTGCTTCACGCAAACGTCTCATAACGCCCAAATAATACTCTTTGTTTACTGTCTGGCCTTCTGGCAAAAATTCATGATGCACTACACCGTTGTAATCCATGAAAACCGTCAGCATTGCCTTCTTTTTTGACTGAAAACGACGTGGTTTTTTTGGTCTCGGCTCATTTGGTGAACGCCATTCACTTGCCTGATGTCTGGATTGCGTGTCGTACTCATAAACCCACGTCTCGTCTCCAGTAATGATCCTTTTGATGAGTGTGGGATCGGATTCAGCCTCGCAAATCATGTCTTTTCCGACGTCAACACGGTCTCTTTTTTGCATGAAATTGAGGTCTTTTGGCACCAACTTTGCTGCTACACGACGGAAACCCAAATCATTAACCACAATGTCTTGGGCGGATCCATAGGCAATGTTCAAGTCCTCCGCTATTTCTCTGATGGTTAATTTGCGGTTATTGACCAACATTTCTTTTACTTTATCAATTTTTTCACCGACTTTCGATGTCGATGGTCTGCCACTGCGTTCATCATCTTCGATTGACTCACGACCACTTCTAAACCGCTCGTGTTACTGGTAAACGACCGTTTTTTTTAGAGAATCGTTGCCGAAACACTTTTCCAACATTTCCAACGTCCGTGCGCCACTAAATCCGTTTTTTACGCAAAATTTAATACAAGTTCGTTGTTGCAAATTTAAATCCATTTCTGAAATTGTAAAAAATCGCCAACACACACAGAGATAGATGTACTCTTGGCTACGTAACTTTTGCAAATGTCAAGTTATGACACTAAGATTTAAAGGGAATATCAACAACAGATGTACCAATTTAACAAAAAAAACAGAACTCAAATCGGAACGATGGGAGCGCCACACGGTGGTTATTCCGGGAAATTTTTGATCAAGGTAGTATACACACACACATACATATATATATATATATATACACACACACACACACACACACAGACACACACACACAGACACACACATCGCCTGCGAACGCCAATCGAATGATGTCTCCATTCCCACAACTCATCACCGCATGAAGCGATCTCCACCACACGCATGCACGCGCCCTCTTCCTCTCTTTACGTTGGTGGGTACGCGTAGAGTGCGGTGTGTATAAATTTTGACGTCCCTTTGATGGATCAGCGTGGTGCGGAATGAGCTGGAGAGGGTGGAAGGGAGCGCACGGGGAGTGGCCGGGTCGTGGCCGGGATTCGTTGCAGGGGATGGGAGGAGGAGGGATGGAATCGTGGTGGGGTGGTGACGAAGGAGGGAGACAGAGTACGGGAGAAACCGGAGGGGTTGCGGGACTGGAGCGTGTGGAGCGGAGTAATGGAACACAGTTTCCCTCTCTGCTGGTTGAAAGGTGCAAATTAATGCAGGAGGAGAGTGATATGGAGAACCCCCCTCCCAACACTCCACCTACTCCTGAATTCTTCCGAACCCCCTGTATGCTCCCGCCTTCTCTTTCTGACTTCACTCCCTCCCAGGTGCAGCTCCGCGTTCCCTCTCCGTAACCCGCACGGGAGGGCGAAAGGCGACGTACGCCGACGGAATCCAGGATGGAAGAACCCAAGAATCGAAAAATTTACAGCGATTATTTTTCTAACAGCTGAAAGTATTCCCTTGCGGTTGTGCTACATCTAAACGATTTAAAAACCACTTTGGTGTGGAATCAGGAGAGCATAGCGAAGGGGAATTACGTGGAAATACCATCGGGGCTTTTCCAGTTTATTCGCTCGCTTTACCTCTCTGACTTGGTACAGCGCGATTGCTGACGAAAAGGTAGTTTGAAAATCGTAAACGGAAATAATGGAAAGAAAATCGTTCGTAAGTATTCAAAGTACTTATCATACATGACCATGGATCACGGATGAGACAGATGAGAAGATTAGAAAGATTGATGAGAGAAGAAAATGGAAGAATTTAAACACAGAGTTGGGAAAAAAGAACAAAGAGTTAAATAATACATTTACGCGGGGAACAAATATAGCAAAAGAAGCATAGTGGAAGATATGGAAAGTTTGCAGAGGAAGGGTGAAATTGGTGCGCTATACAGCAAGGTTAAATCACTATCGGGCAGTAAGAAGGGAAGATCTATGCTAACATTTAGAGATAAGGCGGGTAAGATAATGGTTGACAACAGGAAAGATCAAGAGAGATGGAAGGAATACATAAAGGAACTGTAGAGAAAAGAACTAAAACATGCAAAGTTAGACGTAGAAAAGGAACATGACGTTGAGGAAGATAGCTTAGGTTCAGGCATACAAAAGGCATTAAGAGAGATGAAACTAAATAAGACCGTGGGGGTAGATAACATTCCTACGGAACTACATAAAGGTTTAGGAAAATGTGGGAGGAAGAGGCTAAATGGGCTAATACGCATTATCTATGAGGAAGGAATCTGGCTGGAAGACTTTGTGAGGTTAGTTTTAGTTCCTATTCCGAAAAAGGTAAAGGCTACATCATGTGAGGACTACCGGACAATAAGTTTGGTATCCCACGTAGTTAAAGTTTTCTCAGGATCATAAGCAAAAGGATAGAGAGTAGGGCAAATATTTACTTAGGGGATGATCAGTTTGGGTTTAGGAAGGGGAGAGGTACGCGTGATGTCATTGCAGTAATAAGATAATTAATCTAGAAGTAAATAGAACACAACCAGGAGGTATTTGCCTGTTTCGTAGATTTCGAAATAGCGTTTGATAGTGTGAATTGGGAAAAACTAATGAGTATTCTGCAGAAAATAGGAATAGATTGGAGGGAAAGGAGGCTAATCCGCAACCTGTACATGTCTCAGACTGCTAAGGTGTGTATGGGGAACGGGGAGTCTGGATGGGCAGTGTTAGGAGCAGGTGTAAGGCAGGGTTGCCCATTATCACCGTTGCTGTTCAACCTGTATGCAGAGGAAATGATCAAAGAGGCATGTGAAGAACTGGAGGTAGGAATGGAAGTGGGCGGGGTATTCGTAAAATCAGTTAGGTTTGCTGATGACCAAGCTTTAGTTTGTCAGTCAGCCAAGGGGCTGCAAGCATTGCTGAGTGAATTGGAAATTCAGTGCGACATATATGGGATGAGAATCAATATTAATAAAACAATGGTTATGCGATTTTCCAGAAATAAAAAGTCTATGTTAAACACATAAATTGAAGGACAAACATTATATCAGGTAGAACAGTTTACGTAACTCGGAAGTGTTTTGGATCAACAAGGTGAAAGTAGTAGGGGCGTAAGGAGAACTGTAAAAGGAAAAGAGGCTCTCGCAAGGAGGAGGGAGTTGATGACATGGAAGCTAAGTAAAGATGTTAAGAAAAGACTGATTAAAACTTTGATATTGAACGTACGGCACGGAATTATGGTCACTGAAGCAGGATGATAGAAGTAGATTGGAGGCTTTTGAAATGAGGGCGTGGAGAAGAGTGGAGAAGGTGAAATGGACAGAAAGGAATACAAATGAGGAGGTACTTGGTATGGTGAGCGAGAAGAGAGGTTTGTTGGGAGAAATAATACGGTGGCAGGAAAAATAGATGAAGGGCATATTGGTCGGCAGAGGAATGTTTAAGACTCTAATAGAGGGGAGAATATCAGGTTAACGAGGAAAGGGCGGGAACAGTATAGGGAAGTTGGAAGGGATGAAAGAACGTGCTCAGAGATGAAGATGGACTTGATGTAGAGTTGGTTGCTGGATTGGGTTTTGTTAGGAGTCACAAAATATTTATTTGGTAGTTGTGTCCATCCAAAACCTACCCTTACCGGTAGATTACTTTAAAAAATCCTTATCAAACAAAATAAAACATGCATGAAAGGTGATTAGGAAGGTGTTAACCACCATTTCATGAAAATACCATGAGAAAAATATGAAAGTTCAGAGATAAATTAAAACTAGTTATCAAATTGTCAAGGCCGAATTTGGAGTTTCATTACAGTCAAAATTGTGATATAATTAAACAGGCAAGCCATTGATGAAGTATATAGACATAAGCTGTTTCGGCGTTTCATGTCTTTTGAGTAGTTTATGCACGCTGTTGAGTTAATGGATTTTTTGAAGCACACTCCGACAAAACTTGATGTTTCGGAATAAATTAAATAATACCTTACTTAGCAGTTTAAAATAGAACACAATTCATGTACCATCAACGAAAATACGATCTATGAATTATTTTTAATGCACCTTGCAATATTAATCCAACCTATTTCTCCCATTGTACATAAGGTTCAGCCTAGGCGACGATTTTTCTCGGAAGCAGCATGGAACCTTCATAGCTCGTGATGTTTGCACATGATTTGTTGTTCTGATAAGACGTCGTATAAACGGAATCACATAAATTGGAATTACCAAGTGAACAAATATGAATTTATTTTCAATGCATTAATCAATTGGTTTCTGCACACTTTTAATGTAGTTGCAATACGAACTTCAGGACTATTACATGAATAATTTATTTCAACTCATCCGACTACATTTGTTTTACTCATTAACAAGGAACGGCGAAAATATACAATAATTAGAGGGCATGGAAGTGATAAGGGATGATAGGACTCAGATCTGGCAGATGGAATTGTTATCCCTAAGGATAACGAAGCCGGAAATAATATACTGCGACTGCCTCCATTTGAAAACTAATTCCAGCTGGTTCAACCAAAAGGATAACGGTCGTCGGAGTGGGTATTCCAGAAGTACGAAACCTTCAAGATATTTAAAAGGAACACGCGGTATAAACATATTAATGTGCCCACAAGACTGTGTGAGCGGCATACCCAGATCGAACACCCCCTCCCGCTCCCCACACGCTCCTACTGGTGGGTTCGCCCTGCAACGCGTACGGAGTGCTTAGGACGGAGTGAGCGGGGATGCGGTCGTTTTGGCCGCTCTAATGAGGGAAGGGAAGCGGAGATATGCGAGGCTTCATTGCGGTGGTAACATCGGGCGAGAATGAAATGAAAGGGAAAGAGCGGGTCTCAGAGAGCGCCGCGAGATCCCGGGAATTGAGCGAAAGACGACGGCTGGAGAGAATGCGATCCGATTACCCCCACCACCTCCACCCTCGCTGGCTCCTCCACACACCTTTCAGTTGCGTCACAAGGCGGTCTACCAATTAAAACGGCGATGAGGAATGAAAATGCGAAATAATGTGGCGGAGGGGGAAATGTTGTGAAACCGCTGACGGAAACCTGTTGGTGCCGGATTCCCTAATTTTTAACTTACGCCAAAACCAAGAATACAAAATTGATACGTTTTCCTTCGTATTATTTCAACAAAAGTGCAAGAAAAACTAACTCTGCTTTAACGAGTCCATACTTGAACGTGAAATCAATACAATTACTGACTTAAAATTTCATTTACGGGTAAACACAAATCGAAAGTAAGGAGCTACTGACGATAAAATGAATATGAGCCAAATGTAACTCCATCTTGTCATAAAATACATTATTTTTTATTTCGATTGCTTCATTAAGCTAAAAGAAATTTGTTTAGTTAAGGTAAGATTCCTTAATTAAAAATATTTTATAAGAAATAGGCTAAAACACATTTTACCACCAATAAAATAAAATTGTAATACAGATATAATGAATATTTTGCCACATCTAAAAAAATAGTGTCTTCTAGATCTATGCATTTGATTTTATTATCAATTAATTAATGATGGTGCCTTAGTTAAGTGTACAAAATAGATACTCATTGTAACAATATTGTTGTTACATGAATTTAGCATGAAGTTAAGTAGGGAAATATTTAAAAAAAATGTAAAGCGCTTAAGAGAACTATTTTTTTCACTTTTTGTGTAGGCTAAGAGAGTACCCCAATGCTGTTATTAAAAATGATAGTAAAAATGAGCAATGTAAAAATCCAGGAAAATCTGTGAATCATAACTTACATCACTCTGTGAACTCTGTAAACTGCCATTGGGCCAAATACAGGGTTCGTCCGGAAAATAAGTGTACTGACTCCTGGGCTGGGCGCGCCGCTCCAGGCGCGCCCAGCACCGCTCTGATGGGCTGCGATTGGAGGGGGGTATGTTGGCAAGCGACGCTGAAAAAGGCAGTCGGCTCTGAGCTGTGGTGTAGTGAGGAGCTCTGTTAACGCGAACCTCCACGCTTCGGCCCACGTCACGGAACGTGATGCCGAAGTTTTTGGAGCAGCGTTATTCCATCAAATTTGCGGTAAAGCTTGGGAAATCGTCTACCGAAACTGTCGGTATGATTAACCAGGCTTACGGGGAGTCAGCCATGTCCAGAAACATGATCTTTCGGTGGCACAAGATGTTCGTGGAGGGCAGAGAAGAGGTCGACGACGAGTCTTCGAGAGGTTCCCGATGATGCCTTCGCGGGAGCGTTCCAGGAATGGGAACGCCGCTGGAACAAGTGTATCGACTCACAAGGGTCCTATTTTGAGGAATATTAGCTTAAGATATGTAAAAGTGTAATAAATTTTTTTTCCTGAGCTAAGTACACATTTTCCGGACGAACCCTGTAGCAGGAAAGTGTTAGGTCATCAGCCATTATAAAAAAAAGTGGAATTATAAGGCATTTCCAATATTATTTCATTTTCTAAGGATTCCAACGTTTGAGAATTTTGTATGACTGCGGCTAGATCACAAATATTGTTTGAGAAAAAGAAATTGGTCCATAAACAGAGCGATCTCCTTCCACTTCTCACAGCGGTCTTGCCTATAATTTCAAAGTTCAGTACGAACTATGCCCCCGGTGTCGGTACCAAACTCATATCATTTTTCCAGGGGAAATGATATGTTTAGAAATTCTTAATGCCTGAATCGGGGGCGATTCTACGTCTTACTAAAATTGAGCTGCAATATCTCTTCGTTCCTAGAAATTTTAATGAAAGAGGCGGCTTAAATAGGAATTCTTCTATTCCTGACATTATTTCTTTATACCCTATGATCTAAATCGACCAGGTTTATTCAAATTGGGGTTTATCTAATGTTCTAACCAGAAATTCTTCCTTCAAATAATTCTTCACCGAGTCGTTTAGTTCTCTTTAGAAATAGTTTTCTCAATACATTATCTTCTCAAGTCTTGTGAACGTGTTTACCACATATCAGATCCAATATTTAGCGAGCCACTCAAATCATTCAGTCAGCTATACGTACTTACGTGCTCCTGCCCTACCAAGTAGGGGAAATAGGAATTATTTTTGTATATACGGAATGCTACGAATTTTTCCCAGATTTAGCTGAACACCGATTCAAGATAACTGGAACAAACAATAATAGAGTTACAGGGTGCGTTCCAAAAGTTATGCAATTACATTTCCTGCGCCATTGGTCAGAGTGGGCTCAAACCACTTAGGGTAACTGGAGGGGACGCGAAGCTTTGCCGCGAAACCAATCTCAGCTCTCCAAGCTGTGGAAGCGGTAGGACGTCAGTTATTGTAAACCTCTGCGCGCCGACCGTGTCACAAAAGACCAACCTAGCGGGAATTTCAAGGGAACTTTTGCCACGTATTGAAAATGAACCTGATTATTTAGACAACGTCATCACTGGTTATAAAACTTGGGTTTTTTAATACGATCCAGAAACAAAACGCCAAAGCTCTGAGTGGCACATCAACAAGTCCCCCACGCCTAAAAAGGCAACAATGAGCAAATGAAAAGTGAAAACAAAACTCATTTTATAGATCCACAGCACAGGTATTTTCCATAAGGAGTTTGTTCCTCAAGGAAATTCAACCCTGCCTACTACGAGGATGTGCTTGAAAGACTCCGAAAAAGGGTCATCAGGACGAAAAAAGACATCTGCAACCTGGCAACTCCATCACGACGACGCGCCTTGCCACAGCGCGCTACGAAGCCGTTCCTGGCCAAACACCAGGTGCCAACGCTGCCCCATCCCCTCTATACTCCTGATATCGCCCCAGCAGACTTCTATTTGTTCCCTCTGATTAAGGCAGCCCTGAAAGGAGTCCGGTTTTGGTCCATAGTAGAGATCCTATCAGCCATGACGAAGACCTTGCGAGAGGTCCCCGAAGACGCCTTCCAGTGCGCGTACCGGTGATGGAAGAGTCGCTGGAAATGATGCGTAGAGGCCCAAGGATAGTACTTTTTAAGTAGCAATTTTAAGTGATTTTGCAAATATGTTCAATAATTACATTTAAAAAATAATTCCATTACTTTCGGAAATCACCCTGCTCGTTAATTGTATTACGATAAATTAATAATTACTGAAGTAACTGCAAGCTCCGTGTTACTGGCTACGTTCCGGTAGAAGACCTACCATCAGAAAATGTCATCATTTATTTTTTCTAGAATTATAATTAACCATTAAAATTCCTGAATAACTTTAATAGGTGGGGTAGGTAATGATGTAACGACAGAAATAAGTAATGTTTAGTTTACAGCCGCATATGTGTTTTTTATCATGAAAATTGTAACCTATTGAGCAGGAGAAGAGCTAGAAAAAATATAAAGCCATTAAAAACAAGGCACTGATATTCACCAAAAAAAGTAGTTTAGCCAGAAATAAGAAATATCATGAGGCATTATTACGATTTCATAATTTCAAAAGAAAGAGATAAAGGAACTAAGATGGTATATGTGCTGTTTTTAATGAAGTTTCAATGGCAGGCTTGCAAAAGAGGACGCGTTTACATCCGAGTCCCCACCACCTGCTCGTCCATTAAGACCGGGAGGGCCGATTGATTTAACATGCCATTAGTTGGTGCTTCCGCGGGAGGCAGGAAATGCTTCCGTGCATTAGGCTTAGAGTGCATAATAATTGAAAGTCGCTCTGCCTCGATATTCCATCTGTCTAGTGGCGAGGAGGGATGGGGAATCGACCCCTTAAGTTTTCTCGGATTAAGCGGGCTGCGCACGGTGAGTTGTGGGCGGGTGGGTGGAGGATGGGGACGACTGAGGAGGATTCGGGATGTGTTTTTCCCGGTTTCAGCGGAAAGTGTTCCGCCGTCTTTTCCAAATGGTCGCGATAAATTCAGGCCGAACGCCTTTTAAGGGGACTCTACGGACGGAGGAGAAGGGGCGTCCGGGAGGGACCGGGGGCGAACCGTGGTAGGGGGACTTGGTAAAAAAAGGAGAGGCGAGCGTTATGGAATGCGAGGGAAAGTACTTGAGAGGGGGATAAAATGGGCGGAGGAGGGGGGGCGAGAGGAGAATCCCCTAAAGTGCTAGAGGGGCGTGATATAAATATTTTTATTTGTCGAGATGTGCAGGAGGGGGATTTCTCTCTCTCTTTCCCTGCGCACTAACGGTAATGGGATCAAAATCTCGCAACAAAGGATCGAGTTTTCGCCGAGATTAAATGGACGCTCTGGATTTTATTATTATTTATTTTCATTGCCCTCCGAAAAAAGCTTTCGCGAGAATTATCCCCGAGCATAATGAATAACTTTCGATTCGCAGTTCAGCGGAAAATGAGGCGTGCGCATCGGTCTGAATCCGCTGCCTGCCTGCGCTCTCCGCTTTGCCGTCAGATTTCGATGAAAGAGAACGCGATACACTTGAGGCCTTCCAAGGCTTTTGGTCTTTCTTTAAACCTTTTATTTCGAAAAATCTTTTTCCTACCGATTGCGTCCCCGTCATGACAGTCCCACTTTTGTCCCCACCAGTCGTGATAACGATCCTTTCAGTTGACAAAAACTCGACTTCGCCACAAATAGTTTAAGTTTAAAGCTACATGCAGCTCCCAAAGCAAGTTCGAATGAAAGTTTCGTTAATTACATAATACTTTGAATGATTTCATCACCATGGCGATTAGATATAAAGAAAAATGGCGGAATTGTGTTTTATAGAAATATGTCCGGCGGTGAATGCTAAGCCTTTCCAGAAGGCCTACAAACCTTTACTAAATACAGCACATTACCAAGATAAGGAGGAGCAATTTATGTATTTTGTATTCTGTATCTTAGACGAACATGGCGAAGGAGACATGAGAACAAGAATTGCATTGGCGAAGGAAGGATTTAAAAGACGAAGATAACTGATAACACGTAATCTATAGAACGCTGTAAAAGAAAATACTAGCAAAGATTTGAATGAGGACCATATGAATTAGAAAACTGGTATTTGGGTCAAGAGGATGAGCACTGACATGAGGGAGCTTTTGGGATTCAGGTGTGGAAAAGACTGGCAAGATAGGAGATAAAAGCTGCTGTTTTAAACATGGTGGACAAAGATGTGAAGTTGCTAGGAGAATCGGAAAAATGCAAAAATCGCGAAGGAAATTTTTAAAGGTACAGCAACGCTGAAGAAAATGAAGGAAGGGAAAACGTTGGGTAAGCGGAGTAAAGGAAGAAGAAGAATTAACTTTATGTACATGCCATATGTCTCCCACTCTATCGAAGCAGGGCAATACTTTACTACGCTCTCCATAATTTAGGGCAACAGACTGTGTGAAACCCTGCCCAGATCCGATTTTGGGAAATAAATCCAAGAAGTATGGCAACGAATAAAACCGAGGAGGAGCAGTGCAAGAGATTTATGCACCTATTGGCATCTTAGGCCAAAAATGCAAGCCTACTAGACAGAGTTGAAATGAAGACTGTGAATATATTACCGTGTCACGAAACACGTCCGTTGCGACGAAGCGAAGCGATGCAAAACATTAGGAGGGGCGCTATCCCTAAATAGCCAGGAGCACCATATCGGATATGCCGCGATTATTTATATCTTAAAACGTTGACTTAAGAACTGAACACGATTAAGCATAAGGAAACAGCGGGGATAATTATGAAAGGAATTACTGCTCGGGATCACGGGAAATTTTCTCGGTGGCGTGAAAATTACTCGTACAACACATGTTCACGCGACGGCTCTTTTCCACAGCCTCGACTCTTTTCACTCTGAACACCTTTCCACAATCAAACCTTTCGACGAGCTCCTCTCGCGCCGCTTTACAGTGCGTATGGAGCCGTGGTGCTAGACCGGCTAATACATACATACACGGACTCCTTTGCTTGGACTATTTTATTTCCTCGGAAGGAAACCATCATTGGCGGGGAGAGGGAGCGGCGAGGGATAATGAGGGGAACTGCGCTTAAGGAAAGGGTTAAAGTTTTCAAGGAAGCCCGAAAAAAAACCCAGTAATTGGGCGTAGCTGTGTTTTAAGTGTTGTCGTTCTTCCGTCCGCATCCACCAGCCTTCCCCCCTGGGCGTGATGAGCGACACATTACCGAATTCTTTATCCATGCACATTATCCCGAGTGTTCCCTTTTTTAAACGCTCTCTTCTTTTTTTCTGTAAACTTGAAACAGACCCCGATCCGCCCGGCGATGAAACATGAATGAGCCTCCCCAACACCCACCCTTTTACACACCCGATTCCATATATAGGTGCTCATTTGAAGAGATCCGGTTGTTTTTCGATTCATTTGCCTCCAATATCTCTGAGAGTTTATAACTTGAGAACTTTCACAGAAGAAAAATATTAGATTACGCGCTAAATTGAACGTGCTAGATTTTTTCTAATGAACCTCTAATGCTTCCAATAAAGGAATGATGACACAGAATTTCACTACTCTCTACAGATGCAAGATATAGTTGAAACTACGTTGCATTCATTCCTATGGCTTCAGTTAGTACACCTTAATTATTTCAAACGCTAAGCATTCCCAAAATTAAAAATGACATTTTTCAATAGGGCTCCTATTATGGGGCATAGAGCGTCATAAAATCTTAAATGATTTTTTATTTCTCTCAACCATAGTATGCATGTAGATCATTATTGAAATGAAAAAATAACAATCGTTCGAAAATTATTTTACCCTTTAAAGCGAAAATGTCTATATATGTATGTCCCCGAAATGGTATAACCAATATTATCAAACAATTAGCTAAAATTATCACACAATCTCTAACCCTTTGATTAATATTAGCCAACGCTTCTTAGGGAAACGTAGAGCATCTAGCTGCCATCACCATTCAAGCCTTGCCCATGTGCGGCTTCGGTGCCAGCCTTAGGAGAAAATCCGCGCACTGACTGCATAATTTTGGGTTGCATGAACGAGTGGATTCGGAGAAATACAATGGAATCAACCAAGGCGCGACGGTATCCTTTCAGGAAGAATTCTTTTGATTCCAAGGATTCGTGTTCGCGATGGGGAAGGATTGACGGCAGAGGGAACAGGGATTATAGAGGGGTGCTAAGGCGATCGAAATTCATAAGACTCAGGTCCCAACATCCATCCGTTGCCCTTGGAAACTGAAATAGCCGGAAGTATGTCCGAATGAAAGGAGGCGACTTGGTCGGAACAGGAAAGAGTGAAAGGGAGGATACGATGTGGAGGGAATGAGAGAAAGAGAGAGGAGGGGAGGAGTTGGAGTAGGCGGCGTTTTCCGGCATAAAGGGAGTGCCGGGGGGATATAGAGGGGACACGGGGGAGGGGAGAGGGAGGAGTAGCAGTCAGATGGGATATCGCGACTTCCCCCCTCCTGTCTACCTGAGAGCCAGTGGTCCGCAAAATTGAACTTCCGATCGATGTATCGTCCGTGTGCGCATGCGTAGGGGGAAGCGAGGAGGGAAGAGGAAAACGAAAAGAGGAGACACGGATAAGGGCGGAAGAGGAATAGGAAAATGGAACAGCAATGATCGTCCTGGCGAAGGGAAAGTCCTCGAGATCGTGGTACCCGTGTAAAAATGCATCTGCATCCATTGACACCGAGTTATTTCAAACTACTACGACACAGAAAAGGAATGATTCTTCTAATTCTCACAGCAGATTATACCCAGAGAGGTGTAATTACGGACTGGACTATTTAATAAAAGTATTATCCTGTGAAAAAATTATGGTCACATTGAAAATTAAGAGCTAAATTAAACTTAAGCATAAAATACCATAACAGACTTTGAGACACGCTAAGGTGTTCAAGCAAGATCTGTTCAAATAGGCTTCAAAGCATACTAATCATCAGTACGCGAAGTAGATATTATATGCTGAGTGGCACATAGTGAGAAGACCAAATTACAACACATAAGCGCATTTTTTGGTTCAACTCTTTTCCGGTGAGTACAGAAGTATCTCTCTAATCAATGTCATAAAGTAGGAAGGCTTGGTTCCCTGAATTGAAATTTCATACAGTAAGTGGAGCAGAAAAGTGAAGAGATGGGAAATTGGAAGGTACATAAAAAGTCAAACCAAGAAATATTATTATGAGAATTAAAAAGCGGTAAAAGTGCAATTTGCACCACAACAGAAAATATATTGAAAATTTTCAATGAGAACAACGGATGTAAAAATACCCCGAGGTAGAAGTATCTGTGAATCGGTGAAAAAAATGAATTTGCTCCTTCAATAGCGATAGAAATGGGATGTAAATCATTGTACACGAAAATAAAGGTTCGATGTTGTCGATAAAGCGGAGCACTAAGTCAAACAATAGATTAGGAGAGCATAAAATGGAGCGGATGGAGTAATTCACCTATCCTGGCTGGATTTTAGAACAAGATGGTCCACGTAGCAGGTATATAAGAATAATCACGTCAAGCCAAGAGGCCTTTACAAAAAATGAGATATAATTACAGAGATGTGAATTAAAAATATTTAAGACCAGATGAGTTACAACTTTGGTATCATGCTTTTATTATGCCCGGGAACATGGTCATCGAATCAAGATGAAAAGGGTAGGCTGGAGGCTTTCGAAATACGGGCGTGGCGAATGGAAAAATGATATGAAAGAAAGGAAAATAAATGAGTAGAATAATAAAAAACCGCGCAAGGAACTCATTCTGTACTTAACTATCCCGAAAAAACTTGACTTTGAATATTTACTCTGAAACTCCGGGTAAATCTGATTGACTGAAAATTTCCACGAATTGAAAAACTGTGAACTAGGTTTAGACAGAGGTTTCACGCCTTCAAAAGTGGTGAACCAAAAATGGATTCCCCGAAATGACTTGGATTACAAGCTGCTCCCACGCGGACCTGACTCCAGAACTCTCGTATGTTGAGGTTCTCTCGGTACTTACAAAATAAAATTTCATGAGGTAGCCAGGTAATTAGATACGTAAGGCGCAAAGGCGGACTCAGTTTTCCGGGAGGTAATGTAGACCTATAAAATTTATATTTACAGCAATGTCACTTATTTCAAAATCATGCTAAACATAAGGTTTTCTTTGAATGTGTACCCTATTGAATAAATGGTTGAAGCCCAATATTCAAAAATACTGGTAATAAGGATTGATTAACCATATGCACATCGCACTGTCCGAAATGAAGTTCAAATGTCGTGGAACATGAAAAGCATTGAGTGTCAAACAACTTTGAGGAAAATCAAAATAGCTTTTTTATTTAAAATGACCTAAGAAAGAAAAATATTTTAGCATTAAACGACTACATAACTCGTGTTGATTTTTAAATACAATGTACTCATTAGAACTTTTAATAAATATAAAAAATATTATTTATGGTGACTTTAATGTTATTAATGTATAAATAATAACGAAAAAATTGGAATATTAATTTCGTAATAACTAGAATACATGCAGTATTTATAGAATAATTTAAATGAAATAGCATTATTATACATTAAAAATTCATGAAATTATTAAAACAATAGAGTAGATGAATGATAAAGTCGACAACAAACGCGGTCAAAGGGTAGATGGATTGCTACTAGATCCTATAGTAAATTAGAACTTTTATTTATAAGGATAATCATGTTAGGCGGGAGACCCATCGTCCGATACGAAGCGTAAAAAGAAAAACGGGTTTCTGTACTGACAACGTATTGACATGGAAGTCAAAAAATTTTACGATACCAAATTTCAAATACTGAGCAACCACCGAACTTGGTCATGGCCATGAAGTAAAAGCAGCGTGGTCATCTTCAGTGGACACGAGGAAACATATGGAGGTGAATCAATTATGGCATTAATTTAAACATTTGCCATTAAAATTAGGAGAGTTATCGTTAATAAGATTTACATTTTAAGTACATTTAAAATTGCAAACTCTAATTGGTCTCATTTCTCTGGTTCAATTTTCGCCCGTTATCATTTTACCCACTTTCCGGTTGACTTGAAAAATGTATTTTTGTGCAAGAAGGAACCCGAGACAAAAGAAAAATTGAGACTAGGGGCACAAAAGGTAGAGGATGAGTGGGGGTGGAATCTGTGGAGTAGCACGAAGTCGAGAGGAGTGGGAAGGGAAAGCGAGCGACGTAGTGAGACAAGAGTTCACAGCTTCCCGATACGCTGCACCGTGGTGGGCTCCCACTGCGCTAAGCCGCCCGACAACAATGTGACACCGCGGGAGGGGAAACTGGATTTAGCGGTGAGATAGCCGAAAGCTCCGCATCGCCTTCTCTCCAACTCAGACGCACACAAGCGCGCGAGCACACAGACCGCTGGCGCGGACGCGAAGACACCCTTTGTTAGTGAGCATTCCTCGCCGCCAGACTTGCACGACCGCGCGCGAAATGTGATTTGCTCGCACATGCTCCGCCAAAGATGATATTAAATACGTGACATTTCTCTGCCTCCCCGCATATGTGTGTGTCTCTTTCACCACAGACTCAAGGTTTTTGTGAACAGTCGCCGTGGGTTTTGGACTAAATAGTTTGACTTGAGTCAGAGGAAGAAACATTCTCCTCACCCATAGACCAGAATCTTATTGGTAATTAAAAGGTAGTGTGAATGCGAACGTACGAAAACATTCCAACCACATTACTGGATATTCAATGTATTTTGATGAGCACCTTTATAAAGGTTTTGATAAGGTTGACTTCATAGGAATAATTAATACTCTATACCATCTCGAGTACTTTCGTCAAGCGCCAATTATATACGAGGGTCATCCGGAAAGTAGTACCCGTTCGTGCCGCATGAAGTGCTGACGACGCGAGTAGCCGCTGGACGAGGTCAGATAGCTTCAGTGGCTTGTCTGCCTTCTCTGAGCCAAGTTGCGTGACGCTAGCATTGCCTGTGTTGTTTCTGTGATTGTTTACAATGTTTAAAAAAATTGAGAACGCCGCCAGTTGTGAAGTGAGGGCAGTGATTAAATTCCTCAATGCAAGAAACGTTCGCCCATGTGATATTCATCGCCAATTAAAGGAGGTGTATGGAGACAATGTAATGGACGAGTCGTCTGTTCGGCGGTGGTGTCGCAACTTCAACATGGGGAGGGGGAACACACACGACGATGAGCGTTCGGAGAGACCGTCTGTCATTACAGACCAACTGGTGAGCTCAGTTGACGAATTCGTGAGGAACGATCGGCGCGTCACAATTGATGACATCTGTGAGCATTTTCCCAATGTTTCTCGAACAATTGTTCATGAAATTGTTAAACACCATCTGCATTATGCAAAAATTTGTGCAAGATGGGTCCCTCGCGTATCTCAATGAGCTGGCGGCGAAGGACTATGCAGCAGGAATACAGAAACTTGTCACACGTTATGACAAATGCCTTAATTTGCTTGGAGATTATGTTGAGAAGTAGTTTAAAGTATCCTTTTTCAAATAAAATTTTTTATGTTTGTTAATATTTACTTTTGTGTCTTTATTTCACGAACGGGTACTACTTTCCGGATGACCCTCGTACTATAAATTTCGACGTTTATGATACTATTTTAGGTCTGCAAACAAAATGGTCAAGTAGGTAAAATCAAACTGACACACAATATCAATTGCCGCTGCGTAGATATTCAGAAAACAGTAATAATTTAAAAAATACTTAAATAGGAGTAACTATTTTGGTCAAATTATGCAAAACTTCCCCTTGAAAAGCAAAATAATTACGAGTACAAGAAATCCTGAAGGATTTCATCATGACTTCATCTTCTGTCTACCAAAAAATAATCACACCTAAGAACTGACCACGAACTCCGGCTGAATTTCTTACTATTAGTTCAAAGTTTAGTTAAGCAGTAAGGCGAAAAAAACATAAATCTCTTCGAGGTCAAGAATTATTATTACTAACTTTCTCCCGAACGCATTTCTTGACACTTACCTTCATATTCATGCATAGTATACTTTTATAAACTTTAAAGAATAAGGCTGTCTAGCTAGATATTCGTGGGAATTAGCTAGTTGAATAAAATTAAGGTTGAGTGAGTTTTTAATGAGTTTCAAAAAATGAGTTTTTAAGTCTCGGGTAATTCTTGGGATATACGGCATTAAATGAAGATTGGAAGAGGCGTACGAAACTATCGTCTCGTCTTATATTTACATCAACTTATCGAACGCCAGATAACATTAATTGCCTGCGTACTCTGATGAATTAATTGAGTTAATTGACTGTATCAACCTACCCCTGTGAGGTGAGCATCATGCTTTCAGCGGAGCTACTATAAATTGATTTTTCAGAAAACATTGCTAACGAGCCACTGAGACCGACTGATATTTGTCGTTGAAGTTTCAGACTCGAGAAATCGACCAAGTAACCTCTTGACTACACTCGGAACTAGATTACATCCCGCTCTCAATCAATCCCATACCGAACGGTCGCCACTGTAGAGAAAAATAAAAACACTCGGGAATCCAACACGAAACTCTTTCCCGTGGTATCTCTATCTTTCCCCCTTACAAAAAAAATAAAGAAAAATAAAATGGGAATTTTGAAGCGGGAAAAACTTTACGAATCAATGCGTGATACACGGATGGAATCAATATCGCTAAATTTCCTCCCTTTGTTCGCTCGGTGTGCGTGGAGATACCGCCGACGGCATTCGGGGAGCCGGGGCCCACCTGGCGAAAGGAGGAGAGAGAAAGGAGGGAAGGGAAGAGTAAGGAAAAAAAGGATACCCATCGAGAGGAATAAGGAGAGTGGGAGAGATCGGGAGAGAAAAAAGATGGAAAAAAATAAGTCGAACGACGGTTGGGACGAAGTGGAGAGAGAGAGATAGAGGGAGAGAAAAGAAGCGGGCGAGGGGGAAGGGTTTTGCTCAGACGACTGCAAGGGACGTCTTCCCCCGCCATTCGCCCACTCCTCCCACCCGAAACCCCTTCTCTATCGCATTGTCTTTCGTCCCCACTTTCAACTCTTCCCCACCTACCCTCTTCCTCTCGGCCCGACGTAGCCCTCCCATACCCACCACTCCCATCCTCGCCCCTTCCCCCCCACCCACGAAACAAAACACGGATGCAAGGACAAAGACTTGACGCAGCTTTGTGCGACAGAAGTGAGTCCCCGGCTGATGAGTCTCGCCGGCAGAGGCAAGCGCGTGTGTGCAAGAGAAGTCAAAAGAACGCGGTGATGGAGGGTGGGAGGGTTGGGAGTGGGACGGGCGGAAGGGAGAGACAGGAAAAACTACGAATGGCAAAAAAATAACAAAAAAACAATAATAATAATAATGACGAAAACGACGAAAAAAAGACGATCGGGTGATAATAAAGAGGTGGGGAGGGTATGAGGAACGAAAATGGAGTGGGGTAAAAGACGAATGGGGAGGGAAGAAATGGGCTTGTGCGACGGAGATTTGGGATTCGGAAAGGGGTACGAAAAATGAGCGTAATGGGAGGGGAGGAGGAGTAGTGGGGAGAGGGTTTCGGGATGCAATGGTGCCGGATGCGAAGGAAAAAAGCAAGTGGGAAGTGATGAGGAGGAAGGGTGCTTTAAGGAGAAATCCCGAGGAAAGCAGAGAGGGGAAAAGAAATGTACGCACTGCGCAATAATTAAGTCACGCTAGAGGTGGTAATTCCGCGCTTGTGCCTAGCAAAAAACCTGCCATCTAATTCGGCGTCTTTAACTACAAAAAATTGAGGTGCTCACGGTGAAGAATAGGTTTGGGTGAGAGGTATTTAAAAATAACATTGGTGAAAACTGATATTTCAACGAAAGGTGAGTAATTTGGTATTTTCGTGGAACAGTGGGGAGACGCTAAACAACATCGCATTAAAACTAATTTCCATGACAACCCAAGTTTATCATCGGCCTTTTGGTTTTTATAGAATCAAATTACTGGCCAAGCATAATATATAATATTATTTTAATGATTTTGATACGCGTTAAACTAGCTTTATAAGAACTGTGTATTTGAAAGTTTGTTTCTTTAACTACCCCACCACTACAACACTATGAATTATACTTATTCTTGACACAATTGAATAATCGACTTAATGATAATCAAAAGTAATATCTTGAATAATTAATCACGACTGATTGTATTTATTTACAAATAGATAAACATAATAATTAAATACTCTGATTTTAAAAACAATCTGACATTTACCAAGTCGTAAATTTGAGTGATTAAAGTTTTTTTATAATAATACATTATGGTATCGTAGATTATAGCATTCATTAGTATTAAAGTGAAATCACTGTGTTATTTATTCGGGATTAAAAGTGCTATCGGTTGATTAAGCAATTGATTTGAGGAAATAAAATGTGTTCCATCGTCACCAAAATACGTTTACGAGTGAAATAGCACTGAATATCGAAAGTTTTCTGGTATCACTATGATTAAGTTGAAGTGTGACAAAGCCGGTGTAAATAGGTCTTCAGGGTCTGATGTTCACGACTTCAAATACCGAGAGAAATTTATAAACATGCTTCCAATAGGATTTTTCAGAATTAAATTATGTGAGCAATATTGATCGCTATACATATTTTTAAGTAGTGTTATATGATGAGTTTGGAGTGATACGGCTCAACTAGGCTCATTTGCTAGGAATTAGTTGAGTAAAACTAAGGATGTATTTTAAGAATAGTGGAAGCTATGTGAACAACAGGGTGAATTATGACGTTATCTGACGTGCGTTATCAGGGCATTTCTGACGTTTTTCAAATCTAATATTTTAAAAAACCATCAGGTAACACTGACTCAGCCTGTACTAAAGATTTTGAAAAATGCGTATCAGTTAACCTCTCCAATATAAACGCATGCAACTATCCCCGGAGAATAAGCCTCCTCTGGAGTTCATTTTCAAGGACTAATTTCGTTACATTACCATGGCTTATTTTCAGTGATTTCGTTCAAGATTGAAAGTTTACCCTTTCATTAACAGCGAAAACATTTCATTTCCGATGCTCGAATTCCCTTTCATTCAGTCCTTGGCTGAAAGGACTGCCCGTAGGCCCAAATCCGCCCCAAATATTTTAAGAGGGTCGGAAATTAGGACTTATCGCAGATACACGTGGATGATTTTACATGGGGAACGACATTCAACGATATGCTGTGGGCGTTCATTAACTAGATAAAGTTCCCTTTTTCCGAAGAATACCCCCATCATAAAGAGAATCAATATTGTAGGGTTGGTTATTTCCGTCTCAACATACAAAACGAAAATGAAGGCCTGTTCGCAGGCTAAGCGGCGAATTTTATTTGGAATATGAATACACCGCTCACAAAAAAAAGAGCACCAGTCCTCAAAAAATAAAACAAGATAAAACAGCTTTTTTAATGAATAAAAAAATTTAGCCCGGGAAAATTACTAAAGTCGAAATAATAAAATAAGCGAATCCATGGCGAGGAGAAGGGCCTTTTCTTCATTATTGAGAGTGACCGTGTTGCGGAGTGAGAATAAACTGGAAATTTGAATCGGAATTCACACCAGAGAGCTAAGTAGAATGGAATAATTTTGAAAAGCTACACACGCGGCATTTTTTTTTCGTGTTGTTTATTCGCGTTCGTTTACAAAGGATATTGCGAGCCCTCACTCATCACCCACCCCGAGGAGTGCGCTAAACTAATGTTTCTCGACTCTTTCGATGCAATATTCCATTCGGAAAGTGTGAGGGATGAAGGTGGCTCAAGGGAAATAAAGAGTAATTAGCACAAGTTTTAGCATTTAATTACGGTCCCTTTGGTGTTACGGCTTCTTTCCATTTTCCAAGACTTCCCTTAAAGTGAAGTTTATAAAGTCAGGGTTTTCTAAACCTATCATTCACTTACCACACCCAAAATTTTTACCTAGTCCCATTACTATACCAAACATTGCCTAAGATCTATCGAAAACTCAGTACACACAACTCCATCGTAGCATGTGACGGGGAAAGCGTTAATGCCTACTTTACTTAAAATGTTTCCAATCAATAAATTATGAAATTATGCAAAAGTCAGAACATAAAAAAGCAGCAAAAATCCTTAAGTCTTTCTTTTCTTGCATATATCTCCAATTTTTGAAAGAATTTAAGCTACGATCTTACCCTGAAAGTATTAGAAATGACGGTTGAAAATATCAGATCCTCAGAATTTTTTGATTTACCTATTTTTTTACCACATGGTCAGGTCAAAATATAATCTTCGATTTTATGAGGTTCAATCTTTTTAACTTTCAAGCAACTCCGCTAAATTAACTTTATTTTGTTGATTGTGAACTTTTCACCTCGATAAGCTCAACAGTTTTTGTTTTAGCGTCAAAATTTAACAAAAGAGGCACTTAAATCCATCTGATGACTTTGACTAGTTTTCTCTTTTTAACATTAAAATAAAGTAAAACTCAAAAAAAAGTAATAAATTAGGTGATATAAATTTAGCGCATGTTTCAAGCATTCTCAATCTGAATTGCATTCAATTATGCGGCAAATTTTACAAAGGAAAAATGCACCGGTCAACACAGAAAAAATGACATGCGAAATTCCTACAAAGTAGAGGTCCATGACCAAAAAATCCATGGGTGAAGGCAGACTTCCACTGTCTCTAAGAGAACCCCCGATGCGTAAATTTCGCTCACTGAGGGTAGGAGGGGACAGATTTTTTCCCGGCACTTTGCTTCATAAGGAGGTCCAAAAATGGCCTAAAGTGCAAACAGCTTGAGTTCAACGAGGAAGCCTACAGGACCACATCTATGCTAAATACGAATTTGAACTTCCGGCTAAAACCCAAACCTTTCAACCAATAAGCACCAGACACGCCGTCATAAATGGCACACTTCCAGAATTTGGAGCGATTCCTTGAGGTAATTCCCAAATTTATCCGCATCAATCCCCGCATACTTCGACTCAAATTTCTCTGACCATGGGGGCGCAATCCCCTTAATTTTCCCTGACCGACCGCATCCGCCGAGAGCTCTCTCTCTCAACTTTCCGGGTCGATCCCCAGCGTCGATTCCCGCTCACGGCCCCTGCTCGGCGGACGCGGCCACGGTCAGGCACCGTGAAAGAATTTTTTTAGTTTGTTTGCGGTGTGTGTGTGTGTGAGAGAGAGAGAGATATGTGAGCGCGTTTGCAGGGAACGAACGCGGAAGGTCTTGAAACTGCAGGGGGATGAACACGATGGGGTGACCCCCATCCTCCGACCGGCTGCAGCAGCAGATGCCCACCCACGGGAGAGAGAGGATTTGTGCGGGGAGGGGAGGAGGAACGGTGAAGGGAGTAAAGAGAAGTAAAGGTGAAAGGAGTAGTGCTGGGGGAAGGAGAGGAGGGGGAGGAGGAGTGAGGAGGACAGGGAGGTCGGGTGCAATGGACGGGCTCCCTCGCGCCATAATTCCTGCCGTCGTCGGAGCGAGAGGCCAAAATGGGAGGGAGGGGATGAGAGAGAGAAAGAGAGGGACGAGCGAGAGAAAGAGGGTAGGAAAGGGAGGGATATCCGCTTTAATGAGTCGACCGAAAAGGTCACGAGAAATGAAAAGAGAGACGCGGTATTGGCGAGGGCGAAGGGAAGAGAGGAGAGGAGTAGGAGGGGTGCAAGGAACGTGGGGAGAAGGGAGGACGTGGGGAGAGAGAGAGGGCGAAAAAAGGGAAGTATTCGAGCAAGAAGCTGTCATTAAAAGGGCACGTTTTGAGAGGAAACTGTAAAGGAGAAGGAAGGGTGGGAGAGAGGCATCCCCAGCTAGGGGACTTCAACTATGTTTGCTTAATCCACCATTCACGCATTAGAACTTCTCTTGGTGCCTTCAAATACGTGTATTTTATTCAAGCGGAATAATATAGAATGCGTTGGGATTCCTGTGGACGTCAGGTTACGTAAATGTGTCGTTTGAGGATAGTGATTCGGAAATGGTAACCGCTGTCCTAGTGAACTACAGAGACGCGGGTTTAATGGCTGAGTAAGGCTCGAGTCCGTAGCCCTGGTACATGGAGTTGTAGCTTTAAGCTACAATTTCATGCTCCAGAGCCTGGACGTTACCTTACAAAACCTTATCCTTCGCTCATACGTAGCTTTATGCTGATAATAACTCCGTTACAACGCTCTGTATGCATGAATAATGATTTCCAATGGTAATTTGTAACTTTACCTAGTAAGTATCCCAGCGGATTTTAGAATAGGTGCCCAAAAAGATTTTAATTCTCAAGTACCCAGAGCATCCGAACACAAATCGCCGTAATTATTCTGATCGCAAGAGGTAAATCCCAAAACTGTGAATTTTACGGTGCCAGAACCTAATGGGAATCAAAATGTGTACACTTAGTGGCATATTAGAACTTGATTACGAGAATGGCAGTAGTTCAACCGATCAACTTCGGGGTTGATGTATGCTTTGAACTACATACTATCATGCTTAAACCATTGAACCATCGGTGGTCGAACAGAGAGAGAGAGAGATCTCACTTGCTGTATGAGCCATAAATAGTCATTCAGGGTTTTAATCTTTTTACAATAGATACCACTCTATATTTTGGCTGTTGAGAATAGCAAAATAAAGACATTTTCTTTTGAAAAACATTTTTAATTGATGAGTTCACACTTCCAGCAGTAGTGGAGTAAGAGTTTCGATTATTTTAACATACTTCAATAGAACAAAATGGATATAACAGAATAAAAGTTGCATACTTTTAAGGTTACCTGCCTTGGTTTGTATTTAACTTTTAATAAATCTGGGCAATAAAGACATTGTTGGCTAGAAACTGACATTTACCAGTCAGATGAAGAATGGGAAAAAGGAAACTACATCCGGGCTGGTTATCCCTTATTCGTGGAACAATCAACCTAACCCTGGCTCAGGGCAGAAAATACACATTGCTCTATAACGGCCGCAACACACGCCTCCTTACCCTCCCGCCCTACTCTCCCCGGAAATAATCCCCATGGCAACCAAGATTATTACTCCGAATCCGACCCGCATTGCCGCCTTTGCGATGAGAGAGAGAGAGACGAATGGATTGCCCGGATGCCACCGCTTGGACCGGAGACCGTACCGAATGCGGGGACCATAGGAAAAGTGGGCGGAGACGGGCAGGGGTAAAAGGGGTGGAGGTGCTGGAAGGGAGCCGGAACCACCACCAGGGGACGTGCCACCGGCTTGCGTGGGCGGCGAGGGGGTGGGAGGAGAAATAAAAGGGAGGAGGAGGAATGGAAAGGGTCGGACGTGAGCGCAAGGTCGGGCGGTCGCATGAAAGACGACCGGGGGAACGTGGTCGACCTGCGGTCGGGTACCGCGGTGCGGGAGGGTGTGTTGGACGCGGGACTCAGTATTCTGTGGCCGGCGACAGGGTGGAGGAGAGAAAATGAGATATATGTAAGGACGGAGGGGAAAAGAGAGAGAGAAAGAGAAGGAGGAGGACTTCACTTAACCTCGTTTCTGTCAGAGGCGTCGAAAGGTGTCGAGGGCAACCCCTCCTCCTTCACACCCTTTTCCCATACTCCTGTACTTATTTTTGGCGTTTACTGCCCACCCCCGAGAGCCTCTCCCTTCTCCTCCACCACCGCCTCTCTACTGCGAGGTGATAAAAGCGGACTCAGTGGTGATAGCGCCCCCGCAAAGACGAGCTTGCGCAACCTACCGGCGTTGAGACGCATCGAGAGTCTAGGATAAGGTGAGGGCCCTGCTGAAATCCCCCCAACACGCCTTCTCCCTTGTATTTCGGGAACGGTGACAGGGAGAGAAAAGATGTATGAATGTAGTAAGGAAAGAAGTGAGGGAGAGAGGGACAGAAAGGACTTCACTTAACCTCATTTCCTTCATAGAAGTCGGAAGGCGTCGAGGGCATCCTTGCGCGCACCTTTTCCTCCGTTCTTTTTACTATTTTTTTTGGCGTTTACCGCACGCCTCTGTGAACTACGTGGCGCCAAAGCCACCTTTACCTCCTTCCCTGCCCTCTGCCTCCCCGTTCAGGTTGATAAAAGCGGAAGCGGCGGTGATAGCGCTCCACAAAGGCTAAAATATGGAGGGCCCCGGCGGCGGTGTCGCGAAGCGTCGGAGAGTCTGGGGCGAGGTGAGGGCACTGCCCGTTCCACTCCTCATCCTCTGCTTGCCTCCTCCTCATACAGACAACCCCATTCTACCCGTGTCACTCCTCTCACACGGCCGGCCGACCGACCGACCGACCGAAGTCGTTTCGCCGTGGGCATTCGCGGGAGGACGGAAGCGCGGACGTGCCTCGCGACGTGAAAATGCACAGATGAGAGTCGGCCGGAAAGTCGGAATTGAAAAGATGCAAGCCCTCGAAACGTGTGAATGAGAGGGAAAGAGAGAGAGAAAGAGGGAGAGAGTGAGTGTGTGTGTGAGGGAAGCGGAAGGCGGCAAGATACAAAGCGGCGTTCTATTTTTAGGAATGGCAAAATATATGCGGGGACGGGTTTAAAGAGGTGTGACTCGCGACGTCTGCCCTTCCTCACACATATAATATATACTTCCCGTGTCTACTTAAGTTTACAAGTTTTTATTTTCTTTTACCCTGGAAGGAGGACACAAGTTTAATGGGTTCGAGTGAAGGAGAATTAAAAAAATGACACCTCTCCTATTTCTACAGACGGTTAATATGTAATTTCAGAATTCAATGATGAGTGAAAGGACGATGCTTTGAGAGCCACCAGGTCTGTTTGATGTTCTTGCATAGAGGTCATTCTGGTAGAAGTCAGAAATGGACAAGGGTCGGAGAACTTATAAAGAAAGGCAACAACACTAAAGAGGAAACTGCACTGCATTGTGAATACTTATATCGAGAAAAATCCTTGAATATGCAGATTGTTATTGAAGAAATGAAGTCAAAGTTTAAACTGAAACTACAAAGCCAAGTGAATTTCAACGTGGAAGTTACACTTGAATGTTTAAATTACATACACATGCTATTGAATACACATGTCTACACAAATTAAAGAGCTCCATTACACACCTCATACAAAAAAGTATTGCTTGCCGGACACACCTTGTATAATTCTTGTATATCTACCTGATGTATCTTCGCATATGGCTCAGAGGAAACGGAAAAACTAATCGATTTCAGAGAATTTACATTTCACTAAATCGTTAACATTTTCCAGTAGAGACCCACTGGGGAGCTTATAGCATAAAACAGGGACATACATGTGCATTTAGAATGGTCAAAGATTATCAATATTAGGGAGGTGTTACCTTTTATTCACCCAAGAAAAATGAAACTCATTACAACGACTCCCTTCAGTTGTAACGAGAATTTTATTTCTTGTTCTTTCCATGACTAACTAGTGTCGCTATACGTGTATGTGGTCGGCGTCTTCTCGATAGACTAGAAGACTGCGGTAATTCTGTAGATAGAAACTCGAAATATTCGTTGCAATCACTCCGCGAACACTTTTAAAGCCTGAAAACTGTGCTTTGCAGATAACACTGAATACACAGTTGGGAAACCTCTTTTGCAACAAGTCGACAAAATAAGGTTGTTGCTCCAAACTGAATAATTAGTCTAGCCTTCAACTCATTTCATATCTTATTCTTTTGGGACATTAACTGATCAAAGTTGAAAGTTGAAAATTTTGACTTTAGACTTTTAACAGAAGAAGTGAATTTTTTCTATAATCAAAGTTATTACAAAAACGAAACAACAATTTAAAATCTCTGAAGAAAAACTGGATTGTAAAACTTCTACACTTTCCCAAGAGTAACAGAAAACATCTATAATACTCGTATTATCTATTCCTAGGGTACCATTAAGTCAGCGCCTACGACGTTTACCTATGCGGCCAGAGTTGATATTTCATATGATAGGCTTGACATAGTTTAGAATCATATCAATAAAAACCATTGAAATATTTTTACTTTTTTCACTTAGAAACTCATAGACTCAAACTTACATACATCAAAAGTCATTGAGACGACATTTTTACCAGAAAGCGGTCATTTCGGATGTTGAAAAAAACAATAATTCGAAATAACGCATGATAACAGGCAGAAAGGAAAAAGGGACACAGGGGCACACAGGAAGCAGAAGGTAAGGGGAAGTAAGGCGGAAAAATAAAAGAAAGAGAATGAAATACTGACGCAGAACGAGCCCCGTACAAGCGACCATGTGTCCGGACACCGGGCGACAATGAGAACGGACAAAAGACAATCGCCGGGCGTAACATGAACAAAAGACGGCCATGGAGCTGTTACGTACGTACGTATGTACTGCAAAACGAGGGATTGAATACGCACGAGCATGAGGACTCGTGGGGAATACGGGTGTCGAGGGACTGAAAGGGGTTCTTAACCGACAAAACCCATCAAACAGGCTTAGAGGAGGTAGGGTCATCAGGGGGGATGTAACATTTCCGCTTCCGAATTGAAAGCTTAATTTCATTCGCACAAAAAACATTCGAAAAATTTCACTCCAGTGGAGAGGTATTTTTTTCAGGGACGGGGACTTAATATATTTTTCCGATATTCCGTAGTCACCTCACTCGAAAGAAGTGACTACGAGTGACTTAAAATGGGAATGGAGGGGTTTAGTTTTTTTTTGAAAGTATTATCCGAACCGTCCTCATTCCCATCACCGCCGTGACTTTAATCTCCCGGGTGACTTAATTGATTGCCTCGTATTTGAATTGTGGTGCGAGATGGAAAAAGACAGCTTTTGGGAGGGAAAAAGCGAGCGTGGTGGACATGGACAGACGGACGGGCTGGTCCCCAGGGTATTGAAAGGGTTGAGGAGACGTGGGATGAAGAGGGAGGGGCGGAAACGAAAAGGGTTTTCTAACCCACTTCCCCGATCACCTTCCCCCTTCCGATTCCAGGGTAGGAAGGAAGAAACAATCAACCCTTTCCCTCAACCCTTTCATCTCGACAAGAAGCTTTCTCATCCCTCAACCTTTCAGGCAAAATTCCCAAAAGAACGTGGATTCGTTCAACGCAATATTGCTCAATTTCTTCTGCGTTAAAGTATATTCACATGTTAATTATATTAATATTAAATTTGAGGACAGCTTGGAAACAATTTCAATCCTCAATGAACGCTTGTTTAAAGTCAAAATCTGAGCAGCCAGCGATTAAGTCATTATTTCATCAACATATTTTTAGCAGAAATGTACAAGATTATTCAACTACTGATAGCAACAATGTCAATGTCAATGTCAATGTTACGCCTATTTTAAAAAAGGGAATATATAGCGAATTTACTCCTTTGTGTGTGCGTATCAATAAATAAATAATTACAATGTATTATGTAATAAATAAATAAATAAATAAATATTACAATGTATACACATGTATAAATAGATCAGGTATCTCAATTATTTTTCGATTTCGTATTTCCTTTATTTCTGGATTACTTCTGTGAGTACAATGTCCATTCAGCTACTAGTTCTTCGTGTGTGCGTATTTTACATTTATATTTATTATTATGCTGAATACTAGATTACCTACCGGCTCAAAAACATTCCGTAAGTTCTCATGATTTTTTTACTTCCAACTAACTTCCTCCACCGCCGGTATTTTCAATAGGGTGAAAAAATATTTCATATAAAGAAATAAATATTTATTAGCCTACATTAATACTAATCTTGCTCAGAAAAATAAAAAGAAAAGGGAATGGGCAGGTGATTGTATCCATTAAAAAATGTATGCTTACGCGCACAAGCAGAGAGGCGACTTAAGATCTTTTTAGTGACACTGTTCGGCATAAAGAATCAGATGCCTTGCAGTATGATTGACGAAGGGGGTCAAGTATTTTGCAAAATCCCTCAGCTGACGTGAGATGTTCTCTCCAACTTCATTAGTCTTTCCTACCCTTTAAAAAAATCTTAGTGTATTCAGGGGAGTATACTGTTGTTGAGCACATATTCGCCGCTACATAGCAAACGTGTACGAAGGAGCTTGGCCAAAACTATACGCAAAATCAGGGTAGATCCGAAAATAAACAATTTAAAATAAGAAAACAAAAAGGATACCAGACTCTTTTTTTCAAAAAGAATTCAGCTATCCTTTTCAAGCATATCAACAAAGAATTATTTCCGAAAATAACCATTTTTAACGATCAGTAACTTTCAATACAGTGTTTAAGACGAAGTTAGCCTTTTGTTGGCGCTGAGAAAAAAATATTTCAATTGTCAAAGAGAAATCAAGAGACGAGGGTCTTGTCAATCAAGGTACTAGTCAACCGAAATAACTAATTACCTACTTCATCAAATTACCATGTTCATAATCATCGAAAGCAATAATGCGCCATTGAAACCCACTAACGACGAGGACGATCCCGAGAGATGTGAGACCTTTTACTCTCCCGAAAATCCATCTCGCCAACTTCATTCTATTTCCATTCCGTGTTCCACTCGACCTCACCCCCTCTCACCACCACTGTCCCCACCGCCTTTCCCACGCCCCACCCCCATCCTCTAAGGAGGAAACTTCGGTCCATCTCCCGGCATCCAGAACCCTTAGGGAGGACTCCTCTCCCTCGACGAGACTTACACTCCACCCACACTCCGTCCTCACTATTTATCGGCCCTCTCCTCCCACTTTACCCTTCTGACCCCCTCCAAATTCCCACTCTCTCTCCCTCGAACCTTTCTCGTCCTTCCCACTGACCAGTCCTCGAAAGAGTGTGTGTGTGAGAGAGAGAGGAAGTACACGACAAACTCGACCAAAGAGACAAGGAGAGGCTTGCCACTCTGGGAGGCAGGCCTGGACAGGAAAGGAGAGAGTGAGAACTAGAGAATGGGAGAGGGGTTAAAGGGCGGAGGGGTGACGCACCCTCACACTCCTTTCTTCACATCCGCGTCCTTCCTTCCTCCCGCCACGTGCATCGCTACCGCCACCCCCCTACCCCACGTCGCCACGCCCTTCCCCCTCTCCATTCCACCTCTAAACCCTCTCAGTAATTAACCAATCTATATTCAATGGGCCTGTCCCGTCAGCTTAATCCAAGGAGATGCGCCTCCACACGTCACTTGTTTGCGTGAGCCGACCCGCGCCCGCGCGCACGGCCGAGCGTCCGGCCGCTCGGATCCCCCCGCCCCTCCCCGACTCGTCCGTGACCCCCTCCTCTCTTCTCACCCCCACCCACACTCAGCTCCCTCTGTTTCGTCCGGCCGACTCTCTGGTGAATACCGGCGTGAAGCGATGGGAGGCCGGGGGAGCGGCGTTTTCCATCCCACAAACCGAGAAGCCATTGACGCATGGAGATTTTTATAGACTGGCGGCGCCGAGATGAGGGGTTGAAGAATGTGAGATTTTATTAAAAAAATATATAATAAAACTCGGAACGGCTGAATGATCAGTGCCCACACTCGCCAAGCATGTTTCGATGCATTTGGACAGAGGGCGGAGTGACAATGGTCTAAACATTTATTTTCGTCCCCGCTTGAGCAAATTGGCACGTTCGCTCAGTGAGGGAATCGATCGGCTCGACTCAGATGTGTTGGGAGTGGACGATCGCGGCGTTTTTTTTTTATTTTTTCCTCCTCGGTATCTGCGCCCTGCCGATCGAACTCTTTCCGTGATATGAAAACGCAAATCAAATCCTTTATGAGGTTATAATTAATTAATGACCATCATCCTCCCCATGGACGGTGAGCCTTTACGGCCCAACCAGAAAACGGTATATGATCGACTGATCTTTAAGATAGATATTAAGGCGTTCTATCGTTAATTAGATTTCTCATATATCCTAGGATATTACGTATTGATTCCCATGAGAATGAGATTTTTTTAGACTTTTGACCAACTTTACGCCAAGATTTACTCGGAGCATTAGTGCAATCTACCAAATAACAATTGCAAGCAATATCGTGAACTAAAAGTTAGAATAATAAATACAGACTGATCATATACGGAGTACAGAATATGTATTTCCTGAAATAGGTTATCTAGAGTATTTAGTATGCTTTATCAGTTGTTGCTATGGATACAACGGAGTAAGCTGTAACAACGAATATTTCGTGGAGAAGATACAGCTCTGAAAGCTAAAAGAAAACGTATTTCAGGGAATAACAATGTATTTGGAAACCTGCTTTATTTTTCTAACTGTCTACGTAAGATGCCCTAAAAATCATAAGGAATCGTACAACGTTGATTGTCTTGCTCAATGACATGATCAACTTTTGAAGATCTAAATAAGTTCCTTAAGAACTGATGGGAACAAAAGTAACTCAGAATGTAAAGATAATTTTTGCCTCTATGATTTAGGATTTCTGTACATCCTGTATATTTTCCTTGTAAGGATCTTACATGTCATGCATTGTACTTCACTTTGAATTTACTGTATTTGCAATAATCATGCTCATACAAACACTTCATGTTATGAATATTATTTTATTACGTACTAGTTTGATCTTGATATTGGGAATCTTCGGATAAATCACTTCAATGCGACATAGAATCTATGATTTAGATATTTAATGAAGCCTGAAAGAATGAAAAGTAACTGACTAATTATTTAACTGGTCCAGATCACTTCGTTATATATATATGAGGCGTCTTCAAGTCCTAAGGTGTTTTAGTTTTTCCTGAAAAACTACCAAAAATTGAAATTTCTGTTACTTCTGTCGAGAATGCGTATATACCTTTTGCCTATTTTAAAATTGTTGATGGTACGTGGCCGACGGTTCTTTGATTATTTTCCACACGACGCTCGGGATTCTATGAGCTGTAGCAACCACAAACGCACTTTATAACGTCCATAACAACATCACCGCATGCCTCACGGGGAATTGACGATATATTTAGATGGGTGTTAAAGCCAATAAAGTGAAGAAATCGGATGAATACGCACCACGAAGCTATTGTAAGCAAAAAGAAAACATTTCCCACAATAATGAATGCTCTATGAAACCAGCTCACAGTACGGTGCATTAATCGATGAATTGTATTCATACAGATAGCTCACGTATTTAAAGCTAGATGACATTGTTCCATCTACTTCCAGCGCCTAAAAAAAATTGGGAAACCTTATTATTGAAGATACCACGTAATATAAACATGACAGTCATTTCGTTTGGCAATTTTTAACGCGAAGATAAGCATACACCAGAACCTACCAACTTCCACAATGCACAAGACAGGAAAATTGAAAGAAAGATGATTTAGGCATTGGATTTGCTTACTTCCATATTGGAAATATCCCAACCCAGTCCTATTGGATTACTACAGAAAATATATTTGGCAGCTGTCAACATTGTCGAAGCGAGAGTAAAGGTTTATAGACAGCTTTGTAGCTCTACCATTTGTTTTAAACTATACTCTCTACTAAAATGCTAAATTATTATTTATTAATAATCCTTAAGTTAAAAAAAATCATTCGAACTCGAATAGCTTATGATGAAAATTTTACTCAAATCAAATTTGGCCACAAAAATTCCATTAGGTCAACGTAAAATGATTATACATGCACATCTTATAAGCAACTTTATCCTGAAACCGAACTCGATAAGTATCTACAATATTTAAAATTAGTGTATTCATTTATAAAGCATAATGTTAGTGTGTATTTTGGAATTAAACTGTTTTGATAATATACTTTAAGGCTGCTTCATTGCGAAAATATATTCAACACTTTTGTTGAAAGTGAAACATAAAACTCAATAAGTACCTTACAATAGGCAATCACCGAAAGAGAGTTGCATGATAGCTTTCAACAAGAACTTACGGACATAACCTCATAACAAAAACGGTATCGTATAAAAATGCAACATATTCAGTAGCATGAAACTGGATGAATACAAAATATTTCATGAGAACCTGTTTGTTCCGCCAAATTCAGAAAATCATAAAATAATATTTTCCTCCGTCAATTCAATACACTCCATTGATTCTCCCTGGGAAGGTTTTTCCTTTCATTGCTAAGCCTTTTTTCGTCACTATACGTTACACAATTACAGAAATCGTGAGGCTCTAAGCCTCAATTGTCGCACGAACGCCATTGCATTAAAAACCAGGGAAAGAAACGCCGACATAAAGGCTCGCCGGGTAAGGATAAGACCGTAATGTCATTCTGATGATAATGGTAGGAAAATGAGACCGTTGGTGCGACGGCTACAGTGAAATGCAAGCAACAAAATCCAAATCATGTTTCCATTATGAGATTTCGGGGAATTGAGGATAATCATCCTTGGATAGCGAATAAAACGAGTGAGAGGGAGAAGAGGGGGAACGGCAGCCACTGAAATGCTTTAGCGTTTACCTACCCCGCTGCCGTTTCAAATCAATAGGGTAGGGCGGTGGCTCGGCGAATGCCGAACTGCGACGGTTGATTTCCTCGGATCCGAAATTTAATTCACGCCCTCCCGGGAGGCGCTTCGCCCCCCTCCCCCCCTTCCAAGCCACCGTGAGACCGGAGCGGCGGGATTTTTGACGATGCCTGTCGCCGCTCCCGGACGGCCGAGTTTTAATTTCAACCTTTTTTTCACCTCTTCCCCCCCCCCACTCACATCCCTCCGGCTATTTCCGACCTCCCGTGAGAATTAATGAACCCGATACAAGTGGTAAACTTAACGATCGGCCAAAGCTGACTACTCACCCCTGTGATTTGGTTTGGTGGGCGAGGCGAGGTGGCGAAACCGCACGGGAATCGTGCCTCGCGTTTACTGTGACAGTAAATCCGTTCTCGCTTCTGAGCTTGGAGAAATTAATACTTCATTATACGCACTAGAAACCCTATGCTGCAGCATGGGCCTATTTCATAACGAACGGGAGATTTAATCGCCAATGTTAATTCACGAAATCAACGAACGAGGGCTGTGGCTATTGAGCGTCATAGAAAAGAAACAGCGCCGCGGCTATGTCGCACTACGATGGTCCACACGGAGTCGATGGCGAGAATGGGTAACAGAAAATTGTTAACTCATGAAAAAATTACCATGAAGCTTTAAAATTAGCTTTTCAGACGGTGAAGTTGACATAATGTAACCGTCTGCCGAAAGCTTATCGGAATCCTGCATGAATGTTCTAATGATAAGCCTTTAAATATTTTTCAGTCATAAAAAACATCCATTCAAGAAATGGAGGTGATACTATGGCACTGGGATGCGAAGTCAATATTGATAACTTGGACAAAAACGTGAAAAATCCTCCCTCTTCTCTCCCTCCCTACCTTCCATCTCTTCTTCGTTCAAAGATTCACGATGAACATTGAAAGAACTTTCTACGGCCAAAATTAAAATTTGCATCTCCACCGTTTGTCAAGATATAGGCAACATTGATCGCAATTTGAAATTCATTTAGAGAAACTAGGATAATAAGAAACATGCACGAGATATATATTAATACTCACTGAGGACGACTAGGCAAATTAAAAAAGAAGCAAGTACTCTTTATATAGAATTAAACAATAATTCTTCATAAAATAACCAAAAAAAGGGATTAAATAGATGAAGCACCACTAATTATGTATAAGTGAATAGATGAACTGGCTAGTAATTTACTTATTAACGTAATAACTTAGAAGAACTGATGAAAATACAGAAATAAAATATAATATACGTATTCTGACCATCCGTCATATTCTCCATAGCCTGTGAAGGCCGCCGTTCTCACAGTGGTCTCCCGAGGCCAGAGAGATCAGATCTGTGTCACAGACTTAACATATACCTAACTTTTTTTGTCATGATCCAATTAATGTTATCTACATGACCTTTTGAGTGCCACTGCAATTCAGAATTCACTTACCAACCAGCGAAAAAACCGCAGATCAAGGCAAACAAGAACCAATGAATCGTACCTGAAAGAAAAGAAAGGGTGTTCAAAATGCTGCTAACAGCCACACAATATATTAAAAGCGAATTAAAGTAACACTGCTATGCTCTAATTTACACTTTAGAATAATAAAGAAATGCTAAAAACGGTGGGAAATAGTCTCCCTCCCTCTAGTCGTCAGGGACGAAGAGTGGACTATTTACAATAAAATTATAATGATTTTATTATATAAGTAAAAAAATAATGTGCACCAATACTCTTGAGACATTTCACAAACCCATGGTTCACCGTAAAATTTGAAATCATTTCATTTATTTATATCCCATACACAAAAATATTGCTGCCGAAGTCAAGCTTAATTAGAAAATTGACGTCAGTGCGAACACCATTCACAATACCTCCTACATTTTCCTTTCAAATAGTTCACATACCAACACAATGCATTTGAGAAAAGGCGAAATACCTATAATTTGTAAATGAATAAGTTCATCTTGACAAGTGGACAGGAAAATATGAGAAGAACAAAGATAAAGTACATATTGTAGGATAAATTAAGAAGTACGCAAAAATAAAAGCTATCAAGAGATGATGATATTAGCAATGAATTGTGCAAAAATTGAGGCCTGCAGTAAACCGATAATAATATTGTTATACCGATTATGATGATATTGACTACGAGTATATTTTTAATCATATTTACTCTAATGCTTATTTTTTTGTAACAACTTCAAGATAAAAGAGAAGGAAAACCCAAGAGTCTTGGCAAAACTACATGAAAAATTAAATATCATATGAAAAATATACATTCATTCCATTCCGGAAAGAGTTCTGTAGGCATATTAGTAAGTAGAAACATACTTTTTAACAAAAAATAAGATGAAAGATAGACATATATTCCCCTGTTCCAAAGAAAAAGCAACCCATTGTCAAAGTATCATCTTGCAAAGAGGGATCATCACGGATTCTGTTTTCGCCCAGCACGAAATGTTTTAGTGTAAAATTGTTTTGAAACTCAAAAGTCATACAAACTCACCACAATGATTTATTCTTTTTGCATGAAGCGACTATAGTGAAAAGTACAGTATTAATGGAAGAAATGATTAGAAATTCTTCCTCCGGAAGCCCGGAGGCGTAATTCCGTTTGCTCAAAGAGGACATATAAAAACTATCGAGCTTCTACATTAAGCTTCTAGTAAAAGACTCCTTCAAAAGAATTGTTCCCAGGTTCTTCCACAAAGGAAGTAAAGCTTTAACAACTGTAGTCAGGAGGTCTTATTTTTAGAAAATTCCAACGTTTTAAATTCTTGCTCGCATCAGGTGGAGCGAAGCTATTCCCTGAACTCGAGATACATCTGAAGGAATATTGAAAATGTTTCTCATCAGAAACTGCTTTGTCAAGTAGACTTGAAAAGTAAATTTGTCTAACATTTGGATAAATTTGGGGTATTCCCTGCGAGCCGCGCGATAAGAAATTACAGGTACGTGAATAGACAAGGTTGTAATTTTACAATCCTGGTAAATTAAAAAAAAAATTTGGTAATGGAATGGATGTAGAAATCGTAAATAGTATGCAATAATTGTGATGAATCAAACACGGCTAACGTCAATATCAAATTGGAGATGGCCATCAAATTATATAAATTCAAACTAAAATGAAGTCAACGAACCCTATTCTTTTATATTCCTAAGGATGTACAATCATAATAGAAATTTAAAAAATTACTAATTTACCTCATTGATTTATTTTAGTGAATTGAATGAAAGTACATACTGACCTCTTCTTCATATTTCATGTCGCTTAAGGCAAATCTTGATCTCATGCAAACGGTAACGATAAAAATGACAAAAGACTAAATTCATCCATTTTTTAATAAAAATTAAAAGGTGAGTCAAATGTTAATAAAAAGAACCCATTAACAGAAAGGAAATATCAATTCATACTGCTTTTGGAAAAGATTAATTTTTTTGCAACACATATCTAAGGCAGATTTACCATGGTCCCACAAAAAATGTTGATTAAAGGAAAAGTGAACTCGTTGCCGGATACCTCTCTTTGAAACGGATCTACTTAAACGTTATGCTCTAAATAATTACCAAAAATCAATCCTTTAAAGACATCTTCGAAAGGCAAAATATGAATGAAACAGTGAAGCGACCAATTCAAAATCGCAATTTCAATTACGAGAAATATATTTTGGAAATATGAACTCGTAATAAGAAGACCCCTTGATGAGATTGGTCCGACAGGAGAATGAAAAGGAGAGCACGGGTAAAAATCCGTGGGTAACGCGGTCGGCTACCCCGCACACCGGAGCAAACCGCATAAACTTACTCCAGGTTTTTGGAAATCTCCGACGCTCCCGCTGGAAAGAAGTCTAGACTCCGAGCGAGGTCCGTGGATGAAAAAAAGAGGAAGAACCAGTGGAATTTATTAATCGCTGGGGAGTTATCTGCACTACTTCTCCGGATAGGAGTGGGAAGGAAGAGAGAAATGAAAAACCTCCCCTCTGCTTCTTATTTCGCCTCACTTTCGGCTCACGACGCCCCATCCCCCCACCGCATCTCTTTTTTCGTTTATTTCCATCATTTTTTTCTCGAGTGTTTACACCACACCACCCCACTCCACAATTCTTCCCGCTACAGTTCCTCCTACTTATAGTAGTAGTTTTGAGGGGAGGCGACCGACAGCTAAGGTCATTTGCGCCATAGGGGATGGATAGGAAAGGATGAAGGGTGGAGAGAAACCCGGCGTCGGCATTAGCCTACTCTTTACGAAAGGCGCCAAGGGGTCCGCAGTTTAACGTCCCATCCGACGGACGGCGTACTCACTCAAAGTGCCCTCCACAAAGCACCTCAAGTAGGGATCGAGATACCTCTGAAAAATATTCAACACCGCCGGGATTTGAACCCGCGCCCTCATGGTGGGAAGCCAGTACGTTAGCCCCCGCACCATCTCGATCCCCTTCCTCCTACTTATCTTCGTACCCAGAGTACCCAGTTTCGCCCCCGGACGGCCTACTCGCACACCCTCCTCCTCGTCCAAATTTTCCCCCCCATTTCGGAACGCCTCTCTCTCCCTTTCCCCTCATCCCTTTACACCTTTTCGCTCCTTAATGAATGGAGCGGACACTTGGGAATAGGAGTCCAAGGGTGGCCCGGGGGGTTGCGGGGGGAGATCGGAGGTAAATGGGAAGGGAGGGGCGGAGACGGAGGTGTTGGCGCGGAAGGAGCAAGTGGGGCGGGAGACACTGTACAACTGCAGACGGTTGGGTGATGAAGGGAGCACTGAGGGGCGGGTTGAGGGAACGAAGAGGGCAAGAATTTGAATGAGAGCTCGGATGCGATTTGCAGGGATGTTTATTTTTAGCGCGCAAACGCTCGGCGGAGTCCGGTCTCCTATTGGTTTCCCGATGGATCTTTAAAGATGTGTGGTTTGTTACAAAAACACCATTGACAATTTGAAAGAAATATACCTATCGATTTCTTTCAAACAATTGCGAACAATTAATGTAAGGTATAACGGAAAACAATTTTAGCAAAGACTTTTGATTTCCCATTTTCTATTTCATGAAATGACTGACGCTTTTCATTGAGGAAATAGTAACCATCAATGTCGACGGATCAATACGCCAACTTAAACTCAAGCTAAAACTAATTGTCATGTATCCTTGTGCAACAGTAGTTTTAATTCATCAATACCTGAATGGTTGTTTGAAATTCATTCATTTAAAATCGTATGCCATCGTGAACCTGGAAAACTCATTCCAATTTCTAATCATTCGTGATAAAATAAAAAAGTAATCCACTAACGATCAAGTTAATATTTTTAATACTATTCAAAGAATTTTCAACTCTTCACATTGAACGCAAATCTCGGAACCTTAAAATTATTCACTTCCGGAATATAACTTCACAGGATACAGATTGAATATACGCATATGTACTTCAAGTAGTTCAATGCATGTCTTCGGACTTAGTTATTGAGTTATTTATTTGACAGATACTTTGAGGTCACATGGTTAAGAAAGCAAATAAAAATATCCAAAAATAAATATTTGTACTTGTGCGATAAAACATTACTTCTTCATTGATTAATTACGATTAGAATCAATTTTCTAACATCATTAAACGAGGGAAACTATTCACTCAGATGTTAAAATTAATTCACATACGATCAAAACATTGAAAAATATTTCTAGCATGTAAAAAGTAGGAAAAATCTACTTGGTCATTACTTACATTTTCATTGAAAAATATTTATGAAACCTGGTTTCAGCATCGTAGCGTCATCGCATTTACATTAGGATGTTTCAAATAATTAGCTAAAATGGAATCTGTTAAGGGAAAAGTTGCTCGTCATTTCCACCTAAGTTCCTAATTTTCACAATTACTTATTGAAATAACAAATGAAATCAAATGTGTACCCCGCATCAATATATTTGTGCACGGTTTCCTGCCCATCCAATTTCATTCAAAGTAGCCTACCTCTTCACATTCTCGGCAATCTAATTAATCTCGACTTCTTGCGATTAATTTTCAATCCATACCTTTCGCATTGCTCCTTTAAAACAATCAACAATAACTCATTCCTTGGGTTGCCTGGTAAAATACTACTTGGTCATCTGCGATTCTGAGCGAACCACCTCGCCACTTACTTTCATTCTAAGCTAGGTATGGTATACGAAGTATGTTAAAGTGCTAGCGATGATGGGATGCTCACAGTTTTGTCTATAAGCCAAAAGATCAAATTAAATATCAGTATATTCATCTAGATACATTGATTTTATACTACGTAAACACTTATACTTAGCCGAAGAGTAGAAAAAAATATAGGAGACAACTTTACGAAAATACAAAGTGGATTCAGGAAAAACGGAGAAGTAAAAGAGGATAAACTCAGCTGGAGGGTATCGGACGAAAAAATGACCCTGTAAACGAATTTAATGACTTGGAGGAGGCTTTAAGCTTAAAATACTCGGATTGCTAGAAATAGACAACAAAGAAAGAAAATAATATATTATCTCCACAAGAATTTGGTTACAAACATGCAAATGACAAACGGAAGGAAAATGGAAGCCAAAAAACAAAAGAATTATATAAGGATGCAACCTCTCGCCAGCACTACTCAACGAATATCTAGTAATGATAAAAGCACATTAAATTGAGCATCAAAGAAGTCAAGTTGCATGGCGAATAAATCAACATGCTCTGGTTTGCAAATTTTATCGCAATAGTAGCAGAAACGTGAGAAGGCCTGAAAAAAACTCTGAATGCTTTGGACTAAGTACTTCGGGTATATACTATGAACATCAACAAAAAGTAAACTAAAATCCTTCTGTACGTAAGAGAGAAGATTATGGTAGGGATCACAAATCGTGGAGTAAAGCTAAGGCATGTGGAATCATTCATCTTCCTATACAGCATTACAACTTGGAATGGAAGAAGTTCCACCGACATCAAGCGAAGAACTGCTCAAGCTAAGAAGGTGTTCATAAAAAAGACGTAACTGCTATTTTCAAAGAACCTGAGTAAGTAATCAAGGAAGCAGTACCGTCAAAACGTTCGCAGGGAGCATGATATTCGACTGATCAAAGACATGGAACACTGGGAAAGTGGACCAGCGAAAAGTATAAGCATTGAAAAATGGTGCTGAAGGAGAAAGATGAACATTTAATAGATGGGCGTTATTAGAAACGAGAAAGTATTCACATGAGGAGAATGAGAAAGTTCCACATAGAGAACGGCAAAGATGAACAAGATAAATTGGATACCCTTTGAAGCACAGAAGAGAAAGGAAAATATACGTAATAAAAGGAAAATTTGAAGGTAGGATCACACGAGCACAAGGTATAGTATAACTACATACGACAAAATAAAAAGCAAGTAAAACAGAGAATATATCAGGTGGCGAGGGAATTAAAATTGAAGAGAAAAGAATGGAGGCCTTCAGTTACCCAATTTAGGATTGCAATAATTTGTTTAATGACGCCATAAGAACTGATTGCCCTCGCAAGATCAGAAGGAAGTTAATTTGTAAAATAAAGATTTTTAATGAAAGCAAAATTAACCTAATATACTAAATTTGATCTTTAAAATATTGCATACAATAATGAGAGCTATAATGTATTTCGTTTAATACTTCTATTCGCCGCGTTAAACTAAAATTTATCTTGCACAAAATCTTGTTAATCAAAAAGAAAAAAAACATTAAAAATTCCCGTTCCATTCTGTTGATATTGAAATTAAGGAATAACACGTTCAACGCCATCCGACCTTATTAATCTAAGCAGTTTAGAAAATCGCCGCAAGGCATGAGAAAACCCATCTCCTCCATAAACTAATTTTTCAGATTATTAATTGAACATTTTCATTAATGAACTCCAGTAACCCTCCGGCTCCCTAACAAATCCAAATTATTTCGAAACTTATAAGAAAACTTATCTCGACTATTCCATGATACAAAATAACAAACAAAACGAACTATATAAAAGTGTTACGACAAACAAGAAAACATAAACGAAGTTAAGTCTCCGCACCCTCCTCGAAGCCGTGAGAGGTATGCAAATTGGATCCCTTGAAATACACGCAGCCAATCTCTATGGCAACTACCGCTCGAGACTTTAATTAATAGCCGCCACCACCACTAACCTGAGCCCCTTCTTTCGTCTTGAGAGACGAAAATGAATAGGGAGGGGAGGAGCGGAAGTAGATTATTTTTATTCTCTCAACTTCCAGTTAACCGCATAGGACCTCAACCGATGGGTTGATCAGTTTTAAAAATGGAGTATCGATGTTTTCCAAACGTTGAAATCCCAAGAAGGTACCGAAACAGTTTTTGGTAAGCAATATAAAGCTTGAAATCCTTTCCATCGCTTGCGTTATATTTTAGCTATTTTAACGCTCTTTTAGCTAAATGTATTAATAGCTAAATGTTTAGCAGTAGTACAAAGCATTTAGTACAACATTTTGGCAAGAATATCTTAAATTAGTTAATGTTATCCAAAATGTTTTATTTGCGATCTAACCGGCACGATAACTCGAATACGGTGCCAGGGAACATCGATTGCAGAAGCATCGATATTTGCCTCAACTTCTTCCAGTCCCATTTCCTCCCAACTCCCTCCCCCCTTTTACCTCAATTTCCTCGAATATCACCTCTAATTTTATATGTTAATTCCCCCATCCTCTCTTGGCCACCGACTTCGTACGCACGCCCAGCCCAGCGGTCCCTACTCCCTCACCGTCACCCCACCCGGGGTCGTTTCCTCCCCCGGTCCCTTCCGTCATCTACAAGCTTCAACCCACTCCTACCCTTCTTCTATCCCTCTCCTCTCGTCTCCACGCCCCCCCCCTCACTCCTCTCTTCCAATTCCTCCCCTCGGCCCCTCCCATTCCTCTCTCTCCTTTGCTCCCTATTCCCTTATTCCCACTTCAAATTTCCCTTTTCCTCTCACGAATTTTTCTCCTTCTCCCACTACCTCCTTCTTCTTTCTTCCCCTCACCTCGCGGAGGAAAAGGGACCGCGGAGGGAGAAAGGACGTGAGACAAAAATGTGGGGGCTATCCCGCAGAAAATAAAATTGTGCGGCTGTCGCATCTTTCCCCAGCAGAGCTCGCCGCCGTCGCCGCCATTTTCGTTTAAAGAAATAAAACGCGGGGGAGTTTTTTATGAACACTTGCTAGGGTGGTGTTATGACTTTCTGGGGGCAGGAGCTTCATTGCCCGCGATTGACTATATCTCAGGAGAAAATAAGAGAGTGCGGCAGCTAGGAAGGTGGAGGGAGGGAGAGAAGGCGTTGCAAAAATGTGAGATGAGTTTAAGCGGAGTTGTAGATGAGAGGAGACAAGCTCTCGACATACCTCCGGATCAAATTTTACCCACCTCTAACACGGAAAGTGAATGTTTCCCGATCATAGTACCAACGTGTATCAACCTTTATTGTGCTGCAAATTACAGTATGCAAAAAATAAGAAGGGATACACTACGAGACCTATGATTTCATAGAAAGATCCGGGTCCCTAAAAACCACACAGTTATGAGGAACTGGTGCTGTACAGACTTGAACAACCAAAGTCCTACGGTCCATAGCCTGATGGTTTACTATACGCTACGATGAACATAAAATACCTCTATGAACATTGAATTACTCCATTTTATCGAATGACTATCTACATGTGCAACACATATGACAGAGAGTGCAAATAACTGTGAAACAGGAGTTTAATCCCCAATTTGAATCCTCGAAATCGAGTTTCCACCGAAAATCCAGGAAATTTTGCAAGCCCTTGTCGAGTTCGTCTCATAAACATTGCTAGCCAAATCCTCCACGTGATCCCGCCATTTCCTCTGATTCCGTTACGGCCAATGGCTAATGCGGCTGCCCTTAATACCCTAAAATAAATATAAAAAAACATTTTGCATTAACCCAATTTGGTTTACTCCTAAAAACGGGAGTTCAGTGGAAACCGTAAAAAATGGGATAGAAAAAATACACAAAACGGCGACTTATCTTGAAAAACGAGAATTCGTAAAAAAATTAAGCGAAAAGCGATGAAGCGGTTAAGATAATTGTGAAATGTATTGCATAAGGAAAGAACCTTCTTAGAAAACCTAACATTGGTAGTATTAGCTCTGGAGCGGTCTTAGGCTATGGTACTTTGCACCATTCAACTATGGACATCAATTGAAGTTATTTAGAATTTAATGGGCGAAGAGAAAATTGGATACGGGAAACTTCTATTCTTAATGAAATATCCACCGTAGGATTCGACGAAATGACTGCAGTTTTTGAATAAATCCATTTAAGGGAGACCTGGGGTTGGCAAAGGCTAAAGAATACACCATGGACGGGGATTCGAACCTGGATGTCCAGCATGGATGCTAACAAGTCACTCCACAAATTCACTACCACTAACTACAATTTTAAACCGATATATCATTTGAGAAATGATAAAAACAGATTATCTCCAGATAACACTGATGAGTTCTATCGTAAAATAAAAGTTTGAAATAAAATGTATAACATTAGTAGAAGTGGAGTTGCCTCAACCCAAACGGTTTTCTTCTACCCAAGCTATAATCAGTTGTTGAGCAATGCAAAAACAGCCTCTGTTTTACAGTGTTAGAGAAAATATCATGCAACAAAAATCAAAACTAATCAAAAATTTTAATGGAATTCAATTATTACACAAATTACTTAATAATATGCTAACATTGAAGAAAACTAAAAAAGGAATCATTTCTATTAATTGAAGATATCATGGCAACTAATTTCGCATTTTACCTTTCAAACGTAAAATCAGAATTAAAAGAGACCATTAATCGGCGATCTTCTTAAAATATAAACAAAAGGAATATTTTGCTTTTGTTCAAGTAATTTTTCTGAAAGCGAAACTTTACGAGGCGGTATGCACGTACATATTCTCCAGCACGATATTCCGACCTATCCTCCGCAAATGCAATCTGCTCCCACCAAAAGAACCCTCAAATTTACCGACAAAAAAAATCCACCAGCATGCGTCCTCACCACCTTTGTGGGACTGAGGGACCTTCGCTAAGGGTCCTAGTAAAGGTAGGACTCGCCAGTGGGGAGGAGAAGGGACTAAGACGGAGGGAAAGAAAAGAGATGAATGAGAAGGGTAATGTTTGGACCGCACATACTACGGATATGACAAGAGGGGATGTGGTGGAGAGGGGTTGCGTGAAAGAATAAAAACGGATGACATGTAAATAAGAAGCCCTGACTTCTTCCCAACCTTCGCAGAAAAGTTCCCACGCGTGCCACATACCATTTAGCATCCCTACCACCGAACTCCTCCCCCATCTCTCCATCTTTCTGTTGTCTCCTACGTTTTTCGGTGTGTTAGTAAAGATGAAGCGGGTACATTGAAACGGGAAACGTCATTAATATGAAAAGTACTGCAGCTAAATCAAGGGTGCTGTGGAAAGTGTTTCGACTATTAGAATGCTTTCCTCAATACAAAACAACATTTTCCAACTGTCCTGAAAAGAAAGTGCTGTCATAGTACCGCATTGGACATTGACGGTTGCTAAAAAAATGAAATAATTTAATCATTTAATTCGAATGGATTACTATATATATATATATATATATATATATATATATATATGTATGTATATATATATATATATATATGAATCACTGGTTATTTTGAAAATCAAAATAAGAAAGGTAAGCCTTGGGACTCGGTGCTATTAGTAAAATGTTCACGAAAATCTGGTTGAAAATATCATTCACAGAGAGTGACTCCAGAACCAAAACCGTCGTAAAATGCCACGCAAACGTCATACTAAACCTGCCTATTCTGTCAGCGTCCAAGGGGAAATAAAAATACCTGTTTTCGGCGTTGAATATCTTAAAGGCCATTTTAAACGAAAATACTATTGGTCAAAGCTCATGAATTTTTAATGATGAAATAATCATTTTGACAGGAGTGCATTATACTCTCATCGCTGTCTTATTTATACACTCAACATACGAGGGGGGCCCAAAAATAACAGGAATGTTGGATCCAGGAACAGGAAGGAAGGATCGTTGTTACAAAACAACGATCGTGTACTTATTTGAACGTTCACTCTACTGAGATTTACAAATACCACAATAAACGATATATTAATTATGATGAGAATGCCTTTTCTCTTCTTCATTTATTTCTCCAGTCATAGCATATTACACAAAAGTGTAAGCAATCAGTGCTGACGAAATTACATTACCAGTGATTGGACATAATATAATTCCATAGTTAACGGCAACATAGGTTGGCGATGAAGACAAATGAAGTATATATTCACATCTCACAAGAACGGAAGGGTAAAATATTTAATTTAAGATCTGCAATATATCCTATATGAGGCCAAGCATATCTTCAAGAAATTGTTATAGCTTTGATTTCCATCGGAAAACCAAATCAGCAGTATAAATTAGTAATTCTAAAAATTGGTCTAGAAACTATTGGATGCCTGACGCGGGAATAAAATTTGTAATACGATCGATTTGAAAACAATCAGATCTTCAGGGATTTGATAAGGAAATAACCATGATATTACTTGATCCGGATAATTATGTCTATTTCATGTTTATCGAAATGCTTCTACGGTTGACAGAAATCTCAAGGTAGGCAAAAAATATGCGGGCCGAAAAATAGTTAATAGAATCACATACCAAGGAGCACGCAGTATTTAAATTAACTTTTTACAATTTACAATTGTAATTTAGAAATACAAATGCAATAATACACAGCCTGTCCTCAAATCAGAATGACTTAATTGACGGTTTCCGACGTAACTTCATGGAATCAATTCATATTGGAAAAGAAAAAAATAGAATGACTTATTTTTTTCCGGAAAGACGTACGGACGGGCGGCAGTTTCTCTCGCTGGTTTCGAGGGAGGGGAGTCTCAGCAAAGGCTTGAGGCTGGTGGTAGTAGGCTCTCAGCCTTTGAGGAGAGCGGAACGTTCGTTTGCGACACCTCTATAACGTGACCTCGCTCCGCTCCGTCATGAGCCGGTTATTAGAACAAGGTGAGATAACGCCATGGGTAGACCGGGTGGTTTTGAGTGTCACAAGTTGTTTCGGGATGGTAGAGAAGATGTTGAAGACGCAGAAAGTTCAGGACGCCCTTTCGACCTCAAATAGTGACGAAAACTTGGCAACAGTGAAGGCTTTGTTGGGCAGGGATCACAGATTAAGTGTTCGAATGCTTTCCGATGAACTTGGCATTCCTAAAAATGATGTGCATCGACTTGTGAGTAAAAACATAAGAAAAGTATGGGCGAAGTTGGCGGAGCGAGTGCTCTCGGACAAACAAGTAGAATCTCGGACGCGGATCTGCTAAGAGCCTCTCGACCATGTGACTGAGGATCCAAATTTTTTAGATTATTCCCCACCAGACTTCTTTCTCTTGCCCCGCCTTAAAACTGTGCTGGAAGGAGGTCAACACAACGCGGTGGAACTGCTACAACATGCTGTGACGTGGCATGGAAAATTCGCTGGTAGCGGTGTGTGTACGCACCAAGGATGCTACTTCGATGACTCTTGAGTGAATGCAGATTGTGAAAAATTCTAGCAATTCATTTTTTTAAATCGACTTAGTCCAACTACTTTTGGGACAGAACTTCTAGAATTTTAGTACACAAACATAACTATGTGATATTTGATGCGTAACTTGTGATGCGTAAAAATGTTTCAACCATCAGGCTTATTTGAGAAAATTGAGTAAATAATGGGTACCATTCATTTGAATTCACCGAAGTTCTACGGGATAGCACTGTTTAAATGGAATGGAAGATCAATCTATCGCTCCACGTTCAGAGACGGCTTCCAGTGCAAATTCCTGGACTGCACTCGGCGGCTTTGTGCCCCTCCTTGACGATTACCTACCCGTGACAGCTCCGGGTGTAAAGTGCAAGGGATGAGTCACGAATTACGGCTGGAGACCGAGGATTTCCGGGATCTCGCGCCTTGGGCATTACACGGCAATAGCCTCTCCCCGCTCACTGAGTTTAGGGAGGATGCTTTGTCGGTTTCACTGCCTTCACCGTAACCTCCCTTCCCACCGCTCCCTCAATCGTGTCGGCGATCTACCTCTGCCTTTCCCCGTCCCCAAACATGGCCACTCATTTGGGCTCAAACACGGGGAGGATACCGCACTACATTTCATGGCGGGTTACTCGATATTTAACAGAGGGTGCGGAATGGTAAGAGGGTGGCTTGCATGCAGGTATACATGACGACGGCAAGCATCCTTTCCCGGACCCCTCTATACCCCTGGATTCGGACCACCCCCGTGCTTGTCTATTTGCGCTGGTTCATGTTTGTGGGTGTGTTCCTTGGTTCTCGGCGGTTGAGGCAGCGTACTTTTGTTCTTATTGGAAAATACAGAGCGGATGGCTTAGCCAAATCATCCACGATATCTTGCCTAGGGAAACGCAGAGATCCTGTTTGATGTTTAATGAGTGTGCACTAAGGTCCCTTTTCCGGAAGTTCATAATTTTTCAGGCGGAACCAGAATGAAAAATTAGCTGCATTTTTCACTCGTACGAGACTAACCGGAAGCATAAAAGTTTTAATATGCATAAAATAGAGTGTGATCAACAGTTAATAGAGATGGAGAGGAATGAATCCTCTACTTTCTTCCACAAAAATGTGATTGCGTCACCGAAAAATCGATCCCCATTGTTAGATATACTTCTATGTCAAGCCGTTAACAGTCAATAATATATGTACATGTATATATTAACTCGTTTTTTCATATATACATATATATATATATATGTATATAACCATACAAATATATATGTATATATACATATATATATATATATGTATATATATATATATATATGTATATATATGTATATATATGTATATATGTATATATATATAGATGTATATATATATATATATATATATATATATATATATATATACATCCAAACACGAAATCCCGCCAAACGGCGAATAAATACTCATATATATATATATATATATATATATATATATATATATATATATATATATATATATATATATATATATATATATATATATATATAGTTTTCGACGCATTAGCAATTCCAAATCATTGAAATCAATCAGGAAATTGGACCGACTGAATGAGTTTGGGGACGACCATGAAATCGTAAACAAAATTACTTTTTAGAATAGGCTACAAATCAAGACATTTCCACGATGGTGTTGTAGATTCATTTAAGGGTACCTGGGGCATGGAGTTCACTATGAAAATGTACGATAAGCCTGGCGTTATATTTAAAAGCGAAGTTTGTGGCAGAAACAGTCCATCGTTAAAACAAATGCCACAAAATAATTTTTGTGCGTTGCAAGAATTGAAAAAAATTCGAGTTTCAATTTTTAAGTAACATTTTCTACCTAGGGATGAAAAAAATGGTAATACTCAACGCCTCCGAACGACTAGGTTAAAGTATTCATGTCTCCGAAATCACTGTTAGACATTTCACATAAAAATAAGAAGAACCGACTCCAGGAAATAATGCAAACTCGACTTGGACGCGGACGTATTATATTTATATTTATTTATATATTTATATTATCATGAACCCGAAAATAGCACTCTTTGCCTTAACTTCGGACAGTTAAAAATTATTACAATGAATACGCAATTGCAAACACCCAAGCCCTAGGTGGCGGAAAACCCGCACACGCGCGAATCGAACCCGCGACCTATTGGATTGGCAGACGTGGACGCTACCCCTCAGGCAAATGCTACGTCAAGGATCTTTCGATTTTAAAGTATTTTCTAAAGGAACTCAATTGAACACTCCCCACGTAACCAAGCGACGGAGAGAACTATCTGGAAGGACAAAAATAGCAGTCACGGGGCAAACTGTATGCTCACTCCATAACGCCGGCAACTTCAGTGACAATGGTGGCAAACGCGGAAGCCTAGTGGGTTGAAAATGAATGACGATGGGCACCGGCTGATATCATACGAGTTGGCGGTGGCAGGCAGTCATTTTTATCGGGGAGGGCGGTGGCGAGCGGTCGCGCCGCAAACAATGCGAGGGCATGAGCGACGGTTGGTTGAAGAGGAAATGATGTTATGCCGCCTGATATTGTCGCAGTCAGGGGCTAAAGTGCTTTCGCACATTGCAGCAAAGTGCGCAGCTCTCGTGGAGTTCGGCAGAAGCACATGGCGGAGCCGGTCGTAATTGTTTTATGGGACGGGGACGTCAGACCAATTTCTCGCAAACCGGTAGCGTGTATTCGTGAACGTGCTTGTGGGCGCTCTTGAAGTTTAGCGGAGGCCAGGTGATGGATCAATGCTGAGAGAAAATTGCTGTTAAAATACCACGCACTGAATATTCCTTCACAACATTTAAATAATCATTGGTAATAACCTTTTATAATATGGGTACACGGTAGGGCATAAACATTGATTAAAATCGTATTTTTTTAGTTTTTTGGCTATGAAATACAAATAAGTGTATCTGAACTAATTTAAACTAAAAAACGAAACCCACCCTCATATCCAAAAATATTTTAAATGCATGAAATCAAATATTGGACATGGACTATGGTATATAATTTCGACATTGTAAAAAAAATAATGCTAGGCAGCGAGAGAAAAGGTTTTAATACGTCCTTTTACAAAAAAGCTTTTAATCCTTTATTTTATCCAAACAAATTTTTGCCCATCAGAATTTGAAAGGACATAAGATTTTCCTACGGGCATAATTTTTTTTGATATTTATCAGATACATTCTATGCATTGTATTCGTTGGATAGGCCTCACTTAGAATATGCTACTATTATATGGGATCGTCACGAAGGTGGATTGATTGCCGAACAGAATCACGTGCAGCGCGGACGAGCTAGATTTGTAAAACGTTGTCATAATAAACTTAATAGCGTATCCAAAATATTAGAGCAGCTAGGCTGGGAATCACTCACGGATCGAAGTTACCCTTCAAGATTACAGAAAGAGAAACTACAGATTAAATCTCTTGCATGAATTGGAAGTGCGTCTCTTTGGCATTGATGTTGAAAATGTATTATTACCCACATTGTAGGAGAGATCATGCCAATAAAATAAGAGAGATTAAGTTTTAAACAGATGGATTTAAGATGTCATTTTCTCCACAAACAATAAGGCCTCCGAATAATGTTCGACCGCTGTAGGGTCATTTCCGGGTCAAATAGTCTTTTGTTTATTCAACCATTGCCACACACCCTAGTGGTGGCTTTTAGTGTACTTAAATATCAAAATATCACATACATTGAAGCAGAAGGTTCTAAGCACTTTATTATTGATAAATACTTAAGGGTTTACCTGAATAATTATTCCACTGTTTAAGCCAAAATTTATTGAAAATATTATACCTATTTAAGGTAGATTTTTTACGGGCCCTAACGACTATTTACTTCAAAGTGTCATGAGAACTTTCCATTGTTTGTCCTACTTTATTTTGACCCAAAGCCACCATGCAACTATTGTGCATGTATTTATATCCGAAAGTAGGAAGTATTCAATCATTTGAATCTCAAATTGAAAAGAAATATACACTTTCATACTGATTAATAAAAGGAAAATTTTAATTCATTCGCAAGCAAAAAGACATTACGGATTCTTAACTAGTCTGGCAGGAACAATTGATTTCTTCACTCTTAATAATGTGAAAATTGAAGGTTTAGGATCAAGACATGAAATTAATAAAGAAAACGGAGGGAATTACTCATTCATTGTTACAAATTTATAAGGTTAGCTCTAAAGTACTGAAATGTGAAATTAATTATTTATGGATTGGCAATGATGACATTTAACAATAGAGCTACTAAAATTCTGTGAATTGATACAGGAAAGTGACAAGTTATTTCTGTTTTCATGCAGAGAGAGACCAGACACCTTTGTTCTACATGTTACAAATTATGAAAATTTGTTCTGGTTACGTTCAACGTAATTAAAACGTTCTGGTTAGGATTAACGTGAGGACGAACAACTACATGACGGACGTTCAAAACCGATAAGGATTGATACTCTCTAAAACTTTTATAAATTGAAAATAAAATGTGTTTTATTAGAGCTTCCCTCTCTCTCTACCGATATTTTTCTCCATCATACTGAACCTTTCAAATCAAATTGCTCGGACATTATTAAAATAACTCATTTCTTTAAAAGCTCGCCAAGCGAATCTGATATGTATCATTAATGACCACTAAGAGCAAAGTACAAATAATTAAAACCATCAAATGACACCGATATTGATTTAAAATTTGTTTCCTTTGGATGAATGAATAGATCAATGGCCCTATTTGATTAAGAGCTAAATGTGAGGAAGCTGATTACGTGACCGTATTGCCATGGCCAGCTGCCAAGCAGCTAAAATATGAAGTGGAAGGAATACCGGGAACCAGTTGAGATATCCTAAATGGCGACTATGGGACAGGTACAGTGGAAGAACCGCGGGGATTTCTTAAAAATGGGGCATGTACTCGTTAAACTGCGTACAAATATTTGGAAAAAGTGAGATAAATAATAAAGGGAAGCAATCCACTAACAGAGCGATAGTATTACGATAGATAAGGTAATTCGAAGTTAGAGAGTTTAAAGTGACAAGGTTAATTGGATTCGTACTATAAGAAAGTGAGAGGAAAGAAAGGCAGAAAGAGAAAAAGTAAGAAAGGAATGCCAGTGCACGCTTCAGAAGTTGTGACACGAAAAGTGTTAATCGAAGAACCAGAAATTCGGGCTTGAGGGAAGAGTAGATATGAGAATTATGGCAAAGATGATAATGGGGCAAAATAAGACACAGGAATAGAATATGACATCGATGAGCAGAGCTCACGTCAAGGGCCTCTTGATTTCCCTTACCCGTAGAGCAGCGTCAGGAAGGATATTGGCCAGAATAATTCGCAAAATACGAAGTATTTTGCAAAGTCACCACGTCAATTTGAAAAAAATGGTAACGCAGCTGTATGGGAGGGTCATTAGTTTATTTTTCACATGTAAAAGCTAATACCCATGCTTTTAAGCAAATTGGTATGAAATAAAGCTAATTAAATTAAGGGGTAGATCGAAGTAAAATAAAAGGGGGAGGGGTACGCGCGATTCATTACAGTAATCGGGTTTAATAATAGTAAGGTATATAGAAATAAATACGATGTATTTTTCCCTTCATTGATTTAAATATGGGTTAAGATAGAGTAAGTTGGGAACATTAAACGGACAGTTTGCAGAAAATGAGTGGGGTAGACGACTCATTCGGAACCGTGTTCACTGCAAAAGGATGGATAGCGACCGGGGAGAGTAAGACAGGGAAATCACAATCATCAGTGCTATCCAATATGCTACGTGTATGTGCGGAGGAAATGACAGCCGAGGTATGGGAAGGACAGGGGGCAGTAGGTGGGTAGGAAATCGAATTGGTTAGATTTGCCAATGATCAAGCATTAATTAGCCAGTCAACATTAGAATTCCAATCACTGCTTAGTGCATTCCAGAATCATTTTGCTAGCTATGAGATTGGAATTATTCATTAAAAAGCTATGAGATCCTTAAGAAACAGGAAGGCTAACTTCAGCATTGCATTCGGAGGGCATATAGAAAGTCAGAAAAAAGAATAGTCATAGGAGTTGACCTATTTATCAAATGTTATAGTGACCGATGGTCTAAGTAGGAAGGGCGTTTTTTATAAGCACAAGGTTCGGTGAAAAAGCTTTAACAGAAGGGAAGGAGTTGGTAACAAGGGCCTTTGTAAAAGATGTAAGGAAATAAATACCTAGTCAGAACTTAGAAGTGGATTAATAATGCCAAATGATAACACTATTCCCCTAATTATTAATTTATTGCACGATCGGTTCCGATGGACTACAACATCTACATATTCAAATCGGTCGTGTAATTAATCAATATCTAGTGGAAATGCATTATAATTTAGTTATTACCATGATCGAATTATACCATATCACATTTGAAATACAGTTCGTTAGAAATGGAGCGTCGTGTTGGATAACTTGAAATCTCAAAGGCAATACATTTATGTTTTCAAAAATGTTATCTTAGATTCAATTGTTCCCGGCTTAACTTTGTGGACGTTCAAGTTCATTAAATGAAGAACACAATGCATCTTTCCACTGTTCTAACAGTGGAACAACGGAAAGATAGATTGTGTTCTTCGTTTAATGATACATTATTTTTTATTTCTGTGCAGACTGTAATGTTTCAAGCCCACCAATGGCTACAATCACGTTGCTCAAGCAAGCTAAGACACCTATGCGCGCGAACGAGCCGTTCTCTGTGAACGAATTTCTCACGGACGACAAATCTGTATTTTATAACTCCTAGCGTGGAAAACATGCTTCTTCACCCAATAACAAATAGGGGTTTTGCCCACGATCTCCTCGTAAAAGATTTCCGAGAAAAATACTTCCTAAAATCCTCTCCCGCTTCTGAGGCTGCCTGAACACATCTTGGGGGGGTGGGAAAATATCGGAGGGTAACGGCCTTCCCATCCCTGCGAAACCACCTCAGAGTCCCTCCTCACCCTACCCCTCTCACGCACTACCTCCCCGTGGGACCCTTGATCCATTGGGGTTTGACGAGGGGTGGTGCGGAGGGAGGCAGGGTCGGATGGAGGGAGAACGATGAGGGGACGGCAAGGGGGAGAGAGAGGGGCGAGGACGGAATGAAGGGCCTCCTTGAAAGCCGCAAACACTCACAAACAAGCCCCTCTCGCACCCTCGCACGCGTGAGGAGGCAACACGTTTGGGAAGGTGTGAATAGTGTATTTATAGTGGCTTGCTTGCTGTTTAAGAGCCTCGAGGCGGGTCCACAGTGGTCCGGGCCTTTTTTCAACGCTGTCACGTTAGTGGGTGATGACGCTCCTGAATCCTTCCTCGTGATTGAAGGCGCCTAGCAAGCGTGTATTTTTACTCTTGGCGCTGAGTGGATCACGCGAGGGAAGAGACACCGAGGCATGATGCATGGTTTTCATTCTCGATCGAGTCTCATTGGTGGGCGAAGCATTCCTCAAGAAATATGCAGCGGGAGTACGAATTAATTACGTGGCTAACACAAAAGGAAACGTAATATTCTTAATTCTAAATGTACCGTGAAAGGAAACGGCCATAGACAGGCGTCGAGGGCTTAAGTTATAAAATTTGCTAAAAAGTATTATAATAAACAATATCTAGTAAATCGAACATATTTGATACATGACAATCATATTTTCTGATAAAGGGACTACGGCCCAACTTGCATGAAACATTATTAAGTATTAAACCAGAGCTACACCGTCCGTTGATTGTGTTCGGAATACAGAAAATTTAATCCCTTCGGATAAGTAGCCTTATGGCGGAGCCAGATTTTTATCTTTCCTAACTCCATTTCTATACCCTCCCGACAATAAATTGTTGGTGTGTAAATATATAAATATGTCGCCCTCTACGGTAATTGTCAAATTTTAAGCCATTATTATTCTGTTGGACGCTAATGACCCTACTTACCTAAGCCTTATCATCAAGCTACGCGCTAGGAATATGTTAACACAAAGCAAGCATATTTGTTATTATACTATCAAATCAAAGCCATGCAATCCATAAAGGTATCAATGAATCATCAAGACCTTTTATAAAAATGCCGTCGGATTATTATATGAACTGGTAACAAATAAATGGAAGTACCCTAACACTACACACTTGAATTCAAAGAATCAGAAAAATAAAATAGTAGAGACCATTGAAACATAAAAAAATAGTTACTTAGACTACTAGATAAGAACTAAAATTCTCGGAGAAATACAGGTGAGATTGGATTAAAAGCCTAAATTTTAATTTTACCGACGGAAAGAATAAATATAAAAATTAATTGCCTATTTCCGGCTGAATATCAAATTTCATGGGTTATTTCGAAATAAGAACCTATTTATCAGATATATCGTTAGCAGTTTTACACTCCAAGCAACTATTCCTAGGGGTTCAATTGCTGTTACAAACTCTCAAATTCCAATAGGAATTCCTGGCACAGATCTTTACTCGTTTTATATTTTCACTTGACGAAAACAACCGTTAAGATCAAAGGTTTTACTCTGCTCCTTTTTTCTGACCATTGCAGAGCAATGAAAAAATTTTAATAAAAAAAATCCAAGTTGAAAACGTACAAATGTAATTAGTTAATTTTTAAGGTTTTTGGTTTACCATTTTGACCGTATCGTTACATTCAAAGTGAATAATTATTGAATTATTTTGAACATGTATTTATACTTGTGCTATTTATTTAATGATTACGTTTATGTATATTCTTATCAATAATAAAATTAATAACTATAATAAATAATAATAACAAACTTGGCTCTTCAAAATAATACTAATGTAATACTCTAACGTTCACACAACAATAACAAAAAAATATAAAATAAAATCAAATTTCACACACACACACACACACACATACATATATACATATATATATATATATATATATATATATATATATATATATATATATATATATATATATATGTGTGTGTGTGTGTGTGTGTGTGTGTGTGTATAATGACATACTCAACGCAAAGTTTTTAGTTTAGTTTAGATAAACATGTTAATTGTCCTTTAACTAAATAAGTTCACATAAATGGGCTCAGATTTTAATTTCAAAAAACCTAAAAAAGGTTTTATTGTGTGCGATTCCTTGGTAGTAACATCACCATTATCATCTGATCCCGACGATAGAATCTATTTCACTTAGTTTCTTTTGAGTATCGAAAATATAAAAGTAAAGTAGACCTAATGCTCTTCTACAGCGTAGAAGCAAAAAAGTGTCATTCCCCTATTTAGAACTCCCGTATGCGCGGACTTCATGCACTCCACCTTGTCCCGCGATACTTCCCTGTTCCGCTGCGTCTTTTTCTGTGCCTCAATCTGACGAGGCGGAACTCGGCCGAAACAAGTTGAGAGGGAGGAGAGGAAAAATAAAATATCATTGGTTCAACGGTAAGGCAAACAAAAACAAAAGAGCAGGCAAGAGAGGCCAAAGGGGAAACCCGAACTCTCGCCTGGGATGCGACTTGCGTTGAAGGATTGGGCACCAAAACCCGTTCACCTCTCCCCCTTCTCCGCACGCCACCTCCCTGCTCCCGAGTGGGGGGAGAACGGGCGGGATGGTATGGAGTGAGAGAGAGAAAACGTCACCGAAATCAATCGCTTCGGATCACGTATTTGCGAAGCGTTTGAGACCAGACGGGAACTCTCCGTTTCCAGAGGAAGACGGAGGAGGAGGTCGAATGCAGGTGGGGCAGTATATATTGAACGAGGGTCATTTCGGGGAATGGAGCGCGGGAGAGACGATGAAAATAAACAAAAGCGAGTTAAGGGGAAGAGAGCGGGGAATGAGGGAGGGGGAGGAATCACAACTGCAAAGCCGAAGACGACTGGGCGGTCAGGAGGCGGACCGAAACGTGGAAGGGGATAGGAGAGAAAGGAGAATGAAAGATTCTCGCCCCCAACCATCTTATATTGCGGATCCGGTGTAGGGCTGGAGATGGGCGCGGGGGTTATGTCTCAGACGTGACTCCTTATGGTGCGGGTGTGGGGGAGGGGTTTGGCGGGCAAGGCGACACGGCGTGTTCTTAACCGATGGCGGGATTTCCTTGCCGGCTTAAGAGCGAAGAAAGGGGCTTGTTTCCCTCACCTCTCCACCTCCCTCTCCCTCACTCCTCGGCTCCGCTGTGTTTTCTGGACACGTAGCGGGCGGGAAATACATCGCTTTCGGATATTCTATCGCGCACCGTTTCGGAGGAATAACATTTGCGCCGTCGCGCAACGAGTATCAGGAGGGAGATGGAGGTTGAACGGAGGAGGATGAGGGGGAAGAAGGAGGGTTGAGTGCGGAGGGAGGAGAACAAGAACGCAGATGCGCTAATGCGCAGTCCTGTTTGTTTTCTTTTTTCATTTCTTCCCTCGCTCGTTCCAAAGCCGTGCTCCTCGCTCTCGAGTTAATGGAACACGTATCCCTGGCAAACATTTCTTCAGGAGCTCAAAAATTCTATCAAATCTCGCGCGATAAGGCAAATGAAATTAGGTACACCGGTGAATTATTTACATCATGCTGCGACGGAAGAGGAAGGCACCATGATACTTTCATAACCGTAGCAAGAAGGCATCCAGGAAAAAACTTGAATTTTGGGTTCATTCGCCACCTGCCCAACGGAACATGGGAACGTGCTCCTTTTCAATTGGCACTTCCTTAATGAAACGTTCAACCGTATTACCCGCTGAATTCACCCACTCGGAATTCAAATGCACTTTCTGTAAACCAAACTCAGGAGATATTGCAATTAGGGGAAACATAAGAGATTGCTGGTAATATGAAAGGGACCGAGTAGTCTCAAAAAAGTCTCAGACCGGAGCTCATTATGAATTTGGCCGCTGTTGAGTCACCGAGGCAAAAAAACTTAATTTCGAAGCATGTTTCTTTACCGCACTACAAAATTAATTTTCCACAATATTTTATCACCAGGTGAAAGAAATGCTCTTCCGAACCAATTTGGCGCATCTAAATTGACTCGCTGCTTTAGACTCGTTGAAAACGAAACAGAAAAGCCACTGAGTATTGGCAAAGATAACAAATATTTCTGTAAATTCTCAAAACGATCCGTCGATATAGTGCTTCCCGACTTCCCCTTTGCTGGAGAAATCAAATAAAAGGGGGAGCCGGAAACAGAAAAACTGGGACCGATTGCTGTTTTTTAAAAAAAGGTCGAGATAAGACCAATTTAGTGGAAATGCTTCACAGCCACTACATCAGTCTAGACCTAGAAGACCCAAAAAAGTAGATAAAACAACTTGCTTATTTTTTCTAAGATTCTTGCTCATCCTCTGACTACCCTGTGGGAGCACAATAGATTTTATTATTCCGTTGCCCTATTCTCGATGGATGACAAAAGGCAATAAAGAGAGAGGGGGTGTAAAGGAGACAAAAAAGAACGAGACCAAAATAACTCAGGACACCAGCGCTCTCAATTTCATTCACTTGTTCGAGTCCCATCACTTTTCCTTCCGCGGAAGAAATAGCCTTTGGAAACACCTGGCATGCTTACGGCAACAAAAAGAGGAAAAATACTTACCATTATATCAATCGAACTTTAAATAAAGAGAGATAAAGGATAGGACGGAATATTCAATGAGGGTCGATGAACTATGACTCATTTACCAAACTTGAAATTTCGTAATGAATGCTCTAAAGTAGGCAGTAAATTAATTTTGATAGCTCTAACAAACTGGATGCATGGGGTCTTGAGAGATGCATGGAGATAAATACATAACTCCAAAGTATGACATTGAAATCAGTTACTATTAATACTCGATTTTAAAGTCAATGCAACATATTTTCAATGAGAGCTCACACACCATTAGTATTAATTACTTTATCTGTTTTTTAAATATAGTACATGACTGAAATCAAAACTACTTTAATGACAACCTCCTTGTGAGTACAGATAAAAACATATACTGTAAAATTCTAGCTCTTTCTATAATGTATACATTGATTTATATCGTTTTCCTTCCAAATTATTCAGTAATATGATTACGTAATGAGAAAATATCTCCGCGTGAAAGAATCAGCAATTACTTACAAATTTATTCTGTTCTGAACCAATTAACAACCATATTTGAGGGTGCAAACAGAAATTTTCAAGCCCGTCACTTCGACTGGTATCGAGTGACGAATCCAGCCCAGCTTTCATCCCCTTTTTTCTAATAACAAATACACCTGGGTTTGATAAACTATATGATTACAGTGGCGTTGCTTCGCGAACGAGGACGGAAAACGGTGCGACCAAAAGATCAGAGGAGAAAAACAACCAAAATGCATCCTCAGCGTGGTCCTGTTAATGGGCGCCGTCGGAAGGGCGGGGTCCACCCAGCGGTGAAATGATGGAGCATCGAGAAGGCCCCCGTACAAATGGAAAAGAGAGAGGGGACCGTGATCGCTCTCGGGTTTTCAATTTAACGACGGGACGTTTGTGGGGTGGAGGATGGGAGAAAGCTGGGGTCAGGGGGAATAGGAGGTTAAAGGGGGGACAGTTCACCGTGTTTGTGGAGGGGATGTGTGTTAGAGAGGGCTTCGTGTTGTCCTACCGATTGGAGAGAGAGAGGAGCGCGCGCGTGTAGGGTAGGCATATACGTTTATAAGCGGGACTTAAAACTAGGCCCGGAGGGTTTTGTTTGTGACGGCGGTTGTAGGAGGTGGGTCTTAGAAGGTGGAGGAGTGGAGGAGGAGAAATAAAATAAAGAACCGGGGGAGATGTCCCCAAAGGACGGAGATTTATAGCCTGCCGTTCCTTGAAGAGTAGTGCGATCACAGCAACACCGGCGGTAGCGGACCACTCGGACGTCGCTAAGGCAGTGGAGCAGCGGAGGCTGGAGTGAAAAAAAGGAGGAGATAAAAACATTGGGCGAGAAAAGTGTGAGGATGAAGGGCCTATAGGAAATACCCCTCCCAGAGGTTTGCGAGCGATGTTGTGGAAGAGGGAGGAGACACGGCAACGTAAAAAAAAGAGGGAGAGAGAGGGAAAGCGGTTCGGCGCTCGTGTGTATTTGCGAGCAAATCGAAATAAAACTAAAAACTCGAGCGGTGAATGTCATTTTGTTGTGAGGGACAGTTGTTTTATGGGCTTTTTATGTTGCTCTTTCACTTATTTATTTATCCTGACCATGGTAGGATTGTAAATTTCCCCGTAAGAGCCTGATGGTTTAAGGATGAAGGTAATTTATGAGAATGCGGCCACAGGCTACTAGTGTGTGTGTGTGTGTGTGTGTGTATATATATATATATATATATATATATATATATATATTTAAATGTGTATGTGTATATATATACATATATATATACATATATATACATATATATATATATATATATATATATATATATATATATATATACACATACATACATACATACATACATACATACGTACACATGTATTTATATTTCGGGAGAGAACATGAGTTTGAATGGACTGTGCTTTGATGAAAGATGTATTGGATTTTTTGTGCTTTTCGAGAATGATGCCCCGGTACAATATGCCCACTGCAGGGACTAGGTACCGACAGGATATATGACACACGACTTCAACCGACGTTCAGCAACTTTAGAAGGCAGATGAAATATTTTCAATTCAGCTTACGTGACAAGTGACCTTAAAACTTCACAGCTAGATCGAATAATATAGTAGGGGTAACAGATTAAATATTATTCAAACGAGCAAGAAGTGATCAAATTTCGATATTATCCAAAAAAAAAGCATAAGTTTAATGGAAAATAGCATAAGAAAAACAATGATTGCCAAAAATAGAGGAGGATGAAGATTCCCTCATTCAATGTCATTGAATAAATATGGTTTTTTACTAGTGAGGCCATTCTTCAGTGGGTATTTGTAACTATCACTTCATGGGTGAGGTTAGTAAACTTACCATTTATTAATCCAATTAAGTAATTTAAACATGTGGGTATAATGACTAGCACATGTAAAACACTGCATTCAGCAACTCAGCACAGTAATAGACACAGAGTACATTGAGGTAAGGTATTCAGACAGAAACAAATTAAACATTCAACCTATAAATGAAACATTATTCCATGACGTTTATTTACGTTTTCTTCGGAATATTATTTTTTATCATAATATTTATGGCCATTATTTATTAATTATGGCACCCTAGGATAACAATGATTCCAAATTATCGAAAAAACAAATATTTAACCCTAATATTCAAAATTATCCAATAAGTATATGCTGAGCTATACATTTGCAAGATAGAATTTACTTAAATTAGAGATCAGGTATTACCATTATTAAATTTTGTTTCTTTGTTTAGCCAAATATTTCGAGAAGTTCTCCCATTACATAATAGAAACGACCCGATTAAGGCACTCAAAGTCATCGAAACCTCTTTCATTTAAAGGTAATGCAGTCCGAAGCCCATTCTAACACGAGTAGTAATGGGACAGTAAATGAGTTGACAAAATATATCTAACGGCATTAACTGTAAGCTAGCAACTGCTTCACGTCCTATGAAATGACGATATGGACTGGACTCAGTCCTCTCTTAAAAGGAGGCATTAAAAAACACTAGGGCTCGTTAAAACCGACCTTGTATCGAGCACGAGGCAACATTCAGTCATGAGCAGTAGAGGGAGAAAAGGAAATAACAATGAGGCTGGGTACCCAGCCCAAGGGGAGGTAGAGAGGGATGCGTTCGGGGGAGGGGGAGGAGAGGGTGAATGTGGAGCACAAGGCTCTCCGGTCCATTGTCAGTGACACCAAAACTTGTTATCCAAGGGGGAGAGATGCGAACGAGGCGGTGATGGAAAGGAGACTTCATCCACGGCGAAACGAATTTGCGACGGCGAAGAGAGAGAGAGTTGCAGCCACTCCCGCCAATTTCGTCTCCCCTTCCCCCGAGGGCACCCAAATCTCAATCTCGCCGTACTCGCTTCAGCCATTTTTTTTCTAGAATACGGGGACACCGAAATGTGGAGCATTGGGGACGAACGATGCAACGCAGGGAGCCCCCTCTTCCGCCCCGAGAATAGCCGACGCTCGGTGCCACCGACTGGCGCCCAGCGAGCGGCTCCGCGGAGCGACTGGCGAACAATGGGTGGCAAGAGGGAGAGGGGTCGAGGCGGCACACTATGGGACGGGAAAAAGGGAATAATCCCGCTGATTTCCTCCCCCGGCGTACGCCCTCCGAGGGAAGTGGATCGGGATGGATGTTCCCCATTCGCCTAATGGCCCCCGCGGACGTAAAATAGTAACAAAATACTGCCTACAAAGACGCGCGCTCACCGAATAATAATTTTCCAAATTATTTTTCCTAGGGAGTACGTCCCCAGCGGGATTCATTATATCCCGTCACCAAAATGTGAAAATTTTCCTCGCGATAAAAAGTATCGTCCACGTAACGGAACGCTCTCGAAAGGATAAGAAAATCTGATCCATCAAAAAATGGCTCCCTCCCTTTGTAAACATCCGTCCATGTTTTATTTTCGGCGAAATATTTTCAATAGAGGAATACAGATTCAAAAATGCTGAAAGTTTTGTGTTTGAGTCCCGAAATTGGAGTGGAAGACTTTCATGTCGCGACTTCCCTAAGGGAAATACTATAAAAAACTTTACCCTGGTCTAAACGCATTAGCATTACATTAGACTTAAATTTTCATTGATACATGAATGGTACTCGATGAACCTAGAGCCATTTTATTATACCTGAATATAAATATTTCATACGATAATGAGAAATTATTTCTGGTGCTGAATACTTATCTACAATATTTAACTCGATAGAGGATTCGAAGGGATAGAAAACCAGCATTTAGGTCACTTACGTGTGAAATCCACGTTTTCAGAAAGAGCGATCATTCATTTCCCAGTTCTATGTTTGATCTCATGGACAGATGGGGAAATTAATTGTATTGGAAGCTTAGGTTTGTCAAGTTTACCTAAGGTGTCTCGCGGCATAACTCAGACTAGAATACGGCAGCCAATTGCAAATCACTGAACACTTTACGAGTACATGGTACTCGTATATGCAGTGATTGGCCCATTCATTTTATCAGTATCCTTTGTTTTTCTATTCCGCCTTGGTTACCATCACAAGCTTTTAGTTACCTTTTTTCATATTAAATATTTCAAATTAAAAAATATAAACGACATTTATCATAAATATTTACCTCATTACATTTTCCCCTCATTTATTTTGCATTCGCGGAGTCTTAACCAATAAAAATATATTATTATACGAAACACGGGAGAGACCTTTGCCAGGAAACGAAAATATTCAAGAACACTAACGTGAGTAATTCAATTAATATTTTGATTTTTTATGCATTATTAACCCATTTAAGAAATTTGTAAAGATATACAAGCTTTCCATCTCAATAGGAATTATAGGCATATCCAGTAACTAATGCAGTAGCTCTGATCTCTAATTGAATTTGAAAAGTGGTCTGTGAGCTCGTGATAAAAAAAGACTATACGCATCATCACTATACTATACCTCAAAATGTAGCGTATCGAACAACGACCCTTAAGTTTATTGAGCCCCTCTTTTGACACATATTTTTGCTTTCTATCGAGAAAATATACCGGTAAAATATAATTACCAAGCCGTACATTCCTTTCCTGGCTGCCTTTCTTTTTAATCACTTCAAATTATTCTGGGAAAATAATGAAATTTCGACGGTTATAAGATAATGTGGGAACACAATCTTGTGGTCTGAAATATCCCATCCTGTTTTAATATCATCTTGAAGGATTGATACAATCCCAAACACCGTAATCTTGGATTAATAATTTAATCAAATTTCATATTACATTTTTCACAATTCTATTGGGATACGTGTTCTAGAACATTGGATATCTATAGCAATCCAGATGACAATGACTAAGAATAATACTGATTCGCCTTAGAGTTATCAACAGAAGTGGTTTGAGATTTAAAAAAATACAATTATACGCGAAACATTTCTACAATTATGCTGTCTCACCTCGAGATTATACATCACACTTCAGACATTGTTACTACTATTATTAAGGAAGTTAACACGAGAGATGGAACCATTTCCATGTTAGCGCCATTGGTGGCGCAATGCACACGACTACGATTGTTTTGATACGTTCTGGGAAATTCATAGTTTGGTAGGGTGACTAGCTTCAGTGATAAAAGCAATGGGTCGCATATCGAGGGATCTGGTTTCGAATCCCGATCCAGGCAAATAGGCACCACGGTTAAGTCTTCTTGCGTTTGTAACGTCGTACTGACCTGAAAGCAGTCACAAAAATTGAAAATGATGTCATAAAGACTCTAGCCATCGAGTCAACAGCGAGATGACTTGAGCTATGAAAACATTCATCATTTTAGCAATAAATCAAAACAATTATTTACAATTATGATGCAACTGTGGAAACTTGGGGGGGGGGGGGAAACGATCCAAAGTACCGATTCATTTTGTTTGGCAGTACCGATTCATTTTGTTTTCATTGGCAGTTTATTTACCATAATGTAACCGAACTCCAGCGAAACAATTTAGTGAGTTACGATTTCCCTTAGTACCTATCAGGTTTTTAAACTTGAGGTACTTGAATCTTTTCGAGTAAATTAAGTGCAATGTGCAAAGACTGTTCATTGAGAAACTGCTATTAAATGTTCCCCGTGAGTCCATGGGCATTCATAGCGAATTACTACACTACTCCTGCTAAAATACTACAATACTCCTGAAGACGAAGTGGTGTTTTTCTGGAGATAGCTATTTGAAAATTCAACGCGCACGCCTACGCGCATTTCCATTTGGGGTGAATTCACAAAAATAACCTTAACCTGCTCCTTAAAACTACGCCATCAATAATTTCACCCACCACCATCGGTGTCAATATACACAAACGTCGCTTTTACGCATACGTAAGAAGAGAAAATACGCACAACATGATCATCAGTTTAGTCGGATGAGGGAGGAATTGAAGTGGGGGAAGAGGATGGAACAAGCACAATTCACTCTTGATTTCGGAAGGAAGGGCATAAGGCCGTGCGCTCGCTGGCCGGCAATCGATACCCGAGAACCCACCCATCTCTTGCCCACCCCTCTCATATTCTCCCCCCGCCCGCTCAAGCTCCTGGCGTGTTTACCTCTTGGGATCGGGGCGGTCTGTCGGATGGGATGCCGCCCACCGCCACCGTTCTAACGTCTCCCGCTCTCAGCCCATCCCACGTACACACGTACCGTGCGCTTCCGCACAGGCTCAACTCTCCCTCCCGCGCCCATCTTCCCCGACCCCCGTCTCCTCTCCCTTGACCACAGGCCCCACAAAGATCCCCGCTGGCCATACACCCATCCCTTTTATTTCCCCTCCTCCCTCGCTCGCCCTCCGGCAACTCCCTTCTCCCACCCGAACTCCCCACGTCCTTCCCATCCTCTTCTTTTTCAACCCTACCCCTCCCTCCTCTCCTTCATGCACCACACCTCACTTTCCGCAGCTTTCTCGCTTTATTTTGCCACTCCCCTCCCATATTCCACCCCTGCCCAGTCTTTCCTCACGCACGCACCCTCATTCCTTCTCTTCCCCCCAATCCACTTTTCATTTCCACTCATTCTGAAGCTGCGAACGAGTGCCACCACGGGTACCTCGCCGCGTCTGAGAAAGCGCAGTTAACATGGAAGGAATAAGCAAGTACGTACAATTGTGACTGGAGAAATAAAAAACTAACTCATGAGTTGCAAAAGATGGTTAATTGAGGAATTTTCTTGACTCTCCGTTAGTTTCTCAAGTCAAAATTTGAAAATTTTTGTTGCAGGTAAGAGCAACTTATCTGGAAAAACATTCTGCGGCCCATTCCTCTATTTGGCAGGAAATTACTATTGATACTAATTCTGAATGGTCACTTAGCTAAATTACAGAAGCACCGTAAGTAGAGACATACTCATCTTCCTTTTTTTAAATGAAATATACAGAAACTCGGGCGAATCGCAAGCGTCCTCATTTGATTATGATCGCCACCAGGCGTTGCTTGAAATTGAAACAATTTTTAACTGAAAACGAAATCACGCATACCAAAAGTTTCTTTTCGTTGAATGACTACGCAAATATTATTTTATCCTGCCCTAAAATGCATTTAAATCAGTTTTCAGTCAGCTGTAACTGAAAGAAATGTCATCTTGCTTATTTATATGAACTTCTCTCTTTAATTTTGTAATTGGCATTATAATGCTTTACCATCTGGGGTAATTGCTGCACAGAAACGTAACCTTGGTCGCCTGACAAGTAATGCTAATATGGAATCACTGAGTGCAAGAGCAATAATATTTCCTTTGTCATGTAACTGTTACATCAACCCATGCCGGGGATTTATTCTCACATTTCCAAAGCGAGTAACGGAATTAATTCCTATATTCATTTAGCGAGTAACTTTTCCGATTATCGTTACTGAGAAAAGCGGCTAGATGGCGGCATGGTGACATTAATTTTTGTGAATCAGCCATTTGATTTCATGGAAAATATACCCGTACTTTAAAGATAAAATAAAATGCAATGCTCCTTTAAGGATAAAGAAGTTTGCATTAATTTTAAGAAATGTCCCAATTGCTTGCGTCTTAATATCACTTTGAAGATACATCCGATGGAGACCGGTGGTGGAGACCCTGAAGTGGTGGTGGGTTATTTTGTGGCCGGTTTGTAAATGTGAGACTGTGGATTTTCCAAATGTTGAGTGCAATGCGGCTTCTGGCAACCCTTCTTCGGTTCACCAACCATTGCCATTTAGTATACAACGATTCTGGTATATTATGTATTTTCCCCTATTTTCCTAAGAACATTGTTCACCATGCACGTTTTCGAGTTATATCAATCCCTCCTTCCATACAGTTCTACGCTATCGTTACTTTCGTTCCACGAGTCCCATCGCTCCACATCGAATACCCGAATCGCCGACGACGTAGTCCGCTTGTTCTTCCCATTCCCTAAAGGGTGTACTCGTCGCCCTTCGCGTGCCATACACCGACGGCCCTCGCTTAAGCCGTCGTCTTCCTCTCCCCTTTTCAACCTCATCCTTCTAATGCTTCTGTCACTTGCCCCCGCCTAAACTTTTCCAGTATGAGCGAAAGAGTAGTTCGAATCGATCCGTCAATGTAGCACGGAATATTATGCTTGGCCAACAGTTTTCAAGCCTGGAAAAGGAATTTTTCGATACAAGTAGAAGCTACCTGCTACATTGGGGTTTATTTTCACATGAACGGAGGTGCCATATCGATTTCACACAACGAAAGTGTGCCATTCCGGTCTCTATTGCGCACTGTCTAAACTATATATCTTTATACACCACACGTAACAAATGTGTACATATTGTGAGCATTATTTAACTAATTTAATGATTTTTTCGGTTATTATTCAAGAACTAATTTTGCGTCTAATTAAACCGGTCTAATTTACAATTATTAAACCAATGCGAGCATACGCATCAGGATCTACCACATTTGACTAAAAACGTATTTTGATTTTGTAACTCTTGGCATAAAAAAAGATTTGAAAATCTAACTACCCCGTTTGAGAGTTACTCAATCGAGTTATTATTAACTCTTAAAGCAGTTTATGTATTAAAAAAAACGTTGAATGTCTTAAACGATTTGGGTATTATGTTGGTTTCCCAATCCGTATATGAGTTGAACATTTTTTTTGAATGATGATAATTTAAGTTACTAATGGAAAAGGAAGAATATTTTACAGCCTACAATGGAATTTTCTCGAGAAAAATTTTAAATAAAGATTAAAGATTTCTGAAGAATACGCTATCATGAATCATTCTCATTCGGCTAAAAATGCATGAAATACTACGCGATGTTAAAAGTTCATTTTCACATTGTTAAAAAGCAATATTTTTAACGAATTCGCAGTCGTTATCACATTTTATAAGAAAATACCTCCTCCATTAAGGTGACAATAAATATTAATAATTGTTACTTACCGGGGAATATGATGAGATTATATGGAGCATGATAAATAACACCTACATTACACTTTTGGCACAATGGAATAATAGAAAAAAATATTACAATTTGTAACAACAAAATAGTGAGCTACAATGACAATATAGGCTTAATGTCACATCCAACAAAAGATTCATATTTACAAAAATATTTAAATAAGGCCTTCAACACGCCAAATGAACAAAGAAATAGTAATTTTATAATTATTTAGAGTTATTTTGAAATAGAATTAATCCACATGCTCACCTTATATTTGTAATTGACTTATTATTATGCACAATGTTACGGCATGGAGAGAGGTGCAATTACTCAGTTTTAAGGATTATTCTATATTCACTTTAAGTATTAATATTATATTTCCATGACAATTAAACAGCAGTCTCTAAGCTAAAACTGCAACAACATCACATATTAATTGTGACGTAGCTTATCTTTTAAAAAAATCCAAAGATAATTAAATTTTTTCTAAGTTTTCATTCTGAAAATAGTGAACTGAAGCTTTTCTCGTTTTTTAACCATATATTCATCGTGCTAATTCTCTCGCCCTTGGAAAATCCACAGTTTCAGTCTCCGTAGGTAACAAGTCAGTTTAAAAATCTTAATAATTTGCTCAAGAAAAAGTTTATAATAGCTAGAACTATTTTCAGATATATACTTTCAATCAATATGCACATTAGAATTTTTCCACTTATGCCTATTTTAAAGTGGATATTTATTTAGTAAAGTAAAATATAAAATGTAAAGTAAAAAAAACGAAGGTCCCGTGGATGAAGTGAGAATGTTTTTAAAGGAAATCGTAGAAGGCAGAGAAAGTGGAGGCAGAAGATAGTGAGAAAAAATGGGATATTAAGACGGAGATGCAGCGAGAATGTTCGGAGGGCGAGGTAAAGTGAGAAAATGAAAAGGAATTTTGAATGTAACCAAGAGTGATAGAAAGCATTTAAAATAAATGAGTTATTGTTATATGTAGAGCGGGGCCAAACGATATTTAAGGGATTTCCGTCATGATATTCAGGGATTAAAAGTACAGCTTTTTGCTGTAAAGTTTAGGTCCAATGCAATCATACCCAAACCCTGTAGACCAATGATAATAATCATTATAAACTTGGGCATTTTCTTTTAGAATTATCAAGGCGTCTTAGATGTGTCAACAACTGTATTTCCTACGAATCCTCTTCATCTGCAAAAGAAAAGAATATTAACGGTTCAATGCTAGCAAAATTAAAATCTATCCTAAAAAAATACTTGTCATGCGTGGGAAAATATGTATGTTCAATTATTGAAGCACCCAAGCAACTAGTACAATCACGTCTCCATCAAAGCAATCAGGGAAGGTATATATCACCCTTGTGTGTTCGAAATAGCACCAGCACCAGAAGCGGGGAAGGCGTTACCCCTTGAAAATAAGGGGGAGAGAGGGTTGAAAGGGCGGTTCGAACTCTTGGTGGGTGTGGATACCGAGACTAGAGGAGAGGTTGTTTGGGAGGGTCCTGGGTAGGAGTTTCGCGGGGGGTCGACTTAGGGTGGGCAAGAGGGGGTCGAAAGAGGGGTCGGCATGGAGATGAAGCAAGGGCGGCGGCAACAACCCGGAGGTGGGAGGGCGAGGATTTCCAGAACGAAATGGAAAATGGGACGCCGCTCCTTTCCTTACCACCTCCCCCACTTCCTCCCTGCCGGCATCCCTCAGAATCTCTCCCTCTCCGAACCCTCAGCCCCATCCAACTTCTTTCTCGGCCGATGGAATATGGGATGAAGGGAGAGCGGAGGAATATGGGGGCCAGGGAGGTTGAAGGGTGGGAACTAGTGGAACACGGGAGGCAAGGATGAGAGCGAAAGAGAGAGAGAGGTCGTGCTGAGCGTAATTCCTGAGGAAGGCGAGAAGGAGGCCAACCAAACTGGAAGGCAGACAGGTGGGATTTTGCGAGGGAAGATGGGTAAGCTGGATCGAATCTACCATGGGAACGAGCGGACGGATGAGAAGCAGTGAGGATAGCTCCTACGCCTACCCTTCACACATTCTACCCGGTCTCCTTCCTCTCACAAGCCCTTTTAGTATCTTTCACCTTTCCCGCTTCCTTCGAAATGTGCTCCGGATTCGCCATGAATTGGAATATAAACGCACACACACCTCCTGTCGCCAGAACTTCTACGACTGCACGCCCTTCGACCCGCTCAGTCACTCTCCCGCCTACTTTCCCCGCCGTAAATCGTCCGGCATACACAGAGCTTCGTCACATTTTGCGGAAAAACAGTCGTAAAAAAACCTAGGAAACGCGACCGGTATTCATATGGTCAAACGCCACATTGAAATAAATCTATGGCTATTTATGTTCAAAATGAAAGTTGGCACAGATTTTTTCGTTCAGTCGCACAAATCGCGGTTATAATACGATGGCATTGATTCATGATCACGCAAGAAATACATTTAAAAATGTAGAGATAATATCCGTCACTAATGAAAAATAATATCACCTGTCATCTTTATTCTACCTTTCATAATGATTGAATCATTCGCAATTTAATATATGTATATATATATATATATATATATATATATATATATATATATATATGCTTTCGTAGACGTAACACGGAAGTGCCGAATAGTACAATACACAGTAACACACAATAGAGAAACACAAAAAAAGAACACTCACACGTATTTTCTTGATATTTCGACGGAAACAATCCGTCTTCCTCTGAGGATATAGAAGTAATGTAGAAGTAATGACTCATTGATGAGTCATTACTGCTATATCTTCAGAGGAAGACGGATTGTTTCCGTCGAAATATCAAGAAAATACGTGCGAGTGTTCTTTTTTTGTGTTTCTATATTGTGTGTTACTGTGTATTATATATATATATATATATATATATATATATATATATATATATATATATATTTATATAGTGTGTATATATAGTGTGTATATATATACATACATATACGAGGGTCATCCGGAAAGTAGTACCCGTTCGTAAAATAAAGACACAAAAGTAAATATTAACAAACATAAAAAATTTTATTTGAAAGAGGATACTTTAAACTACTTCTCAACATAATCTCCAAGCAAATTAAGGCATTTGTCATAACGTGTGACAAGTTTCTGTATTCCTGCTGCATAGTCCTTCGCCGCCAGCTCATTGAGATACGCGAGGGACCCATCTTGCACAAATTTTTGCATAATGCAGATGGTGTTTAACAATTTCATGAACAATTGTTCGAGAAACATTGGGAAAATGCTCACAGATGTCATCAATTGTGACGCGCCGATCGTTCCTCACGAATTCGTCAACTGAGCTCACCAGTTGGTCTGTAATGACAGACGGTCTCCCCGAACGCTCATCGTCGTGTGTGTTCCCCCTCCCCATGTTGAAGTTGCGACACCACCGCCGAACAGACGACTCGTCCATTACATTGTCTCCATACACCTCCTTTAATTGGCGATGAATATCACATGGGCGAACGTTTCTTGCATTGAGGAATTTAATCACTGCCTCACTTCACAACTGGCGGCGTTCTCAATTTTTTTAAACATTGTAAACAATCACAGAAACAACACAGGCAATGCTAGCGTCACGCAACTTGGCTCAGAGAAGGCAGACAAGCCACTGAAGCTATCTGACCTCGTCCAGCGGCTACTCGCGTCGTCAGCACTTCATGCGGCACGAACGGGTACTACTTTCCGGATGACCCTCGTATATATGTATATATATATACTCATATATACAGAAACATATATAAGGAAAAGGGATAGGAACACGTATAAAGGACGAACACAATAGAGGTGGGGAAGGCGGAATCGAACGGATCACAAGAGTAAAAATATTTCCTCAACCGGGACTCGAACACCGGATCTTTCCACTTGCCGGGCGGATGCTCTTAACCACTTGAGCTATCGAGGATATGTAATTTACCCTGAGATCCGTAGGTCTTATATGTCGCCAAGCGCCCCGATTCTTTAGCCAAGAGATGGCGTCAGGGGGCTGTTTCACCCACCAAAGGAGAAATAGACAATACACAAGAGGAAAGGTCAGTGGTTAGAATTCATACAACATCATACAGGAAAAGAACAGTGCGTTTCGTGGCACGCATAGCCAGAAGAAAGAGATGAGCCACATTGGCCAAATACACATTCAAACACGAAATCCCGCCAAACGGCGAATAAATACTCATATATACAGAAACATATATAAGGAAAAGGGATAGGAACACGTATAAAGGACGAACACAATAGAGGTGGGGAAGGCGGAATCGAACGGATCGAGTATTTATTCGCCGTTTGGCGGGATTTCGTGTTTGAATGTGTGTATATATATATATATATATATATATATATATATATATATATATATATATATATATAATATAATTGTTTTATATACTGCTCTTTTTTTCTCCTACTTTGCTTGGACTGTTAATTTAAACTTTAGGCTTTGGCTCAAAATACTATACTAAAAATTTATTTTGTTTTTTAAAATCTATTGCAAATAGTAGACTGATGGGAGAGGGATGTCATGGATACGATTTCCGATTTAAATCTACGGATAAAATTCCAGAAAACTGCGAATGCCACATTTTCCTTAACCCTATTCAAAGGAAAATGAGTTATAATAACATAACATTTCAATTGTTCCACCAATTCACATGCTGTCTGACTTATCGATTCATATCGCCGAGTACATAAATTTAAGAGAGTTATTTTGAAGGCTATGAACGTGGCTAGGTACAGTAATTAATGTTACTACAGAGTGAGCAGCAAATTCGATGGCAAATTTTATTAGAATATTTCAAAGCAAAGAGATAAAAAAATAAAAATTGAATCCACAAATTCAATTTTAGGCTAAATATTAATTTCAATACACAAAGAATACTTTAATACACGTCATTAATATACCAAGTAATTACACAATGAAACAATTATCTGTGACTTTGCTGATAATTTATGATGGCATGAATCATAAAATTTGATGAATTAACCAAGCAAGCAAAATGATTTTATTTAAATGAGCTTACAAAAACTTCAGGTCAGTAATGAATAGCAAAGGATTCAAATTATAAGACAAAATGCATTCTACGTTTTCCCGATCGAAGTAGCAGTGAAAAGGGTTCATTAGACATGGAACGATGAACAAGAATAAATGCGAAACAGTCCCAGGCTATCGGTTATCTATGAAGTGAAGAAACGAATGTATTTTTGAAGAAGAGTAATTATGAGATTTTCAGCCTTCGGTCGGGCCGTTACCATTCCTGAAATATTGAATAAAGTTGCTTTTGAAAACATTTACAGCCAAAGGCAAATTTAAAAATTTAATACCAATGATTCGAGCACAATGGAAAAAAATGCGTTGACGGGTAGAATTTACATTTATGATCAAAACACTTTCTCATTTACATCACAAATGGAAAAAGTTAAAGGACTAATAGTTAAATTCCGAGAAACTGTGGGAGATGCCACGGTTATCATGCGTGAAAATCAGCGAAAATACTGGTGTTCGTTTTGAAAAATTCAATTTATTCATTGCACGATGCTTTCTATTATTATGCTACGCTAATCAGAAAAGACTTAAGTTAAACTAAGATATTAATTGAAAATATGCATCATGAGAATTTATTGGTGCATCCATTAGGATGTTTAAGCGGAAGACCTTTCAAAAATATGAATACTAAAGAATTAAATAATATAAGAAGTCAAAAATACTTCAGATTTTAGCTGTGGATAAATAATTAATACATTATTAAACACGGTAATTTAGCGATGACTAGTATTTAAAAGTAGTTCAGTATTAGTCATTTATATAGAATAATTATAGTAATGAAAAAATTTCGAAAACCTTTTGTGACCCATGAACAGATATAAACCATTCCATTTTTGGTGTACATATTCGCATCATTAACGGGATAAAAAATGAAAGTACGCCACGGGAGGTGGCATAGCGAAATCCGTTTTTCAATGCATTAGCTTTTTGAAACATTGAAGTAGAAGTTAGTAAGGTAGGATGAAATGTTGAGAGGAGTGAAGTTCTCTGCTTGGCAATGAGCATGGAACTCCCACGATCTAGCTGGCAAGGCACGCCTACTGAGTTGAAATTTAAAATAACCTTATCCCCTCCATACATAAATAGCGGCAACCTTGCTCTACCAGTATTTCATGCGTGTTGCATGCTGTCAGGATACCAAGCACTGGAAATGAGATTCATGGAAATGCTTGGATAAGAAAGTGCGGTTATTCTTAAATATACCTGCTTATTTATAACGCATTTTTCATGCATACCAACTAATACAATTCAATATCGTCCTACGAAAAGTTAATAAACTATCAGGCGAACTCAAATTTCCCTACATCGTTCGGCGGGAATAAGTAAACCAAAGGTTTTCTGCGTACAGAATTCCTATTTAATTCCCTGGAACATTTCCTTTAATTAAGATTTTTAATATCCGTGAAATTCATTTAAATATACGCTAACAGGCGCCAAAAGCAACCTAATTACTGAGCAGAAAATTGCACTTCCCCAAAGCCGGTAGACTGTAATGCCCTAGTGTATGCCTTAAATTTAATTGTAAACTCGTCGATAATAATATTTGGCAGCCCCACCATTCTAGGCCGATGGTAAGAAGCGGTGACTAGGTCATTTTCTGATGCAAGCTCGCATTACTTAAATCTCTTTCTATCACATTTTTTGAGAATTTACCGGGACGAGAAAATAACCACGGCCGAAAGAGAATAGTCCGAGCATCAATTTGGATTCATCGATTCCAGCGTGACGGAAAAACGCAGAAAAACCAGGCAAAGGAGGAAAAACACCGTCGATCAAACATCGGAACTCCATTAAAAACTCACCCTCTCCACGATTTCCCTTTTCTCCTCTCTTTTCCTACCCTGAAGGGATTTGAAGTAAAAAAATATTTAGACTGAATATTCACCCACTCTCGAGACATGCATAATTTATGCCAACCTGCCTTCAATCTCTCAGCCCCCTCCCCCCTACATTACTCCTACCTCTCTCACTCTCGACGTGCTCTATGATTCAATTTTCTTTCTCTATTAATCGGTCAAACGTTCCTCTTTCCACAACGTAGCTTTTCTCATTGAAACGAATGCAAAGGGCGAACGACGGCATGCTTCTCATGAAAAACGGACACCCCATCAGGACGTACCATTAGGATGAGGAAGGTGGGCTGGTAGTGTTCCCGTCTTTTTTGAAAAAATGAGCTAAGATTAGATTTTTTCGGATTCGGATGTCCCAGATAATACCGAAAATTTTTGGCAATGGATTGGGGTGAAAAGAGGTGTGGGAAGGTTTGAAACGGGGTCCGAGAGTCGTGGTGCAGATCATCACTGCGACGGTAAAACCTCTATGCACAAAGCATCTAAGAGTGGAAAGGTATGTTCGATCGGCAGCAATTTGATTTAATACAACGAGATGGACTTGATTAACCGAGGACTGCGGCGCTATTTTTGGTAATTTGAAGCACGACACAATCCAAACCAAAATACCCTAAAGGAGATATATATGTCAAAGCATAAACACCATAAGTGTTTGTCAAAGTATAAACACCATAAGTGTTTCAAGTTGGCTATAACCTCGTGGACTGTGGCGCGTCGCGCACGACTACGAATACCTGTGACATTGTATGTACGGTATTTCGTCACAACATCATGTTCCTTTAAAAGCCCCAAAATTTCAGATTTCAAGTGGACGCCTCGGTAGCTTCAGTGGCTAAAGCACTCGACCGGATATCGAGATATCTGGGCTCGAATCCCAGTCAAAGCGAATGATTTCTACACTCTGAAATTATTGCATTGAAATATATATTGTTACAAAAGCCAAATCAGCTCTCGCAGGACCAACACACGGCAGAACTGAGGACAAAAACATTCATCAATTGTTTTTTGGAGGATTATATCTTATAAAACCAGTGAACGTTCTGCGTAGAGCGGTGATTCATAATATAATGGTATGCACAGTTATATCATCATAAAATATATGAAAATACCGTAACCTGTATTTTCTGAAATATTATTTGATATATGATTTTATGAAAGTTCGAGTAGCAATCGACATAAAAATGATGAAAAATCTGAACGGCAATTACTACCCAAAACTTTATTCGCATTGATCATTAAAAATCTCTATTTTTAAAATGCCAACATATACTAGGAGACAATTTTTCTTTATATTCACTAAAAACACCAGATTTTGCTAGGGAGATACCTTGTCAAGCTACGTATTACTTTGAAAATCAACCGGCGCGGTTGGAAAATACTCAGTAAACATATTTTTGATACGGGTGGAATTTACTCAAATATGCTCTTGTACTTCAATAATTGAGTATGGTAATGTGCGGCATTTGGCAGAGGAAAATTCATTTAAAAATAACAAAATTTCAACACGTACCTTCCGCATATCGGCATCCTGTATTAACAATTTACGCTACCCACCCTACCAACAAACTTGGGTGGCGAAGGGAAAATAGTTTGTATCTTGGAAAACGATAGCGTGTTTTCCATCACTGATTTTTATAAATTAGTTTATATATATAACGTATCTCTCTCTCTCTCTCTCTCTATATATATATATATATATATATATATATATATATATACATATATATATATATATATATATATATATATATATATATATATATATATATATATATATATGTAACTATTTACTTAGCCCCGACTTACGTACAAAAATTTCACGTCCCAATGCGATCCTCCTTGTCCTGAATTTTCTAAACATTCTATTTCCCGTTCATACAAGTACCTCTATCAAGCCCTATTTCATCGGTGAGTTGGCGCTATTTGTTCGCTGTCGGAACTTCATTGTAGCAACATCCCATTTTATATACCTATTCTCTATTCTGCAATGCTATTCATTTCATCATAACTTATTTGATGCATATATAAATAACTTTATTTATATTACTTAATCCCTATCTTACGCTATGTTCTTAAATAGTTTTCTCGATGAAAATATTCATCAAACTACTGCGCACTGGAATGCATTAAGCTAGTTTCCATATTTTGTGGTAGTTTCCACAGGATACTCTCACCCCCATCTTTCCGATGGACTATTTTCCTATCTAGCTATTGTTTATACAATATCACCATTTTTCTACAGGCTCCATAATCTTGTAACATGATTCCGAGGTTTCCAAAAATTATACTTCATATACAGAGTTGTTTATAAACTATTTCTTGATTCTCAGTTAGGTATTTTTTGCCACAAAAAGTTGTCTCTTTTTTTCTCTCCTGGACCATATTTTCGTGCCTCATATCGCGCTCTGAATTCTTTTCCAAGACCATTTAATGAATAGATAATAGTCACATACTTGATAATATGAGAAATAATATATTATGTATACGTTGCTTAACATCAAAATAATCTAGCTAGTGAGCGCTCGATAATTTTTATTACCTTGCAAATATATTTTTCACTCATTTGCATACGTCTGGTCACCATTGGCTGACGCATATTTGTTATTTTATCGTAATGAACATCATAAGATGAAAGAAATATTTCAAAAATGAACGGAACTCTCATTAAATGTCGAATATTAATGATTATCCTTTCACTAATGAAGTGAAGAGGGAATTCTATGGTTTTCAGCTCAACTTGCAGGACCCGATGATGTCGACGAGACCGGTCCTTTTTAAAATAAAAACCAGTGAAACTTACAAAGTTATTATTTTTCACTTTTCATAGTGAATAAGGCTTTTTGTGGCATTGCAGCCCAAGATTTTTTGAATCCAATTGAAAACAAATTGCTGTTTGAATATAATTACGGATAAAGCGCAAGCAAAAATGGGTGAAAAACTACTACAGAATCTCTAACTTTCTGGCAGATAAAGCATGTCTATAGAGTTAACTTATGAAAAATTCCGAAACCAGCTCATATGTTGTTGTTTCCAAATATTAAATATGAAACACCTTCATCAAATTATTTATACTTTATGTAAGAATAAAGTTCAATAATTTAGTTCAAGTCGAGCTTTTGCTTCGCATAAAAAATACAGAATTAAATCAATTAATTAAAAGTAAGACACATAGACAAGAGTAGACATGTTGGAGGGAGGTAGGATATACGTGGAATTGAAGAATGGGTAATTGTAATTTCACTTTTAGAGTAAGTATTTACATTTATGTTACGTGGGGATTAGTAATATAGAGTTTATTAAGTAGATAACCCATTAACAGCCTACAATGAACGGTAAAATGAGCTTTAACAATAATGATATTAAGCGCGTTAGGTCTGCGAGGAAGTAAGGATAGTAAAGGGGATGAAGAAGGAATCCAAAGACGCAAGAACGTGTGGCAGAAAGGGAGCAATGGATGAAGATGAGGGAAACAGAAGGAGAGCAAGGGCGCGGAGGAAAGGGAGATGAGAGACAAGGGGATAATACGAATGGAGAAGGAGGGGGAAAGGATAAAAAAGGGGGGGACTATTCGCGACAGGGTTGTGAATGAGGTTTCGAATTTAGGATGGATGGGACCGGGTGACAGATGAAGGAAAGAGGGGAAGGAGAGACACGGAGAGAGGTGAGCAGGGAACGGGGACGAAGGAAGGAAGGATTGGGGTGTGGATGGATGGGGGATGGGGCATGGGAAGGGAGGTAGGAGAAAATAAAGCGAGGGACGTGATGCACCCCTGAATGAGATGAAAAGGGATAGAAAGAGGAAGGAGAGAGAGTAAGAAGGAAGAGCCGAGGACGGAATACGAAAGAGACGGAGAGAAATGTAGAATAAGAAGATTATGGGAGGGTGCAACAAAGGGCAGGAAAATAAGGGAGAGGGAAATGTGGGGGAATGAAGAAAAAAGGACGGAGGCAAGAATGGTGGAGGGAGTGGTAAACGGGAGAACGCTTGGAGTGACATGGGCGTGGAAGGGGTGGCGATATTATTTTGGCTCAGTGGAAGTCACCCAAATGACGTTGGGGATAGGAGAAAATGCAACTACAGAGGGAGGAGAATAAATAGAGAAGAAAGGAATAGGAAAGGTGAATTTGAGGAAAACAAGGAGGTTGGAAGGTCACCACGGTGGTAAGAAAACGAATGACAGACACCGGTGAGAATGGAAGGAAAACCAGAACCAAATCGCGACAGGGAGAGAAAAGAATCGGAGAAAGAACCCCAAAACGGATGAATACAGTAAAAATTGGGTTCAACAAAGGATAAGATACGATTGATGGAAAATTGTTCGAAAAGAATTTTCAGGAATTTTCCACGTCACGCCACTCACGGTCACGTAGGGTCGCATTCAGGACGAGCAGAAGAAAAAATATATCTCAACTTTTCCCAGGAGGAATCGAGTAGGACGGTCCCAGAATCAACCAAGACCGGAAGATGCCGTCATTACGCCCACCGGATCCCTCGCATGAATGCAAAAATGAGACGGGTTTGTTAGGCGCTGCGATTGGGGAACCTCATCCACAAGGCACTGGCAAATGAAAATTCGTTTCAATGCCAATATGCCTGGAAGCAAAATACATTCACCCATACAGTTGACAAAATTGAAGGAAGTGGAAAGGGAGGTGACATAAAATGTTTTTGAATCGTGATGGCCAGTAATTTAATCTCGCGGGATCCACATTGACTGAAACTGACCAGGTTTGCAGAGAAATGAGCCACAGGAAGCATAATTGGGTTTCGGAGGATTAGCTGATCAGAATATTTTATAGTGACCCGAAAGTAAGCTCATTTTGCTCCGTAATCAAAGTTCATAAAATAACAGCAAATCACAGCCGTAGCAGGTAAATTGTAATTTAATTACAAACCTCTCCAATATTTTAAATTTAAAATACACAACAAGTTCTTTGGTTATCATTCCAAAAGTGGTACTAAAAATGGGTACTCCTATCGGAATACCCATTTTGAGTACCCAGTACCTCTGATGGATCGAGTAAATCGCTTTACTGTTTAAAAAAAAATAATATCAAGCTTCCAGGTTGTTTTCATAGGAAGTAAAACATGCATGCATGTATTTCCTCGAAATATGAGAAGGAAATATCAATTTACTTTGATATAGGCCAGAAAGTCGGTATATTTGTTTACGAGTAGTTGAGCGGAAGTCTTCAGAGATTCTAAAATAAAATGACATGGCGTGGCATACGTCGGTTACTTAATTAGCAATCTCATTGTGAGTTGACGGATCACTATGTGGCAGTTACTTAATTAGCGATTTCCGGAATATTAAGGAAGTATGATTGCTTATATTAAATAGCTTATTTTTTAAGGTTTCTAATTTGAAATTTAGCTATGCTTTGTAAGTTGAAAATTTTTAATAAATTCCAAAAATGCTAGAAATATATGCATGGAGACTGAAAAGATGGGTGTTATATATACCTACACCGCGAGCAATGCCTCATATTTTAACCAACTTCTATAGCAAGTCCCGCAGTGACAGCCTGACAAAAGTGTTGACGACGAAAAACGTGATACTGATTGATTACTCTGTCCGTACACAACGCCCGAGTCACAGTTTAGGACGCTTACAAGACAAATGCTGAAAAAATTGCTCACACGCTCCCTGGTGTCATGTAGAAACTCGGAAGAAATGACGTTAAACAGTCCATCGATTGCAATATAATATAAGCTAGTTACAACACCGATTCAACCGGTGTTTATGTTCTATAAATAATCAAATCATCATATAGAGGGTGCTGGCTCTCATGAATTAAACTGCTTTTTACAGTAGATTAATGGGATAGTGTGATTGGCTGCCTTGTACTAAAATTATATTAATAATTTATTATCCCAACAAAAGGAAAACAGCCGACTAATCTTTGGTAAAATTAGCGCAAATTTACAAGGGTTAGCCATGTCCTAAAGTTATTAACATATATTATTAATTATTACTCAAAATGTTACATTTTAAATTTAGGTGGTACACATTTGAGCACTTATTTGGACTGCATGACTAATTACATCGTTCATAGATATTCAGTGTAGAGTTTGAAATGGATGATATTGATGTACATTTCCGGTTAGCTCACAAACGAGAGAAACACATTTATCATTCAATCCAAACTTTACGAAGAATTAAGCAATTATCGGACCTTAAACACCACGAGTACTCTTAGTTTGATAGGAAGAGAAAGGGATATCAACGTACGCTTCACAAGTAATAAGCAGAAACGGCTGAAACCATTCGGCTGCAGTCAGAACCTTCGTATCAAGAGAGGGAAAAGAATAACGAATTCAATCCACACAGCTTACTCCAAGAAGAGAGTAGGTACCTACTTCAAGATGCGGGTTAGGGAGGGAGGAGGCGGAGGAGGAAAGGCTGAAGGAAGACGGGTAAAGGAGGCAAGGAAGGAAGGAAATTGAGGAGGCGAAAGGAAGAGCAGAGGAGGAGGAGCAAGTGGTAGTCAGGAAAAATGAGAGCAGGGGGGGGGGGAAGAGGATGGAAGAAGGATTGGAACGTAAAGGAGTGTGTGGGGGTGGGTTGGCGGCACAGGCAGGAGGCGGCAGCATTCCGTATTCTGAGTGTGTTCGCGGCTTCCAAAAAGGTGGATCTTGGAGAGTGAAAGGAGGAGGAAAGGGTGTGTTGTGGGGGCCAGAGGGCGGAGAAGGGAGAACGGAATCGAAGGGAAAGACGGTTCCCTGCCGAGCGGAGGGGGGGGGTGGAGGGTGACGAGGAGACGTGCGGGAAAAAGCGCGGCGTTGGCGCTGGAGTGAGAGGCGTGGAGAGTGAGAGAGGGATGGAAAGAGGAAGGAAGGGAGAGAGGGGGTTAGATTGTTATAGGACGGAGAGGGAATTTGTTGGGGACTGGAAAAAATACAGCAAGAGGCGCGGGGGAGGAGGCATGATGGGGCTTGAGAGAAAAGCTCGAAGAAAGATATACACGTGTGTGTGTGATCAAAGCTAGTTTAGGATCAAAGGAAACACCAAGGGGAGTCAAGAGAGCAAGGGAGAACTAAATCCAATATGATAACCAATTTTTAAGAAAGACTAAATGGTATGACTGGATGAGACAAATGGTGTGAGAATTTCTTAGGCTAAGCATATATATATCGAGATGATATAGGAGTAGGCATAAAAATGCATAAAATATTTACAAATCAAGAAAAAATATAAATGAGATAGGATATATTAAAAGGGAAGAGAACATAGACGTGCCACCTACTTTAAGAGAAAGCTACCAATCTACAGAAAGACAATATACACCTAATGAAGAATTTATACGTCCTTTCATTAAGTTTAAAACACGAACAGTACATTGTATGGGTGATAAGAAACTTCACTTACACCCATGTTAAAATCTTAATGAAATAAATTCGAGTAGAGGCAGCTAAGTTATGAATAGCCTAGAATTACACAGTAAAACGACCACAAGCACGGGTAGGTTAAGTGAATGATGTGAGAATTACTGTTATTTTGGAGAACCTTTTTGATCAACCTGGCTGCTTCAGTATACATATTGCAAACAATAGAGGACATATAGTACATGCTTGCATACAAACCCACTACCATAAATCACACTTCCTTTATCCGATAAATCTAACCTGATTCTTTTGGAAATAATAATAAAAATAATGATAAATAAATATAGATTAAGGATTTACTCCCGTAACAATCAATAAAAATATAAATTATGACCATTGGTGGTTAATAATTTAGCCATAGGTGCATAAACCCTACCGCATTCTCTTTTTAAGATTTGAATATTTACAATAAAAAACTAAAGGCATATGGTACAACAAAATATGTTCAACGACTCAATTCGGAAACATGTATGTATATAGCATACATATTGGTATGTACAAAACCAAGGAATTGGAGAGAGGGAACTGGATTGTTAAATCGACGTTGCTAGGTAACCATTCGCACGAGCAAATAAAAAGAAGTTAAACGAAACGAACTAATTAGGGAGTACGGGAAAGAAATTTAGATTAAACCTCCGCCGTGCACTTTGGGGGGTTGGGAGGGAGGTTGGGAGAGGGGGCGTAATTAAGAACGAGCGCGCGCAGGAGGCCACTACAGCCAGTGCTGAGGGGGGGTCGGAAGAATGAAGAGATAAAAACTGCTTCGCGGGTGGGGGGACCGAAAGTCTTTCCAGGGCGGGCTGGGAGCGGGTGAGACCGTGGGGAATTGAGGGAATACAAGGCGGAGGACCGGGAGCATGTTTTCGAGGAGTACGAAGTGCCAAGGGCGGAGATGCAGAGAGGGAAGGCCAGGCCGGGGGGGAAGGGTTTGCGTGGAGGAACCAGGGTGAGGGAGCCCATGGCGGAGATGACGGAGGGATGAGGAGATCCTGAGGTTTCCGCGAGGGAAAGGAGTAAAATGGGGAAATATTTCTGGCCGCGGGGGTGGGGGGCGAGAGAGGAGATAAGACCTGCGGGAATTTAAGAAATAGCAATGAGGAGATGCGACGCCTCTAGGGAGAACATGAAGGAGCCGGCTCTTTCCATAAAGAAGGAGGGCCCCTCTTTTGCAGGAGGAGGGCTTAAAGGAGGGTTGGGTGGGGGAATAACGGAGGCCGCGAGGAAGAAAGTGGTGAAATGCTATCTTCTTCGCGACTGCTTTGGATACAAGTTCCTGTAGAAGTGGACGGATGGGTTGTCCAAACTCGAAGAATGGGTCGTCCTTGTACTTGCACACCGTGTTTACGCAAAATTCTGAACTCCATTCTGGCGATGTCACTTTAAATTGAAAGACAGCAGTGTCAATGTCCGGGGAATACCTACTCAAACGTATTCCAATGGAATAGTAACCCACACCTTGAATGAGTAAACCGCGGTCTCTACCCTACTTTTAAAGCGCACAAGAGCTTACAAGTCGGTTAAGCGGTTGAATTTAAAATATCGGATGAGTTCAGCACGCTGGTTCTCTCTCTTTATCGCCATTTTTCAGCTATTAAAACTAAAAAAGAATAATTGAGAAAAAAGGAATAATTTCGCATGAAAAGTGTATGAATGTGCCAAGAAAAAAATACCAATTAAATTTAAAAATACTAATTTTTAAGCATGAGTTCAATAATAATATTTAACTGTGTTACCAATAGGATCAAGTCTACCCGTTCAAAAACGTAATAAACGTTTATTTTATGGGCCAACTATAGCGTGCCTAATTTCATGAAAAAGTATTCCTTGATTCAAAACATTTCGCCTCACATCCATGAAAACGTCGGCGATATACGACGCGATTTTCTAAATTTTTTAAGCAATGACATAATCCATGTAAAACAATGGGGTATTTTTAAAGCTCATTAGAGCTTTGACGAACTGGAAATTTTTACGGTTGAATTCATTTTCTGTATTATTAAACCACTGAAACGCTTCATAGTGACGTAAAAACAAAAAAGGCAAAGATGAAGGCCGATGTCTTTGCAAGCAAAGTGATATCCCTGATGCTCGGATTAGGATATAACTTTCAGAGAAAATATTTATTCGCTGTGAACACCCGACAACAAATAAAATCATAGAAGATAAGAACTATAAAAATCGAGAACACGTGAACGCACAACTCTTGCCCTTTCCATAGATAAACAGACCAAGGATTCGTGACTTGAATCACAATACCGAAACAGCTCACTAAAACTATCTACGAGTGTAAGGAGCGGTAACTTGACACTCAAAAAAGTAAATAGGATGGAAGAGGGAGACATGATAATGGAGAATGGGTAAAATAAGCAAGGGGTAGAAGCAGGAGGTAAGTGGATTAGGAGGACAGGCGAATAAAGGGAGAGGGGGCGAAGAGGCAAAGAGGAGAAGGGGTGCAGCCGAAAGAAAGTAGCAAGGAGGAGAAGGTCGATGGAAAATAACAGAAGAAACTTTAGGGAACGTAATTGACGCGACGGACACGAAGGGAATGGGGGAAACTTCGTCCGGGGGACTTAGAGGAAGTGAGTGGACTGACAAGGAAAGAAGGCTGATGGAAGAAAAAGAGCAGACGAAGAAGGGGGGAGATTAAAAGATTGAATCTGCTGGAAAAGAAACCAGATGGAAGGCAGGTTAAAAAGAGGACAGAGAATCAATGATGAAATGATTTTTTCGAACACATCTTCCTACTGGATAATAATCGATAATAACGAATTGAATAAAACAAAGATTTTTGTGAACTAAGACCACATTTAAGGAGTATGACCTTAATACTAAATAACCAATTCAACATCTAATACTAGGTTGTAGGGAACACACTTCGAATACGGTCATATTAACACGTACTACTGAGGAATATTTCCTTACTTCATGGTAGTAATCCATGATGTTGCGTGTCTGAGCGTGAGAAGCACGCGTTTAATCGATAATAACTCCATTTGAATCTTGATTCTCACTAAGTGATTCCTTTTCAACATTTTATACCTAATCATCACGTTATCTCCTGGATTAAATTATGACGGCACAAGCCCTACAATTATGCAGACCAGTATTTCGGAAGCTGGATGAATAAAAACTCGGTAAAATCAAGCAAAACTTTAGCTTTTGCCATTTATCGTGCAAATGGAAAACCAATGGGCATCCAATGGAGAAAATAATTAAACAAGAAAATAATGGTAAACCTAAAAGTAACGTACCTACAGCCGTGAAACAATGGATAAACAAAAGAGCCAAGGCGATAAATATGAAAAGTTCAAAAGCTCAAGTTTAAGACCTCTTTCGTTTTTCCAAGGAAATGAACATTTCAAAGGAAATTTGAAAACCTTTATTTTAATCAAAATCAGTATTAAGCGCGTAAACTTTACTCAAATACATTACAGGACATTTAGAAAAGAGTCTATCTTCACTTTTCATCCCTTCAAACGCCAATTTCTGTCACAGCGCTACAAACACGTTTTAGGGAAAGATACGCGGTCGAACGTTCTGAAAATTCTTGACGTGGGCGATGTGCTGTAAATATGTATTCTTGCGTTAAGGTAAACACACTTTGAGGAGCGGTTGGTCGGATGGAGGAAGCGAGATCAAAAATGCCACAATCGAAGAAAAGAGAGGAGGCCGCTGAGGAAAATAAAAGGTTTACGGATGCTTGGAAGAAGATTGACTGCGACGGGAGAGAGAGGTAAATAGAAGTTTTAGTGGCTCTGAAATATAAAAACGAAAAGTGATGGAAGGTGGGAGGGACAAAGGGAGGGAATAGGGGGGGAGAGAAGAAAGAAGGAAGCGTGGAAATTAAAATGGATACGAGACATTCGCACATGACAAGAAAGGAAAAGGAGGTAGGAGAAAATTCGGGAATTAATCAAATTCCGCGTGGCTCAGATCCTTGGGCGAATGTTCCAGGAAGAAAAACGGCAATGAAATTTGGAATGGACAGGAAAATATGCAAGCAAGTATAAAAATTATAAATTCATAGTATCATATTTATTAATATTTCCACGAAATTTCGATAATTCAAAACATTTTTACGTATTTCATTAAGTAAACGAATTAGTGAAAAACGTCTCCATGGAAATTCAGCTCAAAATCTTTTTAATACGAAATGTTTGTCATTTAAATTCAAGCGCAAACTAGTGGTGAATATTTCCCAAATAGCAAGACCATATCTGATTAATACAACGGATAATGCGCCTGGTATTGCGACGATTATTAATTCATGGCGTCGAAATTCATAAAAATTATTTCATTCCTATTTACCAAAAGAACAATATTCTCAGTCTACTTTCCGGAGAGAATTGCGAATAGCATTTCATATCCAAGGCAAATTTAACAAAAACAAAGATTGAACCACGCGACACACGTAGGCGAAAAAATTGGAAGAAAAGCGGATATATTATTTTGAATATTACATTTTGAAAATTAGAATTTATTATAATAAACTATTTAATTAAATTTAATTTTACAGAAATTAATATCCCCACATATCACATGAATTTTGTAATAAGAATTTTTGGCTAGAGCTTGAGAAGTCAAATTTCATCCTTATTATTACGATCTGAAATTTTTGAAGGGGGATTCAATTTTGCTAAATAGAAATTCGGCTGTCGCTCTAATGCGGAGCAAAGAAAAATACATGATTCAACGTTAATAATTATGTATTAAAGATTATGGATAAATATGCTTTAATAATTTCCCTTCAGCGGGTATTCAACATACAATACTGATTAGAGGAGTGCAAAAATATGGAAATTATACTCAATTTAGAGTTAAACCTAAGGAGAATATGATACCTCTTAGGTTTAAATGATTTATATATTAGTTAAAACTTAATTTATAATCAAACCGGCATTTTATCGCCATTTACCATGGTAACCGTGGTTTTATTGCCCTTTAAGGCCATTGCCATTAATTTCACAAGCTCTAAGATGCGCATTCATTTACCAGATACACGATAACTCCACCAATCACGATATATTTTATTTCTCCAAACATTCCGAGCTCGAACGAAAGAAAGGTCACTGAGTTTAAGCATTTGCTCTCTAAATAGCCGAGAATTAACTACCACAAGGTGCAATGGGATATTAACTCTAATGCACAAAAGACTGAGCGGCAACAACGGAAGTTGTTGGCTCCGATAGCAGCATGGAAACCACAGACGACGAAGAAACAAAGGAAAGAGTTCGACCGAATTTAATTACCGGGCGTACAACTCGTAAGAAACGGAATTGGGGAAGGATGAGAAATACATCACAAAGAATGGAGGGAAAGAAACAAGGAAGCTGAGCGAACACACACACACAATAAACGGGAGAGGAAAGGGAAGCAAGGGGAGGATGGGAACGACGGAAAATCGAAAAGACGTCTGTTTTGGTGGAGGAGCCTTTTAGGGAGACGCCGGGAGCACCAGAAGGGCAGGACATAAATCGAGTGAGGGGACAGGGAGAGAGAGGATCGCAAAGGAGAAGGCGAGAGTAAGGAGGTGGCTGGAAGAAAGCGAGCAGGAAAAGGACGAAAAACGGAGAGTGGGCACCGGGCGATGAATTCGCCGAAGAATAAAATGCGAAGCAGAGGGAGAGGAACACGTGGACGAATGTGGGACGCTGTCGTTGCGGCCGGGCCGGAGAGAATGGGACTCGGAGGAGGAGATGCCTGCGATGGAGCTTCCAGTAGGCCGCTATCCGAGATTGAATAACGCTAGGAGTCTACGCAGTGGTGGCGTGAATCGGAATGGAGGGGAGTGGAGGAGAAGATTGTCGGAATGTGGAATGAGACGGGAAGAGTGACGAGGGGGTGGGGATGGGAAATGAGCGCGAATTCCCACAAGGAGGCTGACAAATGCTGTTTCGGTTATAAATGATTATGTCACACTCTATCTCCCTCCTCTTCCCCTCAGCTATACTCACACACTTCCACAGAAATTGGGCGTTTGATTAAGTTGGCGGCTGCAAAATTGGAATTTTTTCTCAAAAATGGAATTTTTTGGGCCGTAAAGGCCCCATGAATTTGAAATGTGACCGTCAGATAGACTCTTTTTGTCCTTATTCCTCCAAACAATTTATCCTGACAAGGTATCAAAATATGCAATAATTTTGTTTAGTTTTGGTAATGACTTGGATTTTCCAGCAGAAAATTGAATGATTATGTCGTATATCCGTTTGTACGATCTTGAAGAGGGACAGATACAACAGACGCAGGAATAATTTAGATCTGATAGGCCATGAAGAGCGGAATACCTATTTGTTATGCTTCAATCGAATCGTATACGTCATATTCATGTAAGCAGCCCGGTAAAAAAATGTATTATGAAATTCTTGAATGAATATTAACCATTATATTTGTTTTACTTTGCTGGATCATCGAGAGAAAGCATATTTCTGCTATACATCTCTAACCACAATCATATAACAGGATTGACAACGAAAGAAGAAATACATTAGGAATTAAGGCAAGGCTGGAAGTTTCACAGGCACTATTCAATGAACACGTGGAAGAAGTAAATTAACGAGTACAAATTTCACATAGGGATGCTCAAGGATATAGAGTAATTGAGAAAGACATTATCCGTCCCAAATATGACATGAAAGGAACGTGGAAAAACTGCAATCATCTTTAAACGGAATGAGTCGATAACTACCATGATATAACATTAATATTATTTAGAATAAAATTAAAATCCTGGCAAGCAAAAGACGGATAATACAGCCGGACATTGGACATTGTACTGTGAGGTGAGACGTCACAGCAAGAGACCTCAACTACCAGGAAAATAACATAACACCGAGAATAGGATTCTCCACTAAGATCAACCTCTTAAGGGGTGCGCCATAAGTTTAATGGCAAGCAAAAATGAGAAAAATATTTGTTTGGAGAAAATACAACTCATTCACGGACGCAGGTCATTAAAAAAAAGGAAACCAGAAAATTAGCGGATCTTTCGAGACATGCTGCGGGTAACAGATGGTGAAGGTCAATTGGATGGATAAAATGAGTAACAAGGAGGCTTACAGAAGAGTAGAGGCGGAATAGGCCACGTGGAGCACTGTCTGAAAAAGATTAACCCGATGGCTTTGGCGCATATTAAGATTGAACTGATTTGTTAGGAGCAAAATAATACTTAAATATGTTATCACATAGGCTACCAGGATCATATAAGAACAAATAATAAAGAGGGGCGTAAGGCTACAGCACCTAGGGAAGACTGCAGTGGGGGAGTCAACCAATTTTTCGCACAAGGGTGATCATTTATCACATTAAATACGTATCGATCCCGATTCATCTAAAAAATATAGGTATCATTTTGAGAGTAAATAGTTGACGAATTTTCTTCAATTAATAACGCATTAATTTAAGGCAATTAAATCTCGTTTACAAAATAAATACTCGATACTGCGACTAACTCACCTGGTTGAATCTGCACTGAAATATTTTAATTCCTGGCTCAGTTTCTCTTATTGGGCATATGAGTTATTGTCTTGAATTATATCCGACCAATTTACCGCCGATTTAACCAGAAGAGTTATCAGAAAAGACAAAATGATACGGTAATATTGTGGACAAATACACATAGTTTATATTGAAAATTTCCGCATTATTTTTAATTCTAATTTATTTATTGATTGGTAATATTTTCATAAAAACCTAATTAATATTCATTTTTTTAAATGATCGTTTTTCCAAGTCGTTTTCCGGGAACACTGACTGGTGAAAGAGTCAAATGATGTGCGCAATTACTGAAATGGGTCACCTTTATGCACCACAACGACGATAAGCCGGGGTATACACGCAGCAAGTTCATCACATTTCATCGGGAAAACAGCTTTCTAGATCGATCAAGCATAAAAAACGCACCACTTGCGTCTCAAAACTCTTTGCGGAATTAAGGAACAAGCAGCCAACGTTGTGGGGGATAGGAAATGTTTACACTTGCCGTAGGACACTGTAATAGGACTTAAAAATAGATTTGGAAAGACATGGCGGGGCAGTACAGAGGGAAGGGTTGGAATGGGAAGTACGCAGTTGCCTGGGGGTCGAATAAAAAAATGAATTGAAAGATAAATGGGAAAGAGAGACGACGAAAATGAACAGTCGCCTAGGAAAAGCATGCGGAAATTCCCATCCTCCCCGACTAGGGCTCCCTCTCTCTTTTTTTGCGGTAAAAGACGGAAAGAGGTGGAGGAGGAGGGAAGGAAAAAAGAAAAAAAAAAGCTTCCCTCGGCTGTGGCGTGACACGAGACGTGCGCGAGAAATGACCCGTTGCGGGTGGGCGGGGGCGGGAGAACGAAGGAAGGTATGAGTAGGGATGTAAGCGATGTGTGTGGGGAAGGGAGAGGAACGGACGTTGGGAGCTACGACAAAGAGCTCCAACTAGAGTATATGTGTGCACCACCGCCAACGATATGAAACGAAATAATTATAAAACCGCCACAAGGAACTAGCAGCTGGCACTCGGGACGAGGATCACCCGGTGAAGAGGAATAAACATCCACCCACGTGTCTCGTAAAATGTTCGTAATAGTTTGAGTTCAGCAAAATAATAATATTCTAAGTATGAAAATTATAAGGATTTTCTGAGATCAATCATAACGGCGATTTGGTAATCAATCTCAAATGCATTTACCTAGCAGTTAAAGAGAAAAACTACGTAAGATCTGTTTAATTAAACTTGATTTTTAATTTAAAACTAATGTGAAATGGTAAAGCTCAAACAAGGGAAAGAATACGTATTTCCTGGGAAAATCTATAGCCAGAATATTTAAAAATACCGAAATAGGCAGAAAGTATCAAAGCTAAATTGCATAATTTTAACATTGAATAACAAAATTGTATTAAATAATATCCAATGTTGCCTTTTCGATGGCAAAGCACCATTTTTTTATGGTCTTATTAATGATTGAGGCTCGTTTACTTAATAGGGCTCCCAGTATTTTTTTAGCGTAGATTTCAATGTTAATTTTTACCTCACCGCAACATGTAGATTATTATAATTTAAAACATTTTTTTAAAACTAATCAATACAGACAAAGTTGAAGTATTTGGACTTGGAGAGTGGAGGAAGATCTCAACTTTTGAAGAAAACTAGTTTTCTTATGGGGAAAACTAGTTCTAGTTTAAGAAGGCGAAGTAGGACATAGGTGTAAAACTCAAAGGAATCATTCGCTTGCCTCGGTAAAACGGAGAAAAAACTTGGGAGGATCACGAAGAAGCATTTGTTTCCTTCAGAGAGAAAGTAAAAGATTAGAAAACTACAAACATGAGGTTACCTTACAAACTTGACGGAAGTAAACAGGAATTTACAGAAACAACTTCTGGTATCGTCATTTATCAAGAAATCTCAGAAAATGAGTACAGTTGTCGCTTTGCTTTACGCTGCCGAAAAGAGACCTGGAGAAAGCAATAATGACACTTTTCCAGCTGGCAATTATACCTGACAGAAGGTTAAAATTCATAATAATTACTTTTCACGTAATAAAACCATTTTGAATTTTGATTAAAGATTAATGTTAATCAAATATTTAAACGATAACTAATTAATCTATTCATTAAAATGTCACCTGTACATGATATCTAATAAAGTTGTCGATTATCTAGAGTTGCAAGGACGCCAGGAGAAGGTCGAAGACGGAAAAGGAAGAATGGAATCCGTGGGTTGATGGGGAGAGGAGGAGGAGGCTGTAAGCCCAGACCCAATGGAGCGTGACATTTTGTGTTTCTCGCTGGGTGGATGTGTAAGCCCCTAAAAAGAGACCGGGGAAACGGAGGTGGTGACAGGGCTTTGGAAAGTACAGGATGAAGATTAAAAAAAAGAGGCCGTATGTGCACGATGGAAGGGGATGGAACGAGAGGCGAAAGAAGAAGGGAGACGGGAAAGAAAGAGAGCAGATTGTGACAGAGTCGAAGGACATGTCGGAAAAGGGAAGAGGGGGGCAGGGATATATTATCCCATAAGACGAATGGCTGGAGACCCAAGTTTGGGCGATATGAATAATTCGGTGGAAAGGGATAAACAAGATGTTTATAAGGCCACAGAGTTGGAAGTAACACTAGGGAGATGGGCGTATACATATTTCCATTTTATCCATAGTTTTCACCGAGCAAATATGTCGTTAGTCTTCAGTATTAGGTTGCGTGCGTCCAAGGATATTCATAAAAGAGAAAAAAATGCGTGCGAGCACATAATAGAGTCTCGTTGATTATTACACCTTTATTATTTAGATTTAGGGATAACAATGACCACCAACGTGATTCAAATACTCTTTAGGACAGCTTCCACAGCCTTTAGGCATGGAGATGTAATAAATTCGAGGTTATTATCGTTTATACCAAAGTGTGACAATATGATTTGATCTTCGCATGCTCGTAGCCACAATTCATTCCGAAGTCTAAAGTATACTTTCCATTTTACAGGTATTTTTTGCTCTCTGCAAAATTTCAAACTAAAAGATAGTTCCACTGACTTCGTTTATCGGATTCTCGTGATTTAAACAGAAAAGTAATTTACTATGTTGGTTATAAACACACTAGAACCGCAATGACTATTGCGATTTGTCCGCTCGAATAGGGTAAATCGCTGCGTGAGAATCAAAACAATATGGCCAAAATAGAAACGAAGAAAATCACAGGAATTACTCTAAAAAAGAAAGCTTCTTAAAAATAATAAATTTTCACAGCATTTATGATTAGGAATATAAAGTAATGTTTAATTTTAGTTTAACGATGGCGAGAGATTTACTCAAAACTGGTAAATGCCTACTTATCGAAGAATTCCGTATCATAAGAGGAATCTCGAGTATGCTTATGGGCGTTCACTTTTTATGTTGTATGAAAAGGGCGTTCATTTTTTAAATTGTCAAAATTGGAACAAAGAAGTCTTAAATTTTGTAAAATACACATGGTAAAAAATATACCCCTCTCATCCCTGAACAATCTTTACTCGTTTATTGTCAATCACTTAAATACTTTACTATGACAATGTAAGGGCGGCCGACCCATTGCTATAATTCGGGTGCCGAAGAGTGCCCTAGGACCAGAGTACGTTTCTTTGAGACTGAACGGTGGGGGGTGGGAGGAATTACACAAAAATGATCGTCAGCGATGGCGAGGGTTTCGTGGGGAGGATTCCGAAAAGAGGATCGGGGAGGTGGATCTAAAGAGAGAAGTGGGGTGGGGTTAAAGGGATGGGAGAGAGTCGGGCGGAAAGACTTGTAAAGTAGAAAGAGGGGGATGAGAGACAGGTGGGTGGGAGGTGGAGGATTGAGCAAAAGAGGGGAAGGGAGGGAGAGGTAGAGAGGAAGAGGCGAGTGAAGATGAGAATGGCAAAGAAAAAATACGTAGGAGGAGGGGAAAGTGGTTTCGGAGGCGTCGTGAATGAATGAATCTTTCAAATGGTATGGAAGCAAGGGACGGAACATCTGCAAGTCAAATTGCTGGCTGTGCCGCTTGTCTCACGCCTCAACCGAACCCCCTCCGCAATACCCAACAGCTACGGACGGGCACGAACCCTCCCCCTACTCCTTTCCCTGCCTCCCCATTACAGGGCTCTTCCCTTCGATACCGGTCCCCGGCGCTTCTCACTTCATTCCCACCTAACTCCCGCGCCCGCAGACATCTCGCTCCCCCACCCAACCAATCCGCAGCTACTGCCTTCTCACATCCGAAAACGAACCGGAAAAAGAGGAGTTGCTGTCGCGCGGCCGTAACGGGAAAGCGCGGGCAATCGAGGAGGGTTATGTATATACTCTCAATATGCTTTCAGCTAATCAATTATTACTGAAAGAAGAAAAGATCGCTGATTAATTCATCAGATACGCGTGTGACCAAGGATATTCACACACGCACAAACAAAAAAAAAATAAGCACCATTTGAGCATTAGGAATGAAATTTTGAATCCCATAAATTCATTACAGTTATTCCACCTATTACAGGATGTTTTGAACGGTCCAACTAGTTACAAGTATCACGAGAACATTCTCTTTCTTGCCCTTCAATATTTACTTCTTCATTTTCTCGTTTCCCTTGCCTGCCTTCTTGCTGTCTACAATGCTATTTCTCTTTCTTTCGTCTAACCCTCTAACTCATAGTTCTCCTTTCTATCACATCCTACAACACGCAACTAACTCATAATACATATTTCCTCCACCCAAGTTTTCTACCTTTTTCAAATTTACCCCAGCAAATTTCACTCTTCGTTCACCCTATTTGAAGCCACTGTCATTGTGTTATTCTCTGCTCAATGCGTTCTCTTCGAACAGTTGAGGTCGTAAAGTGTCGCTACAGGGACGGTTCTGTACGCCAGCGAGTGGTTTCAATGAATTATGGAACAATTGCTCGTCTATTTAAGAAAAAGTTATCGTTCCGGGAAGAGATCCACCAGCGTGCTAATTTTGTTTGCCTGATATTTTAAATAAACGCCATACAAGGTCACATGCGGAATTTTCACAAATCATAAATGCGATAAATCCTAAACATACCAATGTGGTGACGCAAGGAATCTATTCAAATGAATTATAACTACTTTGGTAGGCATCTGAATCATTCAGGTGAGTCCTTCCTTGGGTGCGAGCGAAAGGAAGGGTAAAAAGATAAGGGACCCTGCGGAGAAAGTGAAAGTGGGGGAGGGAGAGTGATAATGTTTTTCTCATGGAGACGATTAGAGAAGGGAGAGGGAAATATGATCATGATTATGACGAGCGAGGGAGACGACGGAGAAAGGATGATGGGGAGTCTGGCACAAGGGTGCGCACAGGAAGGTGTTGCCGGGTGGGGCGGAGGCCGAAAAGTCGAGGCAGATATACGTTTATGTACATATACATATATATCTATAAATATATACGAGTATATAGATACATGAAAGCGAAGCAACTCCTCCTGGAGGACGTCGCGGAACAATGCGGTCGAAGGACGGGAGGCTTTAGATTCGATCTCCGGGCGCGCCTTCGGTTTAATTAAATTCTATTTATGTCGACTTATCACAGTCGCGTATTAATTTCCAGTGGACGGCGCCCTGCTCTGGGTTAACTCGCACTGAAAAACAGTCGGTACTTAACCGCCTCGAAAATTGCGCATGCCGATAAAGCGTGCATGCTCAATTTTATGCAAATCAGCTCATTCCAACGTGTGGCAGCAGTGCTCAGCACAGATTAAAAAGTTAAAGGGAGATGCGATTCGTCTGTTGTACGAAATGCACATATCTGCTGCCACTAAAACGCATCGAGCCTGACTGAAATTCATGCAGTTCATGTTTACACTTTTTTTTCAATTTCATACAGTTCATTGTACATACACTGCGCATGTACTGAGTGTAAATGCCAAGCAAATGAAGTGAAGTAAAAACGGACTAATAATTTTGGTAAACTCTATAGAAGATTTGTATAAGGGTTGGGTCATTTTTGGAAGAACATAGCAATTAAAGCATACAATGGATTGAATACCAACGGCCTGAAGAAGTGTTTTCCAACCGAAGCCTTAAAAATTCATGGAATCCGACGGTGCTTTTTGATATACATTTTGTGATAATATAAATAATATAATTGTACTTTAATATCTATTCAGCATGATCTTCTGTCATAGTAAAATTTAAGGCTAGTCTCTAATGACCTACGACATGGTGACAACATCAAATTAAGAGTAAAACTTCCTTAGATTTGGTTGATTTTCAAGCGTTTTTTCGTTTAAAATCAATAAAATTATTTTTATATAATTTTTATATTTTGAGCCTCAGAGACGCAATATAGCACTATATTGGTACAAGTTTTATTGACCAATATTCAGTTTTTGGGCTTAAGTTATAGATTTTCACAATTTCCAAGATCTTTTATTGCGTAAATTTTCCGAAAAAGAAAAGCATTTCATGAATTGGTTTCCTATAATATTTGATAAAATATCCTTATACATTGAAGTAAGTGTAGGATCTCAGTAGAAAATCGATTCCGACGACATCATGCTCAGTAGCCTTCTTAGAATTACATTAATGTGAAGAAAATTTTCAGCTTAAATATAACATACCTTATACTTCAAACAAAAAACAATTAATACATTACGGTAGTAAAACATTGTGCTGTCAAGTGACAAATATATTATTTTATTGGAATTTTTAGGTGGTGGTCTTCTTACAAAATTCACGGAATTTTGGTGAATTTTAACAAATTTCCCTTGGAGACTCCCCGACTTCTCCAATTTCAAAATTCCCCAAAATACTCCTAAACTTTCTATTTTTTCAGTTGTCAAACTGCACAATCTTTCTTTAGCCTTTTTTATCATCTGAAGGAAAATGTCAGATATTTGAGGTATGAATATCGATTTCCTGATTATCAATGTACTTAAGTACAAAAACTATCTACCTATACGTATTAAAATTGATTATAACGCATCAATAAACAATGGCCATTCCGTCGGAATGGAATATTATGAAGCAGTAGAAGAATATAATCTATACCCATTTTTAAGGAAGCAAATGGAATATTTGCTCTAGTAATGAAATACTACCTTGATCAAAAATTTCCCGGAATAACCACCGTGTGGCGCTCCCATCGTTCCGATTTGAGTTCTGTTTTTTTTGTTAAATTGGTACATCTGTTGTTGATATTCCCTTTAAATCTTAGTGTCATTACTTGACATTTGCAAAAGTTACGTAGCCAAGAGTACATCTATCTCTGTGTGTGTTGGCGATTTTTTACAATTGCAGAAATGGATTTAAATTTGCAACAAGGAACTTGTATTAAATTTTGCGTAAAAAACGGATTTAGTGGCGCACGGACGTTGGAAATGTTGGAAAAGTGTTTCGGCAACGATTCTCTAAAAAAAACGGTCGTTTACCAGTGGCACGAGCGGTTCAGAAGTGGTCGTGAGTCAATCGAAGATGATGAACAGACATGATGGCATGGCCAATGATGGCAGACCATCGACATCGAAAGTCGGTGAAAAAATTGATAAAGTAAAAGAAATGTTGGTCAATAACCGTGGTTAATTATTTGGTTAATAATTGTGGTTAATGATTTGGGTTTCCGTCGTGTAGCAGCAAAGTTGGTGCCAAAAGACCTCAATTTCATGCAAAAAAGAGACCGTGTTGACGTCGCAAAAGACATGATTTGCGAGGCTGAATCCGATCCCACATTCATCAAAAGGATCATTACTGGAGACGAGACGTGGGTTTATGAGTACGACACGCAATCCAGACATCAGGCAAGTGAATGGCATTCACCAAATGAGCCGAGACCAAAAAAACCACGTCGTTTTCAGTCAAAAAAGAAGGCAATGCTGACGGTTTTCATGGATTACAACGGTGTAGTGCATCATGAATTTTTGCCAGAAGGCCAGACAGTAAACAAAGAGTATTATTTGGGCGTTATGAGACGTTTGCGTGAAGCAATTCGCCGAAAGAGACCAGAAATGTGGGCAGAAAACTCGTGGATTTTGCACCATAATAACGCACCGTCGCACAGTGCTATCATTATTCGTAATTTTTTGACGAAAAATGCAACAAATACCATCCTACAGCCACCGAATTCACCTGATTTGGCTCCCTGTGACTTCTTTCTGTTCAATCGAGTTAAAAAACCATTACGGGGAACGCGTTTTAGCAGCCGAGAGGAAGTAATGGAAAAATCGCAGGAAGCACTGATGGACATACCGAAAACCGACCGTAACTTTTGCAAATGTCAAGTTATGACACTAAGATTTAAAGGGAATATCAACAACAGATGTACCAATTTAACAAAAAAAACAGAACTCAAATCGGAACGATGGGAGCGCCACACTGTGGTTATTCCGGGAACTTTTTGATCAAGGTAGAATAAGTAAAAATGAAAAACAAATCAGTATAAATGATTTCATTTTTTACTCAATAAATTGGTAAAACATTCGTAAATAAATGTTTTATACATGCATAACTATTGGGGAAATGCCTTTGAAAGTTCAAGATTAAAATGCGCAAGACATTTTTACTGCACATATTACCAACCGTTGCAATAAAATGAAACACGAATATAATAATTAAAACACAATTCCCCTTAATTATTCATTAAAATAAACACGGAGCACAATCAATGTAAATTAATTAGTGCAACCCAATTATTCATTAAATTTATATTATATAATCATTAATTTTTTACATTTACGTCAACTGTTCGTTAAATTCATCCGAGCTCATCCATAATTACGGGATTTCTGGATTGAAAGCAAAAAAACTGTACAAGAAATATGAAATGTACAGTTTTATCCCCCGATAAAATAACACTTCTGATTCTCGAGTTATTCAAGCACATCAATAAATAAAAAGCTTTAATGGATATATTTGCTCCTACCATCCTGATATAAATTTGTGGGTCCTTAATTTACTCCATCATTATTTTGAGCACAGTAATGGCAATACGAACTCAATATTTAACATTTTAGCTCTCGAGTTGGAAGGTTTGGAGGCAGGGGCCATTGGGACAAGTACGAAGGGACGAGGTAGCGCTGAATTAACAGTCGAAAAAGCATGAAAAATTGTAGCTGATTCAGCATCCATACATAATCACTCAGTGAGGTCTCAGTGCTTAAGTGTTTGATTTCGTAGTTTATTAATTTGAAAAGCTTCCCAACCGGGAACTGAGGAGACTTATGGAAGCGACAGCGGCAGAGGCGGGTAATGAGGGAGTGGAAAACGAGTCTAACGCTCACCTTTTTGTTGGACTTATGGATTTTCTGCATTAAGCGCGAAGGCGAGAAATTTGAGTTCACCGCAATTGAAAAAAGCGAACTGAATTGCGATTAAAATCTAGATTGTGCCTTCACTCAACCGAGAGTTTTAGAGCCGGCAGGTAATAAATAATCACCACTATTAAAGGTCTTTATAAGAGCAATCCTCCAATGCTCCAAAAAATACTCGTTAAAAAATTCATGCCTGGAGACTAAAGTTCATTTGATAAAAAAATTCTGAAAAAATCTTTACATTTAATGCATTCTGCTAATGGTTACGCGATACATCTTGCACGTGCCAAAACGACTGCTCGGTGAATTCTGCGTATTTTTCATGCTGCAGCCACGAAAGAGAGAGAGAGGAAGACTGAAAACAATTAAATTTAAATTTGCACATAAACTTTACGAACGCGTCAGAATTCAACTGATCATATTAGGCAAAAGCAAGAAACTACTGTGAGTTCACCTTGACTGAGCCTGGTAGACTAAACATTTTTAAGAAAAACTGCTCCAATTTTTTCATTTACCGCTACGCCTTTTTATAGGCTATAGATGAATTAGTATTTCTATCCACATTAACCACTACAAAAAATATTCAACCAAAGCTTTGGTTCCACCAGATGAAGTATTTTGAAAGACTACGAAAGAGGAAACATAATGATAGCCAGGAAACTAATGAAAATATTTTTGGTAAACATATTTTACATAGTATTTGGAACAATGGAAAAAAATCTTATTTTTTTGCTCTCACAAATGAAAGCGATGGAATCAAAACAGAGAACATCAAATAAGGTTGGAGTTCCCCCGTTCAATTGACGCATTCCTCCATATTTCATAAAATTAGCAATCAACACAAATTACCATATTATAACAGTATAGGACCAGCTGCAAAAGGTATGTTTAGATATAGATTCTTTTTAAAGATTCGGTTATCGAAAATTCCACCGACGACATACATAATTTTACAAACATTTGCCACAATTGAGCAATATGAATTTGAGAGCACTATGATAAAATCAACCTTGACGTTAGTCTAATAACGTACGACAACACTCACCACAAGTTCCTTGAAAACTTGGATGCACCGCAGAATAATGCCTTACCTGGAACATAATGAAAAAAAATATTAATTGCATGTAAAACAGCACACATGGCGTCTAAAATATTTAATTTCACTCTAAATTACGATATATACTTATTGTTCACCTCAAATTTTGACACTTTGATATAAATAATGACGTAATAGGCAGTAATATACTCCTAGGAAAGGCAATTTCAATTACAATGAAAAACGTCCATGGACGTGATAAATTAGTGTACTGAAGTTCATTTCTAATCAGCCAGGCTTTACTGCAGCCTCGCTGGGATAGGGATAAGCCAGTTATGGCAAAACAAGATTCTCTGGTGGCCGAGCTACCATAGATCACTCAACATCCACGCAAGAGTCGGGATTCCAAGCTACGAATTCAGGGTGGCAGGCGGACTCGCTCAAAACGATGTGCCCAAACGGGTTAATTATACTCACTCATTTAAACCATAACTGAGTTCAATTAATGGTATAACCGCTAAACGGAAGTGTCAGTGTGTGGCATAAATGTACATCACCATCTGACGAATAGCCGTTACACCCTATTACATATTACACAAACCCATTTCTACCTCAATGAAAGCGAAGACTATATAGCAAGAACATTAGCTTATTAAAGGCAACGTTTATAGGTTAAAATAAATTCCCCGCCTCTGTTTTGCCGAGCTAGCGAATTATTTCGACCTAATTTCCGGGACATTTTGATAATGCCCGCAATTTGGTACCCGATGTTTCGTCGATAAATATTTACTTTGATATGTGCCACCACCGCGGCCGAAAATGCGCACTTTGGCGCCGGTTTATAAATGGACGTTCTGCAAATTACGATTCCCCACAACCCTATCCTTCCGTCAATTACGGAGTTCATTTAGATAATGGAGCCAGAATTCCGCTGGCATCAACCGCTTAGAGAATTATAATAATTCGTTTGACCCAATCATGCGACTCCCCTGATGAAAATTGGATTTTGACGTAGCCGAATGACATTGTCAGACCTATGGGGGAGAGGAGGGGGAGATAGTAGATGGTGAACGGGACTGCATTACGGGTAGGCAGCGATGGAGGATTGAGGGAAGACGTTAGATGCTGGTGGGAAGATTTGATATTAAAGGAGAAACGGCAGGAAATCCCTTTTTTACAAACCTTAAAGAGACAGATCTTGAGGTTTGGCGAAGAAAATAATAAAAGCTAATAAAGTAGTACAATGTTAAAATTTACAAAACATTACTCACATAAGAAACCGTTCAAAATTGTTTGAAAAAATATTCAAATTCAATTGGGTAGAAATATTTTTCAGAGCCAGAAGAATTAGAGATTATTAATAAGAATAGTGCAATTTCACATTTATTTTCAAAATGAAATTGACTTAACAAAAATAATAATGATATGTTGATTTCGAGTTACAATCAATACGGAGGTGATTATGCAAATACAACGATTCCATTTTTTATGGATTCCAAAGCCCAAATTAAACAAATTAAGCATTACCACGGAGAAAATTTTGTTAGGCAGCTATAGTGGCACCACTCCCTCAAATACTACCAACCTCAGTAACTCCTGGCATATTTATATTAAAGTATTATTTACTTCTTTGAGATAGCGAAGCATTTCTCTCGTCTTAAGATTGCATTCGTGAAAAACTGATTTTTCGTATCTCCCGCATTGACATTCGTGAAAGTAGATGAATGACAGCGTCACGGGCGGCTTGTTTCTGAAACCATAAATTTGGCGATTGGAGTGGCATTTTGAAAACTTTTTCCTATGTATTATCGGCAGATAATCACCAACTACAGGAGTTACAATGACCGCAATTTTGGCAGAAGCTTAAAATACATATAAAGATAAAAGCCCGTTTATATTACAGAGGTTATGTTTTACAATTATCCATTACCTGAAAACTTTGCTGCTTGCACTCCGATAACGCTGTATCTAGGGTTAGAAGGGGATAATATTTATATGAAATTTTTACGAAATAAAGGACAAAGTACCTAAAATTTTTCTTCCCCTTTTAAATACCGCACAGCATTTGTTTCTTTCCCTCTGCACACTCGTTATCTTACTAATCGTCAGCATATAACAAAAAGGTCACGGAGGCAATTAGCAAGTAACTGTCAAGGGTATCCAGATTTGTTCAGGGTTCCTTAAATTCGAAGTCCTGAATGCTTAAGGGTAGCTATTGATTTATTTAATCGTGGGCAAACTCTCCAGGCAGCGAGTAAATGAGGCCATGTTATCTTAAAAACCCGTCATTCCACTCAGCCTACGGGCAGGATTTGGTGCAGTGCCGCGCGGGTTTTTTTCGTTATTATGGGTTTCACTCATATCGCGCGGGATAAACGCCGTCATTCGCCGCTAGCCGTTATTGATAGAACGTACTGGGGGCAAATAATAACGCTGACGCTACATTCAACGGTTTGAAAATTGATGACAATTCATGCAAATTTCATGGTTGATTGCATTTCCAAGAAAAAGTGAAATAACGCTCTTTTGGGCAATGGAATAAATCCGTGTTATCGTAATGGCCTATTACTGCACTCTGCAATCATTTCCGACGGTTAATTACGCATTACCCACCAAACTGGATCGCTTGAAACAAAGTTGAAAGCTACGCATAACTGAGATGAGACTTCCTCTGTCCCTCGGCGTTGTATAGCATTCGAGTCTCGTTTACGTAATCAACGTGCGTTAAAGGAGTTCCAATTCGCTCAACAAAAGTTGTTGCTTCCACGTTATTGCTACTAATGAAAATTTCAATTACGGAAACACATGCAAATGCTCCAGATTTAATCTCTCCCACCCTCCACTTTGAAGAGTCGTTCAAAAGACGCTTTAGCCGATACACATCCAGTCAGCCAAGACCACAACATTCGCGGGATGACAGGGCCAAACTCCCAAGTCAAACCGCACCGAGAAAGGGAGGTTGTCGGAGAGGGAAGGTTTTGATTAACCACCATAAATCAATCGTGGCAATTCCCTTTCATTTCATTCTCCACAAATCCCTCTTTCATTTCATCCACCGGCTCTCCCTCTTCTCCACTGTGCTCCCGCCCCCGCACCCCCTCCCTGCTATTGCTTCACTAGGGATCATCTCTGGCGGCGGAGGGGGAGAAATTTTAGTAAGGAAGTCGAGGGAGTGAGTGAAGAAGGGGGAGGGGAATCCTTGGGTGGTGTGCGAATGCAGCATTTGGCATCTTGAAAGGAGCCGTTTGGAAATTCAAAACTAATGAAACGATGACTCACGTCCACAAAAACATCTAATCTCCTTTAAAACTCCACCACCACAATCCCTCTTCAACTACCCTCCTTCAAAAGCCCATCGCATTACTCCCCTGAATATAAAAATAACCACAGAGACTTTCAATCTATCAGGAAGGGACGTCCCGAAAACAAGATACCACCTTCTTTCCTTGATCCCCGCAACTAGAAGAACACATTCAAAACATATCTTGAAAACATATATAAGCTTAACACGTGGACACAATACATATATAGTATACGATTTTCGACTTTTCTCGATTCCCTCGTATTCATATACCGATGGCATCTTCGGTACAATACAACAACCAACTATTCCGTGGTCATCCTTTTACGTGGACCATCTCTTTAAGTCGCCACCAGCCCCGCCCTCTTTTTAGCCTGGAACTGACTTTACACCCTCATACTACCCTTTTGGAAAACTTCAAATACTCTCCTCATTCTCCCCCGCGCTCCACCACACCCACGGCGGCAATCCTGTCGTTCCCCTCGTTAGAAGTCATTCCGAGCAGCTGTCGCCCTATCAGCCACGTGGCGCCTTCCCCCCGTGAAGCCCCGAGCACACCCCTCCCGGCTCTGTCGACATCTCTTCCTCGCTCCTGGAAGTACACGCGTTTTCATCTCCGAAAGGATACGTCTGGGTCGTGAGAAAGAAGGACCAACTCTCGCCCGCTCTTTTTAAAGTTCCCTTCTCTCTCATTCCACCGGCGATGATTTCCTTCAATTTCATCTTTCTTTTTTGTTACCTCGAAATCCTGACTATGCTCTTCTAAACGTAAGTGAAGAGTTGGATTTAATCTCAACCGCCACCGACGAGTACAGTCAACGACGAATCAATAAGGTTCATCATACCCCATTCCATCATAAAATATGTGACTTATTTCGCACCATAATAACGTTAATTAATGGCAACAGTAGCATTTAATCAAAATTCCTCATGATAATTGGCATGTTGCAAAATAACCGAAAATACTTTTGAAAATGTTAAAGAGATAGAAGTAAAATTGAAATTATCGAAGAAGTTTGTTACAAAATATTGAACATGGCATTCCAGTTTTTGCTCTACAGACAACCACGGAAATGCTACGCTTCCGTTGCCAAGAATTAACACATTCAAATTGTTTATACAGTCAAGGAATTTTACTATATATCTAACTACACAAGTATATTCTGTTATTCAAAAGGCATAACAATGAATCCGTTGAGGTGAGACTAATTCATTTTCACAAGCTCGTGGTTCTCTGAAGAACTCATCTAAGACAGATTTGAATTTCGAAGACTTCCTCTCAACAACTGAATTCCAAAGGTTATTCCTTCTTTACATTTCGTTTATGCTAATAGTAGTATGAACGCTCTGTAGCAACTTCGAAAGTTTTCCCAGTTTTCTTTATGTTTTCTCCGAGGGCCAAGGAATCAACGTTTACTAAGAAAATTTACTATTGAAATGAATTAGCGTTTGCTTATGAAACTCGAACGAAGTGGATTCTGTTGCAAACTTTCGACATCCTATTATGGAGCGAACGCTACATTTTAATCTAAGTACGAAAAACACGGCCAAGTTTCTTCTCATATAGCTATCTATTTGTGTATTTTAAATATCTGATAACACATCTGGACAAACTAATTTGTCCGATGAGATAGAAGGCCACCAAGCGTTATTTTACGTAAAAATCGTAAAAATGCAAAGGGTTCAATTCAATAAGAATTTTTTCCAAACGACGATTACATCTGGCTGACCGTTTACCATTAATGCTATGAGTATATTGGACGGTAAAATAAATAGGAATAATTGAAGTTGAAAAACATGGACAACATTTACATTTAACATTTTTTAGTGTAAGCTACTAGATACGAAATTACTATCCTTCAAAAAGAAAAAAAGTTGTCACGTGAAAACATCTGAAAGAATGGCTTCTCAGAGAAGACAACAAACCACCCTTCTCTGCTGTTAACAGAAAACAAGGGGCTTATGAAAACATTTTGCGATGGTTGACGTAGAAACCCACCTTATGCCATTCACTTTCCTGCAAAGAAACCAGGAAAAATGGCCCACTTGCCACTTCCTCGTCTGGCGACACATATATGACTTCAATTAGCGGACCGCTAATGGTGTCCCTGAGACGGATCTTCTTCTGCACTCCCACTCTCCGCACTCTCTATAATTATTGCAATCCTCTTTCCCTTCTGTTTTTACTTTTTGTGGAGCTCCAGCAACCGCCGTTTCTATCTCCGCTCGAATGACTTTGCGATGACTCCCCCGGGAATTCATAGAGAACACCCAGGAGCGGAGAATTCCGACAGCATCTCCTCTTCCCCATTTCGCAGTTCCTCTTTCTTCCCATTCGTTCTTCCTTCCTTTTCCCGGACTCCCTTCCCGTCGGCTTTCCGTTCATTAGGGACGGGACATTGGAAGGAGCGTTTTAGAGGGACCGGAGAGGGAGGTAGCCTGCGGGTGGGGCGGGGTGTTTCGCCTGGGAGTGAGATAGGCCGTTTAACAGTTCCGTTTACGGGCGATCGGACTTAAGGGACGTCTGGAGGTTATGGGGTGAGGGAGATGGGGAGGACCACAATTGGCTCCAACAACTTGGGTTCGAGCCGTTTAAAAGGAAGGAGAGGGAAGGATAGAACCGACTGAGAGTGGAGGGAGATTCAATCGGGAGGGAGGTGGAGGGTCAAAGGGTTGTGGTGGCCTGGTGGAGGGGGAAGCACCGATTGGTTTTGAGGAGGAGAAGAGGCGTAGATCAAATGGGAGGTTGGAAATGGGCTTGATGCGATCGGAGAAGTCTTCAGGAGATGAGAGAGGAGCACACAAGCTGGACGCCACGGCAATGACGATCGAGCGAATCCACATAAGGATTTACGTCGAGCGCGGGCTGATGTCTTTATAAGTCGGCATAGTCATCAATCGTCTGTCCTAATGATGAAAGTCGAATAGGAATGAAGGACAATGCAGATATAATCTATGTTCACAATCTTATTTGAAATAAAATGAAAATTCACGCAATTGAAATCAAAGAAGTGAAATTATTTAGCACGAATCCAATTTCCTTTGCCAACATTCGAGCAATAAAATACTCCAAAAGAAAATTACTCCTTCGGTTTTCATATTGCAGAATATGTGGGCGTATTTCCCAGTACTAAACAAGGATTTTCAGCTGTTATCACTCACAAATTATTTCGGTTCACCTTATAAAGTAAATACAACACAGCTAAAGGCAATACTAAAAAAATTCAAAAGGGACCCCTGGGTTTGATAAATACTCCGGATATTGAATTATTAGTAAAATAATAATAGACCTAAGTTGAATTACAGCACCCTTTGGAACAAATAAACCTTTAAAGTTATCAATGTATTATTCGAAGAAAACTGAAGACGTTAGCATCATCACTACTCACTAATATAACATAATAGACTATATCAAATGCTGGGATGAAAACTAAATGACATCAAAAAAAATTATATTTTTGTAACTAATTTATTCTCATCGATTGGTAATATAAATAACCGAGGAACTTACTGATGAAATACGTGTATATTATTCACAAAAAGAAGGCGGCAATTCAATCTTTTCGTTCGAGACAAATGATTCTTAAACTATAAAATAGTTGTATTTTAGATGAATTCTCTGTTTTGCAAAAGTTATATAATTTATTCAAGGGAATTTTCTTTAAATGATTAGGGGCACTAGGGTGAAACCTTTCTTTTACAGATAACAGAATTACAACAAACAAATAAAGAAAAGCTTCATAACTTCTACATGGATGATAGGGTCTACATAAAATTGGGAGGTACTCGTAACAAAAAAACTCGGACGTAATATCCCAGGAGTGTCACAAAATTCAAAGCAGCGCAACGAGACAAGCAAAAATAAAACAAATATGCCTTGACAAAGGAAGTGGGAGAGGCGTCTCAGGAAAAACCCAACACGAGCAGCCACGCCGAGAGCGGTGATGTCGGTAAGGAGAGAAAAGGATCCAATATTTGAAACAATGCCGTGGGTGGAATTCCGGGGAGCGGCTTCCTAGAAGAAGGATAAGGAGTAGTGAGACCCCCCTCTCCTGAGTGGGAGTGATGAAGGGGGAGGAGTGGAGAGGTTACGGGGGATGAAAGTGGCAACGGTGGATGGATGGAGGGGGACGAGTGGGGATTTTTGAGGCACCAGGGTGGGGGAAGGGGGGAAGCGATGGGCGCGGCAGTTTTTAGAGTTGTTTAAAGGGAGGATTGGAAGGAGGAAAGCAAAGCTTCCTTCAGCTCCCGCAGCGCGGAGCCACTTTACGCCCCATTCCACACCCCTAAAGGGTCGTGGGAGGAGGTTCCCCTTACTAAATCTCTCGGCCCTTATTTTAGCGGACCGCTCGGATGCTGGGATGCTTACCCCTCCACACAACCGCCTCCTGCTCCAACCCCCCCCCTCAAAGAGCTGCACAGTCCTTCTCCAAATCCCCCTAGTTGCAAACCGCTCTGTTCTCACTCCAACCCCTCTCTCAATCCGACCTCTACCCTCGAATTCTGGCATCACGTTCATATGTACGTGTGTGAATATTGTTATATATGTATGTATATATATATATATACATATATGTATATATATATATATATATGTATATATATACACATTTATATATATGTATATATATACTTTTATATATATATATATATACATATATGTATATATATACACATATATATATGTATATATATACTTTATATATATATATATATATATATATATATATATATATATATATATATATATATATATATATATATATATATATATATATTATAAACGGGGTTATTCTGAATCCCTCCTCAACAAAAGAATCCGAAGACACGCTTACACTCTCAAACCTTCCTCCACCGCAGAAACCCACCCTCTTTCAATTTGCACCACATACTTCCCTGGCCTAAGGTCTCTGAAATTAATCCAAAAACACCTGTACCCCATTCTCAAAAACCATAATTCCACCACCAACCTTTTAACCTAACGCCCCTCCATTACTTTCAACGGCTCCGTCAATTATTCAGATCTCCTCAAATCAACCAATCCACTCCTCAAATTCCCACCCCATCCCAAAGCCACTTCCAGGCCCAGTAGTAAACCTAGATGCAAAACATGTCCTTTTTTAAAAACCCGAGTCCCATCCCTCTCCCACCCGCTATTTAACTCTCTTCCACCTATTCCCTACTCCTCAAGTACTACCATGAATGTAGTTTACCTTCTGAAGTGCCAACTATGCCCTACCTTTTACATTGGACAGTATACCACACCCCTCAATATTAGAATCAATAACCACCGGGCCTCATGCAAGAATTCTTCCCAGATCGGGATGCTCCCAATCCCAAAACACGCCTCCGAACAAAACACTCCCTTCAATAAATTATATAGGGCATCCATTTTAGCATCCCTCCCCACCCTATGACCCTCCACTTCAATTCAAAATAATAGAGCAGGCATTTATCTGGCTCCTGGATTCCTGGAATTGCACAGGTATCAATACAAGACATTTATTCCCAAACTTCCAAAAATCCCCATCCCAACTCTTCCCTTCCCTTCAAAAACCTTTCCCCACCTTTCCCTTTCATCCAGTATTTCCTGCCCTTTTCGTACGAGACGCTTCGTTTCATAATAACAAAATTTTGGTCAGATACCGCATCGGCTCCCAGAGAGCTGTTCGAATTTATCACACTGATCCTAAACCTGTGCCTAACCAGAATATAATCTCTAACTGATACCATTCTAAGTCACCTGGCATTTTCCATGTATACCTGCGTCTTTTGTGGTGTCTGCACTAAGTGGGGCTGATGACTAGCCCGTCTCCTGCAGAACTCAATAGCGATCTCCCCGCAGTCATTCCTCGTGCCTAAACCGTAGTCACCCACCTCACCATCATCTCTTTCTTCGCCTACCGACGCATTCCAATCCACCATCACTATCAAATGTTTCCCTGCAGGTACACACGCAATTATGTCCTCTAACTGTTCGTATATCCTATCGACCTCTTCCTCCGTATGGTTGCTCGGTGGCAGGTATAGCTGAACAACGGCTAATCTCGTCGGCTCTGCTTTTATCTGTACTAGTAATATTCTATCCGTTGATTGTTCTATGTTGACTCCGCTTCTCCATATCTTTTTATTTAATGTTATGGACTCTTCTAGTTGGCTCTCGTCCGGAATTCAAAAATGGTCGTCTTCTTCTGTTCAATCTATCCCGCTGCTGCCGGGCAAGACACATGGCCGATTGGGCCGAGCCCCGCAGTTGCCAGGACGCATATTCTCTCTAGTGTCCATCATTTTAAACTTGAGAATGATAACTGAGGTGGTTTCTCGTTCTCTTCCTCAATAGTGTTTTTAACGTGACAATATGACTCAATGGCCGCCCCACTTGGGTCAGACGCCTTTGCAGTCACCTCACTGAGTAACTGGCGCGGCATTGACTACATTCCGTCTGGCTCCTAACCTTCGACCTATCCAGCATGGGTGTCTCTACTAGGAGCAATTATTATTACTCCCGCCAGCACAGCTCTAGGGGTCATCGGAACGCACAAGCCCTTCCACCATATCGAGGTTGTAGTCCATGGGAGGGGAATATATATATATATATATATATATATATATATATATATATATACACTCACATATGAAAGTCGGCGGGGAATTCGTAAAATCAGTCAGGTTTGCTGATGACCAAGCTTTAGTTTGTCAGTCAGCCAAGGGGTTGCAAGCATTGCTGAGTGAATTGGAAATTCAGTGCGACAGATATGGGATGAGAATCAATATTAATAAAACAAAGGTTATGCGATTTTCTAGACAAAAAAAGGCTAAGCTAAACATTAAAATAGGAGGGCAAAAACTAGAGCAGGTAGAACTGTTTACGTATCTCGGAAGTGTTTTTGACCAACACGGTTAAAGCAGTAGGGAAGCAAGAAGAAGAATTGCGATAGGCAAAGAGGCTTTCACAATGAGGAGGGAGTTGATGAGAGGGACGTTGAGTAAGGATGTTAAGAAAATGCTCGAAAAAACTTTGATAGGGAGGATAGCTATTTACAGCACGGAATTTTGATCATTGAAGCAGGAGGATATACGTAGATTGGAGGCTTTTGAAATGTGGGAGTGGAGAGGAATGAAGAAGGTGAAATGGACCTGGGAAATCGTAACCGGCAGAGGGAAAGGAACTGCCCCCCTTCCCTGATGGGTGAATTTCGCACGCTGTCGGGCTAAATATATATATATATATATATACACACACACACACACACACACATATACATATATATATATATATATATACACACACACACATATAAACATGTATATATATAAAATCTTCCATCGCTTCTCTAGCCTCCATCAGCCGGTTCGCTGTCCCACGTGTCCCCGCTCAACTCCAAGGAGGGAGGTCACAAACCATTCCGACCGCCCTCACACCCCATCCCCGTTGCGAATCGATGGCCATCCCATCCCAGACTTATACCAAACCCTATTCCCACATCCGCCCCTTCCGATCCGAACGAAATCCTTTATCCCTCACTCCAACCATGCACCCCCCTCTACACTCACCCCGTCTTCTCTCACCACGGAACCCACGCCCATTTACAGAATCTCCCCAACCTCCCCAGAACGAATCCACTTCCTGGAATTCCCGAGGAGGGGATAATTCACTGCGCTGTGCTCTGATTTCCCCCGCTTCCCTAACCAACTGTCCCGACCCACCCGCGAGGGCATGGGCTTGCAACCAGTCGCACCGGCAGACAAACCGAACCCCCTCCTTCACCCGCCCCGCGGCTTCTGGAGGTCTCTCAGCTCCGTGTGTGCCATATTAGCCCTAGTAGGCAGTGTTGCGATCGGTCGCCGTCCTCTCCCCAGCCGGCGGGACCGGAATCGGTCGGTGTCCCGTCCATACATCACCACGCACGGTCTTTGGCACTTCCCGACCGGCTCTGCTCCCCTTCGCATACATTATTCAATACTCCCTCCCCAGATATTACATAACACCTGCAGCCAAAGTACCGTGATTTAAAATTTGAATCAACACTGCCAACTGCACCGTTTTTCATTTTCGTGGATCGGAGTACGAAAGTGACTAAATTTATTGGCGTCTACTTCAATTCACTTTGCGCTTCCTTGGATCCCCCATCTCTCACCGACTACCAATGCTTCAACGACCCATGGCTTAAAATTCTAAAAAAATATAATCAAATTTACGTCATTTAACTTAGAAGGACATTCGGCTGGACAGAATGAGATAATTCAGACGGAATTGGGAATAATTGTTGTCTTGCAAGTACCGCATGAATACTTCGCTGCCAAATTATAGAAAACGAAAAAAAATGTCTTCTTAAAAATTCATGTTGGGCTCTAGTTCTTAATAAGACTAAGTACTTACGGTTGGGAATGAACGGCCGGGGGAAACCATATTAAGTGTTTCATTAATCTTTAACAGAAAACAATATATATTTTTACGGATAACTCCAAAAACACTTACGATATTTTTAGGCTTGTCATTCAAAACGAATCTTCACATTTCTTCATTCATTTCATTTTCGGAGTCTTCAGTTTCTAACCTAGGCCACATGTTTAGGAACAACCGCGATTATCATGAACATATGACCAAGTACTTCGCAAAAAGAGAGAATAGGATTCCATTAGAAGACACCTAAAAGATGGAAGGAAACTAATTGGAAACATCCCGAGGCATGATAGTTCCCTGAAGATCAATATCAAAGGAAAAACAGGGGGGGGGGGGGCAATTAAAGAGGAAGGGCAATGAAAATTGTTGGTAAAAGTAGCAATGAGGGAATATAACTAGGGAAAAAAGCAGAATGGTTAGAAGAACTGCTACAAACCAATATATTAATTTCATGCCTATTTTATTCTATCAATTAATTTATTTATGCTTATAGTAGAATGATTGAGTGCATTAGATTTCCAATGGTATGAAAAAGGTCTTTTCCTAGCTAATAATTGATTTCCACAATTTTGGCAATTATGATTTAACCTAATTTCAATCATAAAATTATTTGTTATTACCATGTTAGTGTAGCTCAGGTTTAAGTTCTCTAAAAGCCTTCCAGGAGTCCCACGAACGCTCATATACGATATACCTATGACCATACAGAGCAACATATTGATATACATACATGTAATATAACAACCTAATTTCAAATTTGGCCTCAAGAAAATTTTGCACTGAATTTTAAGACTTGGGCAATAACATGCCTTTTGGGGTCAATATTCATTGAATTGGGAACGCCAAATCAGTCACTGCAAACTAAACTTTCATTCTAGCCATTCTAAAAACTTTTGACCCTCCTTATGCAAGCTTATCAATAGACGGGCAATTCCAAAGGGTTGAAACTAGTTTTATGAATTCAATGACGTAAAAAATAGTCAATTTGCATTCGGGTAGCTTTGAAATCGGAATGATTAATCCCATTTGGGGAGATTCCGCCGTGAAACTTAAACGAAACACGTTTCGGCGGGGTGAGCGGTATATAGGAAGGGAGGAAGATAGTGCAGTCATTTAATATTTCGCAGTCGCATCATGTCCTCATCCCATTGCGATTCCATCCGTTCGAGTTTTACGATCGCCAAAAAACCAAAATCCGTTCCATAGCTCTTCGCATTCGATTAGCTAAGAGCCAAGAGTGTGTGTTAGTGTGATAGTATTTGTTTATATCTTGCACGGGAATTCACAGATAAATACATGCACGCATACAAATATACGTCAATTATGTGCATAAAAAATATTATTGGTGCAATTTTGGCAGAGGAGGATAGTTTACGACCGTCTCCATTGTGATGCAGGCTCCTCTTTACCAACGCCATCCTCGCTAGGGAAGAGGTACTTCTCCAGGACCCCTTGGCCTCCCTCTACACTTGAAATCCCGACCGGAATGCACTCCATCCCATTCCTCACCCACCCCTGAACAAAGCGAGCTAAGCCCGGCGCGATCGGCTAAGCTTTATGTCTCCCCTGCCGCGGAGCAGAACAACACTCGCCCACTTCCTTCCCATCACTGCCTATGACTCCAGCCTAGGACGGGAGGGAAGGAGGCAGGGGTCGGACGATCGAGCAAGAGAAGAGGCATGTTTTTAACGTCCCAAAGTCTCCTCCCATTTATTGCTATCACTCCCCTACACCTTCCGTCCCAAAATGCCCAACCCCACCCCATTACCTCATTTTAGTCCACTGCTACGTTTCCCCAACCTTTTCCTACCCTCCTCTTTCCCGCTGGCTCTCAAAACAACCCACCATAGCCCCCACTCCCCACAATGAAGACCACTCTTCATCCCCCTCTGGTACGCGTCCACTGCTATGTGGACTCCACCCAGAAAAATGGAGTCGTATTTACGATGCGGTCGCGAGTGAAAATGGGGGGGGGGCTTCCAGAGAGAGGGAAGCAAGCGATCGAGAGAGTAGGGAAACAGGTGAGCGAGGGTAATCTACCTCGCATCCCGAAGCTCATTGCCAATACTCGCTCTCGACTGCAGGGATCGATAAACGGCTGAATTAAAACACCTCCCTTACACATTTGTGAAAATCGAGGTATTAATTGTAGAATAAAATTTACCGAGTAATTTTTAAAAATAAGAATCACCTGCAGGAAAGACCAATGAATAAAAGTGATCGTAAATTGATCGTAATGTATCGGTAACAGAGACGTTACCTTGGGTGGTAACCCGCCGATCAAACAATTCGGAATTCGCAGGCTCCTATCCTATAACGGACAAAAGGTGTATAGTGTTATTAGTTATAGTGACATTACTGCCAAACATTAAATGGCACGCATTATCTAAGCCTCTGGAGCACCTAATCTCATGATCAACCACTTGATTTGATTACTTAATTTTCCTTTCAGTGACACTAGTTCAGATCTCTAATCTATTATACCTTAAATGTTAGCCCCTCATTCTAGAATCTCAATGACGAAGGCGGCTGTATGAGGTGTAAAAATCTGTTCCAATGTTAAAACCTAAGCATTAACAATAACTTTCTTTGGAAACTAAGTGTCCCATGGTAATTATGTCTCAAACTACTCCACTCAGTTTCGCAATCGAATATCCCTTGCTTAATTCGTTTGCGTAGTAAGTGCGAAGTGATATCCGTGCACATAATTCCAAACTTCAATGAGCATTTTATGACTGCGATTACTGAACGGAGAATGAATATTCCGGAGAATGATACACGAACATTCAGTTCAACCATAATGCTTAACAGGATGCTCTGGAATAATGATCCTCTATGCAGGGTCAGCCATAGATATTTATACTTGGCGGAAGATCAACACAAATATTAAGACATTGAAACTGATTTACAGTCAAATAGTCTTACCTAAACATCCTTGAAGTTTCTGATCATGAGAAAATAGATTCTAGTGTTCCTTATCATGAAGAACTGCGGAAATACAAAGGGACATCTAACCCTGTCAAGGCGATCGAAATGATACCACTGAACTTCATTTTGCACGTTTCTCACATTTCTCATGCACTGAAAAATTTGCATTCAGCTTCTCATAATTTTATCAGTGAAATGCATGTGTATACCTTTAGGATAATAATTGTTCACGTTTTAATATCTCAAGTTCATTTACATACTTTCAATTGAAATTATACCCCAAAAAACAACAAATTGAGATACTGAAAATTCAGTTCAATGGAGAATGCAAAAAATTGGCTGTTGAGGGATATAAAAATACTGTTGCTAGAAGAAAATGCTAGATTATTGCTCCCTAAATACTGATCAGAGAGAAAAAATAAAATTTTCCCCGAATAAGAAGACTAAGGCACAAACACGTTACCTAATTAATCAAGTATGGGTTAATTACGATATCAGGAAGAGAAAGCCGGCATTTAATAGGTAAAATTAGGGGCACCAATAAACCAACCTATGAATTGGTCGACCAATGGGTATTAAATCAAAGGCCAAAGTTTTTCGGATTTTAGTCGATCGAGGAGCTCTTTTGTGAAAGAGAATCAGAATATCTATTAACAGATAACTTACACCTATTTTCACCTTCAATTTACATAAATATTACCTTGAAAAAAGAGTGCAAGATTTACAGTCATTAATGGTGAAGAAATATATTCTTAAATAACCGGAGCACTTGACTCGATTTGTCTTTTAACGGAGCATCGTTTGAGAAACAAATACCCACGCCATGTTCCCTAAGGGTCCATTATTTGCAGATGTCTACCGGCTTATGGTAGGTTTCTGGTGGAATCATGAGCTACGCACTACTTTAATCCTAAAATTCGACTAACAAGAAACAAATTATACTGATCTCCATAATAATAACAATAGCTCTTTATTCATCTCTGCTTACTTACTTCCTAACTCCATGACTTCTATCAAAAATGTCTCTTCTTTTCCTTCTTCAAATTACTCTCTCAACATTCTTCCGTACATCGTTCTATTCAACATTCCTTTACCTCTACTGCATCCACTTGTTCCGTCTCTTTTGAATTTCTCTCAACAGTCTTCTCTTTCCCTATAGCACTAAGGAGCCTCCCACCTCTTTCTTCAATTTTTTTCCTTTTTTCATTATGTCCATTCCTCTCCAAACACACAATCTCTCAAAAGCCAATACACGACCTCACAAAAATATACGCTTCTTCTCTAGATGATAAAAAATAAATAAGTTTCCACGCTATATAAAAAATTGACCGACCATGTTTTAGACATTTAGAGTCATCCTGTCACTGTCATTCTATTATATTTATATTAATTATTGTTTTTCATTAATTCTTTAATTTCTTATTCTATTATCTTGGATATAAAAAATTTCAAAAGTTACGTCAGATGTAATAAAAGAATTTTACATAAAATAAAAACTGATAATCTTCAGGTTCACCTCGAAGACATAAACATTCATAACGTATTTCCCATAAAAGATCCTGTATTCATCTAAATTTTTCAACACTTACAGAATGTTATATAACACCGTAAAGATGCTTTGAGAGTTATGTGAATATATGACAGCTTAGACTTCATAGTGCAGCATATGGTGTCGCTCTGGAGTGGTTGGACAGTACGGGATCCCACGCGTTTCCTATTCCTTATCCAATGCGGAGTCTCCCACGCAATATTCCTCCGATCCGGCTCTCTCCTTCCCTCCCCCGACGCTCTTACGTATGCCCTCTCCGGACACCGTATTGACCCTACCCCCTCTCACGTCGATGGACCAAGGGAACGACCTCCCTCCCGAGACCCATAGTCCGGAACGAGAATGCCGTTCGAGAGGACCCGAGGGGTGCCCCCCCCCTCTACAGTGAGCGGTCCCTCATTTCATCGCATGCCTTCCCCCCCGCTCTTCGGGGAGCTTCCCTCCCCGCGCACCAAATAAGAGCCTCCCATGCTCCAAAGAGGGGAATTCTTCCTCACTGACTGAGAGTTCTTCCACCACGAGGCCGACGGCTTACGACCGAGACGCTGCGATTTAAGAGGAGGCCATTTCCGAGACCCCGCGTTGATGGGTTCGCCCAGGATTCATTGGCCGCATTCATTGTCCATCCAGGTATGCGGTTTGGTTATGAGGAACCGGTAACGCAGTAAATATAAACTCGACCCGATCAATGGGTCAAAACCCATCGTCGTGGAAGCCAAATTTTTCGGCGGACAAATTTTCCTCACGTTGCTTTTAGACTATGCAGCGTTCGGAGTCAAAGTCACTTTTTTGCGGCGAAATGATCTGTCTAGAAAACTGTTTTTCGGCTGCATTCTGCCACAAACTGTCATGAAATACAAATATCAATATTGAAGAGAGATACTGAGGGAATTCATGTTTAGCACATGCGCCTGGAGAAAATCGTCTACGGTTCGAAATTTTCTTCAATAGAATTCTTTACAGCAAATTAATTGTTTAGGAAATTCTTGCTTAATCCTATAAGGAAATCTCTAAAGGAATTGATTGCATGCAATTTCAATTGTATTCAAAGATTTATGACGACATTTGGACGTACCAGGTCAATTTGTAGTTAGCGTATGCATTACATGAATATACATGTAATTACGGAAAACCGAAATGATCACGATGTATGCATGAAATATATAAGACTTATTTAAAAACTATTCCGCTTAGCCAAAGAAAACAACTTTTCTGTAAGCTTTTAAATTTGTACAATGAATTTCATTTATTTCACAGGCAATAGAAAATAAGTTATGGATGACAACTGAGGCGTACTTTTGTACTTTTAATGTACTTTTGATAAAAATTAAATAGAAAACGGTTAATACAAACTAAGGTTTGACGTGTGGATTGATTTAATTGTACCTGGGATATTAATGGGTGAAAAAGAAAATTCACATTTATAATATGAAAGCTCTGACACGATTCAATGCGTTTCATCCATGGTTACTGCCGTGCATGGAACATTATAATTTTCTCATCTACCAGATGAGAAGTCTTGCAAATAATTTTACTATCGTATATGGCGTCTGGTTTATGATAAAAAATTGATTACCTAGCAATTTAGGTATTACAGAAGCAAAAAATAAAACTGCTCCGTGCAAAAACCGAGCTTCCGACATAGACACACCCTTTATTTTCTCGATGGTAAAAAAAATTCAGCTTGAGTAAAAGAGGAAGTGCGGGGAGGAAAAAAATAGTAACGCCGTAAATCACATGAGAATCGATAAACATATGGTGAGTCTCACTGGGTGAAAGAAATAAACGTGGACCGTAAAGTGACAAGGGAACGGAATAAAAAGAGCATAACGAAACGAATTAATAATAAAAAATACGATAGTGATAACGCCTCTGAGAGAGAAAAAATTCAATTTTTTTGTATGGCAGCGGAAATGGATGGGGCGGGGGAGTGAGGGAGGAAAAGACCAAATCCCCAATCGGAAAAAAGGAACGTCCCCGTGATAGCAGAGTTGAGAGAGAGAGAAAGGGGAGGCGCAGAGGGAAGGCGATTTTTATGAAGTAGTACATCGGAAGCGATAAAATAAAAGGAAAATTGAAGAGGAAGGAAATCGCATAAATAACACGATGGAAGTGGAAGGTAAAAACGGAAAAGGAAGTGGAAAAAAGAGTAGAAGCTGGGGAAATAGAAGGGAAGCATGAGAAATCGAAAGCAGAGTGGTGTGAATGAATTGCAGCCGTGGATTCAACGACGAGCTGAGAGTTCTTTAAGGACACCGAAGGATGAAGGAATGTGAAAGGCGGATATGATGAAGATGAAAGATAAGCAGGCACGAACGAAATATATAAATATGTATTCATGAATATTTGTGTACACACAGGTAGAACTTACACATAGAACACACTCTCATAGACCATAAGGGCCCATAGGAAAGGAATAGAAAAATAAACAGACAAAACCTATGAGTTTAATTTGAAAATTTCAGCTTGTCACGCGGGAGTGTCATGAGGGCGATATTAATATTAACGTTTCAAATTATATTTTAAACCAATGAAGTACTTAGTTTAATATTATTAACAGCAGAATATAAAATTTAGTAATGTCACCATTCATTATTCACATATACGATGGTGGTCTGAAAAGTTTCCGACCTCAGAAAATTTCAGAAAAAATGTCTTGTATCTTTGTTAGGTCGGAAACGTTTCAGACCACCCTCGTATTGAGGTAAAGGTGAAATCAGACTCGCTCGAAATTGCACCTTCTCATTGCCAGACTTATAGATGAATACTGGATACAAAATTGAAGGGAAAAAGGAATGCTTACTCATAATTATGTCGGAATATAACGAGTATATCTAAAGACGTTTAATATACAAAAGTGGCTAGATTTTATTTGGATCGTTTATAATCCACTAAGGACTTATTTATGTCATGAACATACACAACTCCGCGAAAAATTTGTTTTCGGAAAGAAATCCAATGACATATGACATAACGAATTTATGCTGATGCATACGTAAGTTCAAAAAACTTAGGACGAAAATTTACACAACGTGGGAATATGATGGAAGTGTTAAGGTTGGCGATTAGAATTAAGAAGAAAAGAGAGGACATGCGAACACATGCGGCTACATCAACAGTCCGAAGAGTTGACCCGGGATTCACCGGCGGTTCAATTACAGCCAACGATAGTTGGAAATAAAAGAAATAAGGGAAAATTAATTAACATGACGAGTAAGGAGGACAGACGGCAAGCGGAAGCGGAAAAAAGAATGGGGAATCAACATGAATAGAGGGGAGTGTAAGAGGAGAGATCGGGAGTGAAGAATCGAGGGGAAAGAGAGAGGACCTTGTAAGGAATTACAGCAAGATGGTAAGGGGGTAGGGAGGTCCGAGGGAAGAGGAAAGGGTCCGGTGGATAGAGAGGGACAAGGGGAGGAAGGGAGGGCGTGGGGAAACAGACGGGGCAGAAAACTCGGATGCGAGGTGGGGGATGTTGTTGGAATGGCAACTGAGGATACGAACACTGCGAGTCGGAAGAGCGGTTATTGAAAGAGGAGGAGTACGGAAGGGAACTCGGCGATGAAAAGACACACGGAGAAAATGGTAGGGGCGTGGACGCGGGCGCACGGCTATGTGTGTGTGCGTAACGAATAGAGGGAACAGATGGATTATGATTTACGATTATGTCACGCCGGACTCCAGGGGTGGCCCGGAAAAGGGGTTTTTCGAAGAGAGAGGTATAGTTGAGGAGGTGGAGACGGGTAGGGAGGAAGGGAAAGAGCTGCGAAAGAGAACATTTGGGACGGATCTGGTAGGGGGTTTAGGGGTTCAGGAGGGTGAGAGAGGGAGTGGCTTGAAGGGCGCCATCTCCCACGCACACGTCCGCACCAACACAATCTCCGACGTATATACGAGGACCAGTCTGCCCGATCCCGCTTTGGCGCCTCCGAGTGCCTACGCTGCCCACTTCTGCCACCCCTGGAGTCCTCATCATTCCTACTCTCCACGTCCGATGACCCCCGTCGCAACCAACCCCCCGCCAACTCTCGCCCTTCGCAAGGAGACCGGCAAAAAATATAAACATATAATCATTTGTGTATTTAATTATATATATATCTATATATATATATATATATATATATATATATATATATATATATATATATGTGTGCGTATGTATATATATACATATACATTCATTCACATGGAAATTGATGATAAGGAAAAGGGATAGGAACACATATAAAGGACGAAAACAGTAGAGGTGGGGAAGGCGGAATTATGCAGATCACAAGGGCAAAAATATTTCCTAGACCGGGACTTGAACTCCGGATCTTTCTACTTGCCAGGCGGATGCTCTAACCACTTGACCTATCCAGGAAACGTAATTTACAATGATATCTACGATGTTTTTTTAAGCAACCGAGTGCCCCGATTGTTTGGCCAAGACATGGAGTTATCCTCTTGTGTGTTGTCTATTTCTCCTTTGAAAGGAGAAACAGTTCCCTAACGCCATCACTTGGCAAAAGAATCTGGGCACACGGTTGCTTAAAAAACATCGCAGTTCTCAGTGTGTGTGCATATACAAACGCACATAATTAACCTCCCGAAAATTTTGTTTATTGCATAAACCCCCGCATATTTGGATGTAATTTACGTATCATTGATAGCTCAAGTAATGAGCGCATTGGCTGGGCAAATCGAAAGATCCGTGGTTCAAGTCCCGGTCAAGGAAGTATTTCTGCGCTTGTGATCTACTCGATTCTGCATTCCCTCCTTTACTGTGTTCGTCTTTTACATTAGTTCCTATCCCATCCTCATATCTTTATCCATGTGAATATATAACGTTAAAAAAGGCGGCGACTTAGAGCACAAAAAGAAATATAGGGAATCCAAGAGTTAGTAATCTAGTCCTTAGAGGTTTTAGAAGGGAAAAGATAAATGGAAATGCATTTTCTTCAATAACAATGACTGGTAAATAATGTGATGTAGCGTCGACATAAGATAAAATCTACCGCTATAAAACCATAACTCATATATTTCAGATGATTCTGTATTATGTGATATTAAAATAAATTACATCGCTAATACATGAAAGGGGTGAAAATTGAAAGAAAAATCCCTTAGACCAAGAGACAAATACATTTGACATATGAAGAAAGCCGCTAAATAAAATACATATAGGGGCGGAGGAAATTGACACTCGATGTAAGTAGAGGAATGGAGGGATGCAGCAAATCAATCTTAAGATTGAACGACTGATGATGAAAATACTCAGATGAAGCATTACATTTGCAGGATAGCGAAAATAAATGCGTTGACGCACACCATTGTCGTACATTTCTCAACAAATAACATCCTTTGATAAATATAGAGCTCAAATTAAAATCGAACTTCTACAGTTGAAACGGTCGTGCGTAAATGGTACAGGCATTAAGAATCGCTAGGATGAAAAAATTTCATTATTCACTAAGAACTTTGTTGGAAGCATTTATTTACTGGAGACTATAGTCTATTTCGTCCCAGAGTTTGGTCAGAATTTCTAAATTGAGATCATGAATTCCACCATAATTGCATCTCTTAAATAGGCTACCTAAAAAATTAGAAAAAAATTATACTACGGCTAATCAACAATAGTGGAAACCTTATCGAAGACTCAAATGTCCAATTTTAATGTTAATGCTTTGCGGTGAAAAGAGTGATTCAAGTGATGGAAAAATATGCACATTTATTTTCCAAAACCTTTAATTTAGAAAATAATCGTAACGTAGGAAAACTATAAACAAAAATCAATTTCGATGAGTCAAAAATTTTTGTATCATTTCATTTCAAGTGATATAATGCCATAAAACTTATTCGATACACCGTAAACCCACGATCCTTTGAATGAACAACAATTTACTTTTTATAGAAAACTGATTCGAGAATTTTCGCTAAATACGCGTGCTTACCGTTAGCATTCGGATTAGGTTCTTTCGCTCAACTTCAAAAAATGCGTTGTCCTTACATGATTATTTCATTAATTAAAGGGGCGTGGCTTAATAGCACAAATATTGACAATCCGATGAAAAAAATAAAAAAAGGGTTTCGAAAAACACTGTACTCGTTGCCATGAACATTTGCCTGCGAAGCATCAGCTCAAGGAAAAATTGGATCCAAATGTTTCGGCGTACCTAGAAATGCATGACAGACACACGATAGGCGTGTCAAAGATGTTTGTAAAATATGAATATCAGGGAGATAGGCTTTTATTATAATTTCTATGCTTATTATTGGACAAATTGGGCAACAAACTGGACTAAATTGCATTTATCTAATGATAAAATAGCTAATTCATTAGAGAGAAAGGGTGACAGAACAAATGTGCGGATAAAAGGATGGGGTAAATGGAAAAGGGAGGAAAGGGGTAAAAATGAAATGGCTTGGAGACATAAGAAGAGCGTGCGAAAAGGTCGTAGGGTGGAGTGGAACAGAATGAATAAGAGACTGCGTGATCAATACACGCCATCTCTTCGATTCTTAGTTTTTTTGTCCTCACATTTTTTGCCTTTTATCACGGCTATAGACAAACCCTCTTTCCATACGACCTCATAAAACACAGCTCTTTCCCTCCTCCCTGGATGCCCATTCGTTCAAACATAGATATATAGTATTTCTACAGATATTGCCCTTTACTCACTCATTTTCAGCAGTTTCCTTCCCCCTCCACAGATATGCTTGTTCTCGGGACATTAGTTACGGCAACAAAAGCAGCGTCTCGACCCATTGATCGGTGGCAAGTCGATAGCTAAGGGCAGTAATGTTTCTTTCCAATTACTCTAAAAAGCTTTTCCCAATAGGAAATGGTGATGTGAATAGGTGTATTTTCTTGGAATATATACCCTTGAAGTATAAATGGAATTGGGTAATACACCCCTTCAGTATATGACCATTGAATAAGTACTTGAAAGATTTTACGAGTAGTATTGATAAATTATGTTCAATAAAATAATCAAAAGTATTAGCTAGATTTTAGCCCATATAGCCTACATTGTTACTTCGTTTTCACAGAGTTGACGCTACGCAAGAGAACATTTTATGCAATAATAACCTAACCGTTATTATTACTATTAACCAAAGGTGTGGACGATGTAATTGGCTTGAAAACAAAATTTTCTGACCTGTTAATTCAAAAATATTTCCCATGACTTCGCTGCTAATGGCCTACTACACTCGTAGACCCAAAACACCTGGTTTATAATAAAAAAACCTTTTGTTCGGATTTCGTAATTAAAAAGGTTTCTACTTAGAAATTCTTTTCCTAGCATTTTCATTAACATTAATTCACCGATAGTTCATTACAGAGTTAATTGAAAAAGAATACACAAAACTAGGCATGACTTTATAAGGTAGCCCCATATAAGTTTCAAATTAGGTAACGTGCATTTTTTATGTATGTGTGTGTGTATATATATGTATGTATATATATATATATATATATATATATATATATATATATATACATATATATATATATACATACACATATATATATATATATATATATATGTATATATATATGTATATATATATATATATATATATACATACATATATATATCGTATGTGCGTGTGTATAATTATAATGAACTTTAATTTTACAAATATATGTATCGTAACAAACAACATAAGAGCATATAAAAAGAACACTCATACGATATTTCTTAATAATTTCGAAGGAATAATTAAGTAATATTGTGTGAATGTTATTAATATGTGTTATTATGTTGTTTGTTGCAGTCCAAGGTTTTCTTTTCAACACTTCCGTGTTACTTAGACGAAATCATATGTATATATATATATCGATGATATTGAAGAACTCACCGTTGCCACCTGGACAATTGCCTAATTGCAACGTAATTCTTAAATAAAAAAAACTCACAAGAACAATATAACATTTGGACGGCACAATAGAACACTAATGATACAGGTAACACCTAAAAGGACACACATTTAGATTGTTTGAACTTTCGGCCTTCTTAATTTTACATCCATTCGAATGCACAATGACCGGTACTCCTGCAATTCTGCCACACTCTCTTCTGTTCCCACGTAAACATATCCCTTCACACGTCAATTCCCACAACATTTCATTCGATCAGGTTTTTGCTCTTACCACAATAGAATCCCTACCCGATTTAGCAACCAATATAGAGGTGAGAACTCGAGAATCCGCATATATACTAGCTTTCCGATCTTTTAAAATTCCTGCCCTTAACCGCCATTTTAATTTCCCTCCAAGCATTCCCGGCACCTTCCCTTCACCCACCCCCCAGACCCCTACCCGCTCTCGGAAAATTTTTACTCTTACTTAAGAAGGCCGCAAGCTCATACAATCTGCAATGTGAGTATCCCCTTAAGTGTTATCTATTTCATTATTGTTCCATTGTGCCGTCCAAATGTTATATATATATTTATTTAAATATATTTATAAATAATATACATATATATAATATATATATATATACATACATATATACACACACACAACAACAAACACAAACACACATATATATATATATATAGGTATTCGTGTATGTATATATATATATATATATATATATATATATATATATATATATATATATATAATTATATATATAAAGAAACCTCGCCATCCACGCAGCTTGTAAAATGTTCACTAATTATTTTGTTCATTTTTATCACTAAATTGGGCATTCAATTCCTCCAGTCTCATTCCCATTTATTTTTTCTACTATAATTCCTTATTTAGACAATAGGTGTTTAGCACAGGAGCGTTATTATACCACAGTTTAAATAATCAAACAAATCCGCAGGTAGAAATAGCGCAAGAATGAACGGGATCAAAATCTCAATTCCAAGCTGTTCCCTCAATCATCTGCTTACTCGTAGGCTGCAGAAAGAAAACTCGAACATATCTATAGCTATAACATCTTAGCTAGCTATAACATCTTTTTTTGCAGAATACATACATAGGTGTAGGAGGTGTTTGTTTCTTTGTGGAAATAGTTTTAAAAAAAGAGAAGACGAAGATCTATTATTTAACTACATTTTTCAATAAAGCCAGAATCATCTCCTGTTCCTTCAATTTGTTAAAACTAAGCTGAAAGATATATTATTTATCTATAAATGTTAATTATCGTCTATGATTATTGTAAGCTTCAGAAGGAAAAAGAGAGTATCTTTTAGAATAAGGCAAAATCATGATATAAAAATCTTTCTAATTAAGTTGAGAACCGACTTGTTTCTCCACATCATATAGATTTAAATAGAACGCATGCATCTAGCACTTTGTATTGGTTCATTTAATGAAGTAATGTAATAGTTAAAAATGTAGTATTTTAAATTTGAATTGATAAAAACATTGTGGCTAGAACTTAAATTAAAATAAAAAAAAATAACGACTTGGTCATTCAAGAAATCATAAAGTCGTCTACTTCAAGCATAGGAAATACAGAATTTACGCATACATACATCATTGTAAATAGCCACGCCAAATATTTCAATTCAAACTAATCTGGCGCCACCGACAGATCCATACAAAACTTCAATGAATAATTAGACCAAAAACGTGCTACAGTTGTCGAAGCAAATACGCCTCAGATACCTCGCTTTAGCCCTCGGTCGTATTTTAACGTCAACCACTTTCTCCCCTATTCCTCCCCTAATTACCTCAATTTGCAATGGAGTAGCTGCGGCTGCTGCCGGGAATGAAAATGAGCCAATCAAAAGACTATTCAATCTCTACGGTAGAGGCCCCAATGCAAGGGATCGGACAAACCCCATATAAATAAATATATATATATATATATATATATATATATATAATACACAAAAACACATATACATACCGTAACTAACGCTGGCATTAGACTTATGATTTCGTCTCCGCATAGGCGGCCGTTTTCGGGAGTGTCCGGTTGATGGCAGGAGTTTTGAGGGGCCCCGCCCTCCTTTTTTGTGGTTCTATATTTCTCTTCTAACGAACTGTGACACACCCCTTTTGCGGGAGAGGTCTTACTATCTCCAACCCACCACACCCCCTCTCCCCGGCCACTGTATCAAAACCACCCCTTCGTCCCCCTTCGTTCTCCTCTTGAGAGGAAATTGAGGGGCTAGACGAGGTAAGAGGGAGAGAAGGATTGTGAAGAGGTGAGGAAAAGCAAGGTATGTGCATGGGGAGTTGGAAGAACTGGGGGAATTCCACCCCTGAATTGACCGAACCCTTCCATCCACCCAACTCGCTCTATACGTAGAGGCGCCCTCTACAAACTCTCGCCACCGCTATGCCCTCCTTCCCCCTCGAATCCGAATCTCACAGGGATACCATGGTAGGGATGGGGACGGGAGGAGTGGGGGTCAGGGGAGAATTCCCCCCCTTGCTTCCCGAAAAAAAAACTCTCCACGCCACTGCCACCCGGATCTGGGTACGCCCTTTCTCAACCGTCCTCTCCCCACCCACCCCCATCCACCGCCTCTCACCTCCTTCCTTCCCGCCCAAAAACTCGGCGACACCGGAAGCCGGAGGAATTGTAACAAGCAAGAGGAATCTCGTCCCATGATGAGAGCCGGTCAGGTTTGGCGAGTGGAGGGGGCGCAATCTCCATTTGATGACTCCGCCAACCAACTTCTCCACCTCCTTCTCCGCTTTCCACCTCAAACCTACCTTTTCCACCGCTTCCCGGCACGTTCCCAGAAATTTCGTTTGCTCCCACAAAACGTAATGTTCACTGCTAACCCAGTCACCTCAACCCCTCGAATAGTCTGGGTATCCTATTCCTGTAAGTCTTCTGTGGTACATATCCCGGAAGAATGATACGAACTAAAATCACGCCAAAAAAAGATTTTCCGCGAAGAAAGAAATTTATGTCTTTGTAACTGATAGGCTACTAATTGCATATATTAGCATAAATTCACTGTCATTAAAATAAGATAATAAAATAATAATCCTCTGAAATATTTGATGAACACACACTTATATTTTTAAGAATGACGAAGTCGCTATTCTTTTAGTCGACACCTCAACGCTCTTATTCCTTTGTGAGACATTCGACCCCTCATATGGTGTTTTCAATCGCCAGGTAGGTTTCACTCTAATCTCTGGATCTCTTTGGTATCATTTATGCTGGCTGGTAACATGGACAGTATAGTTCACACAAAATACCCCACGAATGGTCAAATTAAATGCAAATATCGATGCGATTAAGGATGGATTTTAGATTATACTTGGAACACCAAACTTACAGTGCGTTATATAAAAATAATGCCGATAGAACGTAAACTAATGACACACAGGAAACACTCACGAACTGTCAAAAAAAGATAAATGAACCGTGACACCGGGAACTATGCATTTTCTGTAGCTATCTCATGCTTGAGTTGAGGCAAAGTCGTCTCAGTAATTTTAAATGTAGCCTATCTTCGTGAGTGAACTATAAATGTCTTCGGTGATTCGAATATTATATTGGATTTTTAAAACAATTCATTGTAATAAAAAATAATCATTATATGAGGGTGTACCTCAGCGGGTGGGTGGTCTAGGGATGAAGTGACACCCAGGTACAACATAAAAATAAATGTTCCCAACAGAGCAAGAATTTCAGAGCGTAAAAATCATTTGCCAAGACCGGAATTGAAATGAAATTGTTGCATTGTTAAACACATTTACCTGATGACTCCGTTAAAAAATACTCCCGCAGTCACCTCCCGCAGAACCTTGGAATTGTTCCCGAGTTATTCAACAACATTAAATTGAGAATATCTTCTCTATTCCTTCTTAGGAAAATTCCAATTTCGTCCTACTTTACCGTGAGAGCTAAAAGCTGTGAAATTATTATATATCTTTAAACATGTATCTAGAAAAAAATTTGAAAATAGAATAATGATCCTAATTATCTAAAAACTTATTGAAATAAGTCAAAGGCTCTGAGTAAGAGACTTTCATTTGGAATTTTTCCATGTTATTCTTTCTTATAGGGAAATAACCTTTAATCTTGAGATTTTATAAACATGAAATATCACCAGAGTTTTAACAACAATACTTAATAAAGAGAAGTTAGAAACAATATTCCGCCAGATAAATTATCTAGAAGAAAACTTTGATTATCTTTTCTTTATTATATTCGAATTCTATCACATCACGCCTGAAACTACTCAATTTAACAATACTTAGCAGCATTTACTGTAAATTGTCTGAAATAAGACTAATATCACATAGAAAAAATTTTAACATTTAAGAGACAAAATATATTTTGGGAGTAGTACAGATTCAATGGAGAGCAATTATAAAACCTTCCCTATATTCTAAAGAACTTATGATTAACAAGTTCGGTCTCTCTAACATCTCATCTGAATTTCATGTATCTCTGTATATCAAATTACGGACTAATATCATAGTCAAAAGAAACAACTAAATATGTCCAATTGAAATTTAAAAAACTTTTTATTATACTTTAGCAGATTTTTGGGGTAATCGATTCGAATTTTGTCAAATTTAGGTGAATTTGTAATTCTTCTTTAATTTTCAAATTTCAAAAGCTTATAAAACCATCTCGGAAGTTTTTCAGAATTCATTTCCGGGATTTTATCGTTTTTGGAATGGGTAACTCCATATCCTGGCTATCTTAAATTTTAAAATAATGATAACTCCGAAATATTTTGACTCGCAAAATAAAAGAAGTGGGCACCTATTCCATGTATTGTAGTAAAAAGTCAGTGTATTAGACAGAAAATTATAGACCTATATGCCCCAGTATATACCCTCGTATACCTATTCAATTCACCTGTACATGTGTACATAGAGATACATTTAATATAAATACATATATAATATAAATGAACATACATATAAAACTACTAACACAGTACATAACAGTACGCAGCTCTTCATGCCATTAAATGCATTGAACCTTTGATTTCGACTCAAGCATGCTTTCAGAAAAAAATGATTAATCACCATCGCAAACGAAAGGGTGGGATCCGGGAGTAGGGAAAAGGGAGGGCAAAAAAATGAAGTCACTTCAATTTGCATTGGACGAAGAGATATACTGAAAAGAGCAATGGTTTCCCTTTTCGAATGGGCTCTTACCCTTCGAATGGTGACGTCGCCGCTACATTGCCTTCAAGTCTGCCTATCTCTATGACGCTTTGCCAATTCGTTACTTTCAGAACTATCGCCTTTGTGATCCCAGCGGTGGACAAGCAAAACAATAGTCACAAGCAAATGCTACTCACGTCATCAAGCCACGCATGACCTAGGACCTCCCTCGAAATTCATGGGAAACGACGCACTCCTAGCCGAAGTACACTTCACCTCAAAATTTAGCTACTTTTCCCGTAGATGAAACGGAGAGGTAGACAGGGTGTGCGAGTGATGTTGGCAAAGAAAGGTTGACACTCTAGGGATGGATCACTCAAACAATATCCGGTTCATCGTAATACAAGGGCTGTCCAGAAAATAACTTCCGTTACTCTTCAAAAAACACACTGGCATAGATAGCGAAAATTTATTACTTGGATCTCATAACCACATATCTATTCTATTTTATACATATTCGCTAAACAGTTTTTAAAATTTGCCATACAGGTATCTGTAATTCTGAATTAGTTTCCAAATTCCTTCGGCATTACATTCTGCCGCCTGAGATTGCAGCCAACTAATGACGGCATTCAAGTTCCTCGTCGGGCCGAGCCACAAACATGTACTCGAAATAGCCTAACTTTTCAGTCGTGTTTCCATGCAACACAGTCGTAGACATCTATGGAAAACTTTCGAAAGATTTCAGATATCGTAAAACGCCGGTTTTCACGAACTTCTCGTAATTTTTCAGATGCAGATCATTGTTCACAGAAGGGCAGACACTTCTGTCATAATAACGGACATTTATGTTCAGTCATAAACGAACGACAAAACAACTCTGTCACTCATCACATTTGATCCGTACAGAGAACAAAATTCCCGATGAATGCCAGCAACTTTGAAGATTTTTATAAGTACCTTCAGTAAATCACTGAATGAACTTCATAATTGGAGGAAATTTCAATTGTACCGTACATTTTGACTCGCTATTGTAAACAAACAACAAGCGGCGGGACCTACCAATCACTGTAGCTCAAGGCGTAGTGACCTACTGTGTGCGCCAATGCAGCGAGCATTCGGTTTCCTCCACTAATTCTCACGCTACACGAAAACGGAAGTAAATTCATGGACAGCCCTCGTAGAATCAAATGTATGGTTTAGCCATAAATATCCAAGACATCTAATATTAATGAAATACAAGGGCAACCTCTTTCTTTAGTATTTTGATTATTCCTGTGTGCTATTTTAAAGCTTTTCATCACGTATTGACACATAAACTAAAGACAGGAAATGCATGTATTAAAAACGCAAATATTTCTACAGGCTACGAATTAGCGAGCACCTAATTTTGTCTTCATTAATTTATCATGCTGAGCCTTTCTTTCGTGAACTGTTGATAGGAAATATAATCAACCTGTAAAACATTCATTTAAAATTATAGAACTAAAGAAATAAAAACATTACATTGATCAAGAAGATATACGCTTATATATGAAGGTAGATACAAAAGCTTGGAAAAATAGACCATGTTATGAATTAGTTACGACATTCAGATCTAGTGGATGCGGAATAAAATCAAAATGTCATAAACATATTAGAAAAAAAATTAATAAGGTGTACATAAAAACGAAACACGGCAGAAACCATTTAAGAATCGAGTTTACGACCAAATCACCCAAGAAAAGGAATTCGCACTTGCAGGTACATTTTTCGAGGACACATCTACCAATATGATGCGTTATTAAAACGAAACATTACAGCATCCTCAAGACAGAGAATGAGCAAAATTAAAATACAAATACGATGTGTTATACGGACTTATTTCTGAAATTACCAACGGTCCAGTCTAGCTTTCATTTACGCGGTGAAAAATCCTACTTAAACCACCAAACGACAATGGGATAGGCGGGAGGAATTGGGAGGGAATTGGACGATGGAGAGGAATGAGATGAGGGCTCCAGAATCATAGGACCCTTAACGAGCATCCGACCCTCTCCAAAACCCTGACCCACGCGAATTCTTCACAGTCCACCCCCTTCCACTTTCGATATACTTGTCGTGGGGTCTTTTCAGCATTCGATTCGCTCTAGAGCGAACCCTTATTCCAACCCGAGCACCCCCTCCGCCAACCCACAAACTCGTCCTCTTCGGGAAATGTTTTCGTGTCCCGCCCTTCAACACGCGCGCGGCGCCGTCCATATAATGAGGGCGGGGGGACTACTTATGGCTGGACCTCCCAAAATATTTCCTACTCGCGCACGATTTTACGCCACCCCCACCTCCGCCCCCCCGCCCAGATCCACGCTGCCTCCTCTTCCCCGACCAACCATCTCTAGTGTTCCTGGAACCGCTACACAAGCGGGATTTAGTCAATTACCGCAAGCCCGCGGTCGTTTTGACGGTAAAATCATCGGCGCCCACCTGAACTCAATTCGTGGGGTATTTTCAAAACCCTTAGCCTGTCGACAGAGTTTAGATTTATGCGCTCACTTCAAATCAGCAGTTAACAGCCAAGTTTTTAGTCGTTTGAAACTAAATATGTAGCCAAGTACGCAAAGATGACAGATATCGTTTTATAACATTTTTTTGCATTCCAGGACGATCAGCTGTCAAATGTCACCTCATCCAAATACAGTTTTGCCCATGAAGAAAATATAACATGAAACCAAAGACGATTTTCAGCTGGGGGACATTAAAATATCAATAGATTCATTCCCATCCTTTTCTTTATGGCTTGCATTCATTCACCCAAGCACCTTCCCATGAAACAACTTATGGATTATTGTTTCTATATTTAAATTTAGCCATCGTAATTGCGAAATTCAACACACATGAACTATGCATCCACAGCTAAGGTAGGGAACTAAACCTTCGGGGTATCCAAAAAGAACTTAGTTCTGAAAATATTTTAATAATTTACTACATAAAGCATTGATCTAAAATTTTACGGAATACGAAAATCATTCTCTGCGTCACACTTTAACAAACATTGATCGCTAAAGATGCAACTCACTAACGATCAAAATGCCATTATGGACAAATGGGCGGATTTATTTCTCCTTTAAACTACACGAATTTAAAACAGGAAGAGGGAGGGGAGTTTGAACTCAGTTTGTCGTTGAAAAGGAACAAAGAATAAGTAAATCCAACACTATGGCACGATGAGAATAGTCCGCCCGGAGAAGAATCTAGATCATGACTCCGTCAGGACAGGGTCACATAACCCCTTCACGGCTGCAATAAACTTCTTTTTCATTCACCAGATTCTAAGACGCCCATTCTACAGGCGAGCGGGAGTTATATTTTGGAAGGAAGAAATTCCACAAAATAGCGGTTTGCGATGGATACACGGCATACCAAATTAGAGCCCAGTGCATTTATTTCCGAAGATTTATCCACTCCCATTGTGCATTTATCCACAACAAACATGAGAATCCCAGAGGCTTGCATTGATTTCGATTCCGTCGAACCTTTTTCCAGCCGCCGATAAATCACTCCAAACTGAATTTTTCCTCCGTCTTCCAACCTCCACCCTATCTCCCCACCCCCTTACCCCTCGATACGATCCCCCCCAACGGTTCTCACCCTATCCCACCCTCATGCCGAAACATCCCCGGAAGACCTCCCCCGCCTACGGTCGCAATCAAATCCCCCCGAACCTCCCGTTCCGCCCGAATCTTCCAGCACGCTCCCAGTCCAACCACCTGGATTTCCCTACGCTACTCTCAAACCAACCGACCCGCCATCCTCACGACAAAAACACCCTCCCATTCCACACACATATTCACCGAAGGACTATTTTATTCCAATCTTTCTCTTTTCACGCGCCTCCTGGCCAAGATTCACGCCCTCTTGGCCTTACCTCGAATACGAAATAGGAAGCCCTCACGCACAGACTTGAGTCCTCCTTCTACCACTCCTCTTTCATCTTTATATCTATCTCTCACAGTTACTCTCTCTTCCCATCCTTAGCCCCCTATCCCACCTCTCTCTCTATTTTCTCCTGTCGACCCCGTGGACTCTCGGGATATTGATCAAGGGGCAGGGGAGCAAGATTTCGGCGGCATCTTATGCAACGCCCAAAAATTGCGCCGCTTGATTCGACACTACATCCACCTCTAACGATCGCCCACCACCCGCCATTATTACACCTGGCGTCACTAATATCAAGCAGGAGGATGGAGTGAATGTACGTGATTACTCTCAACTCCCGGCCTATTTCATTAACTCCCCCGGCGACTTTCATCCACTATCTCCCTACTCTTTCCTTCAATATCCCTTTCCACTTTCATTAATCACCGATCGGAATCTCAGTTCCCACCCGTGCGGATTGGATCCGATGACTTCGATGGGGTCAATTCCAGACGAAACGTGATAAGACTGACAAGCAGAATGTAGTTGAGGAAGCTTTGATTCCCGACATGCTCAGTCGGATGAAACTGAATTCGTTGACTTTCGACCGGATTCACTAAGAGCAGAGAGAAATATTTTTAAGGCAACTGTGAGAGAGGATGTAAAATTTAACTCGGCTACGTGATGATACCTCTAATGCATTAAAACTGAAAGCCTTCTCAAAGTCGATCGAGAAGTCGATGAATGAAACATTTTATTCAAATGAGTACGTTTAACCTGCTTCCGTAGCCCAAAATAACCTCTTGTTACTTTAATGCCGAGTGACGATGTGACTGCGCACCAAGAATTTAGGAGAAGTGAAACTTTTACTAAGGACACTAACCTTATTAGCCTTAATGCTAGGAAATAATAAAGTAAAAATATAGCATTTTTCCACATGATGCTATATCTATGCTTTGTTAAGGTTTCATCCCGCTACATGAACCCTGAACCTGTTTTTTCTTTACGCTTGGAGTTAACAAGTTATGTGTTTGGAATACAAAAATATTCAACGAAGGGATTATTCTCATAGCGAATGCATTGATCATCCATCTGTTTTTATTTCATGTATTATTATAAATGTTTTGCTAGTAATTAATCACTTTTAGTTTCGGTAATAACATGCAAGCGCTTCATTCAAACAATGACAAAATACTGCAACCGGTCGATTGTACGTATTACGCCAGTCTACTACAGTCGACTACGAAACTTGAACAAATGAAAAAATGAGCCGCTCATCTTTATTAATTCTTCCTATCACATATTTCTCGTAGTTATAATAAACCTTGATGATGGTTCCCCAGAGCAAATCTGATAATTTTAACACAGAAACTAGACACTTTCTCAATACCATATTTTTCATGACTCCGCATAAAGGGTCCGTGCAAAATCTTTGTCTCGATTGTGGCTCGATTCCGGCTAACATAATAGAAGGGAATCTCTACGTATTTACTTATGTCTTCATAGCTCTCAAACTAGGGCAAGCATGGAACCATAAGTTATAGAGAGAAATTGGGTGCATCAGATACGGTGCTTTTTGTGAGCAACAATATCCGAGCTTGGAGAAAAGAGGAATCGGGAGGAAGGGGAGCATCATTGCTGACGCGATTTACTCCCCCATAAACTCCCTCATCCCGGGCCGGGCCCTCCGTTGCTTCCGCGGAGGCGCAAGCGAGCGTACACACGGGAGGAGGGGGGTCCCGCGGCCAAACACGACGAAGATTCCCTCATTAAGGGGGAATCCGACGTGGCGTAAGGGGGTGGACGGACAGCTCCCCGGGATCTTATTGCACGGGCAACACGAGGAGGCGAGTGGACGGCGGGGAGTGGTCGCAGAGGGAGGGGAGCCAGAGGCAAGGAAAAAGAAGAAAAAAGTTTGAAGCACACGCGGACTGCGAAAACGGGAGGGAAGGCGAAGAAATGAGAGGAGACGAGATGGAGGGAGGGAGGGAGGGAGGGAGGAAAGGAGAAAAAAGGGGGCGAGGGCCGAAAAGATGGCAGAAGAGAGAGAGCGGGAAATAGAGAGAGAGGAAAGGTGGTTGTTGGCGGTGGAATGGTTGAGAATTTTCGGTCGTTTGGAAGTTGGGTGCGGCAAGAGGGTGTGGAGAGGGCGGGAAAGGGGGAGATAGGGTAGAGAGCGGTCGGTGAGGACCCGAGGGCGGGGAGGATTCTGAGGGGCTCGGGGGAGGAGGGAGGACGTTGAGAGGGCGGAAAACGAAGCGGCAAGGGGGTGCACGGGCGTGATGAAGGAGCGCCGGAATGAGATTGTGGAGTGTCGAGGGGCAGAAATATGGAGAGGGGAGGTGGGAGGGCTGGATGGGACGCAGCGAGGACGAGGGTGGGGAGGACCGAGAGAGGGTACAAGGGTGGTTCGTGAGGCAGCCAAAGGGGAGAGGACGACGATCGGAGAAGAATGTCAGCGATAAAGGACAGAAGAACAGCACGACGGAGGGAATACTAATGGAGAAGGACTGGGAATCATTATATTATTAACTTTAATGAACGCAAAATTTCATAGTATCAATGACAACTTAGAGTCACCTGAGCAGCGAATTCGAGAGGTTGGGATATGAGCGATTGTGAAAGTGCCGCTCATCGACTGTGAATAAATACGTCGGGAGTCAATAAGAGGGATGTCCACGAAGGAAAAAGTCGAAAGTGTTGGCGAAATGTAGCTCGGTGATGGGATTTATTTTGCTAGCCCATTCTTACTAAGTCCAGATTTAACGAACTACGACATGAGGACTCGCAACTAATGGCTTAATATGTAACTAAATGCCAGCAATCAAGGGTCCTGAACTCAATAACTAAGAGTTGAACGTAATATAACTAAAAATATTGTCTTCATCGGCAATAAAACGCGACGCATGAATGCAGTTCACTAAATACTAAACCAATCCGACCGTCGTGATTATTAAGCTTGTAGATATTCCGCTGCCTGAGGTTCCATGGCACCATTACCTGCTACCCAGCATTTACACAATATCCAATAATATTACATTGCTTGAATCCCCGTATCATCGACAGATTTTAATTTTGTAGCATAATAGGAGACAAATAATAGTATATTTACCACTGAACTGCGCTAAATTAACAATTATATCTTCTCCCTCTGCAGTTGGAAAAGTGAACTACATCAGAGATAGATTTAAAAACTATGGGAAATGAAATGCATACACTTTTGAGAACTTATTCGCCATTTAAAATAACTGCACACAATGCGTTTTAAATATGCAACATGCATGATAAAAAAATTACAATTATAACATTCATCATCCAGAACTTTCATATGCAGATATTTCCGTTCATTATTCCTCCACCTTGGCCTCCAGCAAATTTTGTCCTAAAATGTGCCCGGTAGGTTTCTTCACAAGGTTTTCAACAGACTAATTACTTCTCTCCCGTTCCACTCAAAACTTTTATAACAGCGTCAAATTTTTACTCATTTTAAATTTTCTTTTCTAATTCCACTAGTCATATTATGTTAGATATATACACAGCGAAAGACGACGATGATCAAATTTCCGCCAGCATTAATAAAATGTTAGGGATTCCAGAATAGAGAAAATAATACAACTAAAATATCTTAGCTACTAATTTAAAATAATATTCACCAAAGGCAAAATAATAAAAATAAGCCATATTTTTTTGGAATATAATCTCATTTTTTTACACCTCGAATGGAATTTTTTCTTAAGATTACAGTATACTATAGGTTAAATTACACAGTAGAAAATACGTTGGTTAAAATAAAGATACACGATTAACGCGTATATTGGTTAGAAGTTACCTTTAACTAGGTTATTATTATGCCTAAGACAGCACTCTGAGTCTGACACAAGCGAAATTAGATAGAACGCCTCTCTGTTTTCCAATGAATCAAGTGCACACCACTCACAGAGGACTTTCCCATCAAAAATGACGTTCGCCATACTACATCACAAGCTATGTAACGAGTCAGATGCCACACGCAATATACAGCTTCCCCTTATTTTCTCAGCGCTAATCTCTACTCTGTTCCTCCAAACTCTCGCCCTTTCACTCACCATTCCCTGGAAAAATAAAGTTGCCTCACTAGAACGGCCGCGGGCCAAAATATTCTCGAAGGAAAGTTTCGAGAGAGACTCAGGAGTTAAAGAGTTTGCAAAGGTAGCCTCAAGCCTTCAGTAAGGCGTCGTGCCGAAAGTACCGCGGAGCAAGGCCCTCGAAGCGCTCAAACGCGCTACACCCTATTCGCCATTGTGTGTGGCAGAAACCGAATCTAGGAGCTCATTTTTGCCAATATCACCTTGGCGACCAGCTTCCAACTTTTAAAATGTAAAAAGTAAATCTAAACAAGTGCATTGTGAACCATACAAATCAGATTTTTGAGACAAAATATTGATTCTGAAAAACCAATACACAATTTAGCAATGGATCATTGGATATTAGGATTTTTGTACATTCTCTCAATCGCATTGAATCGTGTAAGTGATAAATATGAGAAACCCGTCGTAGAGACAGACCTAGAAAAAACCGGAGCTATTAAAGCTTAAGTGAAAATAGATTATAAATTTATCACTTTATTCTCTGTTTGGAATTCTTTCAAAGTCAAATCTTATGAGAAGCTCGTTGCTCCTGGTAAATCATAATTTTTATCTAGGAGGCAGCACGAATGGTAAGGACTCAATTTGATTTTTCTGTTCGATTCATTCACCATTTTTACGTAGTACGTTCTTAAAGCTGAAAAAATTATTTTACATAAAACATGTTTCTCTACTGTAGCAGAGCACGTCGTACATCTCAGACTATTCAACAGTCTCCTCACGAGGAGAGTCTAAAAGACGGAACCGCTTGGATAGAGAGTTAGAAACGTATCCGGTAAAGTTTCTCAGCATTAAAGCCGTCATTATTACTGCTTTGAAAGAAATTTTATGGCCAACCACTCATAAAAACGAGGCAAGACAAACCTTTCCACAAACCTCCTGCGACTAACGTGAGAGTCTTTAAGTCAAGGTAAAACTCTAGGAATCAATTTTCTTCGTTATAATTTCCCTCGATGTGATACGAAAATATGAAAGACTAAGGCAATACGTCCCAAACACAAGACTTTGCAAATGTATCGCTTCCAAGAGAGTAGACTAAAACAATGATTCACTAACGGGATATAGATTAAGCACAAAAAAGTTCCATTTCCTGTCCAGATCTTGAGTGCATTTTCGTGAATAACCAACTAATATCTTCTCCATAATTCAAAACCCGGCTGTGTTGATGTGATGAATCCGCAATAAAATAGCCTCGTACGGTTAGCACCCTATCGTGCAAGACGACGAGAAGGAGAATAACCAGAAAAAAGGGAGAAGGTTTTTGTAGAAGACCAAGTTGGGAAAATTCTTAAGAACACTCAACCCCTTTTTTCAATACCCCTCGCTTTTCTCCTAAACACAACTTTTAACGCCCATTAGAAAAAAACCTGTGATTGAAACTTTCATTATAGGGCTCAAATTAATAAGCAACTCGCCTCCGACGTCCCATAACCCTGCTCTTCCTCCCGGTTTCCTGGAAAGAAGAGGCGCCCGCTCAACTCTCTGCTTATTCTCTCTCCCTCGCTCGCAGTCCTCTAACCACACACGACCCTATCTTGATCCCCGAATTTTCTACCTCCCAGAGATCTCTTTTCCCGACATTTCCTTTCATCTCCCATTTCTCGATTATTTCCAATGAAATTATGGTAAAAAATTATTAATGTTTATGAAATATTGCATGCAAAATATAATTTATTAAAAATTACATCACTCTTTGCCACGGAAGATTCTTCTCTACCTACTGGGTTAAGTTAATTAACTTCCTCCCATCTTATGCGGTTTCAACTCACTTCCTCATTTCCTTATCACCTCACAAGTTGCCTAATAAGTTTGCTGGTTCAGCGATTCACATCAGCCTGGAGATCTCATGCCTAGCAAGATGGCACAGCGACGTATTAGAGGATACCATATTATTAGTCTCAGAAAAGGGGTCTAATAACTCGGGTTCACAATTATTAGAATAAGGTGTACAAACAAAGGCCAAGGAAAAAACAATCACGGGTTTCAAGATATCATTCTTACTTTAATACAGGATACAGATACCTGTAGCATGTAATATTCAGTTCAATTTTTGTATAGTTTCGAAACATTGCCCCAAGAAGTAACTGTTTGAATTCTGTTCATAACTTGCATCCGTTTACTTAAGACGCTGAGGCCATCTAATCCACACGAGAAAACTCATATTAAGTCGTAGGTTTGGCATTTAATTGTGGTACTTTTCTTATCGATGACCAGGTGTGGAGGAGGATTTCAAAAGGATCTTGAAAATTTGTACTCATTCAAAAAGAAATTTTAAATAAGGAATTTTTTCATATACTCTAAATTTCTCTTGAATTATTATTGTTACTGTCAGTAATATACCAGTTAAATTAAGTTTTGGATGACTCAATACCAAATAATCATCTTGTCTCTCCTAACAAACACAAGCTAACATCCTACTCTCCATCACGTTTTTTCTGCCTCCTAATGATTTCTTCCATCAATCCCCTCCAATTCTCAGCCATACCTAGCACTTCCTCGTTTGTTATCTTTCTTCCCAATACACCTTTTCCATTCTTTTCCACACCCACATTTAAAAACCTCCAATCTACGCTTATCTTTCTGCAACGATAATCCTGATAATTTATAATACATTTTATGGGCTAGAGGCAAAGTAGAATGAGTTTAAGAGTAAAAGGTCCATCAAGATCTCATCAGATCTCGAGATCTCTCCCGGGGGTGTTTACTACATAAATATCGAGATCCATAACTATCACTTCCATAGCTATCCATTCCTATCGCTAGCTTGAAGTTAAGCACTTCAATCACTTCCTTTTTTCCATTCAGCAATTGATAAATATCCTGGTAAATAATTCATATTATTATTTTTTGCAAATGCTGCATATTACAAAAAATTCATTATGGCATTTTCCAAAGAGAGCATTTACATTTATTAGAAAAAATGAAGAAGTTCGAGGAATAGCAGGGAAAGAGGGTAGGTTGCTTTTAGAAATTGAGAAGAAAGGCGAAAGTAGGGCCTGAAGCGCAGCAATGGAATGTTCAAGACAGTTATGAAAGAAAGAATTCTGGCTAGGCAAGTTATAAGGAGGAAAATATTAAACGTGCTGGAGTTAATGAAGGGAGACAGAGGGCATGCAGTTCTAAAGATTCGTTCCTTGCAGCGGTAAGTTGAGTGTCGAGTTAGACGAGCCCTAGAGATGTAGCAGTCCAAAGCCTGCCAATTCATCAAAAACCTAAACCGATCGGTGGGCCACTGTTAGTAACACTTTAAAACAAAATCTCAGTTTCATGAATCACAGGAAACAGGCCAAGTAGGGGAACGCCATGGCTACTAAGTTTCTTTGAATTGCACTGGTAATTACTTTCTAAAGTGTAGTGATTTTTTAAAAGAAAGTTTGACAAAAGAAAAGTTGGCCACTTGGCTACACCGCACGTAGAGCCAACCCATGTACTCACAACTTTTGGCCACCTTTTTCCCTTCATTTCCCGCTTCCCTCCTTATCTCCCGCCCGCCGAACCCTACCCAGCACATCTCGCCTCCCTTGCCTCCTCCTCCATCCCTACAACAACCTCACCTCCCTTTTGCCCTTCGCAAAGCATAATCCTGCCTTGCCAGATATAAGGATTAGCGGATTTGGCCCGAGAGACTAAGGCCCTCGCCGGAGGTGATACAAGGGCGAAGTATAGCGAAGGGGAGAGTGATGTCGGGGGTTGAGAGGAGGCGAGGTCGAGGTGGATGGGAGAAGTATGCTTTGAGAGAATGGCGGAGGGTAGGTGAAAATACAGTGGCTAAAAAAGGGGGGAAATATTATCAATGGTACCCCACAATGTTCACAGGTAAAACTCGCAGAAGGAGAAATCAGCACACGCTTTGCACTAATGATTACATTGTGGGGAGACATGAGGTCCATGATCAGCCGTAATGAATGTTTCGAAGTAGAACGCGGGACTTCTGTAAGTTGTTAAGTCGACGATTATTTGTGAATAGCTTTTGATGCACCTAATCGCTGGAAAAGACCACGGATTCTGGTCCTAAACCCAGCCATTACAGTCGATTTGAATTTTTTTGTTAGAATTACATACTAAATTTAGAAGAATTGACGGACTATTTCACATAATATATCATCCAGTCACCCGTTGCCAGGAATTCTCTGACCTTTTCCTGGATCAGGTCGCAACTCAATATGTTTACATGTATTGGTCGACCAGACTATTGCAAGAATTAACAAAAGTATTGAGAGAAAAGTCAAAGTAAGCTGGAAAAAATGCACCTCTTGAGGAAATATCTATGTTTGGATTAGCGTATATATGATAACCAATATTTACCTCGTACGAGAGCACGACTCAGCACAACTGTCATACACAATGGAGTAATTCCTAAAATATTTAAACGGCATTGACTAAATAACTTGAAAATGACAATATTTCTACATACATAAATGCTTAATAAACCACTTGTCTTGTCCTGCACACAAATCTTGCCAAGCCGAGAATTCTTCCTGCGGTAAGGCGTATTAAAGGGATGTAAATGATTCATTTAAAAAGATCTAATGCTACAATCCCATCGTTGGCGGAAAAATGACCCCTACATCCCTAATGAAATAAACATTTTCTCCATTATTCTACCATGGGGAAACACAAGGAAGGAAGAAAGATTAGCACTTGTAACAAAAAACCGGAAGAATGAAAAAACTTCCAAACGAAGCCACGGCAACAAAATGGAAATAAGAAAAGAGGAGAACTAAGAAAGTCGAACTTGGATGGGGGAAAAAGCGGTTGAAAAAATGCAGGAAAAAGTGTGGAGGGAGATGAGGAGAAGGATTAGGGGGCGCAAGGGGAACGGATGAAGAGAGAGGGAGGGAAGAGCTTGAGCGGATGGTGGACTGCTTAGCAAAGAAGGAAGTGAAGGAGAGTCAGAAAAAACGGCGAGAAGGTAAGATAAATGAGGATAGGGATGGAAATTTAGCCGGCATGAGTTGACCGTCGAGGATGGAAAAGGAAGGGAGAAAGGAAGAGGCAGAATAGGGTGCGGACAAGGAGGACCAAGAGAGGTTAATGAAACGTTTTCATAATAAAGCCGAGATGAGCGAGGAGATTTGAAACGGCTGCCGGGGATTCTAGCGAGATGGAGCGAAGTGTAATATGGAGACAAAAACGTGTGCTCAACGGAATATATAATTTCAGCAATTACCTTTCAAAACACCTTTATTCCATCTCAAGTAATCACATCTTGACCCGCCGTAAACGGAGCGAATGATTATGATTCGTCGGTCCTCCAAATAGTTTTCTTCTCGGGCGTTTCGACTAAATTTAGCCCCAACATCTAGCACAGGCATACTTAATTAATAATTTCAATACGTAGAACATAAGTTTATCGCAATAAACCATTAATCATTCATTCATATCGGTGCATGGTGCTACTTAATGAGTTTTCTGTGAAGAATTGCTTAACAACAAAAAACAAAAAGATGCCAGGTAAGTAATCGGTCAAAGCATGAAAATACTTTTGGTTTTCGACGTATAAGATGTCTGTGTGACAGGCTCTTGGCTCAGAGACCCATTGGGTTGGAGCTTTCAAGTACGAGGGTCATCCGGAAAGTAGTACCCGTTCGTGAAATAAAGACACAAAAGTAAATATTAACAAACATAAAAAATTTTATTTGAAAGAGGATACTTTAAACTACTTCTCAACATAATCTCCAAGCAAATTAAGGCATTTGTCATAACGTGTGACAAGTTTCTGTATTCCTGCTGCATAGTCCTTCGCCGCCAGCTCATTGAGATACGCGAGGGACCCATCTTGCACAAATTTTTGCATAATGCAGATGGTGTTTAACAATTTCATGAACAATTGTTCGAGAAACATTGGGAAAATGCTCACAGATGTCATCAATTGTGACGCGCCGATCGTTCCTCACGAATTCGTCAACTGAGCTCACCAGTTGGTCTGTAATGACAGACGGTCTCTCCGAACGCTCATCGTCGTGTGTGTTCCCCCTCCCCATGTTGAAGTTGCGACACCACCGCCGAACAGACGACTCGTCCATTACATTGTCTCCATACACCTCCTTTAATTGGCGATGAATATCACATGGGCGAACGTTTCTTGCATTGAGGAATTTAATCACTGCCCTCACTTCACAACTGGCGGCGTTCTCAATTTTTTTAAACATTGTAAACAATCACAGAAACAACACAGGCAATGCTAGCGTCACGCAACTTGGCTCAGAGAAGGCAGACAAGCCACTGAAGCTATCTGACCTCGTCCAGCGGCTACTCGCGTCGTCAGCACTTCATGCGGCACGAACGGGTACTACTTTCCGGATGACCCTCGTACATTGACAACTAATCAGGTAAACCTATTATAATAAAAAAACTAATTCGATTTGTATTATCATCGCATGGTAATTTTGAATGAATGGATGGCAAATTTCAACTCAAGATCTAAAGTAAAATGGAGTATAAAAAATTACAATACGATAAGAGGTAAAATTCATATCTAGATTTCAGTTTGCTCCACAAACCTTGCACGTGTACCTCCCCTCCGCAAGCTTAACGACGCCCAAATAGAAGCGTGGAAAGGAAACATGATTCTGGGAAGGAGACGAAGCCTAACATCAGTTAGTTTGATGCGACGACCTCAATGTCGGTGAAAGGGATAGGCGCGTGGGGGGACAGAGGAGGAAGAGCGTGAGGGAGATCCGTGGCTGTGGGTGGGTGGGATCGAGGACGATAATTATGAGATTAGGCTCCTGCGCCTGTAGAACCTCACTGGGTGCGTATTTTAAACTGGGTGTGTGTGTGCCCGTGTAACCGCGTCCCGTATGTGCTTACGGATGAAACATCGGGAGAGAGGGAAGGAGACTTGGGAGAAGGGAAGGGGGAGAGCTAGGGATGGGGACGGGGCGGGAAAGAGGGGGGGAAGACTGCGATGTGATTCCCCTGGATTCTCCTTCGAGGGAGCGAGAAAGGGAAGGAAATCCAGATTAAGTTAGGGAGGGAAGAGGGCGGGTGAAGGGATGCGAGGGTTTGGACGGCATGGAAGGGGGCGGAAGGAGCCCTCAGGGTGAGGAAGGGGAGAGAAGAGACGGGGGAGAGGGTGAGTATCCACCGTCTCTTGAGCTGAGAGAAAAGGAAACACCAGGGGGAGAGTGAGGGAGGCAGGGAGAGCACGGAAGAGAGGGAGGAAAGAAGGTAGACTAGAGGAGATAACGAAGGGAGAGGTAACAACGGAAGTAACTTTTTGATTAGCTAATTTTAATAGTGCAGGGACCCGTTTAAGTTTGGTACCTTCCATTACTTTAAGTTAACGCAAAAGCTACCTCGTGCAAGCGTCCTTGGATTTAGGAGGCTATGCGGGAGGGCAGCGCTAAAGAAAAACCCACTTGAATCAAGAAAAACGCTTCTGTATTGAGGTAATATGACACCTGGGCCAACATCAGAACAACGATTAATTTTTTTTGGATTTTTTTAGGGGTTTAAAGCTTTTTCGCCACATTTTTCTATTGTATCATCGATGGAATGTTGATCAATCGTTGTGCAACTAATTGAAATTTCGTTATTTATTTAGCATAAACAGAGATTAGGCTTTGAAATATTTTAGTAAAAAAGAAGATTCTTACTTTGCATAGTTGTCGCAAATAAGTTTTTAATTAGAGTAATAATACAATTTATTCATGGATAAAAAGGAATATTTTATAATTTGCAACACATTAAAACTATAATTATACTAAAATATAGAGCGCCGAAAATAATGGCTAATATTTTTCATCTAAGTATACATAGTTAAGTTTATTCAAAAGTAAAATAAAAGATCCTAACATATGAGCAGCTGAGAATTTTAGTATGCTACTGATTTTATTGGTATAGCATGTTCCTGAATACATCTCTTCATGTACCTATATTGATAACTAGCCTACGTATTACTATAAGTTAGAATAAATCTATTAAAATCGAAATGGTCAAGTTTTATAGGCAAAATATTATTTGTGAAATTCATAGACGGGAGAAGTTGGTCTGACCTTACGAACCTAGGAGCTTATTACAAAATGAATATCATAGATGCGCAAGCATAAGATAAAAGATTCCTGCAAAGAAACCTATTAATGCGGTGGACGCTGTTGCTGTTATTGGAAGCAGTATGCCCAAGAGTTACTTAATCAATACAGAAAACGGTGGAACGATTGAAATTTTTTTAAGAAGCATTCCTTTAGAAATAAAATGCAAAGATTTCTTCTTTCATAAGTATTGATGATTTACTAACCCAGAAAATCAATTACCGCAAATCTTTTACTTATACATACGTTGTTGTTTACGTTTTGACTAAAACCGTCAATGCTATTTTGTTTGCCCAATTAAAATCAGTAGAAATTTTATGACAAAGAAAGAGCAAGACAATTAATGGAACACCTGAAGCACATCAAGCACTTTTACTCATACAAGAATCGCTAGTAATTGAACTCGTAATTCTCACACATAGCATTAATTAATGAGAAAAAAGCAATTGCGCACATAAATATAAAGTCATTAGATAATTAAATGATACCAGGGTATCTATGGGCATTTTTTAAAATCAATGCGCTTTAAATCAGAGAGAAAATTTTCAGGATATTACTCACTATAACATAACATTTATTGAAGACAGTTTTCAAACGTACGGTACTTATTTAATTTTACAGCTGTGAGAAGACGTTTTCTATGAATTAATATGCCAATTGGCAGATATGGACCTAAAGATTAAGAAATATGTAACTAAGTAATATCTTCATTGGCCTTCAATTCTAAGATTGCTTTGATGATAGACTTCAATCAATTTAGATATGATGTTCATTTCCAATCCTTTTTCTCTAAGATATGTGTTGTAATTTCCAAATTTAATTAACCAATAATCATTGAATGCGCTAAGAATTCATGGATTTGGTTGGATTAGCTATCAATGCGAAAGCTCGCACGCATGAGTGAAGGTACAATAATGCGAGAGGGTGAGTCAATCTCGAAACAGGATGATGAAGACCAGAAAAACAAAATCCAATTTTTATCTTTCCAATATACAAACGAAGAAGCATCTTAAGCTCCCAATCTGTGATACTCTGCGTAAGTATCCATGGAGTAAGCCGTGGACTCACGAATTGGCCCGGGAAACGTAGCATGTCACGATTTCCGAGGAAATATAATTGCTTCTTCACAGCTTGGTTGCAGTTTTATTACATCCTACGCCAAGTTTGTAGCTGCTGATGCAGCGCTCGAAAGACAAGCACCACAAATCCAAATAAGACGCCATCGAAAGAGGGACAAGATTCTCCAAAAATTTCACCTCCGGGATATAAACAAGGCAGCCCTCACAAGGAGGGCTGAATTCTGAAGGATGATGGGACGAAAGAAAAGAGAGGACGGTAAAGTATAGAGGTGGTTGCGTGGGGAGTCAGTATGTGTGCGTGTGAGAGGGGGGGGGATGAGACCGGGGTTAGGAAAACAAGATCAAAAGAACAACGAGAAAAGAGTGTGAGGGGGCGGAGACCGATGGTTTCGATGGGGATGGAAGGAAGGGTAAAAACGGGATGGGCAGGAAGCGGCGGTGGCCGCGGGAGACTGCAAGGAGGAGGAAGAAGGAAGAGCGCGAGTGGAGAGAAAGGGGGATGGTAAAGGAACTAAAGAGAGAGCGGAGGAGATAGAGAAAATTTTTGAAGGGGGTTCGAAAAAGGCCCAGGCTTTTCGCTTTCGGGGTAAAGTTGAGAGAGAGGTCTTGAGGAGAGTGGGTCTAAGGAGGCAGTGCGAGGGTGTTCTCGGGAAGCGGGAGAGGAGGCGGTGGGTAGGGAGGAAAGACTGATGCGGCGGCGAGAGGGAAGAAGGGAAGGGGGAGAGGAGAGTGATTCTGCCCGGTGGGAGTGGGTGGGTGTATGTAATCTGATGGAGTGGGGTTGGAGAGGACTTTGGGAAGAGGAAGTGCGAAGGAGAGAGGCGGGAGGAACAGGAGGAAGTGTGCGATGGATTAGATGAGGGAAAGAGAGGGGGGAAGAAGTAGATAGAAGCGGAGGAAGGGGAAAGATGAAAAAGTGAGGAAGGGGGTGTGTGGTGGAGGAAGGGAGGAGGGAGAGAGATAGAGAAGCGGAGCACGTGGGATTCGGAGAAGTGGGAGAGGAGGTGGAGATGGAAGCCCCTCCTCCCCCCGTCTTCCTCGAGGAAGAATGGCGGGGTTAAAGATTTGTTGGGGAAATAATGGAGGAGGAAGTGTTTATCTTCTAAAGGCGCCATCACGAGGATTACTCCTGAAGATGTTCCTTCCGCGAATTTTATTTTTTACAAAGAGCGAGGGAAAACGGTGAGCAGAGTTTAATATCGTTTGTGAAAAATGATGGGCAATTACCCTCTTAAGGACAATGCGTTGGAGGCTTACATAAGGCCTCTTCAGACACGAGTGGGGTAAGATGGCTGGTTCTCCAGTATTTTTTCTCAAACAAAAGAAAGATTGCAAGTCTTAATATATATATATATATGTATATATATATATATATATGTGTATATATATGTATATATATATATGTATATATATATATATGTATATATATATATGTGTGTGTATATATATATATATATATATATATATATATATATATATATATATATATATATATCGCAAAATACAGTATTCTTTGCTGCGGTCATGGAAGTAAACAGGCATAGATACATGACTACATAGATAATAGATATTAAAATTATTTTTGAAAGTATAGCATTAAAAATGTATTTTGGCCATTTAAATCTTGTGCTGTAAGTTAAAATACGAAAATGTATAACTAAATTAGACATGGACTCAGAATTTATATTAATATGATAAATAGAGACTATATTTTTAAATAAAAGAAAAGAAATATTTAATTGCCAGTTGGTTTTATTTCTTTACATTTCGCTCACAACATGGACACAAAAATTCATCATGGTTCTAGTAATCTTTTAAAATAAAATTGTAGCGTATTTACGGGGTTCATCAATAAATTCATAACCCTTGGTTTTGAGGGTATCACTGCAAAATTTGACGCAAGATTCAAACAAAATTTATCACAAATGTACCAAAACAGGTTCTTAAAATGCTGTAAATTTCCCAATATTCTTCTACCAATGGAGAAAAGGCACTGATTTAAAACCATCTAATTTAACTTAAAATCATCCGGTCGGATAAATCTGGATATTGGTAGTAGTTATAAGGATGGCGACCGACAGCTGAGGGTCATTTGCACTATTGGGGATGGACAGGAAAAGATGAAGGGTGGAGAGAAACCCGGCGTCAGTATTAGCCTACTCTTGTCGAAAGGCGCCAAGGGGTCCGCAGCGTAAGGTCCCATCCGACGGACAGCGTACTCGCTCAAAGTGATCTTCTCAAAGTAAAACTTGCATATTCGTCATTGTTGTCACGTATTTAACATTATGCAACAAAAATGATTTTCTGTTTTCCGCAAGAGGTCTTTTTGTTTTTTTAAACACCAACAAACTGAAGGACTTCATACTTCTTCAAAAACAGGGACCAAGGGAACAGTAAAGTTAGTTTTATATTCGTTACATAATGTGATGCAAATCTAAGACAAATTATTAAACAATATAAACATTAACATTGCCTAAATATTTTAATTTTTTCAAACCTACACTGTCCCAAATACACCTATCCCAGGAAAGGGTGGGAAAACCTAACGAAATTTTCCTCATCCATGTGGATGTAAATAGTGTAGACAGGAGCGTAAGGCATTATAATGAAATTGATTTTAAAAAGAGGAAAGATGAAGAAACACATTTCTCAAAGAAAATTAATTAATCAAGAGGCTACGCATGATTATGAACAAATAATCTCTCCATGTAAGTGAAACCACGCCCACCAAATTAACATGCATTCCTCAACAACCAGAATTCAAATGTGTTCCAAAGCAGGGTTTTCTTAGCATGCAGCGGATCCCATGGCAGCAGCAGGGATATTCTGAAATCAGCATGGTTTGCTTCCTACTGCGGGACATGACCAGGCCCATGCGGAAAAAAAATCACGGGAACACGATAGTGGGATAAAATGCACCAACGAGATGAGGGCGCGGGGGAAGCGGGAGAGATAATAAAGGGACCCGTATCGTGTTCAAAGGGATTGGTACTAAGACGGACGGGAAACGGGATAACGGGTTGGTGGACGAATGATGAGATAAGGAGCGAGGAAAAGGGCGGACAGCGATGTTTCCGTCGGCGCCGAGACGAGTGTGCGGGGGTCGCTAGGATTGTCCCGCTCTACGAAATGGGAGAAGGTGACTTGAAAGATGAGGGGGAGACGGGGGCGTGGAAGCACAGCACCGGGGGAAGGAGCAGAAGGAGATGCGTGGCTGGGGAGAGGGGAAGGAGGCGGTAGCTCGGAATCGGGTGCGTGTAAGTATGCGTGCGCGTGGCGAGTTGATCCGGCGTCTGAGCCAGAACGCGAAATAATTCAAACGGCGAGGGCGGCCGCGCCGGCGGGAGGGCCTGGAGGAGGGCGGAGAGGTAACGGTGGTGAGGGCGTGTTCAGCGAGGGAGCGTTGGAGGAGAGGATTCTCGCCAGGGCGAGAGATTTTTATTATTTTTATCATTAGCGGTTTTTTCCTATTCACAGATACTCAAAGTAATGCATTATAAATGTTAACCCCTTATTGAAAAAAGTGCATAAATATTCCAATAAATGATATAATAGATTAATGTTTAATAGACCAGTGAAATAAAGTTTATAACAAATGATTTTAAATATTAATTATTAATTTAATGGCAAACATATTACATTTTATGGAAAAGGGCAGTTTTTAATAGGAAAAATGAAGTATGTACTTATGTTCATGAACGAGCATACCTATCATAGAAAGAAATATACTAACCAATAGTGTAAAAAAGAATTTATAATATTTTTAAAAAATTTTACAATCACGTAAGAGTGGGCAAACGAGATTTAACCTCATCGGCGTGCTTCGCAAAGAGGTGTTTTTAAATTAACTACATACTTTTAAAGTGCAAAGAGAATACTCATTCTGTACACACGCACAAGAAGGGTCTATGTACTTTTGAGTTGGACAACGAGTACACAAATGACGATTCATGAGAACAATCTTCTTGCAAATGCCTAATCTATATAAATTGTATTATTATACATATATCAACTCTATAACCATCCACTCCGTAACTTATTCCGTATGGGAGATAAAGGCCTATAATATGGCTATGGGAAATGCATGCACATAGGTGTTAAGCAGCGCACATAAGCGGGCGGAAACGGAAGTCTTTTCGCATATTACCCCCAAAACTCCTGAATGAGGTGGTCCAGGCAAAAAGCACTAAGCACGGATGTCTCCATCTCCTCTTGAGTCGGTTCGACTCTTTTCCTCTCCTCCTCTCTCCTTCCCTCAAACAAACGCGCACACTCACACACACACAAACGACGTGCACCTACGTTAATCTCACGGGGAAAGAGAGGAACCCAGACATCGGTACGGGGCCGGTGATCAACCGTCTACCCCACTCCTTTTTTCCCCCTCCGGTGCGTCCCTTGATCTATTCCGCACGGCGAAAGGGTTGGGAAAAAGTCTCACGACCCCTTATCGATGCTCTTCCCTCCTACTGTCGCAGTACTTTGCCTTACAAAGCCGTCCGAGCGCACACAATCCTAACAGTTGTCCGATATGTTTCTCCTGTTTTTTTCATTTAGCCCTTGGAAAACTTTTGAAGCGGTGGAAATAGAGAGAAAAGTCGGCGGGTCGACGAGTAGGAAATAAGGGGTAGGTATAAAAAGAGAAGGCCGTCAAGTGTCCAATGCGACGGGGACCCTGGTATCAACTGTCGTTTTTTTAAGTTTAAGCCTGCCCCTAAGAGAGTGATTGAGACGCGTCAGTTTGTCGTCTATGCCATCAAAAAATAGGATGATAATACATGGGTACAGGAGAGTTGTGGACCATCCCCTCTCTTTACAGCTTAGTTCTTACCATGTAATATTTTAGGATGCTATAAAATAGACTCCTACTTATTTGTGTCTCATGTGGATGAGAACTACATGGCACACCGAGCAAAAGTTCTTATAAAACAGAATAATGAACGCGTGCGGTCCCTGAGTACGCGTTCCGGTGACTGCTGACCACTAGCATATTTTTTCATCATTAAATGAAAAATATATTAGAGGTTATCGGTGCCTTTAATCGCTTTTCAATTTCACCTACCATCCTCCCCCACATCAAACATTCACAGCCAACCATTTCGCCTTCCAGCTCGCTTACGTCACTCTATCGGAGCTAAGGGATGTCACAGACTGTAGAGATTCCTTCAAAAGTAACTAATTGAAACGCTACCATGTTCCTCCTATGAAAACTAAAATTTCTATAATTCCTCTATTTTATTGCCAAGACATAGATATCTATGTCTAAGCGTAATTTTCAAGGGTTAAAAATAAATAAAAGTAATTTTACTCTCTCGGCAATAATGCTTATACCTGGAAACTGTGGTCAAGACAATAAAATACGCAGGGGGTAATTAAATGATTTTGGTTTTATTTATACATTGTAACAGATTCTCCATTCAGTCTAATCAATTTTCCAAATTAATTCAAAACAACGCCAACTTCCTGAAAAATATTTCTTATTTGGATGTTGCCACCTACTATAAAATATGAACAATCGAAATCGTTTTGTGTAAACGCAATTGGCAGGACTGCTGTTAAGGTGCTGAGCGTAAAGATCAAAATTCCAGCGATGAAAAGAACAATAAATGAAAAGCGAACAATAGAATCTGAGGAAGAATAAAATATGCAGAAATAGAAATTAGCTACCTAATCTCGATTTTTGCCTGGATGGCTTGATGGCTTGGCGAAGGATGACTTGGTAAGTTATATATTCTCAACGAATCCGAACTTTGGAATTTCTTAATTTGAGGCATTTATCTCTATTACATTAACATAATTGATGAATATTATTTAGCTAATATAGTTTTAGTAGATATCAAATTATAATAGGGAGAACTGCCTAGGAAGACTAGAAATGAGACAGGATTGCAGAGCAAAATCACTTTAACCAATATAAAGAAGATATTAAATTAGAAAGTAAGAAGGGATACTTCAATAGTATGCAATTAGGAGATCTTAACTAATGACCATGATAAAAAAGGCTCAGAAAAAGCATTATATCACTTTCTTATCAAAGGGATATTTAGTTCATATCTTTCTTGAAACAGGCGTGGATACCTAGCTTATTTGACACCGAAATTAATATCTTACACCAAATGGTTTCCAGATCCAGGAGATTTCTTTTCCAAAGAAGGCAGTGCATGCTTATAGGCCTAGCGTTACCTGTTTGTAAGGGAACTATTCAAAAGGTCGATCGGTTACACACTACTCAAACCATTGCCTCAAACATAGGCAACCCGAAAACAGACGTGCACTGTAGGTTGCATTTCAAAATCATAGCTTCTTCGGAATAGTCTTTGAGAATGAAGCCGTGAACTCCAGCTAGCTCATTAGATAGAAATGCATCCTTGAATCCATATCACTCTTCACTTTGTCTCTGAAGAAACAAATCCTATTCCTAGAGTAAATATAAACATATATTTAGTCACGAGATTGAGGGAATTATTGGAGAATTTTAATATATTTAGCCCACAAACTGAATGGCTGAAAGTCGTATGAAACTACTTGCACAGAAGACGCGGGTCTATCAGGCAATGAGCACGCCCTACCTAAGTGCAAGGACACATCCACGGGTAAGGGAGAAAATGGGAATAATGGGATAAAGAGACGCAAAGAATGGAGAGGGGCGATGATGGGGTTAAAAAAATGAGGAGGTATCGGGACCGGAGTGAAGGAGGAGTTGGTAGCATTCGAATCGGAGTGCGCGGGGCTGAAACTACCACCACGTTTTCATCCCCTCTCCGCGTCACCTTCAACCCATACCAACCGTCTCTCCATCTCTCCGCACGCTTTTGCTCGCTGCCGAAACCCCTTTCTTCCCATCATCAAAACCCTTTACCGTACCGTCCCCATCCCGTCTCACCCTAAACCCACACCCATACCCCTCCACCTATCCCATATTCTTTCGCCCATCCCCCGCGCCACTGAGACCTGCTCTGATGTTCCAACTCTCCTTCCCTCACTCCCTCTTCGCAGCGGAACACACGCCGTTGGAGGGAAGAGAAGCATGGAGAGACGTGCCTCGCGAGGATAGAGACGGGCTTAACATGCCCACCCGAAAAGGGCTTATGTGCTAACGAACTGCCTTTCCTCGCCCTTCCCTCCCTTTCCCTTTCATCCTCCTCCGTCCCTTCCCTATCCACAATTCCGCCCTTCTTTCCCACCACCCTCCCCCTCACAGCCATCCATCTCGTCTCCCGGCTCTCTTCCCCCTCTCTTCCTCCTACGCCCCCGCGGCCCCTGAGACGGCAAAAATGCATGGCACGCGCTCGTGCCGGAGGCGGGTGGGGGGAAAGAGAGGTGGGGAATGAGGGAGAATGCGGAAATTGTCCTGGGCAAATGGAATATATACATGCATTTAAGCGGGCGAATGAGTCGGTGGCGGTGAAAGGGGCGGTGACCCACCCCTGGTGCCAAGGTGTCGCCGCCGCTGACCGAAACCACTCGCGGGCGACCACGGATTCCGGTTTTTCTGGCTCTGGTCCTAGGTCACTGCGGGGTGACATTCGAAACCGCGGCTCTTGGGAGGATATTGCTCGTGGTTCTCCCTCTGGATCCAACGTTTTTGGCGGCTCTTCACGGGAGTTTACTCAATCGAATTTGGAATATGACTATTTATGCAGATGTGTACAGAGTTATTTGAACGTTTCATATGAAGATAAGGCGACGATTTCCATATTAAAATTAAATTAATGCATCTCAGTACAGTAAAAAATTGTTCATCATTGTTAATCTCTCAAGCTCAACCTAAAAACTTGGAAAATTAGGACAAAAGAAATCTTTCACAATAATCTTGAACACCTTCTACTAACTTCGAAGAGTAAGTGAGCCAATACAATACAGGAATTACGTATCCCGATTACATAAAAGCGATAATTTCAAATGCAATTAAAATAGAAAATGATTTCAGCATTACGAATACAACTCGATAATTCTGATGCACTTCAGGTTAAAAATGTTTTTTAAGTGACAAGGAATATAATGATATCGAATTCTATACTTTAGCGTTTCACAGAAAATTGAAATGATCTATTCGCAAATATACTGTAATCGTTTTTGTTCTTATATTTTTCCATGTTTTTCATTTGAAACAAAACACCTACGAAAAAAATTGAGTAATATAAAAATAAAATTCATCGGGAAAATTTCGACGCTCGGGGGTCTCACATTTTTAGGTTATACGTTTATTTTATTCATAATATCCCAACTTTGGAAATGTAAATTCCGCAATGATGAAAAAGACATCCCTTAAATTATATATTGGAGTGATAAAAGCGTTGGCGTACCTCAAACTTGGTATTTCAAAATGCTCGCTTCGAGTAAGAATACGTAGATATTCTGAATAATTGAAACATTTTTTTATGATTATACTCATGAGGATTTTAAATTAATTCCTTGTTTCCATTTTAAAATCTTAGACGTTTAATCATCATCAGCACTAAGTTTTATGATCACTATAACCATCTTCGGTTCCTGTGGACGTATTATACGTAAAAGCTTTGACTAAGTAGTAGTAGTATTTAGATTAGGCGACCGCCAGCTGAGGTCATTTGCGCCATACACAAAAGTTCATGAACTGCCCAAGCGGGAGTGTATAAACCGTCCCGGTGAGTGAAGTCCCACCTTAGGGATGGACAGGAAAGGATGAAGGGTGGAGAGAAACCCGGCGTCAGTATTAGTCTTAACGAAAGGCGCAAAAGGGTCCGCAGCTTAAGGTCCCATCCGACGAACGGCGTACTGACTCAAAGTTACCTCCACAAAGCACCTCAAGTAGGGATCGAGATGCCACTGAAAAATATTCAACATCACCGGGATTTGAAACCGGTCCCCTCTGGGTGGGAAGCCAGTACGAAAGCCACTGCACCATCTCGATCCCCGCTTTGCCTAAATAAAGAGAAATTACATATAAAACTAGATAGCTTCCTCAGAGATATTTATTTCTCCACAGAAACATTAAACCAGAAAATTCGTAAGCATATAATATATTTACGAATTATAACGCGCTACCGATCAAGACCAAGACCTAAAGAATCCTTCACACCATTCCACTTTCACACGCACTCATTTAACCGTGAATTCATTCCCTCTAAAAACAGAGGAAGAAGATATTCAATCTTTGGCGAAAGTACCCCCTCGCCCTCACACCAAATAAAACAAGCCGAAACGGACAAAGGAACGCCTCTAAAATAAACATTTTCTCCTGCACCCTCCGCTCCTAAACCACACACTCCCGGGCGGGTCTGGAAACCTTTTCTGCAGCAGGCGGCGGAAGTAATAGGAAATGATTTATTACCTACAAGCAACTCTTCCACGGCGCCTCTACTCTTAGCGCCTTGAATTTTGCACGGGAGGGCATCTCCCTCGCACCACTCGACGAGCACGTGTTCCGGGGCTCCCGCCGCCTCTCTTTCTTCTGAAAAACCTCTCCTTTTCCGAAAGCAGCATCCGCGTGTATCATCCACCCTTCCGTGCCGACGGATTCGACCCGCTCGGATCTCGCAGTTCCCCCATCTATTCCATTTATTCGGTAATGGGACCTATTCCCAGAAAAAGGTCGAAGGGTCTAGGAAATGGAGAGAGACTATAGATCTCTGCACACATATTAGACGAATGTGTATCTTAAGTTCAAACAAGAGACAATACCATCACGAGCGAAAATCACGAACGAAAATACACAGTCTATTTGATGTGGCAACATAAAGATCATTCCAGAGCTTAGAACACGCTTCCAGAAAAGAACTATGGCCGATACTATATTCGAAGTTCATTATTGAAGGCGTCTCTGAGGAAATCTCGGACACGTACAGAGCAAAAAAATTGAAACTATATGAGTGATATATTGTTTGTTCATACATGTCGATTCCGCCATTCAAAATAGACCAAGCATGACACGGAATTCTCTGGTATGACATATTTATGGTGGTCAGCCGCTTCATTAAATAGTCACCATGAATAGATTACCTTCAGTCGCTGATGAGAATGTATGAAGGAGAAATGCCATGCCTTTAATTATTAAGTGAATAATTTTGGCGCGGAAGTAGAACGACCATTGAAAAATAATAATACTCATTTTATAGAATGCGTGGGAGCAATGATAATAAAAAAGTTGTGTATATGAATGATAACGTGAGAATGAGGAAATAAACAAAGATAGAGAGACACATATATTTCTTTCGGTTCAATGCTATTGAGTATAAATAGATGCTTGACAAATTGACCATAATGCACGTCAGCCGAAGGATGCTGCAAAGAATATATTTACGTGGTAGCGTCATAAATGAAATGTTTAGTTCGACAGAATACCAGCATTTTACGTATGTATGCTTCCAAATTCATCTTAGTTTATTTTCTCACAGAATTTTGCAAAATATTTATTTTTTGCTAACAAGAATTATTTAGCTATGCTCGGTCTATTAACATACTTCATATTTTTACCAGCTTAAGTATTTCCTAAGAGAAATAGCAATAGGAAAACAGTATAGGCTTTTATTAAAAATAATAGGACTTATTTAAAGAGTATTAACTATGATCCGGAAAGAATGCGCTGCTGCTTGACTTTACAACACAAGTCATATTACACTCGTTAAGAAAATCTTCGGTGAATCACATCAAATGCACAAAAAACTTGAGGAGATGTTAACTCTGTCTAAATCATGGAAACTTTATTTTGCATGAATTTTCTCAAACTTTTCGAAAGATTTCATTAATTAAACAGATTTAAAAAAATCTCTGCTACTTCCCTGGATTCCCGGTCCGGTCACTATCCCGAAAAGAGTGATTGAAGAACAAAATGCATTGAATAATCGGTCCAACCAGAGTAATTTAAATGAACGTGTAATATTAGTACCCACAGCAAAATGAAAAAAATTCTTGTATCTACATTATTCACAAGGCATGAACTCCAAACTTATCCAATTATAATAACTTACATATGTGAGTGCTATGATTCACGTGATTAAATAGATTTCTAAATACATTACGAAAGGTCCTATTAATTATACTGATGACGATATTTCTGAGTGAATTTCGCCAATCAACCCGAGTTCTTTTTGAAATGAAACGCTTAAACTGAATCGAACTGATATTTTAAAAGAGATTGAAACACTGATTTGAAATGCCATCCCTCCATTGGAGTGAATAAAGCTCAGCTATGAGAGCCATAAGGTTGCGGTGCGGATGAATATAAATAGCAGGCCCTGGCGCATAACCACAACAACATTCTGAATAATACGGCAGAATTCTCAAACAGTTCTACAGAGAAAAAAAATGTTTGGTTTAGCAAAATTTATATTTCATTTACCACCGGCTTTGGAGTCTTCCTCTGCAAGAAAAAATAATATTTTTATTTATCCTCTTTAGCACAATATCTAGGAATATTGCAGTGAACGTTTGTGTTTACCAGAAAATGATACGCTACATTGAAACCGATTGCAAATGACATGCACATTTATGGGAAGAGCGGAGTTTTGTATTCTTCATTAGTATTACGAAGGAGTTCCACAAAACTATGCCTCACACCACAGCATATTTGTAAATACTCGTACATTAAAACAATTAAGATAGGAAGCTGAAAAACGAAAATAAAACTTTGGGAGTAAACGCCCTGAAGGTCACGCTACCGGTAAGACATCTTTCATCAGATTGCATTCATCCTTATATTATGAGTTCGGTCCACGAAATGGAAATTCATTGAATCGATTGTTTTACGTTTCAGTGTGTATCATGAAGCACACTTCCATTTCTCTCAGCGAGAATGAATCTCAAGGATGGCTCCTACTACCATTCCACGCGCCTCCTTCAACCATCCCCGCACACACACACACACACACACAAGCCGACTACCCCTTCCACTATATACATCCCATCCCTTTTGTGTTTTTCCTGCTAAATTTTTAAAGCGGGCCCCACTGCCTATTCCCCCGTGGGTTCCCTCCTGGCCACCCGGGCTCTTCATCCTCCCACTCCTTCGAATGCCTCCGCCCTCCCTCCCGCACACCGCACCTCGTGCGACGTACCACATCGCCCGCCCCCCCTTTCCCTCCCGGCCTCGCCTACTCTGTATCCGATGAGCGAGCTCCCTCTCCACCCCCAGCCAGCCCACTCGACTCCTAACACGTCCTAACTCTTCCCGCCCTCTCCCCCCCCCCTCCGTTTCCAGCTACTGATGCGACGCCGCCAACTGCCAGTGCTTTGACATTTGTATCTTTTATTTATTCTCTCTCCTTTCCCTCTTTTCTCTTTCGTGTCATCTTTTTTTTTTTGGAAACGCGAACGAATAAATGATGCATAAGCCCGCCTCCTGCCGCTCTCCCCACCCACCCTCCATACCCTCGCCCCCAAAAACGCCGATAAAATATTCTCCGGCCGAAATTTTTGCGCCGAGAGCTTATCTCGGAAACGAATTCTGCAGCGCTTGCCACGCGGGCGCGGGAACCTTTTTCACGAGCAAGGAACGAGGTCATGACATCCCGACGGTGATTAAAGAACTCGCACGTACGCTTAGCGCCGTCGAACTGGAATTTAGGCTACTTCATTTTTTTATACGGCCGAGTGATGTGTTTTTGATATTCAAATAATGCAAAATCTTCCTAAGAACTTTTCAGCGCAAATATTCAGCGAGCTACGATGCATGGAAATGAATGCAGTTGTGGCTCCACTATAAAATTAATCACGGAGACCTAATCCCACTTGATGGAGAAAAACAATACGAAAGAGAACACTTACCACCGCCACCACTTCACCATCTGGAGGTATTTCTGTGCTTAATACCCTTACCTGCAAGAAAGGAAAATATGATTAATACATTTTCAAGTAAGAAATATATCTATGTGTATGTTTTACATGGCATACGTGGCGTAGCAAAAATGTTAAGAAATTCGATTTTACGTAAAGGAATGAAAAATATTTAGCGCTACCAGAATTAAAATACGACACATATTAATAGGAAGCATAACATCAAGCTATAGTAATCCATTCTTTAAATATATTTTTTCGGCTGGAACCTTTAAACAGATTTCTCAAATTATGATCTTAAAATATTTGAAGTGGAAACTTTATCATTAAGATCAGGATACATAATCATTTTTCAGTTGCTAACATATGTACATGAAAATAGTCCGTAATATGATTTTTCAATGATATACCTGTACGTATACCGCCTAAATACCTTTTTGAAAGTCGTATACCATTCCGAAATCAGTAAAAGAATGCGAAAAAAATTAATAATTTAGATAAATAAAATATCCAAATTAGATACAGATAACCAAAGGAATACTCATGCAAGAAACTAAATTCCACATCCATAGGAAGGCATGATCAAAATATTAATTCACATAGATGGGCTTCTGTTTACCAATATTTAAGAGTTCTACACTCTAAGAGCTCTTGAAATTATATTCTTCTTGTTAGCGTGCGCTGCAGCATATCACTGTGAAAGCTTTCACTATCTCTGGAATTTAATTTCTGTCTGAGATTCGCTTCAAAAGTCAAAGGGAAATTTATTATAGTCTCTTTATAAAGGAAGTATATTTTTCACTCCATTTCGATCATAGCAGCTAAGATTTAACTTTGAAATTACAACCCCTAAATATATCCGCGAAGCTCCATCACATAAAGCAGCTTATTTCTTCTGGGTGGCAGTCATGCTGTGCGAGAGCATTAGAATAATCAACCCTTCTTTCATTAACGTCAGTGGTCTGCGATCCACTAAAGAATGAAATCAACCTTGCCAATTATATTAATAAGGCAACTCTCAATTAGTCACTCCGGAGGGCTTAAACAAGAGAGCTGTTCGTACCGGCGATGCAGAGAAGAAATCAGCGAAACACAAGAAATCGAGAGAACAGGGGGAAAAATGTCTGCGAAAAACGTTTGATCGCAGCTTAAGTGACTTTCCGGGTCGTAAATTGAGAGAAAAAACCGAAGTGGTAGAGACTGGGAGACTACTGAAGGGATTAGAGCGGTGGCTTGTCAAGTAAGGGTGGCGTAAAAGGGAGGCGCTCGGAAAGTTAAGGGTGGTGCGATAGAGACCGAAGTGAGTTAGCAAAAGATGAGGAGGGGGAAGAACCGGAGTGGGGAATGTGTAGGAATAGGGAGTGAGGGTACTTTGGGAATAAGGGAATTAGGAAAATGGTCGAAAAACATAGGGATGCCCTTCACAGGGCTCCACAGGACATCGTAGATGGAAAAGGCACTGATAGTAAGTGAATTAAAAGAGGATTATCGGGTTTATTTCAGAACACAAAAAGGAATTCCAATGATATGATGGGTTGACAGGCACTTTAACTACATTGGTATCATTGGAAAAGTTGGCGAAAATATACATATGCATACCTATATGGTCGGACTAAAGTCATCATGCATGTCCTTTTTTCTCAGAGGTTACCACACCCAAAGTACTTATCGGGAGTGTCCTAAAGGACGACTTTCTGCAGAAAATACCAATGGTTTTATATCAAATATTGAAGCAACAAATTCAACGAGGATGGTCGCATTCATCATAAAATAACAAAACAGATGTAAATCATACGAAAAAAAATATATATACATATATATATATATACATATATATACATATATATATATGCATATATATACATATATATATATAATATATATATGTATATATAGGTGTATGTATGTATATATATATATATATATACTCATATATACAGAAACATATATAAGGAAAAGGGACAGGAACACGTATAAAGGACGAACACAATAGAGGTGGGGAAGGCGGAATCGAACGGATCACAAGAGTAAAAATATTTCCTCAACCGGGACTCGAACACCGGATCTTTCCACTTGCCGGGCGGATGCTCTTAACCACTTGAGCTATGATATAAATTATTTTATTCGGTTCAGAATACTATATTACAGAGTTTGTTAGCATTATGCATAATATCAGGTCACAGATTATGGGTACATCATGTTTTTCTTTAGTATAAGTGTATACATGGATACATATATGATACATATACCACATACATATCCACTTGTACATACATACGCACACATGCATATCCACACGCACATACATAAGCATATGCATACAGACGCATACTCGTGAATTTGACCATTAACATTTAGAAAGAAAAAAAAGAAAGGAAGACAAGGTCCACAGATATTAGGAGGGAGATTTTAGCTAGCAATGGAAAATTATGTATTGTAAGAAATTATCAACGGCAGGGTTGAAATTATCGATTCAATCAGTCATTCAGCAAAAAAAAAACTCTTCAACGATGGACGAAGTGTGTCCGGCACCGGGTGGCTACCGGACATCACTTCCCAGAGTTCTGATCGTGGCTAGCGTCGCTCCGGTCGCGACTCGACCCCGGGCGACGAGTGCTTCGCCGTTTCCCGGGACGCCTCGTCCAACGGGTCGACGAGCGAGGACGCGGCATTTCGCCGCATCCCTCCCCCCCGGCCTCATCCGAAGAGGAAGAGCCAGCCGTGGTCTCCACGTAGAGCGGGTAACTCGGCAGCGTTCCACAGGAGGCCCTCTTCGAAGGAGCACCGCTGGGGGCCGCCAAGGGGCAGGACGCACCCTCGGGGAGGGTCGGAATGGCGGACTGGGGCTCATCTGCGGAAGGGTTGTGGTCGGGAAAAATCAGGGGAGATAGTTGCTTGTGGTCCGTATCTTGAGAAGCGCTGGGAAGATCGTCGACACATTGACTGTCCTTAATGGGGAAAGAAGATGGGGTATGTGGGATTTTTGACTTTGAGAAACTTGTATGCGGGTCGACTTCCGGGGTCGGTGACGCTTCCTTTACAGTCAATGATAAAGGGGTCGAGGGATGAGCTGTTGGGGACTGGAAAACATCGCAATCAGATGCATCCTCCTCACCTGTCACCAGAGGTTCTTGGGGTGTTTGAAACCCGTGATGCAAGGATTGCGTAGCGAGGGCGTCGATGGCGAGAGCGGGGGGAAGGGGGGCGAAAGACCATCCCTCCTCATTTGACGAGCTCACGGAGACGGGGGCTGGAGGTCGTGTGATATTAGGCGAGGTGGTAGGTATGTGAACCATTTGTAGAACGGTATTCGAGACCAGGAGTTTGGGTTTGTCTGTCCTCTTCTTTTTCGGTTCCCTTTCCTCCGTTGACGATTTTCGCTCCCGCTGACATTTCCCTCCAATTGAAGGGAGATGCGGGGGACCAACGGGAGCAGCCGGGACCGCACCCTCGATGAGTAGAAGCGACCGCGCTCTCTCCTCCACAGCCACTTCGGGCTGATCCATCTCCACGGCGGCGTTAGGGTTGGAGGGCATCATCATTGCCTCCACATAGCTCTTACCTCCCTGGTTCCGAGGGCAGGTCTTGCGCTCGTGGCCTTCTTGATTACAGCGGGCGCAAGTGCGGCGCTGACCCTCATAGATGATGATGGCCCGGTTGCCGCCGATGTGGAGGTACGAGGGGATATTTCTCTCGACCGTCATCCGCACAACCCTGGTGCCAGTAAGCACCCGCGCCATATTTTCTCCCTCCCACCTGTTCTCCCACGAGCGATGTATTTTACCAAAGCGTTGGAGCTCGCCTGTTATGTCTTCCAATGGGGTCTCCACGGGGAGACAAAGAACCCTGACATTACACGGGCTGCCGGAAGTCTCGTCAATTGTTATTGTCGTCCTCTGGTCACTTAAAGACGGAAACGGTAGTTTCCGCGGAGTATTGTCTAAAATCCTAGTCATTGTAGCTTCGGTTGCCAACTTCAGGAATATCAAATGGCGATTGTATCCAAATTGGATCGCCACTATCTCTTCGGATGTGAGGCCCAGCGACTCTAACGTGAAGAGGTGGACCTCCAACGGGGTAGGGGGCTTCGCCTTCTCGTCAACTTGCAAGGCGAGCGTGTTTAAACGGCGCACAGCCATTTGAAGAAATCAAATTCAGCACACTAGCATGAAGAAGGAAAGCGCAACAAAAAAAAAAACGAGCACTTTAAAGGGAAATAAAACACTCACGAACGCTCCCTCCCCGCCACACGCACCCGGCGGTAGCAAACAAAAGGAGCCTAAGCTCTACACCAGGCGTCAAGGTCAGTCTTGATCCACTAAACAAAACAAAAGTACGGCCTTCCCGGCGGAAGAAGTCGAGAGTCAAACTGCGCGCTTCTTGATGAACTAGGCGGTCAACCGCCGCTCGAAACAAAACACGATCGGAACCTCGATTTCCGAGAGAGTCCGGCAGTGCCGCTCTCCAAACCCCGGCGACCGAAGCCTCGGACGCCGGCGATTTTAGACACTCGGTGAACACAGGCACGTCCTGCTATCAAGGCAGCTATCGAGGATATGTAATTTACCCTGAGATCCGTGGGTCTTATATGTCGCCAAGCGCCCCGATTCTTTAGCCAAGAGATGGCGTCAGGGGGCTGTTTCACCCACCAAAGGAGAAATAGACAATACACAAGAGGAAAGGTCAGTGGTTAGAATTCATACAACATCATACAGGAAAAGAACAGTGCGTTTCGTGGCACGCATAGCCAGAAGAAAGAGATGAGCCACATTGGCCAAATACACATTCAAACACGAAATCCCGCCAAACGGCGAATAAATACTCATATATACAGAAACATATATAAGGAAAAGGGACAGGAACACGTATAAAGGACGAACACAATAGAGGTGGGGAAGGCGGAATCGAACGGATCACAAGAGTAAAAATAGCCCCCTGACGCCATCTCTTGGCTAAAGAATCGGGGCGCTTGGCGACATATAAGACCCACGGATCTCAGGGTAAATTACATATCCTCGATAGCTCAAGTGGTTAAGAGCATCCGCCCGGCAAGTGGAAAGATCCGGTGTTCGAGTCCCGGTTGAGGAAATATTTTTACTCTTGTGATCCGTTCGATTCCGCCTTCCCCACCTCTATTGTGTTCGTCCTTTATACGTGTTCCTGTCCCTTTTCCTTATATATGTTTCTGTATATATGAGTATTTATTCGCCGTTTGGCGGGATTTCGTGTTTGAATATATATATATATATATATATATATATATATATATATATATATATATATATATATATATAGTATATCCTACCCATTATGAAAACATTGTATAAGAGATACAATGCAAATCAAATACGTGAACGCAATAAAATGTTCACGGGAATGTAAATATATATATATATATATATTAGAACAAGGGATTGTAAATATATAGTATAAGGTAAACGAAGCGAGTGAGCAATTCAATTTCGGATTCTAGGAACCCGAATTATATAACAAAATAAGGTATACATTAAGAAATAAACATGGTATATCGTATATTTAATTGATATTCAACATTTTCCAAAGGTTTCCGAAATGTCCTGATGCTCCAAATATGGACATATTTAGGAAGTAAACTGGGAGGGAACGGTTAAGGATCTGTACAAAATCATTAATGGAAAGAAAATATAACGGAAAGCTAAATCATCAACATGGGGAACGAAATTCTTTCGAATCAAAAAGTCTTTCGTTCCAGTAATGTCCATACCATTCATGAGCTTATTAAACAATGCCTTTGTCTCCGATTCCATCTTGCATACTTGTGTCTTGGTAAAAGTAATATATAGAAATCAAATAAACTTGCTGTTAGCCCGGGCCACACTTAACTTCGATCACAAAAATTGCTAACATGGAATCCAAAACTATATTTCTTAGGTGGCAAGAAATCCGTTATTGAGATTATTTTCCATCAGCGTGCTTCATACGGCAATAATGCGATCAAGTCAATATAATACCTTTGGTATGAAGATTACAAAATTAGGGAGAAAGGAATACTTCATCACGTAAAATAGTAATTGATGCCCGCCAGGCTTGGAAAGTAATGGTAAAGGAAGAAACAAAAAGACGAAGGGATTCCGCAGAGAGGGATGAGAGATATAGAGGGATCCAAATCCCCGGAATCGATAATCAATAATCTTCCACCGGTTTCACTCGCACAAATACCTGCAAAACCGTACCGACATATAGATGAACAGGCGGCCTTTGAGGATCGGATGCCTCTCATTTGATCCAATGTCCTATCTCTTCCCTCAACGTTCCCACCCCACCGATGTCGCCAACCCGCCTCAACCACTCCCCTCAGCCCCTGTCCAATTCGCTGAAAATGTCTGTGGCTCCACCTACTCATGTGACCATTCAGTCATCGCGTATAACGTCCAGTCTGCTGTTGCGAAAAATGCTAGATATCACCTCCTCCCTCTGAAACCAAAAAAGCCTCGAACCGAAACGCCGATATTAAGAACCCCCATCAACAAAAATTGAGATATATTGTCTAAAGGTATCATCCACAATTTTCCTTTGTTATAAATATTAAGTTTTCCTATTATACGTAGATAGGTTACAAGCTACGAGTGTAAGTTCAGTGTATTTAAATGAAGGTAAACTCAACCTTATTCAAGAATGCACAAATAGCTAATGAAACCCAGATTATTAGTTAAGCATATAATTAAATCTTAGCGTGTTTATACTTACAAAATTTTATCACTCGAATAGTAAAGAATGATGAGATGCATTTTATTTACCCGTGTAACTACTAGGATTAAAGATAGAAAACATCTTGAACATATTTTTCCAACATATACAATTACTGTTATCGGATGACAATAGGGAGTACCAACAAAAATATATTCAAAAGGGAGCACCCGTACTCGTGCATACCAAGTTCAATTAGATCACGGTACTGTAATACGGTTCAAAGTGCAGTAGATTTCCAAATAAAAAATGAAAACGTTTCCCCATTTGTGACCATTATAGGATGAAATAGCCCCAAGACAAAATAATATTTTTCATCAATAATTTTCTTTCCCTCTTCTCCTTTTCATATGACGGCTGAATCCCTAAATGTTGAAAATACCTACCATTTGGTCGCAAAAAAACTATGTACAAAAATATCGCACATGCAATGTATACACGAGTATATTATGATCTTGGCTGGACAAACAATCGTGGAAAAAACAGAAGAATTGGAGAGAACGGCACTACAAAAAAACAGACTAAACATTTAGATTGCCCGCGATTCGAATTAAACCAAGTCCTCGCACAAAGAAAAAAGTTCGTTAATCACAGTACGTTCCACTGAGAAGATTCTCCGACACTATTTTTCTTTCCCACTCACTTCAGGACTCGGGGACTGATGGTTTAAAAAGACCCGAGAATGGAACAGACAGATCGCGTGGAAGGACGAAACGCTGCAGGGGAAGCCAGGATTAAGGGCGGCGGCATCCCGTCCTCTCTACGGAGCGACCCCTCCCGTGCACAAAAAATAATACGGGCCCCCTCTTTTCATAAATTCACATCCTTTACTCCCTCCTCCCCCCCTTGACCGCCGCACCCTGAATGCTGTTTTTTATTTCGTCGACTCGGAAAAATGGGGAACGGGGATGGGACTCTCTCTTTCCCCGCACACGTGCCCTTGAAAGCTCCACCCTATCAATTCGCACGAGAGAAACGAAGGGCACAGTCTCTCTTCCCTTGAACCTACGCTTGGGAGTACCGACATGTCCCAATACACGGAGTGCTTTTGAATTCCCGAAGACAAGGAAAGTCCCGATAGTTTCATGGGTCGAGACGGAAACGCCTGCGTTTATACCCGACCCACTCAATGAGACGGTCTTGCTTACCCGATCATCGTCTTTCGCATCTCAGCAATGGAATCGATTTTCAATAGGACAGCATCTAGCCTCCTTTTTGACTAAACAATACATGCCAGGACACGTTACCAAGAGTTGTATCGGTTAAAAATGTCCAGCCTTCAATATAGTAATCAAAAGTAGAAGGCTTAACCTGGTGTAACTGCGGCTTACTTGAAATGAAATAATTGGCATATCCCACACAGCCAAAATGTATCATGAAGGCCGTGGATTCGAAGTTATCTCTCTTTTAATTCCCTGATACTGACGCAATACCGTTGTAACCGCGAAAGATAAATTTTAATTGCGAGGAATTTTTTTGTTTAAAGTTCCAGTTAAAGGTAACCTCCTATTCAGTAAAGTTTAACAGACATCTTCGTTACAGCTAACGGAAAATAATGCAACTTTCCTAATTTGGGTTCGCTTCTTTGTAAAATATTACTATCTCACAAGATACTTTTCATACAGGTATAAGATCGGAATTCGTATCTGGAGGCCTCAAATGCAAATTGACCGTGCAAAAAAAACTCTCACTTAAGACCATAATTGGCCGATGAAATATCATGGAAAAGTAAAATTTCGGTGAAAATATTTAACTGATTAACATAAAAAAATTGATGGGCCTGGGGTGGTAAGAGATGGATATGATAGGAAAATTTAATCCGTACATACAACGCAAAATGATTGTTCACCCTGTTCACACAACCAGCAAACGACTTTATTCATGTCGGTGTATAAATCGGAGCTTGGACAAAGGAAAAACACGATGCTTCCTTATAAATGTGCCTGCTACTAACGGAGATGCAAATGCAATGAATGAGCAAATACAGGCCTTGTCCCTACACTATCCAAACTGGAGCACGACGTGGAAGACCGTGTATAAGAAAACGAAAAAAAACTCCTCAAACGGTGCATCATCGTCGCAGGGAACGTTTCATGAAGGCATCCCGGGCTGGCCGTTACAGACGAGAATGCAAATAGGTGAGCGTACAAATACAGGCCTTATGCCTACCCTATCCACATTGAGGACGGCAAAGAAGAGCGCGTATAAGATAGGGAAACTCCGCAAGCGGTGCATCATCGTCGCGAGGGAACGCACGCTTTACGAAAGCTGCACTGCTGCACTCGGAAATTCCCTCCTGAAGACATTTATTTCATCGTGAACCAGGAAAGCACACTCGGTGCTCTCTCTTCTGATCTCATCTCCCCCGGTTTTCGTTCGAGGCACACAAAGGGAAGTCTACTTCACCCTCACTCCCCCATTCCTCCTATTCAACCCTCTCTCCCTCCAGTTTCTCATTTCCTCCCCTTTTCCAAGTCCTCCTACTGCCTAAACTCCCTCCCATCGTTCTCTAACCTCACCCCTCCTATCTCTCTCTCTCTTTCTATCTACCTCTCCCTCTTCATTCCTTCACTACCACTCCTCCTCCCTCTTGCAACCGTCCGGGAGAATTCTCAGCGGACCGGAAAATGCGCCGACAATGACGACGGAAGGAGTACAGGGGGTGGATTTTTTTTCTTACGAGATTGGGGCGAATGGGGAATGGAGGAAGGGGAAAGGTTAGGTTGAGGAGGAGTGAAGAGAGATAAAAAGAAGAGAAAAGGGAAAGAAAAAAAAACACATTACCGCCATGAGGGGGAAGATTGACATTACTGTATTTTTTTACCCTACATTTCCCCATTTCAAAGCATAGTGACTGGGTGTGTTAAAATTAATATGAATTTAATTAAAAAGGATGATGTCATAACATTTTTCAAATTTCTAAGCTATATTAACCTCAGTCATAAATAAATACACACACAAACAAACATATATATATATATATATGTATGAGGGTCATCCGGAAAGTAGTACCCGTTCGTGAAATAAAGACACAAAAGTAAATATTAACAAACATAAAAAATTTTATTTGAAAGAGGATACTTTAAACTACTTCTCAACATAATCTCCAAGCAAATTAAGGCATTTGTCATAACGTGTGACAAGTTTCTGTATTCCTGCTGCATAGTCCTTCGCCGCCAGCTCATTGAGATACGCGAGGGACCCATCTTGCACAAATTTTTGCATAATGCAGATGGTGTTTAACAATTTCATGAACAATTGTTCGAGAAACATTGGGAAAATGCTCACAGATGTCATCAATTGTGACGCGCCGATCGTTCCTCACGAATTCGTCAACTGAGCTCACCAGTTGGTCTGTAATGACAGACGGTCTCCCCGAACGCTCATCGTCGTGTGTGTTCCCCCTCCCCATGTTGAAGTTGCGACACCACCGCCGAACAGACGACTCGTCCATTACATTGTCTCCATACACCTCCTTTAATTGGCGATGAATATCACATGGGCGAACGTTTCTTGCATTGAGGAATTTAATCACTGCCCTCACTTCACAACTGGCGGCGTTCTCAATTTTTTTAAACATTGTAAACAATCACAGAAACAACACAGGCAATGCTAGCGTCACGCAACTTGGCTCAGAGAAGGCAGACAAGCCACTGAAGCTATCTGACCTCGTCCAGCGGCTACTCGCGTCGTCAGCACTTCATGCGGCACGAACGGGTACTACTTTCCGGATGACCCTCGTATATATATGTTTGTTTGTGTGTGTATTTATTTATGACTGAGGTTAATATAGCTTAGAAATTTGAATATACATATATATATATACACATATGTATACATAAACATATATATATAATAATATTTATTTATGCATATATATACTATATATTCATTCACATGGAAATATATAAAAGGAGAGGGATAGGGACACACAAAGTACGAACACAGGACCAATTCGGCCATTGTGGTCCGTCACTTTGTTCTGGCTATGCATGCCACGAAACGCACTGTTCCTATCCTTTATGCTGTTGCATGGTTGATTTTGTACTGTCCTTTCCTCTTATGTCGTCTATTTCTAATTTGGTGGTTGGAACAGTTTCCCAGCTCCACCTCTTGGCCGAAGAATCGCGCCACTTGGTCGCATAAACCCCCCGCAGATTTCGGAGTAAATTACGTTTCCTCGATAGCTCAAGTGATAAGAGAATTGGACCGGCAAGTTGAAAAATTCGGTAATCAAGCCCCTGTCTAGGAAAGTTATTTGCGCTTGTGATCTTCTAAATTCGGCCTTACCTCTCTTGTGTTCGTCCTTTATATGTGTTCTTATTCCTTTTCCTTGGGAATCTTTCAACGTATCTACTATATTTCCATGTGAATGAGGATTTACAAGAATTGTACTCGCCACTCGTACTATGTGGTACCTCAGGACTTTCCAAACTTTTTTCATGCATTACAACGTTCTGGGCACCAGAGTTTCCTCGGAAACAATTAGTGACAAAGAGAAGATTTTCCCCTTCCATCCCGCAACGCGAATTGAAAGGTATCATTGTACCAGGAAGCTTTGCTAATTAAACTGATCTCGAAGACTATGATAACTACAACGATAGATAAATAATAATGACTATTATTAGTTGCTGACTGCATTTCACTAGTAAAAGAATCGCATCGTCAGTAAAGAAAACCTGTTAAGTCTTCGTTCATTTTCGTGGTGATAACATTTTCATTAAAAGGCGGATATTATTTATGAACTACTTTATATACAGTTAATCCCAATAGTTAATTTTGTAATCACTCATCAGGCCACTAAAAAAGGATAACCATTTTAGAATATAGCCAGTATCCATATGTGGATATTTTCCCATATGAACTTCGGTTCACAGCCAAAGATATTACTTTAATAAGTCGGCTTCTGATTAAAATGCAGAAAAATAAACTTAAACATAAATGAAAAATCACGAGTGCCTTTCGATTCTCCGTCCGTCTTCTTTCTCACGTGTACTGAATAACTTGCAAGACATATTGTTCTTCACTAGTCCATGCCCTATGATTCGAAGTTTTTTCCTTACATTATTGTCATAAATTAAAATCGCCATGTCAATTTCAAAACTTAATTAAACTCACCATAGAGGATGTGTTTTCACTTGACTTTTGACAGTGCCTGGTGTATAGTCTTCTTCCAAGTTCAAGTTCCCATTCCATTTGTTCCCCGTAGATGGTCACCTGGTGACCGAAATACCGGTATTGGAGTTCTTCTTCATCATTTTTATGGGCTATAGGATTTTCTTCCTTTTGACAAACTCACCATGATTTTGGCGTTATCTGACATTACACTGGTGTGCAATTGATAATAACACATGGTGCCGATTCCACAATCAGTAAAAAAATATGTACCAATTTTATGTACGTTAACTCTTGAATAACTCGATAATTTACGGTTTTCACTTGAGACGTTACGACAGAAAGGGAAATTTAAGAACAATAATTCGATATGGCGACACGAGAGGAATCGCCTTGATGGGCCCGGGGCAGGAGACCCCACATCGGAACCTTGGAAGTATAAGGCGACGGAATTGGAGGGCTGGAGGGTGCGGGGTTTTTAATCTCAGAGCCTGGGTCGAAAGGACGGTCGGGCTGGCTGCCGATTCCGGATGAACCAGAGAAAGGGGGGGCGACAGAGTTGGGAAGGAAGTTTGCAGCAGGGGAATCGCATGCTGGGAGAGACTCCTTTTTGGAAATTAGGGGGCGAAAAAGAGGGGGAAGGAGGGGTACGCGGAAAGGAAAAATTGTGGAGGGGTGAGGAGAGGCAGGAATAAGAGGGCTGTTGGCATTAAAGAGAGAAGGGCTCGCGGTGGCACGGAAGGGGAAGAGGGGCCCTGCGCGAGACGGGCCTTGTGGCCGCATGAAAGGAGCAGGGAAGGTGGGCGCAGCGGAGGGAGAGATAGGGTAAGGAAAAGGGAGCGAGTCAGTGGGGACTGCAAAGTATGGAGGATCGGGTCTTTAGCCTCTACACCCCCTCTCCCATACCCTCATAGGTCCCCCCTCCCCATTTTCCTCTTCCCACTCCGGCGGCTTTCCCTCCGCCCACACCGTTTTGTCGTTCGTTATCTATGCGTATGAATTAAATGGCGTGTCGGTGACGTCACAAAAGAAGGATACCGCCTTCTTGTATGTTTGTTTTTGAACAAGAGGTTTCGGGGGGAGGAAGTACATGGGGTGGAAGGGGTACGTCGGGTGGGGGGAGTTACGTGGGGTGGGGGGAGTTACGTGGGGTGGGGGGAGTTACGTGGGGTGGGGGGTACGTGGAATGGAAGGGATACGTGGGGTGGAGGGTGTAGAGTGAAGGGAATTGGGGGCTGAAAATAAACCCCATACCGTCTAAAGACCACCCTCGTCGTCTTCGAAAACTTTATATCGCTTCAAACGGTCTTTGCACACGTTTCTTTCTTGCAAACGGTCTTTGCACGGTTCAAGTGGTCTTTGCACACACAAATTCTGCCCGCGAAGGAAAGAAAAAATTTTTCTCCCTCCCTCCAGATGCGTGCTCGAATCATTTGCAGAAAGTTCGGATAGTGATGCTTTGGGTGAAAACTGATCGCTGTGAATACTGAAGCACCATTTTCTATTTTACATCGACATATTTAATGGTACGTACACCCGACGTCCCACTATCCGACCATCCCCAAATCGGCAGCAGTGTTTAAAATAGAGATTCAGTCGGTGGCATAATACGAACTAAGATTTATTCCAAAGAATTCATTCGAACTAAGATTTCACTGGCATACGAGTTGATTAGGGAAAACATAATTGGGATGTACAATGATTAAGATGACATTTTCAGGAAATAAATAGCTGACATTTGAGCATTAGCTTCAAATTTTTAATTAAATTTTAATTGGAGAATGATGAACAAATAACAAGACGTACTCCATTTATGTCATTCAAAGAACAATCCTCCCTCAAAAAGAAAGAAACTCTCTCGATGAGTACTTCCCATACCAATCAAGTTTCATGCCTCTTCATAAGCAAAATTTTAACGTGGATTTGATAAAATTCATTTTATTCCTAAAATTAAAAAATATCGTACTTACAGGCTTTGCTGATTTTTTACTGGTGAGATTAAAACTGTATATGTCATCTGATTAATTAACGGTACACTGTGAAATGAGAATTTGATCAGGAAGAGAAACATTCTGAAATGGTCTTAGATATTTATATTTAACAACTGATGTAAAGAATGCATTGATTTTTGCATTACTATTACATTTTTGGCCTAATTCTTGCCCGGAAAATAACCTACTACGCAGACGAGGAAATGAATTAAAAGTGATAAAATACCGTAGTATTACACAATATACATTTTCTTTGCTTAAACAATTCACTGCTCATACTCCCTCTTAAACCCAGGAATCAATAATGTACTATAATGTCAATATTATTTATAAATGGGTCAAATTGAAGATATCCTGCTTGTGAGAGATATTTGTTGGGAGGGAGACACTATATTTCGAGATTTAAAAAATTTTACCTGAAGATTTAGTTTTCGTAAACTCTATCGCAGTAATGAATGCTTTTGAATTTAATAGACACAATAATAACGGTTATTGGAGCAGCATCTCTCTAAGATGGTAGGGATAATGGTAGGAAATATTTATTATTCATTAGGATATGATTAATATCTTGTAATTTACGCAATTTCCTTAATAATATTGGGCTCAAGGATTTAAGACAGTGGATTTTTTGAAGTTTTTTTTTGAACACCATAATATAGTATTCCTTGATCCATGTTTCCACTAAGTTTTTTTCTGGTTGAGAAATCCAAAACTGTAGCCAATTATATATGAATAAATGCCATCATTAAAATAAATTTAGAGTTTTAATCAACGGTAATGGGGTGCGCATTTTTATCAGCAAGAGATGTTTTCTAGTGTATTTCATTCATTGGTCAATAGAATGACGTTACATCCTGGAATTAAAATGCCGGCACGGAATCACGGATTCGAATCGTGAGAGAAAGAATTACTTTTTAAATTGAAGACGGTCAGAGATGTAATGTATTTTGACAAGATCGACGAGATTATAATTTTTTTAGAAAAATTTTCCTAGCTAGCCTAGTATGTGTTTGTAATAAATCCATCATGCTAGAATGTCCTCCTCTAATTGTAACCGGGAGTTGAATGAATGAAGTAGATATAGCCTTGCAATATTAATTGGGGTCAGAAAAGTTTCCGGCCGTGATGCGAGTTTAATGGAGGGAAAGTTACGCGCTAGGTTTCAGGAGTAGAGTCGCTATTTTTTTCAAATCTCGGAAGAGTTCGGCTGGCTAAACTTGAGTGAGGGAGATGTAAGGGGGGCAGGTGTGCGCGTCGGTAGAAGGAGTAATTGAGCGAGTTGAGAGGGTGGACGCCTACGGGTGTTACACGCGAGTTTGAAGGAAAACGCCCAATGGCTTTACTGCCAGTCGGCTGTACCAAGTACAAGTAGCCACCCCATGCTTTGTGCCACACACCGAAATAAATACGGGAAACGTGGGTGATACGTGATACGGGCGAGCCCCCGTCTCGTAGCTAGATACATGAGTCGTAATACGTGAGGGAAACGTGTCCTTCTTGCGAGATTCGTTTAAATGAGGTTGCTGTTTATTATTTGAATGGATTAATTAATAGAAATGTTATAATTTACTACTCACTATTATACTTTTTAAGCTAAGTTTCAGATGAACTAAATTTGACCATCGCCATCGTTGCAAGCCTCTCCTAATAAGACCCCCCACTCCAGTGAACCCATCTTAAATTCCGTCTACATTCTACCTACTGTCATTCCAATCGAAATGCCATACACCTCTCCCCTTACCTTGCTTGCCTAATGTTCTCCCACTACCACAGTTTCCAAAATTCCATTCCCAATCAAATACTCTGCATTCAACTTTCCTGTCTCCTTATCACATTTTGCCAACAACATCCTTTCCTACCCCACCTGTATCATATGCCTATTTTTTCATCGAATTTTTTCCTTTTCGTTCATCCCACCTCTTCCATCCTTCTTGAAACTTGCATATCAAAAGCCTCCTTTCTACGCCAACTATTTTGCTTCAAAGACCAAGTTTACATACCGCACAAAACCACGCTCCGCATCAAAGTTTTCACTAAGGTTTTCTAACATTTTTATCCGATATCCTTTTACTATAAGAAGCTGTACCAGTTACCTTACACCTTAGAATAAAGTGGCACCAGAGAGCTTATAGAAAGAAATTAATTGGTCACATAAGATCTGTAATTTATTTTTAAGTTCTTTAAGTTTAAGTTTGTTTGACAGGAGACGCATGATACTAGCCTTGTACCATTAAATCGACAAAAATACATGTTTTAGCGTCTTGTATTTTAGCGTAGCGTCGTGTATTTTTAAGGAAATTCTTTCCAGTTATCCCAGAATATTTTAGGTCTAGGTCACCATATTTTTTAATAAATTTACCGTGAAAAGCATAAACAGGCAAACCTACCAATGGTATTTTAGATTATAATTACTTCTGCACTATAATTTACAATTGATATAGCTTATGGCATTTCACGTTAATGTTTTTTTATTAAACAGATTTTTCTTCATATGACTTCTAGCAAAACATTCCGATCCCATCCTCATCATATATCCATTACTCCCCCAGATTTATGCGTCTCACTTATTAAGTCTTCTGTTCACATCTGCTATACCGTATACCTTCCCACCGCTAGTCAACGGAATGATATGCAGATCTCGAGAAATCCAAGCGCGTGCTCTCAAATTTTATCGACTGGGAGGAACCCATGGGATGCTCAAATAGTCCCACTCATGGAGCGAGCGGACCCATTAAATACTCTCCCCCATTCCTACGCCCATTCGTCGCGGAAATACACTCCTGCTCTTTCACAAGCCCTCACGGAATATCCAAACCACAGGCACACACCCACTCCGCTGCGGCACACACAAACACACACAACACACTCGGCCGACATCACCGATTCCCTCATGGGGCTCCACTGCCTACATCCTCCCCTTACCCTCCCCCCCCCAAAATTTCCCGCCTCTGCAAAATTTTCACTATCCCTTTCATTCCAAACCCCACCCCATTGCCGCGCTAAACTGCGGGGGAATTCGCGTTCGTTCGACGCATAGCACACCGCGTTCGAGGGATGGAGAGAGAGACAGAGAGGCAGGTTGCAGAGTTGAGAGGGGGAGAGAGGAGAAGACGGAGGGAGGAGTGGGTAAAAGCCCTCCCTCAGCGACCCCATTCCCTCCAACCCCACGCACACCCTCCCACCTCCCCATTACTGTGCTCACTCTTCGCGAGCCGTCCTACCCTCCCAATGCGAATCCTCTCTTGCGCGGGATCCTCCAGTTCTCTCTCTCTCTCCCTACCATCACTGCTCCGCCCAATTAAACACCGCCGGCGAAGAGCAAGTCGGAATTGGTCGGGGGCTCGGGCGGGACCCTCTCGCGCCGCCTCATCCTTCCCGGCTGGAGAGACACACGATGAGAGCGGCCCCGCTGGCTCTGCGGCGAGGATGGATGTGGGAGAGAAGAGGGACGAGCAAGAGGGAGCGAGAGGGATGGCTATGCCTCGGAGCAACCCGATCCTTCGACACTACGCCGGGGGTCGATGTGGGAGCCATTTGAGGTTATGCCTACGCCGCTAGAGGTTACACTGCTAATTGCATGGGAGCATTAATGATCTGTTAACCTTCTTAGATATAGTATTGTTATAAAGTTTGAATTCCGATGATTCACGTCTAAACCAAAACTTGCCCTACATGTCGTTGAATCGTCATTTAAAAGATGATTCTGGTTTGAGAACATGTATTGCAAGAATATGTATTCTATGAAAGTTAGATGTATTTAACATATAAATTTTCTTTAAAATTGATAAATTTAATGGTTACGTTCGCCACATGTAATTTCGAGGATCCACGTTCTGACTTAAATAGATGAATGACGAACTTCAGCATCAAAGTTTTGAAAAGTTAGTAATCACAAAAAATTCGTCTCATCCTTTAAAACGCTCCCACAAAATTTTTTCATAATTTCACGATTTAGAAATGTAAATAAACAAGAAATTTAAAATATAATTTCTGAGAGTATTTAATAAACCATACCCGAGAGAACTCGAATATATCACTCCATTATGAAAATAAAATAAATAAATGATCCTTTAATTTCAAAAAGGTTTCGACTAATATCTAAACTATGTCACCAACACAATCCAATAAATTTGAATTTTTTGGAGAATAATGAGTTTTTAAATCAAGGTCGTATGTTACGAAGCATCATTAGGTAAATGAATTAAGAATGACGCCCGATGAACAGAAATTAAAAGGAAATGACGAAGAATGCATAGGGATGCTAGATATCATCTAAAAGGTTTTAATGAAAACCCTAATTCGACGGTTGGGGAAAGTTGTTTCTCAGCTGAGCAATTAGAAGGTAGAATTTTTAGTTACCATAGTAGTTCAAATTTAATTATCTGTCTATGACAGATGAGGTAAAAGGCATTTCAGGGCGAAGGAAAAATTTCGTTAACTCAGAGAGAAAAGGATTTTTAGCAAACGTGAAAGAAATCTGCAAAAGCAATGGGATAATGTATGTACGCAGGATGACAAAAGCCGATCGATTTAAATACCAAGAGTGAAGAGAGAGGAACTTTTTTTTTAGTTCATGGTTTTTAATACTAGGAATATTTCAAGGTACTGAGAAACATATTTCAAGGATTTCCAACTATTTGCGATGGGTTTGTGAAATTACGCTTCATATGGAACAAATGTAACCTAGAAAAATGGTTCACATTACAATGAATTGACTTGGAATGCCATGAATAGATCAGAGAGGGAGACCATAAAACTCTTTGAACCCATTAAATCTTACCACTAAATCTAATTTTTAACGGGATCACAAAAAAAGTGATGAGGAACGGTAAAGAAAACCATAAAAACTTTTTGTCATACAGGGAAATACTCAGGAAGTTCAATGGTAGCAAATAAATATCCCGGTAAACTATGGCGTGGGCAAATGTGCTCTTCCAAAGAGCGATTTTAAGAATTAAGAAGTTTTGTGTCTTTTTATCGCCTTTCCACACTTCGGCGAGAAGTGGGGATAGAGCTAAGAGAAGCCAGGAGAAGTTGGGGAGTCGAGAGGGAGAGAAGAAGTTCTATTTGGCTTCGGCAAGCAACAGGCGTGCAGTAAAAATCATGGTTTTACGGCTTCTCCCCCCTCCTTCCCCAGCTCTCAACTGTCGCCTCAGTCTACGTGGACTTGAGAGTGATTTTTAGCCCTTTTACCTCCTGCCCCAGTCATCGCCTACATGAAACGAGCGTTTCTAAGTGCAAGGCGATGAATTTTTAAAGCTCTCAATATCCTATCTCGCCTTTTCTCCTGAGAAGAATTCACATCATTAAATGGGTGAATTTTTTACCGTTTTATACCAAATCGTAAACCTTTTAAATTCAATATCTGATAAAGGTGCCACATCGTTCAGCGAATATTATATTCTGCTCAGATATAGGAGGGAGATACTACAGAAATCAATCATATAGGGATTATCTAAAATGCGATCTCAAAAGGTTATAATGTAATCTTAATAGTGAAACATTTTCTAGTAATTCCCCTATTATGGATCCGCAAAAGATCTTAACCAAGCTCTTTTACTTGCATTCAAGAATAAAACTTGAATCAGTACAATAAAGAAGAATTTCAAAAAAATAACAGAAAAAAACATGAGCAAAACGATAAAATTTCTCCAAATAAAATAGCGATGCGCATGATGCATTAACGCTCGAGAGGCACTAAACGAAAATATAGTCCTCAGGGGTAGTTGAAACTTGTAATTTGGTGAAATGCTGAATTTTAATGTTTACAATTATCCCTCGGAACAATTTATCAGAGCGAATTACTCCCGACTCGTGGAGAACAAAAGAATGAATACGGTCACTTCACATAATAGCTTCATACGAACGCCCTATACGCCTCTCATCGTGGGCGCGCACAGGGCGTGTCCCCATGGAAGCAGGTCATAAAAGAAATTATCATCATATATTACTATAATGAAATTTCTACTGGCCAGGATAGGTTTTCATTAGGTCCCACGCATAAGTTCCGCTACATTTATCAGCCCCAGCTTAAGCAACACTAGATAAATACGTACTCTACCACAAGCATTGTCTCCAAAAATTCCTATTATTTCTCTGACTTTAATTCTTTTCTCTAACATTCTACGCTCTAGCACAATCTACAGCAGCTCAATGACACGATGGTGGTCTCAGAGGTACCCGGCCTTAGATAGAGATGGCGGTAGCTACAAAAAAATATCACTTTATTAGAAAGAACGCAACCTATAAAGCATATGTTTCAAGTCTGAACACGCTGCGTTGTTTAGTATTTGTTTGGCAGACATCAATATTGAACGTTTTCAGCTAATTGGTAAAAATTGAGAAAATTAGTCATCGTTATGTGATACATTACTTTTATTTGAAAGGCCTCAGCCCAACCAATATAAAAGCTGAAATGAATTCTACTCTGGGTGAGCCTGCTCCGTTTACAGCATTAAAATATTGGGTAGCAGAGTTTAAACGAGCCCGTACGAGCTGTCAAGACGAACATCGCATTGGTCGATCAAAAGAGGTGACGACTACAGAAACAGTGAAGAAAATCCACAAAGTGATACTGGATGATCGTCGACTGAAAGTGCGCGAGCTAGGAGACATATTTGGTATTTCAACAAATTTTGTAAATCACATATTAACTGATAATTTGCAAATGAAAAAGGTGCAAGATGGGTTCCACGTTAGTCACACTCGAGTAAAACCAGTGTCGTGAAAATGTTTCAATTAAGTGTTTAGCAAAATTTCACAGCAACAAAGCAGAATTTTTGTGCCCTTTAATAACCATAGATGAAACATGGGTCCATTACTTCACACCCGAGGCATAAGAACAATCAAAACAATGGATTCAAAAGGGAGAAACGTCTCCAACGAAGGCGAAGACCGTTTCATCTGCAGGCAAGGTCAAGGCGTCAGTTTTTCGGGATGCGCGTGGGATAATTTTCGGTGACTATCTTGAAAAAGGAAAAACTATCAACGGCGAGTATTATGTGAACTTATTGCAACTTTTGAGCGAAGAAATCAAGCAAAATCGGCCACATTTAGCTAAGAAGAATGCGTTGTTTCATCAAGACAATGCACCAGCTCACAAATCCGTTATTGCAATGGCCAAAATTCATGAATAAAAGTTTGAAATGCTATCTCATCCACCCTAGTCGCCAGATTTAGCCCCCTCGGATTATTTCCAGCTTGCAAACTTGAAAAAATAGCTCGGTGGCCAAAGATTTTCCAACCGTGAAGAAGTTATGTCGGCAGTCAATGGATATTTTGAGGAGCAAGACAGTTATTATAAAAAGTGTATCAACCTTAAAGAACATCGCTGGGAAAAGTGAATATAGCTGAATGGAGATTATGTTGAAAAATACATACATTTTTTTCCAAAGTTTATGTGTTTTCTTTGTTGGGTCGGTTACTTCTGGGATTACCCACGTACTCCATTTGCCTCGTGTCAATTTCTAGGAATCTTCTTTGAAATGTATCCCAACAGCCATCTATCCTTCCCCACCTAGAACTTCCTAGTTTGTTTTTTTCCGTTCATTTAAATTTTTCAGGACTACACACCTCCTTTGTGGAATCTCTCTCATGACCAAGTCCCCACCCGACAATACTACGCTCCGATACACGTACATACACGTAAATATACATGCACGCAAATACTCGCGAGCACATTTATCTCCGAGCATCGAGAAATAAAATAAAAATATTCCAAAAGCGTTCCGGAACCGATAAGGACGGGGGGAGGAGAAATTCTCCCAAACGGCTTCCCTTCAATTTTTTTGCCCTCGTTTCCGATAAGGTGGTATGGAAATCCCCACCCGATATACGCGCGAAAATATCGAATGGATAAAACGAAAATCTCCTCACGGGGAGAGGAATCTGGAAAACCCCGGAGACAAAAAGACGATAAGCTCCCGAAAAAAGAAAAAAAAAGTTACTCGGGGAGTTGAAAAAAATAAGATATCATTGGACGTCGAAGTATGGAGAGGCGTTGGTTGAAAGTATACTGAAGATGAAAATATGGTGGTGGGTTGAAGGAAGTTGGAGGCCGGGAAAGTGAGCAACGTTCCACGAAACCCCGAGAAAATTGAGAAAATGAAGAAGACAGAAAAAAAGGATACGCTGCTACATAAAAAAGCCGTATTGGCCAGTTCCATTGACGCGAGGAACAAATGTCAAGGGCGATCAATCAATAGGCTTAAGCACAACACATGGTGTTCTCACTTACTAGTAGTAGTTTTGAGGGGAGGCGACCGACAGCTGAGGTCATTTGCGCCATAGGGGATGGATAGGAAAGGATGAAGGGTGGAGAGAAACCCGGCGTCGGCATTAGCCTACTCTTTACGAAAGGCGCCAAGGGGTCCGCAGTTTAACGTCCCATCCGACGGACGGCGTACTCACTCAAAGTGCCCTCCACAAAGCACCTCAAGTAGGGATCGAGATACCTCTGAAAAATATTCAACACCGCCGGGATTTGAACCCTTCTCACTTACTATATATCCAAACATATTACTTCCATTTTCTCAATTGAATTGCTATAGTCGTTTTGGAGTGGTGGCAGTAACAGAGCATATAAAGTGCTCTAAGCACTCAGTTATATAAGATATTACACCAATATATATATATATATATATATATATATATATATATATATATATATATATATATATATATATATATATAAGAAAAACAGGTCACATACCTACTACGTTCACTCCGGAGGCAGTTACTACAGATAAGGCTGCTGGCGTATGTATTGAGGTGGTAAGGGTGCAGTTGTGAACGGATAGGTCGACTTCTGACAGCCTCATCCTTTATCTGGAGAGTACCAGGTACCTAAGAAAGTGTTTGTGTGCCGGAGACTCACGTAAAAAGCGTGTCATCAAATTTCCCCAGAGTTCCTCGAGGTATTTTGTTTATTCAGGACGTTACATATCACTTCTCTTAATATGTCCAACTTCATAATTCTTTGACTTGTTTTAATGGTACAGGCTTCTCCAACTTCGAAAGTAAAAGCTAATAATAAAAACTTACTCCAGAAGGACATACACTGGCCATGGTAAAAATGAGGGAGCTATTTATATTGAACCAACTGAGAATGGAAAGAGCGAAAAGAGGCGTGATGGTTTCTCTCTATAAAGATGGCTGACACTAGTTGCAAAATTCAAGACACTAGGAAGTCCAGATCTGTCTATAAAGATGACCGCTACATTATATTTCCATTAATGATCTAGGCTGATTAGATAGATAGGTGAGGGATCACTGCGCTCACCTAAGTCTTAATAGGAATCACATAACTTCTAGGGAATGCTGAATCAACCCATTCAAGAATGGGGAAAACCAGTTCCTACCTCGGTATCATCTATCGTTTGTAAGATGTCCAAATATAACCCACAAAACGCAGCATGAGTGTTGATCGTGGAGACTTCCAGAAGCCACCATAATCCGGATTTAAACTTCAGACCCTCAGTAGCCTTCTTTCTAATCATTTACTAGATGTAACAAAATGGAAAAGTGTAGGCAGAAGTGCAAATGTTCCGAGCGGGGAAAGAAGAGTAGGAACGCCGAGGAAGAGAAGGCAACGTAGCACGTGAATGGAAAAACAAAGAACGGACTCAAGGCCTAAAAGCAAAATAACCTCGGTAACCAAAAGCCGTGCTCTTAAGTCAACCATGCCGCCGTTTCGTTTATTGACGGTAAAAGAAACGTAAGCGTGTGTGTGTGTGGACGAACCTAAGAGGACGCGATCGAGCTATTCATTTCTCCGCCATCACTTCCTCCCTCCCGCACTAACATAAGAAACAATAACGGGGGCGGCAGGGGGGGAGAGGGTGGGTGGGAAGAGGGGAGGGGGTGGGTGGTAAGAGGGGATGGGGCGGGTGGAAAGAGGGGAGAGGGGGAGGAGGCGTGGATGGCGGACTATGACGGTCGGAGGATGGATGGGCTCGCTCCTTTGAGGCTGGCGGGAGCACACACGGGGGCTCTGTTCGGCGATGAGGAGGCGGCGATGTGAAGCTCCTCTCGAGAGCTTCCGTAAAAACACCACCCCCGACCCTCCCGAGGAGCAGAGGCGGCAGAGGGAATAGGGGGCGGAGGTCGCGAGCTGAGGGAGAAGGGGGCGAATGAGAGGCCGGAACGATATCGAAAAGAGATTGAATTCGGTAGGGAAAGATGCGACCGGGCCCGCGGGAGGGGGTAGGTGGGTGAGAAGGGTACGTGTGTGGTTGTAGGAGTGGAGAACGCGCCCGGGTGCTTAGTGGGAGGAAGGGGTGCCGACGTGGCGCGGTGAGCGTAGCGAGGAAGTTGTGCCTTGGGAGGGGGGAGGGAGGGGGGGAGGATGACGGCGGCGACCGACGGGCCTTTTTTCCGTTGGGGTGAGCGGGTTCGTCGAGCCGGCATGGGGGGGATAGAGAGAATGAGAAAAGAAAGAGAGAGGAACGGGAAGGAGTCTTGACACGAATAGAGACGAGAAAAATATGATGGAGTAGGATACGGTGGGCGGGGAGGGGGAAGAGGAGCCGCCGTAAGTGAAGGAGTGAGCTATCTGGGAGGGGTTGAAAAGAGGGGAGAAGGAGAGCGAGATATTTTTCTCCCCAGAACCGGGTGGGTCGGGTGCGGCGTAAGGAGATTGAGTGCTGGGATGGGGAGACTTGTTCAGTTGGCGGGTCAGTGGAGTTGCGAGCGAGGTATTGAGGGGGATGTGTGGCAGGGGGAGAGAGGGAGACGGATCCGAAGGGGTGGTATAGGGAGGGGAAGTGGGGCTGGCGAAGAGGCCGTGGGAGTGGGAGGCGGGCTGGAAGGGGAAGTGTGAGAGGAAGAGGGGGTTGACGTGCGGAGGATAGTGGGGAATGGTCCCAACCGGGAGATGAGATTTTTGAGATTGCATTCTGGGGAAATGGAATGGGAGGGGAAAAAGCGGTGGAAGAAAAGGGAAAAGAAAGAGTTTTTGCCCCTTTTAAATGCACGTGTATGCGGAATTCTCATAAAATGCTTTTCTGATTTAGCTGGGAGGTAGAAACTAGATTGAAACTTGATCCACAAGGGTTATCGGAAAGCGTTTGATATAATTCTTTGGAAGTGAGCTACGATTTTAACGGGCCGATAAGGGTACTGTGTCGAAAATAATTCATCCCCTAAATTCGGCTGCCACTTTCATGTGGCTCTATTATCCCCTTTCCCCTTTGAAACCATTAAGTTTGAAATTATAACACGGAGAGAGATTTAAGTGATAGGAGATTAGGGTAAAAATAGGAACGAAGCTACTTTTTATTCGTGTTTCCGATTTCATTTCACTAAAATTATAACCTTAAACTTTGGTCATCCATTCTGGCAATTTAATTATGACCATAGAGAAATTTTGCATGCGTAGATGCTACGCGATTTCTATGATCTATAATTTAAAATTCAGAAAGGATGTCAAGTTTAGCAAATACAGGGAGGTAATACAAAATAAAAAAACACTTCCAGCTACCTTTTAACTAAAAAGCAAAAAAAAAAGAATTACTACCGCAAAGAGGATTTAATGTTTTAAAGTCAAAGAAAATTCAGACGTACATGTATTATGAATAACGGTATAAATAACTCTTAACCTTAAGAGTTGGCTACATCCACAAACTATTCAGAAAAATAAAAAAAACATCAAGATTCCTCAAAAAGAAATACATAAAGACAAGCAACAAACACCCAATCAAGGGTAGCTAGGGAACTTATGGGCAATAGAATCCAAAACATATTACTATACACTGCGGTTTTTGTTCGCGGGATATATTAACCAAAAAAGGGAACATTTTAGAAGCTTCCACCGATATAATGACTTCTAGGCCACCCCCTGATCGAGAGTGACAAACTATGTTGGTTAAGCCACTCCAAAGTTAGGGTGGCAAGGGAATTACAGCGCACAAGTACAGTGCAGGGAGTGGCAAACCGACTCGGGGTGAAATAAATATATAGCTACGGAGCGGCAAAAGCATGAGCCAATTTCGACGCTACTCGTATCATGCCCATTAATTAAAATCCAAGGAATGTGTTTAATACACGCTTGCAATCAGAAACACACTAAAATTTCACCACGATTAAATATCTTCACCATATCAACATACATCCCCTAAACATATAATATATTTCCGCAAATTTTCAAGAAAAAAAGTCAGCCAAACATTATGAGAAGAAAAAATTCCTGAGAAAAACCTCATCATCAACTCTTTACGGGCCATGTCTTTATGAAACTACACTTGATGTAAGTATTACAAAGCCCCCAATTCTAACCGACAAACTACTGCCGCATGAAGTCGAATTTCTTCCACTTGAAGGGAAAACAGGAAACGGAAACAAGAAAAAAATTATGTCGAGCGGAACGGATCCGGGGTAGTTTGAAGAAAAATCTTTTCCCTTTCACGTATTTGTTTGCGTGCGCGGTCCGCGAGGGAGAGGGGGACGAGGGGGGGGAGACTTCCACTGGAGGGAGGCGGTGCCATGAGAAGAAGCGGGGTTGGGGGGAGGGAGAGGAACTTTTGGGGGCGTTTGATGGATTCCTCCGCTGGAAAAGGCTTACGCGGCATCGCCGTTCGTTTGTTTTAGAATCACTCCACTCCTCGTGATGCGTTTCAGCGGGTCCGCGAGGAGAGGAAGGGGCCTTGTTGGAGGGACGTGATGTGGCCGACGGAAAGGGTTTAGTCCGTGTCGCTCAGAGATCCGAAACGCTTCCAAGACGGTCGTCTTTCTAACCGGCGAAACGTTACGGCCATCACGGACGAGGAGGATTAACGGGAAACCATGGATGTTTTATGTAGCATTCGAGAGAGGAGTAATCTAAATTTAGGAAGACAGTTGTTTGATCTCAGGGACGACGGGGAACCTGAAGATATTCAAACCACCGTTGTCAAAATACCAAAATGCGTTTCAGGATGATTTTGATGTTTCCTTATTCAACGCAGAAGATTAATTTTAGAAGGTCCACTCATTCCATTCCTCGACTATTAATGCAGAATAACAAGGAGGTATTTAATTGAAACGGGAGCTGAAAAAATATTCTAAAGCACTTCAAAATATTAATACTAAGACATCAGCTACATCACGAGGTATTTACATTATATGGATGATTCTTTTAATTCCCTCCGTAGACATTTTTAAGTCCAATTTTGTTGATGAATCTTGGAATCCTAAAAACATACCCATTTAAATTTACTGATTTGCTTAACCTCGTTTCCGGGAATAAGGAATTAATTTACGACCTGAGAAAATCTAAACCCAAGAATTATGGTGTGCAAAGTCATGCTGTAAGTAGAGGGACTTGAAATATTTGAAATAAATAAATCAATCAATCAATAAATCAATTATTTTAGAGGATAAACGAGGGTGGTGTTTATATAAATGAATTATTCACAAATGGATTTCCACGAAGTATCAGCCTCAATCATCTGTCTAATTTAGAATAAGCCATAAAAATTCATAATATAAACAGAGAGTAAAACATTTTTCCAAATAGAAAAGACTTCAATTTCATTTATTAGTTGTACACATATGTGTAGGTAGCCAAAATTAAAGAAAACATCCCCGTTTAACTGTAAATTTTTAAACGAGGTTTGATGAAAAGAAAGGTTTTTTACCTTTAACAATATTAATGCCTTATTAGCACACTGCAATTCCGTTGAGCACACGCGCTTGTTTATGCCCTCGCCTATGAGCCTTAATGACCTGATGCCTAAATACTTAATCATGTCATAGACTCTCCAAGGGTCAAACACTACAGGTGTACAGCGTCCATGGTTGAGACGGGACTAAGTAAGGACCTTTGGATTACATGGGGGATGCACGAGCCTGCAGTCCGTAGGGAACGAGCCTTTTCCCTTAGATCTTTCATAGTGGTATTTACTACAACGTAGGATGAGAATTCTATGAAATACTGGACTCAAGTACCAAATTAGGGACCTCTTGGTAGGTCAACAATTTTAAGTCTCCATGTGGATTTAAAACAACCGTAAAGTTGCTTGAGGTTAAACTCACTAGGAGCGTTGACTTCCTTCGAGTGTGGTTTTCCTACCTTGGTAATAAGGCAAATGATTACCACAGATAAACAGACAGGAGGTCAGTACCTTGAAACATTCCAACACGTACTCATAGTTGGATTAAGAAAGTTACTTTGACGAATTTGTGACAATTCGTGACCTAGGAAACATCAATTTTAAATAGTCACTATATTTCAGGCACAAAAACACCACGGAGTACTCCGATTAACGTGTTATATGTTTATATGGAAATTCATTACTATTAATTATATAAATAGTAAAAGGTAGCCCTACGAAAATTAATTTTGACAACGCATGCCCAAAAATCGAACCGCGTCAGAAACATGTAAGTCGGTGGCATGTTTTAGCTCAAATTCTGTTGAAATAAATTAATAGTAAATTGCTTATTCAAACCTGGTATTTTAAAAATGAATCTTCACAATTATTGCATATGAAATGCTAACAACTATGAAATTAAAATATTCGAATAACCCGTTCCTAAGTTCTATAGTCAATTTTTGTCACCCAACATTTGCAATATAAAATCATTATTTTGAAGGCAAACACACTAAAGCGAGTGGCGAGGCGAGGCGAGGTGGATGAACTAGATTCAGTTGATGGCGCGAAGGGTTCTCGTCGCCCACCAAACGGTGGGATTCAGCTATTCCAAATCTCAACTCGGGTAACAGTTCGACCTGGGTAGTCGGCACATAGGATAGAGTGACTGGACCACGTTTGAAGGAGGGGAGATTAAGACTGAAGGAGAGTGGGGATGGAGGAGGGATGGCGACGGAAGGTTTAAAGGCAACTGGCCCGGGAAATGAGCGCATCAGGTCGAAACTCGATTACAAACCTCGAAGCGGTCGGACGAAGAGGAGTGAGATTGAGAGACCATGGGTGTAAGGTGGTGTCGTCTTAGAAGTCGAAGAGGGGCGTTGCGGGGTTAGGCGCGGCGAGAGAGGGAGGAATTTCGTCGCTGATTCCCTATTCCCCTCCATGGATGGAGAAGGCGCGGCTCCGAATTTGAGCACCCAAAATAATCCAATGAGAACGTCGAGGCATTACTGAGGAAACCTTCACTTTATTCCGATAATTCGGTTAAGGAGACCGAAAAGAGAGACCACCGCACAAACAAGTGACGTTTCCATATCGAAGTCTTCGATATTGAAGCGACGCCAGAAATGCAATTTTCCACGTTAAGAGGCTGCTGCGGAGGGGAACCGGTGGAGAGGGGGAGTGGGAGGGCGGAAGGGGGAGAGGGATTGGAAGGAAATGGCGGAAGATGGTGAGGGGGTGATGAGGGGATGAGCAAGTTAGAAGCGATGGGTTTGCCCCGTACCCTCCCAACTAGAATCGCTTCCAGGAGAGTTCCGGTCTTCCCTTGGACGTGGAAACAGGCGGGAGTGCGGGGAGAGAGTAATCTTATCACGGGGGAGGAGTAACTCGCTCCGTCTGGAAATGAAGAGTAGATGAGAAATATTAAGGGGGGAGAGGGAAAGGTGAATGGAAGGACGCTGGGTTAAGAGTGACTGCGAATGCGATTAAAAATGAAGCGGGAAAGTATGTTGATTGAAGCTGGAATCATTTGGAATGATTACCATTTAAAAGTAAGACCGGCGCGTCGTGTGGCAAAAAAGAGAGAAAACAATTCGAGTGAATTTTGCATTAACGTCAAAATAAAAGAGGAGAGCTAGCGTTTTTTATTCATGTATTTCACAATTGTGAATACACGAGATATCACTATGAATGAGTAGGAACACCGCGAAGCAAATGTTTGTATTAATCCCTGATCACATAATTAGCACCACCTAGTGTTATTATTGCTTCATCGACTAATACTTTGAATGATATCGATATAAAAACATCCAATAACCTTAAATTCCGAGCACTATCTTCCTTGCTTACGCTGAGTTTCACTGACAAAGATATTTTAAATCCCGTGTGTTTCTCTATTCGATGTTTTATTTTGTTTGCCATACAACTCAACGAAATTGCGTCAAGCAAAAAAAGTTTCCATGTTATTGCACATAATAAAATAAAAATAAAAACAAAAATTTATGTTTTGAGAAAATGTTTAAATAGGTATTTGTATAATTAGACTCGAAATATTTTACTCCTTCTCGCCCACGATAATATATTTTCGCAAGCATTCCCACCAGACACGAGCAAAAAAAGGTAAGGATTTTTCTCGCAAACCTTGACGCATACACGGAAACGTTTCCCAAAGCAATTTTTTTCATCAAAGATATACTGTCACTGCGACACGGAAATGGAGAAAGTAGGGAAAGGGGTTAGGGGGGAAGAGCTGAAGGAAAGCCAGTATATCCAAGTATTGGACGGGGGAGCTCCTTGGAATCCGAACTCGGGAGGTCGAGTGGTAAGAAGTTATGGAGTTGGGAGTGCGGAAGGAGGCGAGTGAGGTTTGGGAGGGAAAAGCGGGTCGTAGGAGAAGAGATGGCAGAGGAAGGAAGTTCGGCGATGGTGCTCCTCACTCCAAGTCCGAGGACGACTCGGTACAAGACATCTTGTGTGAGGGGAATCGCCGCGAGGTAGGAGGATGAAGAAATCTATCGCACCTTAAGGCAAATTGGATTTTTCTTCAGAGGTACTTCAGAGTAAATATTGGACCGATATCTCATACAAAGGAACGCCTATTCGAGTGGCTAAGAACTTCCTGTTCAAATATAAATGTGTGTACACTAGGACTGTACAAACTATTGCTGGTAGAAGGAAAGACTTGCTATGAAAATTCTCCCTTATACAGTTTTGTCCTCCTCGCGTTTCACGGAAAGGATTGGTTCGCGTAACAGTAGGGTGTTCAAAAGGAATGATATTCCCTTCGGGGATTTCAGGAATTAGTAATAAGAGTTCGAAGTTATTAGAAGCGTAGCATAGCATTCCCCAAGAAATTGATAGGAAATGTCATAAAACTTTGACCAGGAATATATCAAGGTGGTAATGGTTGTTTCTGACCATGTCTGACATGGAAGCATAAATAAACTATGATGATATTATAAATGATTGAACGTATTAGATTTCACGAAACGCCAAAACGAACCAATAAAATATTCCAGAAAAAATGGCTTATTACTAAAATCATTTCTTAAAGTCATTAAACACATATCATTTTCTAAAAACCTATTCTTTAAAAATGTTACCCACACTAGAATGAGTTATGTTGATCTCCAAAAGGGTGTGAGCTATCATGGCAAATAAATATACGTTTTCGTAGTTAAGGCTACTAGCAAAAAGCCGAAATGTACAAAAATGGATGAAATGGAAGACAAAAAGATAAAAGAATGGAATACACAATGTTGGACGCAATTAAATGGCAAGGTTTAAAGTCTACTAAAGTCCGGTAGTAGTGATTAGTGCACTGTGGAAATTAATGACCTTTGTACTATAAAAACGGCGAGAAAAATTGTGCTAATTGTATGATTCAATTTTTCAGGCATATATATTGTAACTACCAACTCTGCTTGCCTCAAAGTTACTCTCTAAAACTGTTTGCTCTAAACTTTTCTAAACTGTAAATAAGACAGAAGAGCCAATATTTTGTTCCCTTACTTATCTTCGACGAATAGTAAGCCTTTGTAATGCGTGCTAAAGCCCTTCACATCAATCTGAATTCCATATGGCTCTTTTTATTCTATGAATATTCTCCCTGAAATATTAATGCTAAGGAGTAGGGACAAAGAAGAGAAAAAAATATCCATTGAGGAGCATTGTACAATGATTGCTTACGAATAAGGAAATTAAATAATGCCTCATCCAGAAAGATACGCTAGGATGTTTTATACGTGTAAATAATCTGTTTTTGAAATCGAATATAAATAACTAAACACGAATTTTATACGCGCTTTCTTGACAAAATGGTATAGCTCCTAAATATGGTACGCACCAGTGCACCAAAATTTCTTAGGAGGCCAAATTATTTAAACATAAAATGCATTTGAAATTAGGTCTCCCGGTTTACTTCCTTATTACAAAGATAACTAATCCAAAGTATTGGAAAACATGGCCAAAAAATATCACATCAATCAAAAAATAAATTTTTGTGTCGCAATTCGATCATGCATCATTTTTGAGTCACAAACAGGATACCGCAAATGAAATCAATATAACTGAAATAAATTAGATGTAGCTTTCGTGGGTCACCAAATATCCTCCTTACAGGAATAATTCAGATTATTTTCATTTCCTCATTCACGTTATCTGTATCAAGTAGTACTTGAATTAAAAAAAATATATAAAACATATTATAACCAGGTGTGATTACTGTATTGAAGTATTCCTTTCACTCCAATGATGAAGAAATGGATGCTTTATCGGTATTTAATTCCTCTTCTTCCTCAGCACTCCAAACAAAACATAACAGGATATTGCAAGCATTTTCAGCGTTCATGCACGCTTCCTGAACCGAGCTAATGCGTGCAACCCAGGTTCGAGGGAACGAATCCCTTTAAAGCATGGCAACCGACCGTTTCTCACTGTTTTTACGCCGTGCTTCTCGATTCTTTCATTTATCACCCTCGCGGACACTCGCACCTAGCTGAAATCCTACGACGCACACATCCACATTGCCAAAATACTAAATATTCTCCCGCTAATGTTCATCACCCTTCGCCGCTAGTCCGACGGCCCCTGTACCCTTCCTAGCCTCTCTAGTTCCAGGAGGAATTACTGCGCCTCAACACGGATCCCCGCTTCCACTCCTCTCTCTCTCTCTCGCTCACTTCCTTCCAATCCAGCTCCACCTTCGCTCGCAACCCAGCATTCCTGGTGGATAATCCTTCATTCATTCGGGGCTCCTGTCTTCCCAACGTGACCTCACACATCAATGTTCCTTCAAAAGATTCTGAAGGGATGAAGGAACGATTAATTTCGCGTTAGATGAAGATCGATTCATGTATTTGCTTCCAAATAACGCAAATAAGCGTCATCAGTCCGGAATTAATAGGCGCAGGTCTTGAATATATTTTCAGGCCTTGAATAAATTTTCGCCGAGGAAAATATCTAGAGGTATGTATCATAATATATGCGTGCGTAGATACATATAATTCAATAGCGCTGAGCTTTGAGAGCCACGACGGGCTATGAAAGAGGCGATTGGCGGAAAAAATGAGACAAAAAGTGTCGAGAGATGTTAACAAACAGTCTATCGTAAGAATAATTTAATTGATTGTTTAGGTCACTGAAGAAATTTCAATTTATTTTACTTAAAAATAAGTAAAAATATCATCTCAATTAAAAGGACCCTGGAATATAAATTACAATAGCAATCTGATAATTATAGGGCCAAGAATATTCTTCGAACAAAATAACTCTCGGAACAATAATTCTCCCGGGACCATTTTCGTTCGAAGCATCTCCCTGGCACATGACTTATTCCATCGTCCGTAAATTTTTTCCCTTTACTAGTAACCGGCTCTTATTCCGCTTTTCTTGTTCTGAATCCCTTTAAGGTACACATCTCTCCCCCACCATGCCTCTAAAAATTTCATTCCTTTTCCCCTCTGCCTATCTGGTATTTGCTGCATCAGCCTTCCTTGAAGGCAACCAGCTGGATGACGAAATAAATCTTCTGAAGAGAATCTCCTCTAAACCTTCAACTATCTCTCTCTCTCCTCCTTTCCCCATCGGCTCCTCGCGCTCTCTTACGATATCATTCCTTCGTTTTTTTACCCCTCCCTTCCTTTTGCTGTCATTTCCCCTCGAATCTCAGTATTTCGATAACTAGATCAATCTGCCTCAAAAATTTCGATTTTTCAAACTTAAACACCATTTTGCTAGCAGTCTTAGAGTAAAATTTTTAAAATCAGCATTGCTTCAAATTCATATATCACGGAATCATTGCTAATGTTCTATTTTTACTACAAATCATTCATTTCACGTCATCAGCAATCGTCGAAACAATACGTCAAAACTGAAGATATAATCCATTAATATTCTATTCAGTGATTTTTTGTACACTGAGGGAAGAGGATTGAATAAGAATCCAAATGAAAAAACAATGCATTCATTACCACCGGAAAACTACTGAATATTTCACAAACTAAAAACAAAAGACACTGATTATGAGTTTTAATTAATTTTTCATGGAGTCATTTTTCATCATCTAGACAAAGAAAGTTAGGAAAGAAGTAAATATTTCACATCATCAATTGTTTTAATAAATTGCAGTCATAAGATTTTGCCCTTTAGCGATCTAAGAATGTTATGGCATTGGAAAGAATATTAATTTTGACGTAAGAACAATTATATTTGCACGCCAACTCTTCCGCGGAGATATCGTAGTTAAACCTCTGCCTACAAGCAAGTAGAATAGTAAGTCTGGTTTAAATCTAAGTATAAGGCACTATCTGTCTCTGAATATACTATCTCAATTATAAAGCCTTTTTAGCATGCCTATTTGTATTTTAAATACTCAACAAAAATTATTCAAAAGATTTGGATACCATTTTATATCTGTTTTATCCAATGATTATTCAACATAACCTTTCCCAATTGTTTGCTTCAAAAAGTTTCACTGCTCTACTCAGACCTCCCCATCTCTGTGCCTGTCCGCTCTCATCTTAACTAACACGAGCAAACCTTTACCATTTTCACGCAAAACCACCGGAGTGCCAACTCACTCCGGCATCAGCGGAAGTAAGTTGACAGAGAGAAATAGGATCTTTTAAAGTTCTTATTCTGCTTCAAAAAATTAAAGTTAAGAAAAGGACTCTTTTCAATACCTACATTTGTAAATAAAATTAGAAAACAGCACCTTGGTCATTTTTCTGCCTTAAGATTTATTGCTTGCATTTTTAAAGTGTAGTACGAGTACGCACTAATATCACGTCATTAAAAACGTTGAACTCCATAAACGTCACACCTTTACCGTGCTTGCAGTCTTTTCTAAGGATTTTAAAATTAAAAACTTTCTTATTTAATTATCAAAAACTATTAAAATTCATCTTAGCTTTTTTCATTTCATATAGTTAGTAATTCTCAAACATCACGGTTGACATGAAAAACTTTGACATATAGAGGTCAGTGAAAACGAGGAAGAAAACAAGAATTTATTAATAGTGACTAATTTGACGAATGCGATGTGAAAAATTTTGGGCTAATGGTAATAGTCAACAAATAGAATCATTTATCATGTCATCATAACCGAGTGGCAGAGATTTCCAAGTAACCCCTTTGGGGGATGAAATAAGCCGATGCAGACGACTCCACCGTCACCCGGAATCATCGGCGAATAATTCATCCCGGTTTCGTATTCCTCCCGACTCGAATTTTTCCCCTCTCGCGTGGCGTAATTTCTTGAGCCACTTGATCTTCCCGGGCACAAGCGAGCAGGAGCACGGGAAGAAAGGGAGCGAAGAAGAAGAAGGAGGAGTAGTAGGAAGAAAAAAAAGAGAATCACCTTCGGCCCATTCCCTTGCAGACTCCCACAAATCATCCCGAAACAGATCGCACCCTTATGCTTCTCCCCAATCCACCCAACTTCCTCCAACCTCCTACCGCCCACCCGCCCCCCGGCCCACGCGACCCAGGTCGCAGACCCCTTCCCCCGCCTTCTCCCGCTCTCACCCCGGCGCCGACCCGTCGTACCCCGCTCTCCCATCCCCCCAGATATCTCAATCTCAACCTCCTGAAGGTCCGGGACGCGTCCCCGGCGTGCCACGAACCGTCCCATCACCCCCCTCCTCCCGCCACATATCCTCGCCCGTTCTCCCTACCTCCTTCGCTTCGCTCCCGGCATTTGTTTTTTTCCCTTACTCCGCATATTCTTTAGGGATTCTCTCTCTCCCAAACCCTCCCCCCACTCACTGAAGTATTCCTCCTTACCCTCCTCCGCCCCGACATCTACGCGGGAAACACAACAGAAGGCACCCCCCTCCCTAGCCTCTTTCTCATTTTCGTTGCAGGATTTTTTAAAAATAAACATGAACATTCACGACACCACATGATCGCCGCCGCCAAGGTTTTTAGGTTTTCGGGGCCCTTTTCTCTCATAGTTATTAATGGCGATTTTAATACCAAATCCATCATTCCATTCTCTCTGCGGGCTGATAAAACTATTCCCCCTTTGAAGGGTTCAAGGACTTTATATCATTCGGATGAAATGATTGATCACATAAAGGAAATAATCGTCGACCAGAATATAAGTCGGGTACATTTCTTTTCTGAGTATTTAAATGAATAATTCAACTTTAAAAACCCATTAGGCGTTAAATAGTATCTCTAATAGTATACCTTTTAAGTTATAGATACGCTTACATGGCGGACCTAGTAATTTAGGCATAGCCGAATCATGAAAGAAACAAACCCGCCGCGCATAGTAGTACGTACGTACGTATGATAATTACTGGACATCAGTAGGCACATGCGTATATTCACCAACTTCAACGTTCATATAATGATGACCATAAAAACTGATTTTCTTTTTGTTTTTTTTCATAGCATTTAATGAAATATTACCCTATATAATAACTATGACACTAGTCACTGCTGAAAGAAGATGATTTATTTAAGCCAAAATATTAATGATGGGAGAAAAACTGAAAGCTGGCTTGTAAGTGTTAAAGATACACGATAAACGCTTACCACTCTGGATTATATTTTGTCATTGTTTCCACAAAAATAGCCAGCAGTGAAGCCGCACGATAACCCAGCACAGTAACAATGCAGCATAGTTCTAATCAACACTAAGTCACGATCCTATATTTTCAACTTTAGTTCATAAACGGAATGACTTCCTCTTAAACTAATCCTAACACACTGATATTTAGAGGAACTGAAAGAGTAAAGGCCGAAATTTTCCAGTATATTCAAGGCATACGAAGCTTAAGGCAGTCCAAAGGCATTTAGGATAACATATCTGATTTTATTAATATCGATATCCAAAAGGCTATCACTGTACGCTAACGTATATTCAAATGCATATAACGTCTGAACGTATAAGGCATGCCTTGAGAAAATCGGTCCCCATCTCCTTTCAGGAGTGCTCCTCGTAGATTATAGTGCCCCTTCACATATAACGCCAAAGGAAGTGGCTTAAATCACGGGATGGCAGGGTGCAGCTTGGAAGGCTCGACTCGCTGGCGCCTTTGCACGCTACATAACTTGATGCCGCCTAGCTAAGAATTCCGAAATAGACGTTCATAATTTAAAATTTCATGGGAGGGAACTTTGAGGCAAAAATAGCCGACAGAAAAGTCGCAAAGCAAAGGCGTGTGATGGGTGAAAAAGAAATCGTTTCTCTATTAATTGATTGATTTACTAAGGAATCAGTTTTCTCTCAGAGGTCTTCATCGTCTAATAAAGACTCCATTTGAACTACAGAAAACAATCATTGGGGTGAAAGAAAAATTCTAATAGTGATGCAGATCAGACCATGGACACTGTACCTTCAATTGAAATTTCCTTGTATTTCGCGAGTTTCAGCATATTTATCGCTATGAAACTGGTTCGAAGGAATGAAAAATTAGGAGAATCATGAGCAAAACGTCTTTAGTAGATATCAAGCCACCGAAAAACTGTCGAGTAATTAAGTGGGATTATAGCAATACTTTTTAAACCGTCTTACTTTTATGACAAATTAAAAGAATCCATTTTATAACTAAACAAAAACATATTTAATCATGTTATTTTTTCCATATTAGCAATCATAGGTTCCACATACATGCATAATATGTTGCATGCTCAGAGAAGAATCGGCTCCGCAGAAAGAGAAGAAAATAAGGCAATATTTAGAGAAAAAATTACAAAAAATAAAATATATTATTTGAAGTCCAAGCAAAAATCAAATTCCAGACCCCACATAATTCTCAGTGGATACAAATAGCAAACAACAGTTTTACTCATTAGCAAACATGTAAATACCTCCCACTTATCAGCGAAATATATAAAATACCTCAAAGGGAGGAGAGTATTTGAAAATACAGATGCGAATATTGCCGGACGACAATTAAAGATGGATAATAGATAAAAAGGAGTAAAGGAACATAGGGGGACATGATCGGAAGGAAATAACAAAAATGAGAAGTAAACGAGTTACCAACCAGGACAAAAGGCAAAACTTGGTATTTTGAGAGAAATAAGGAGATCAGGACATGCGGCGAATCTCCAACAGTTGATGCACCCGAGATGGCACCGAGCCTTTCATTCGTTGGCCTGCTCTCCGAAGGGAGAAAAGGATGAGAGGCGAGAGGAGTGAAGATGAGACATCGTGTTGTGCGTCGACGCCTGTAGTATTCCAACAATTTCGGAGGTATAAGAGAGGGAAGGGGAAGTTGGGCTGGCATGGAGTCGCGACGGTGGCTTATCGTTCAAAGAAGATGCCCGATGGGGTTGGAGTGGGGTGTGCGATAGGTTTACGGCAGGGATACGGAAAAGAGTGAGGACGAGAGAGAATAAAGAGGAAATTGCGATAACAGGAAGGAGATTGGCACCGTAGAAATTAACTTCCAGTCTCCCGAGGGAAGGGAAAGGAATCTGGGAGGTACCGAAGGGGGCGTAGTTAAACGTAGTCGGAAGGAGGGGTGCAGGTAAAAGACTTCGGCAACGCCTTCCAAAGCTCTTCGTAATGAAGGGGGGAGGGGTGGCAGTTTTCATGCCGGGAAACACTTCCAGGCATTAAATGGGGTAAAACATATTTTTTCCCACAGGAAGACGACGGGGAATAAAGTATTCGGCTTTCCATTCGTGTCCACGTAAAGAACTTCTACAGAAAGAAGACGGAGTGATACTGGCTCCCGACGGGGCAATCAAAATCCAATCACTGACAGAATTTGTGGACGTAATGTAGATCCCGTTTCACTTTAATTAGACATTTGTAGTATACGGGAGGATAATGAACATTTCATGAGCTGATCTGCTGCGAGCTAAGTGCATTCGATGCATCGGGTAAATGCCCCTTAAAATTCTTCAAAACCTATTTTCACCATGTAAGGATTACCATTAGTTGCATATTCATCGTAAAAGTGTGAATGAGCGAAAACTTTTACCATTCTTGAAGATAAAAGTAGAATCGACATTGAGAAATCAAGTAAAAGAAATACAAGACGGGTAAAAAATCGGAAATTAAAAGATTTGTATCCGCAAAAAGTTATTTATGTCAACGCTCTTAAAAAGCGGTTCATTAATAAAATTGACCGGGTGAAATTGAAAACGGGAATACTTGTCTCTATTAGCGCAAAATTAACATTAAGTAAAAGACATGCGTATAATTTAATAGCGGTCATAGAGTAGTAAATAGACTGACATGTTACGAACACGTAATTTCTCGAAGAAATCGCATGAGAACGGTGACAATATTTTTTTAAATTGATGTCCAGAGTTCGGTGACCACGGATTTAAGTGGTTAAGTATATTTTAGGTACATAAGTACTATGAGGTAAAGATGTTCAATAAATTACCTGAACGCCTACCACTTATAAGGTTAAATTGCCGAACCAATATCAAAATTGGTTAAAAGGTTTATGCAGATACCAAGGTGGAATTACTCTTTCCTATCGCACTCGTTTATAACGTTCAGTAATTATCGCTTAAGCACTGAAGGAAAAGTTGCATTAGCAGTCGCGTCCAGAATCAGACATATCAACAACCCTAGGGATAGTACATATATCTCCACTATGTACATAAGTACATATATCTCCACTGGCCTTCCATTTCAGATAATCTCTTCTTTTTATTCAAATTATTTCGATTCCTTATGATCCGTTAACTGTTCATTACAATGCATACAGGATCTTCCCCCTTGGTCTATGCACACATTCTCTACCGTAATAATCTTCAGCTCGTTGTTTTAGCCTCAAAATAAGCCCAATGAGGTCAATCCCTAGGGTTAACGGTGTTTTCCATACGCTATATTCTTCGTCAAATCATCGTATTATTTATTCGTAAGCCAGCCACTTGTTCTGTCGGATTTTCATGTCTCGTCTGGCAACATATTTCTGCCGATTCTAGCATTATTTTCCCCGATGATCACGCCGTCTAAGTCTAGGGTTCAAATGAATGTACTCTTTATTAGAATAGATGATGTTTCCTTCTTCTCCTTGTTTTAGGCTCATTCGACAGTAGATTTTCCTTCTTAACGAAAACAGTTCCTCTAACCGCTATGCGATAAACTACCTAATAGCAGAATACGCGTATATTTGCATAGTTAAATGGCTAGTGTCTTTGGTATTTTCCCTCCAAAATGACATTTACTTTTCTGCAAGAACAGAACCCTTAATTGTATTAAAATGTTTTTAATATTAACTCGTGAAACCTCGACTTGCAATGGTTCTCAAATTTGATCTTTAAATAATAGGCTCTCTCTTCCTCAATGAATTTTCCATTTAACTTCATTCTAATGATTCTTCCCTTAGTCATCACAGTTACCATTTAATTGTCCGCATGAAGATGGTGAATAAGCAATTAGCTTATGAGTAAAAAAATGCTGTGCAAAGAATAAGCTGCCCCAAATTTTCTGGTCAATTACGCTCCGATTTATATTACATTAATGTACAGAGCCTCCACCTCGTAAATATTTGCGCCGAGGCCTAAATTGGAGAATGGAGCCTCTAAGCCACGAAAAATCCATTTAGGTGCACGAACCAGCGGTTAATAGGGGGCGAGCGCTTTTGGGCATTTACATCAGAGTACAATAAAATATAATTCCAAAATGAAAGAATGGAAGAATCTGACGCTAGTCCGCTGCATCTCAATTCCGTGTTTCAAAATTTATGGAAAAGTTAACGCTAAACTTTTTGAACAACCTAAATCGCCAGATGAAAAAACATGATTTAAATATTTTAAAAATAGGACAACATATTTCATTTACCGATTTTTGTCTTTCCAAGAACATAAGTAGGTTAAAATATCTTTTGGAGCATATATACTTCACGTTTTCCACAGCCATATTTTGAGCAAAAAGCGCCAACTGCACCATTCTGCATTACTGAAGAAATTTAAATCCTGAATCTATATATGGTGCATTTAAATGAATATTTAATTTCACAGTAATCAATAATAATCGTCATAAAGCAATTATTAACTATCAGAATAAATATACCAAGTAATTGAATTTTAGCAATGTATGCGACAGCTGCAATGCTTAAAATCGGCTTTTTCAGTAAAGGAGCAATTATTTTGAAATATATAAAACAACTTAAGTTAACGTAGGTTAATAAATGTATGGAATGAAAGAAAATAAGCATTCAAACCATTAAAAAAACCAACATTTAGATAAACCCTTTTTTGGTGAACATATGCAGGTAATAGATAATTACTGGAATCTAGTTTTCATCCGGAATTGCTCGTGATTAATGCTAAAATTTATCCTAGAGAGCATAAGGTCAGCAGATTGCAAGTGTTGTGGTAAACACTGAAAGAAGAAGCAAATCATGTAATGTGACAATCAAACTACCTTTTACTGAATTCAAAGAGTAATACTTAGAAAATAGGTAAAATTAAAAATATATTTATGAACTAGACCAAGAGTTAGTGTATTTAATTGATAAGTATTTGTATGATGACGCGATATTGAGATATTGAAGTCATTATATATTTTATTTAGATGATTAAAATTAAAAGATTATTTACATAAAAAAGCCTTTCGGTTATACAACTTTTAAATTTGCAAATACCCTATGCATGAGACGCATTGAGGGGCATTTCTATAACATGAATTTTCATTACGCCCGACATTTAATCCCAGGAAACCACCCAGTATTTCCAATAGTCAGCAAATAAAAAATCAAACCTTCACGCATAAAAATCCAATAAATTTTCCTAGTAAAATAAAAAACAGAATGTTCTTAAATTTTTTATCTGGATGCCATAGAGTATTAACGCCACAGCATATGTTCAAAGGTACATAATGCTGTACTTGTTCATGGTGAAACACCAGGTTTCACCTATGATCACCTTTACGCAAACAAGAACAAAAAATCACTTGGAATACTCTTCAAACATTACTACGTACAACCAAAGTTTAAGTCAACTAACACCAAAAACTCTTATTCCAAGAATTGAAAATGATAATACCATATGAAAGAAGTAGGTAACCAAAGAAAAAGTAGGGAGCTCTTTTTTTACTTTTGAGATGGAGTGAAATTCCAACAATGATTTAACATCATTAAAACGAAAGGAAACCGATGAAAGGTATCACCCTAACAACTCCAAATGACAGGGGAGATCACATGGTCTCAATTTCGCCATCAAAATTAAGCCCGTTCCCTCAGGCCCCTCTTCTTCTCTTCCAACTTGAAGGAACAAGAATCCCTGGTTGCCAGGAAGGGAAAGGTGAGAATCGGAATGGGGAGTGGAGGAAGAGAAGACGCTCTCCACGCGGAGAGCCACGGAAATTGAGGATTTGGGAAGTTCGAAGGGGAGTTGGATGCACGAAGGGACCTCCTCCTTCGTTGGAGATATTTTGTCGAAGAGCGAAGGAGGGAAAGGAGAGGTGGTAGGGTGAGGTGAGGGGAGGTTACGGACTGAGTGAAGATGGCAAAGGGAGACGACTCTCGAACGGAAGGAACTGAGAAGAGGGCAACAGGGGAGGAAACTCGGAAGGAAAGATTAATGGAGAAAAGATGGAACGAGGAGACGGGACTTCGGAGGTGAGCTTCTCATTAGAGGACCCTTAAATCACTGATACATGACTTTTCTTTCGGTGTTACACATGAATTATTGCCGTTTGGACTACGTTTCACCTAATTTCTTAAAATACCTCCACTTGAAGCCACTTAAATGCTGGATAGAACATTTTCGGATTCGGGGTTAAATGAGGGTTTATGCCACAAAATCATCATTTCTTGCCAAGGTTTCGTTTCGGAAGACGGAGTTACATACACGTCGAGGTTTGAACTACTTCCAAAATAAACCTTTTCACGGCTGCATACACATCGAAGCCCACTTAGGTTTAAACGGCTTCCAAAATAAATAAATTTAGAAGTTTATGGCGGCGGAATGCGTTCATTAATTACATGTCGGATATTTGAAGATGTCATATGAGTGTCTTTCGCTTTCACCGAACTAATAGCAATAAATCCAACTCTTGGGTATTACTATATAACGGTGGGCGATTGAATACGTCTACAATTCTGTCCTAGAAAATTAAGGCATTGATTTCAAGGGTTGCAAATATTTGCCGTCTTTTGATCAGCTTTCTCTAATTTTACCCTCACTCTACATGATTAAAAGTGATTATCAGGGCTGGAAAAAGTGATTTTCCACTCAAGGGATCCGAGAGAATCAGTCATGACTATCACCTCTAAAGATGCCCAGTGACGCGGTGATATATTTTCTGCTATCATTTCTCCCAATTTTCCAACTCATTTCTAGGTGACGACAACATGTTGGGCACGCGAGTAATATCGGCAAATTGTAATATCGGGAGGTAAACTATAAGAAGGACGATAATCAGGTTACTGTTACTACCCCAACTCAACAACAGAGGTTCCACACCTCAGCCGTTTATACAATAAGGATTCCCACTTAAATTTTCCGATCGGGGGCCGCGAAGGTACCGATGGTGGATGGCGTTCGTTCCCCGGGTTTTGTTTACTCCGTCACGGGGCGCCACGCCGAGCTATAATTGTTTACCCAACCACCAGCTCGTGCAAACCGTTCTGCCTTCCATTGCTTCCGCACCTCCACGCCTCCACCCTCCCGCACCCGCTCATTAATTCTCTAAACCCCCTGCCAGCCTCATCCCTGATCATGAGCCCGAAAAGAATGAAAGCGAGCTGGCGAGAGAGCGAGGAAGAATCCCGGGAGGGAAGATGTTCGAAGAAGGGGGCGAGACTGCGGGGGAGGGGCGGAATTACTACCCGAAAGACCTCGCACGTTCTGAATGCTAAATAGGGTGGATGGGGAGAGAAAAGGAAGAAGGGCGGGTTTGGTGGTCGGGGAAAACAAGGGAACGGGATACGTGCGGGGGTGCATGGAGAGGTAGGCGGAACCCTCCGCACCCGCCACCTCACCCCCAACACCACACCACGGACGGATCGGAAGGAAATTGAAGGAGGGAGATGAAGATGTTGAGTAGATCGAGGTTCTTCCAGGTGCGGGGGGGAGGGCGGCTGGGGCACCTCGTTCCGACAAATGCGGGGGAGAGGGGGAGGACCCGGGGGCGGAGATATGGGACGAAAGGGTTGTGTGTGTGATGTGTGTGGACTCCTGCGTCGGCGGCGTGGGGAAGAGGGTGCACTCCTGGATGTTGAAGAGGGTTCCCGGAGGTAGGGAAAGGGGAAGGAGAGGACGATATGAGAGAGGTAGGAAGGGCAACGTTTCCCCCACAACCAGCCCTCCCCCACCTATTTCTCTGCCCCTAGAAGGAAGGGGATGAGGCGAGAGGGGTGAAGGGTGAAGAACCGGTGGCGGTGGGTGAGATTGGGGGCGGCGCTAAGAAGAACAAGAGGGCAGAGGGCGAACTGTTAGAGATACTTTCTGTTTCTTGAAGGCTCTGGCCGGATTAATGCATCCGAGAATTAAATTAGAAGTGAAGAAGTTATCATTCGAGTGTTTCAGATGCCACGGAATATATCTCCATAACATTCGAGAATTAACAGCTTACATATTAAGATAATAAGTTTAAATGAAATTCAATCACTTGGTTATGAAAGGAATTTTATTTTTTTTCCTACTCAAAGACAGTGAAAAAAGTATGGCGGTGATTAAAGAATCACGGCCGTAAATATTGATTCGACTGGACAGTTGAAAAACTTAGTATCTCGTGTGGTGAATCTCCAACCACCTGACTCATGTCTACAGATACGATTTCTTTTTCGTCACAGAAGAGATATACCATTACTCAAACGCTGATACAGCTTCACCGTCGCTTCAACGAGGGCACTGAACTGAATCTGTGCTTATTTAATCTGTGCAGATTTCAATAAAATTTCCGTAGTTCAATTATTTCCAAGGTGTCCAAGTAATATAGGGGTGTAATGGCCTAGTGAGCATACAATTTGGGTACGGATTTAAGGTGTCGATCCCTGAAGGCATTAGGCACCCCCAGTTTAACCTAACCTATGTTGTGGGACTTATTGGGTGTTAAATCATCCTGGGAAACCTCACGAGAAAAAAGGAAAGAATCTGGCTCCTATACCCTCTGAATGTGCAGCCGTAGATTTCATACACAAGAGCTCTTACTGTTAACAAGAGGCGAGCTCTACTCCATCTCGCATGAACCCCTTCTACCATACCAACATTCGGATTGCTATTTCAGCTTACAGAGTATAATATACGTGCCAGCGTTATTTTTTAAGTTAGGCCCGTTTCGTCATTAAAAATATATTCGTTAGAAAAAGTTTTTATTGGCGGTTTTACAGGTAGAACAGAAGCTGTAGTTTACCAAAAACCTACTTCACTTTTCTACATAACCGGCGTTCACATGTAACCAATTTTTGCTACGCTGAACCAGGTCCTTTAATCCATCACTCTAGAAGGTCACCGCCTCAGAATTTATTTAACTGGTTGGCATCGTCCGTTGAGTCTTGAGCTCCGAATCGTTTTCAAACCGTTTATCCACCCAGCCCGTTTCCAGGGAAAGAAGAGGAAATTGTCGCTACGTGAAGACTCGAGACTTTAGTTACCGGTCCAAAAACGTTCGTCCAATCAACGTTATTTTCTCTTTCTGCTGATCGGTAAGCATTTTCGGTATCAACCTTGCACAAAATTTGGGATATCCGAGTTTCTCTGTAGAAATCATGAAATTAGTGGTGCGTCCTCGGTATGACTTCCGATGAATTTGGGTAGCTGATGATCCTTTTCCTCGGATAAAACAAGTCATAGCACACACTTCCCCAACTGGTGGGAGCAACGATTTTTGCGGACATTGTTATCCGCATTCACCGACAGCTAAACGAATACTTAATAAAAACAATAACTTCAGGGAATTCGGAAACAATCAATAGATGGTGCTGCATGCATACAACTTTTTCCTATTCACAAATATTTAAATGTAGGCAAAACCGCCTTTAATTTGCGAATATGCCTCGTGAATCAGTAGTTCTACAAAAGGGAATAGCCAATATAGCATTTTTATTAACAAAATTGAAAAATCATTACAAAAGAATTCATACGGAGAGGGTAACCCCTTATCAGAATAGTAATCGTTAGCAAATACTCAGTTAAGTACTGGTTGACGCTTTAGGACGAGAACGAATAACAAACTCTTTAATTGGGATTATTCAGATGAGCTTTTGCACCCACTGTGTATTTTAATTCGTGAAAAATAAAGTTTACAAAAATATGCTCACCTTTTTATCAAAGAACCATATCGTAGAAAAACGCTAAACTCACCAATTAACAACTCATACTATAATTGTTATTGCGCATGCTTCGATTCAAAAATTCATGCGAAAATTATAATATACGACAAATGAGAAGAAAAAGGTTATTTCGGATATAAGGATCGATTAAAGTATATAGAAAATGAGGCAAACCAACGCCGACATGTAGCTGAAGTTCGCAATGGAAGTGAATATTTGAAAACTACAGGTAAGACAATATGAAATAAGGGAAAGAAAACGCAAATGAATCTACAGAAATGCGGAGATGAAATTTTAAAAACAAAAAATATAGTTAACCAAACGCTTCCGAGGGCTCAACATTAAGACAAAAAAGAACCAAAATCAATCGACGTTTAGATAATAAAATTGTCAAGAAGAATAAAGGATGTAACTTTAAAAGCGCCAGAAAAGAGGACTTCCATTAGGGGAGGGAGAAAGCAGAGACAAATAACTTGGAGATAAAGGAGAAAGTAAAGGGGCAAATGGGGTTAAATAACCAGGACGTGTCAAAATGAAGACGAGGGAACAAAGGACAAATGAGAAAAAAAACATTCATCACGACGGGATGGGCGAGGACGATTCCAATGAACAAGGTTTGAATTAGAATGAACATACAAACGAAGTCATAAATATAACGGAGACAAACTTTGGAAAATATTTCAAGGAGGAAAATTAAAGAAAATTATCACTGAGATCAATAAGTAAGAACTTTGAACCAGTATTATAAAGCATTAGATACGCGCGGTAATGCTTCCTTTCCAACAACAAAAAACACTCAATTATTACCACTGTAAAGTGCTTTGATAGATAATTTTTTTATCACTAGACAAATACTCGCGGAATCATTTAAAATGGAAAAGTATACAATTGTGTACCAATTTAGTGATATTTATGATAAAAATATACGAGCAAACGTAACAAACTGTCTTTTGAGCTCTTATAAACACACTCCTCCAAAATCACAAAAAAACTTCATAGTTTTGTGATCTTCTCTTCTCATGCAAAAACTTTAACTCCGATAGCCCCACGAAATAAATTGACTGGAAACCTTAAATTTTTTAACACAAGAGGCGTGTGAAGGAAAAAAGCATTATTTTTCATTCTACCACGCAGGTAAAATAGGGACGAAAGGGAGACCATACGCAATCCTGTTTAATTTAACCCAACGTTTAAAAGCACAAGTGCCGAAGACGAAAAGGCTTCAAACGAGCAAGCTAAATTCAGCTGTGAAAGTTTAAGCTCCCTGAAGCAAAGAAATTGCAAATAACCGCGCAAGGGAAACCCACGCATGAAAAATATAAGGGATGGGAACGGAGGAAGAAAGGAGGGCAGAACGGGATGAAAAGAACAAGAGGAATAGCACAAGGGTGAAGAATAGAACGAAGTAAAAGGAAGATCACCGGGCGGGTCGGCTGGGGTGCGGCCTAAAGTCCGCAGAAAAGTCTCATCAGCCTGAAGACGGCAAGACAAATGAGGAGATTAAATTTGAAGGGAGGGCCGAGGAAAGCAAAGGGAGCAAGGGGAGGGATGGGCGGAGGAACATGAGAGAAGAACGCTGAAATGAGGGCGGAGGGAAACTTTGGCCGCACCCTAGAAAGCATGGGCGTGTTGAAAAAGAGGTGGAGGGCGGGAGAGGTAACCCATACTTTTGCCTAACCCTTTTCTTGCTATTACCCTCGCCCACACCCCTTTCCCCCCTCCTTTTCCTCTGGAATCTCCTTCGGCGGGTACACTCTCCCGGTTTCTCTCAGGGATCTCTCCGCGCCTACATTCTACGGGACAAGAGCCGACGCGTGAACGTTCCCAAGCATTGCGATCACTTAATACACTTTCCTAGGGGTGGATGTGCCCGTCGTTAGTTTTCTTAATGGATTCACGGCTTTGAAAGATTATTATGGGCGATCTCAAAATCTTTTCAACTCTAACTTAACGTATCCTGCATCGGTATGCTAATATGAAATGTATCCGACGTCAATTGCGTTTGTAATTAGGTTCAAGAAATAAAAAAGAGAAAAAAATAATGTCTCTAATTTATGCCATGAACTTTGACCATTTAGAGCAGAAAAATTGATTCTACATATACCAGAACACAGCATGATCACTACGATCCTTTCCGCATATTTAGTATATTGTTTCAACTATAGCAGCAGAAAATGAATTCCTTTTCGTTCATATTTATAATTGCTAGCCAAATATAATGAGTTATATAACAACAAAGGATACATCATTTATAACAGAGTATCAACCTTTTGTCATTTCCTGAGTAATTAAAAGCCAATGAAATAAAGAATGAAACTGATTCTATTTATTTTGGAAATCAACGAAGAAATACTTAGAAATTATAATGCATTGTTATGGGCTGCCGATTTATTCTTCGTGTCTTCATTATCACATCCGTTTGCTTTGCATCTATGTTAGCTTTCTAAAAAGACATATGTGACTGGGTAAGACCATAACACTTTGCATGCTTTAATAATAGTTCTGATTCATCATTGCAATCAACTACTACCCTGACGACTCTCGTCAGAGCTTTATAATGGTTGAAAATACCAATCACTTAATATCTCTGCACCACAGCAATACGGAGGAATGCAGCTATTCCATTTTCTTTTCCCCTTTCCACGTATCGTCCTCATGCCTTAGATCCTTTCCAAACTTCAAACTTTCCGAACTTTAGTCCTTCTAACCTTCATATCCCCAATCCGGCTCATTCCCCACCCCAGTCCCGCACACCAAGCCCCCCTAATGATCTTCGAGGGAGTTATAGATAAAGGGAGAGAGAAAGATTTGGAGAATTTTCCTTACCCATATACCGCGCGAACATCGAAAGCCAGCTTAACAGGTGGGAAGCGGCATTCGAAATTGTTCCCGTCGTCGCCAGGAGGATGGAATTGCTATCTCAATTATGGATGGATTTCTTTGATTAAGCGAGTAAGAGGGGCGTACGCGGCCGGCCCCGCTGTCAAAGGGAACGGCAGACTACCTTGGATACACAAAGCCGATGTAACGCGCGGGGAGTGGAATAATCGTTTATTAGTATTGCTTCATAGATTGGATTCTTTTGCGCCCGAAGATCATTACGGAGGGATTCAAACGGAGATGAGACACCCTTATCAGATTCGCGATCGTTAGCGTGCAACAACAAATATTCAATTGAGTACTGGATGACGCTTTAGGACGAGAAACGAAGAGAAAACTTTTTTTTTGGGATTACACCTGGGTTAAGAATTGGCAATATTTGAGGCTGAAATAATTCATGAAGCTCATAAGATTTCGGCTCAACTGTTCACTAGATTCCTTTGAATCGTGAAATGAGCGACAAAATCCACACCTACGGGAGGACATTTTTAAAATTATAAATCTTCTGACTACGGTAGTCCGAAAAAAAGTTAGCAGCATTAATGACGAAAGACGGAAATCGACACGCAAAACCATGAAGAGGCATTTGAAAGCAAAAGATACAAATCATACAAAAAAGTAAATTAAATGAAATTCTGCTTTCCCTAGTGAGATAAAAAAAAAACAGATTCCTAATGAGGGAATACCTGACTTACGGCGTTTGCACTGAGTTACTTCAACTCGGAAGGTAAGACAGGCATTGCAGATTACGTCCGATTTCAGGGTATGAATGCAGTCGAACAATATTCATTTCCAAAATTAAAATATTCCAACGTATACGAAACATGAGATTTATTGCAGTAAAAAAAATACCATTAGATAGCGTATGAGTTTTCACTGAATCGGACCGATTTGGATTTTGGATAAAGGTACCGATTACCCGCTGCTTAATTTTTTGTAAGACCTAGTAAAGCACAACGTTAAATGAGTTTCTACAAAAGGCATTCATCCGCATATTTCTATCCTACACTTCTTACGATATTCCTATTTCTTTCCTCCTCATACTTCCATTGTATACCATTCTTTCCTCCGCCACACTCTACAGAATTGCATCGCCAATCAAAACGTCTTGCATCGAGCAGTGAATATTCCAAGAGAATGAACTGTTCAAGTTCGATGTATATCGCCTACCACCACGGTAATCAAACCGGTTTTGATCATTGAGCTTAAAGATTACCTCGAGCTAGGCTCGAATTCATATGATACGCACAAGCTAAAATGGTAGGGAGTTCAGATCCATTCCTTTTCCCTTCTGCAGATTCTTACTTGTACTTTGAGCATTGCAGCACCTGGATTTTTATAGGGCTGACCAAAGGCGTTCGTTACCTGTGATTTGAACCATTTGATCATTAGTCGAATGCTATACCCACTGGGACACCAATAGACACATTTTGCATAATAAAAGAGGCACTCAAGGAATTGGTCATTTAACGCCTTCACGAATTCTTTGTTAATAATTAATCAATAAAAATATTTGCTGTCCCTATCCTCAGGATATGGCCTCCCCTAGAGCGATCCAAAATACTGTGGAGTTCTATTAAATTTGCTGAGAGGCCCTTTAAAATGTGCTTTTAACTGACTCTTACGTGAGTAAAAAAAGAAACAATATTTGAATACTTATCAATTAAAAATTATAATATTTATAAAAATTATATCACATACATGGCATTAAAGCACTCAGGTTCAAAGTTGTTACGGATGAGTTAACATCCAATAAAAAAAACAGACCGCTCGTACTAATATGGGTTGAAAATCCACGAACTTTTGATTAGTACACAAATATTACTTGCACTAACTTATTAAAGCAGCAAATAATCTCATATTTTAATTTTCAGTAGTTTGGAAAGGACACATGGGAAGCGATAGAGCACGGCCGTTTATTGACAGAAAACCTTCGCGGGGTGGAGTTAACCAAGTAAAGCATATAAGTATATGAAAAATTAAAATCAACACTTGATATGTTTCTGATTTAAAATGCTCATGCCAGGATGAAAGTTGACAGTGAATTCAGGGGGAAACGCTAAAGAGGCATAATACGAAAAGACCTTGAGAAAACTTTTGCGAATAAAAACATGGGAGGAGAAGAGACAATTGGAAGGGGCTTAAGGGCCTTGCGATGCCGAGAAAGGGCCCATTCGCTGAGGAGATCTCCCTCGAAAGGGCTCCACAAAAGGGCTTGGGAAGGAAACGTATAACGAAGATAAGAATGGCTTTGATTGAGTGGAGCAGGAGAAATAAATGAAGGGTGAAGGGCGTGGGATGTGTGGGGAGAAGGAGGGCGTAAGGGGTTTGGGAGGAACGGTGGAGGGGGTGGACTGTGGAAACAATATAGGAGGAAATAGAAGGGGTTTTAGGGTATGTATAAAAATATAGGGAGAGTGCCTGAGGGGGCGGAGTGGGTACTGCGGGAGGGAAGGGGGGAAGGATTTCTGGCCGGAAGGGTAGGTAGACTGAGCGTAGGCATGGCAACAGAATGTGTGCGCGCGGGAGGGAAATGCGATTGGACCGTGAGAGATAGGCTGCGTCATAAGGCTAGATGCCGATCCAAGGAAATGGGGTGGAATTCGAACTTCTTGCTGGGAACGACGTGAGCAGATGTGGTGGCATTATAGGAGGAGGAAAGGCGGACGGTTGAATGGTGGGCGGGGGGGGGGGGTGGAAACAGCGGAAAGGGGAGCGGAGTGAATATTTTCCCAAAATAAAATTGTGCACGGACGTAGAGGTTGGGCGGGGGTAGACGCATTTCTCACCGTAACGCAATAATCCCTGAACAGGGTTCCTAAAACGCCAATTATAAATCGCGTAATTTGTAAAAAAATACCTCCATAAAAACCCAGGTGGAGATTGCTCGGGTATCACTTACATCTCTACACAAAGTTCATGGACCAAATTGCTTTTAAAGAAGAGCGTTGTTTTTTTTTGTAAAGTAGTCGCAGGACCTTAACTTTAATTGTTCCATGAAAAAACTTCAAGAAGTGTTCAATTAAAGTTGATGGAAGTACATCACATCGGAATCCCGATAAAAATCATACATTATCCAACATAATATGCTGAGACAACGAGAGTTGGGAACGACTTTCTTCCCAGTGTTTACGGTTTTGCTGCAAGCGCTCTCGGGATAAAATTGTACGGGGGAATAATTAGTTTCTTCAAACGGCCACATACAGGTCCCTGTACATGTAAATGCTCCAAGGCATCTTGTGAAAAGAAAACCTTTTCTGCTTGTTTTAAACCGCATCTGAACTCATGTAAAATGTATCAAACTTGTTAGAATGAGGAAAAGGAATGGATTTAGGATTTTTTATGGCTCTAGATATGAAATTATTACAAAATCTGGGAATTTCCACTGTTTTCCAGAAATTTTAGCATATTTTTTGCAGGCGACAGGGTTTACTTCTCGCAACCACTCGATCCTGAGAGACTACCACTCCAAAATAACGCTTGAAATATGTCGCCACCCGCTAAGGAAACAAAAAAGGCCTGTTTCATCTCGACGATAATTACGATGAACACTTTTCGTCTTCCCTTTGGGAGCGATCAATGATCCTATCATAAAGGTCCTTCCCTCATCCTAATCTTAACGATTTTGCCCGCAAAATTTTTCCCCATAATCCAACCCTTTCTCAACCTCCGACAGGGAGGTTGAGAAATCAGCCCCCCTTAGCCTCGATTATTGCTTCCTCATTTCCCCGGCCCACCCCAGCTTTCTCTTTCACCCTTTTCCTTCTCATTTCCCTCCGGCCTGACTTTCATTTCCCTCCATCATTCACACTCGCCTAGCTTTGCACTTCCCCAAACCCACCACCCGAGAAAGCCCTTAAAAAAAATAAAAATCTACCAGACCCGGCCTCTTCGTGCCCTATCTCCAACCTCCTCGTCCGTCCAAAAATCTGACCCGGGCATTCGGGGCCTCTTCCCCACTTGACCTCTCACTCTTCCTTCTCGTCTCGCTCCGCGGCTCCGGGAGACCCCTTTACCTGAAGACCCCAATTTTCCAGATTTCGCTTGCCGCAGTGCTATTTTCACGGATCCTTTTCATTAATCTATTCGTTGATCCCCAGTCTTCAATACACCCCCCCCCCTTAACCTCGAAAGTCACATTCCGTGCGAGTGCATGCTTGGTCAATACCCTCTACTTTGACTTCGGTACTATAATTAACTAGAAAACGAGTCAAATTTGAATGGAATATTTCGCAATAGGTGATTCACTGCAAGGAAGTGCAAAAGAAGGATATGGAAGGAACAAGAGGAATTTCAGAAATTTTATCCATGGAATAATTAGAAATTAAATCATTTTTATGCCAATACTCACAGTTTGAAAAAAGCTACACTTTCCTACGTAATAATGATGGAAATCGAAGAATAAGTCATGCAAAATTTAAGGTTCAGAATGCGTTTTATTTTTTCACAACATTATGCTCATCTCATCTCTCCCATACATCAGCAACTACAATACACTACATTTTCAATCAGATGACGTTTACAATATAATAACCTTCGCAAACACAATTCCCCTGAATCGAATTCAATTTTTCTTTCTTTTTCTGTTTTCATCCAATGATTTTCCGGAAATGATGCCATTCAAGTTTTTTGATCATGACCGCTTTAGTTTAGTAGTAATTACACCATTACGTGCTCATTTTCCACATCGCCGAAGATAAATGGAAAGCTCTGAATGATCGGTAGGTAGAGAGAGTAAGATTTTTATTTTATCTATTAGCAAGACGCTCGAATTTTGATGCATTTAATGCAAAACGATATGCTTTCAAGACGCGGGAATATTTTGCATGAATTCGTGACACGCTACTACCGAAACACGCATTAAAAACCAGAACATACTAAGACAGAACTGATTGGCTTAGCAAGACCAGAATCAGTAATCAATTTATGCTACTTTTGCATACAACAAAGATGGTCTGTAAATATCTTTTGAATTGAAATTTTTTGTCGCATATGGTGCATAAATAATTAGATAAGTAAGTAAAAGAATCAAACTGATATTCGTAAAACTATGCGGTAGCCCTCGAAGTCCACCGCACTTCACTCTTTCCCTCTATGCATTCTACGCAAGCAATTTTCGCCTTTCCTCCGCCATTCTACTTACCATTCGACTTACAAGCGTTCTCCTTTCTAGCCAGAATCATACGGTTCCCCTCGCCACACAACCCTATACGCTCTACCCTCCTTCCCCGCACTCAGAAAGTCGTAACGTTTTGGGACTTTTATGAAGGAGAGTAATTGCAAAGATCTCTGCGCCGAATGACGGATGCCGTGCACAGTTTGATGGCGTCATTAAAGAATATTTCCGTTGAGTAATGAGACGGCGGGACGTAAAACTCTTTTGAGAGTGAAGAATTGGAATAAATTCGGTCCAAAAGAGAGGGAGAGAGAGGACGAGGGGAGGGCGGATCTCGAGAGATGCGAGGATGACGCCGGCGAGCCGAGGAAATGGCGCCGAATGAGACACGCATTTAAGAAGGCCGTCTGGGGACCAATAAGAACTGAAGACGCTCCACGCTTGTCATTAAATTTGGCAGTTAATACCGTATGAATTCTCCATTATTCATCTCTCTTTCCCGAGGATCTACTTGCAAGCATCTCGCAAATTAAGTTTTCCGTGGCGAAAGAAGTGATCAGGTGCTTTGGGACTAATGACGAAATTTGAATATTCTATGGATGACATTCACGTGGTGTAGTCCTCTTTATGACTGAAGGCGTAAAGAATTCTCAATCATTAAAATTACATTTTTAACCAAAACTAAAACACTTTGCCTAATTATCTTTCCTAATTGTTAGCTTTCTCCTGTACAACTGAAACATCTAACCGAGTGTAAGGTGTTTATCAAGGAATTGTACTTGTATATTTAGCACTACTGAAATTAAAAATACGCCAATTACTGAGCGTCTAAAATCAATTCATATTAATGTATTGAAATTGACGTAATTGGGGATTTGTCAGTACAATGGAATAAAATCGGTTAATTACGACGACTACACACACCGATTTCATTTCAGGTGAAAGGAAATAACGAATATTCGTGCACGCTGTTTAAACAGGCGTCAAAATAACAGCAGTAATTAATATTTCATGCAGATTCGTTGCATGACCATAATTAGGGAAAACAACAGAGCGAATCCTAATACTAGTAAATCTTATAATTAAAGTTTGTGTTTGTTTGGGGACATTTTACACCAAACCAGAGCGGTATAAGGGCATTTAATATTTTGCATAAATAAGGTAAATATTCCTGATATTAATAAAACCAATTTTGAAAAATATCGTATCTCGCACATAGATGTTTAATTCAGAAATATGATTTAAATTCATTCCTCTCAACATGGAGCAACAATTAAATTACCAGATACTTTGTCGGGTTTGTCGGGCTATTACAACTTTAACAAAGTATATTTTTTTTATGCCGACAGTTGAGCACATCCTTCCTACGTTATTAACAGATTCTGCCACAATCTGGAGTCTCAAATCATTAAATTGCTCATTATTTTTTTCGGTAAACTGCCGCAGCAAATGTTGGTGGTCTGAAATTATTTCTTTAAGATATAACTTTATATCTGCATCAGTTCATTTATTCAAAGTCAATTTTTATTATGCCTGGTTTAATATATACGTTCATTCACAACCCACCGCTAGGGTTTGTGGTAGGAGATGATTGCACAACAGGTGTGCAACAAAAAAAATTAATTTTGAAACATGTATTTGCAATTTTTTGCAAAAATTGCGAAAATTTAGATCAATTTAACTAATGGTGCATGCACCATAGTAACAAAATTAAAACCTCGAGTTCTGGAGATTATGAGATATCACAGGCCCTTTCATCACGTCAAGCTGTTAGAGCATTCGAGAAGGTAGGTCACTGAACTTGGTAATTTATATTACAGTCGCCTGTTCTTATAATCAACCTTTATATTTTTAAATACCTTAAGGTATATTTCGACTAAGAAAAGCCGTTAAAGTTTTACTTTAAACCAGATTATTGAACATTTAAATAAGATACATAATAAAGAGTTAAGATTAGAATTTTCTGAATAGTTCAACAGATTACCAAAACTTTAATATACAATTATACCAGTGGTATTGAATCCTTCTCCGGAGGTTTTCTTTCGTTTTCACATTAAGATCTATCGAGATTCTGTCCTCATTTTCGAGTTTTTTTTATTTCTAATAATTACCTTACATCATCAATTAATTCAGTTAAAATATTATTGCTGGTGGCTGTGATTCCATGTAATGGTGAGAAAATTGCTGAATAATATTTTCATTGTTTTTCAACCTAAGACAAAATAAATACTTCAGAACTTATTTATATTCTGTGGTGCAATAGTCCAGGAGATAAATCTCTGAGCTACTGACTGGAAGAACTGGGTTCAGCTCCGAGTGACGCCGCTGGGCACTCTCAGCTTCTACCTATATACATTGTTACTGCCACCCACCGCTGACCTGTAAGGCATGAGTGATTATGCAGTAGAAACGCGGGGCCAAAAATGAGGTTTTTTGTAATTTTTACTTAAGATATATTTGTGTAAAATTATTGGTTTTTTGTTTTGTACGGCACGGAAACATGGTCATCAAAGCAAAATGGTAGGCATGCATTTGAGGCTTTTGAAATGTTAGTGTGGAGAAGGATGGAAAAGGTGAAGTCGACAGAAAGGGAAAGAAATGAAAAATTTCTAGGCATGGTGGAGTAGGATAGACGATTGTAGGGACCTATTCAAAGGAGACAGGAAAGGCCTCTCCGCAATCAAATCGCATTTTTCCAAAGCATCTGCGAAATTGGTGGCTCACAAACACTCTGACGATTTCCGATTCTGTAGGTTTTTATTTCCATAGTGAATATGTACAGCGGAAGAAGTAAAAAGCAATAACATCAATGACACCCCGTTTTAGGATAAGCTCCTCTTTGGGATGGAGCAATAACAAAAAGGTTAGAAAAAAAGATGAAGTGGTTGAGGTGAAAAACCTTTTAACAGATAAACGGGAGAGGCATCGGCCTAGTATTCAGCCGAGGATGGAGGGAAACCAGCAAAACCGAAAGAAACTGCCTAAGTACTAACAATGCCAATAATTCGAATTAAATCCAATTGAATCAGTGCGGATAAATTGGTCCGGTGATGCCGAACATAGCCACTGATATTCTTATAAAATCCTTCAACCACGCCATTTACCATATTTTCACACAAATCTGAGGAGCGAGCGGATTTTTCCAAAGTGATACGGGAATAGGAAGTGACAAGGGTGAGATCGCTCCCGGATGAAGAATACATACTTGCGGATTACACCGGGAAAAAGACCAGAATCCATCCTTTCAAAAATTAATCCGGAAAACAAAGAGCTTCCTGAAACTTCCTTTTATGATTTTCCAATGGCTTATTATATTTGTTCCTCCTCAATTACAACCGAATTAAGCCCATGAAATAGAGAGAAAGGAGTGGACGAGGGGAGGAAGGGGTGGGGACGTGTGATAAGGGAGAGAAAGGGCTTTGGATTCAATCAAGTAGAAGAGGAAGAAAGAACAGCTTTTGTTTTAAGAGAGGAGACCCAAAGTCAAGTAATAAGGTCAAAGCTTAAAAAATGAGATGGGTAGAAGTGGAAGAGGGAAGGGAAGATAGGGACATGAGGAAATGGAAGGGTAGAGCGGAATAAGAATTCAAAGAAGGGGTTGTTTTCACTCAGAAAAGTAACGTAAAAGGGGACGTCAATGCGAAAACCCAAAACAGATATTCCGAGTGGAAAATTTATTCTTTTTCATTAGGAACTATTAAATCTGCAGATATGATCGAACTTGACTTAAAATCGAGTAAACAATTATTAACAGAAATTTAATTGTAATTTATTGTGATCCGTAGCTCTAAGGTAATTACACGTAAATTCCAGCATTGTGTCAATTTTGGTGAAAAAAGTAAGGCCAAATGCTTAAAAAAAAACAGAATGTAAATCGAAACGCTCTTAACAAAATATCTGATGGCGATCAGAAGCTCACAAATTTATTCGAGGCACTTATAAAGATCTTCGATATTTAGCGCCTTACATTGTCTCATAATGGCGAATGAAAGTGAGATGACAGACCAAATTAAAAAACCAAAATTTAACCCTGTGAGAATCATTAATATTTTTCTTTTCACAATAATTCAGCATAAATTTAATTAAAATGAGTTATATCTTAAAGCCAATAAAAAAAGGTTCAATCCCTGAGAAAAATATTTCGGATACAATCCTGAGCGAGTATACGAGAGCTTAACAGTAACTGATGAGGGCCTAATTACTTTACATCCCCAAAAATTTGTCATTTTCCATTTCCCCTTTTTTGATCAAAATTACAAGCTTCTGTTAAGCTAAAATATCCTTCTAAGGGGAAAGGGCTCCCTCTTATAACTCAGAGAATAGTACCACCAAATAGATACATAACATTCTTCACGCACGATGACTCGGAGAATTTTTCGGAGTAATTCCACTCTTACTCATGGGGACCGTTTGACCATTTCTGAGGATTAGGTTCATCATAAAGTGAGCCGGGAGAACTGATTGGGAGAAGAGGGAGCAGGAGAGATAAGAACGGTTATGGGGCAAGGGAAATGGCAGTGTCCAAGGGGTTTGGGATACATACACACTCACACACACATTTATATATGTGTATATACGTGAGTGCTCCCGCCCCCGCCTACCTCACCATGTAGGATGTAGACTAGTTGGCCATTAAGGCAATTGGGTGCCAAGAAATGAAGACGTGTATTCAACCGTGGGAATGCGAAAGAACGAGATTAAATTGTGAACCCATGCGTCCAGCAGGTCTCATGTATGCTCTCTCAGATAATTAGTCGGATGGTCTGTAGGCATCCCATCCCTGACGGCCCTAATACAAGCCGTGACACTGGACCAAGCCGTATGAGGCGTTATGACGGTCGTCTATTCCTCCTCGTCCTTAGTTTGAGCGCAAGGAGCCTATGCGCTATAGTGAAAGACGTTGGGTGCTGTTAGGAACTCGTTGATTTGAGCGTCAGGGTTAGGATCGCATTGGTAGCAGTGAAAGAAGACAAAATGTGTATATGCAGAATGAAAATCAACCCAAAAATAACTACGTAAAAATAACATTCAGCAATCATTACAATGGAAAAGTAAGTCGACCAAGGTCGTCCAATTAACATGACAGGTTTTTCGTTTGATTGACCAGAGGTTTCACTTTAGTGCGCAGAAAATAGTACCTTTGAGTTGAGATACGGATTCCTGGTATGAAGAAATTGAAGTTTTTACAGTTGTACTCGTAAATTTGGCCTGCGTAACTTTCTTAAGTTCCATTAAATATGTAAATGAAATAAGAAACGAGTGACAAAAGACCTAATAATAGAAAAGAATAAATGAATAAGGCAATATTTTCTTTGTACAACGAATCATAGCATTTCAATTAGCGGCTTTCCTCATTCATACTACTGATGGATTTATTCTTTTAATTAATTTGCAATTTCTTAAAAGAGGTTTTATGCATCGTCAAATAAACAATACACAAAAGGTAGATTAACTGAGAGAATTGCATAGCAGACTAAACGTATATTCTCGTTTAATCCTACGGGTGGGAAACAATAATGAAGTCGTTATACGAATGCAGCCTTGAATAAGTATAAAGAGGTTCTCAGCTTTAACCTCCGAGTTCATATCATGAAATTTATTGGTGAATCACTGATTAAAGAATGCCCTACGAACGAAAGGTGGTGGCATTAAATAATAATCGATTTTGATACCTTTGAAGTCGCTGAACCCACAATTCGAAATGATCGTGAAGTGAAAGCTGCATACGGCTGCAGTGTCATTTTACACTAGAAAACGTAAACAGAGAAGTAAATACAAAAGGCACGTTTCCCAGAATTTATAATTGACAAGCATTATTTGTTGACACGGCTAATGATTGATAAATAAACGGCTAAAATATTCATCGAAAGAAAACGGTGGCGAGCGCCCCGCACAAGTGCAAACAGAAAAGGAACCAGGAACTAAGTTTTTCACAACAGGGAGAACTGAATTTAGAGTAAGCTCAAAATTCTACGAGTCACAATTGGTCAGCAAAAGTTTTAACGTACATATTTAGGCTAAAACACTTCTATTTTGGGCCAAAAGCAAGTTTTAATGCTAAATCAAAGGGAATCTAATGACTGCTATAATCATCCACCGTAAATAAAAAGCTTAAATCTGTTCTTGGAGGTAATAAAAATATAATTTTCCATTCAGCATCGCAAACACAGTAAGTAGCCTAGTTGGTGATTTGGATGCAGCAATAAATTAAAGTATAATAAAAGAAAGAATGGAATACATATTTTCAACTAATTACCTTGGTCCTATTACTTTGAGCTAGAGTCTATTTTATTTTTATTTAACAAAAGATTATTTCTTTAATGATGCTTCAAAGTATTTTTGAATTAAATTAAACTAAATTATACTAGTAAGTAGCCACTCAGATACATACTATTGTTGACAGAAATTACAATTAGTATCATGTTTACGAAAAACTAAATGGTCAAGTTTTTTCTCTACGGTAAGTAAATGTAATAACGGAGTAAATAAATTAAAGCTAATGGCATTGTGCTGTAATTTAAATCTACAATAAAATTAATAATAATTGCCCATGCTGATGTTTACATCTTTTTGAGAAAGTTTTGGGACATGTAGGATTATTTCTCATAAATGTATCTAGCAGCTACCATAACCAATAAATCTAAAGGTCGTTGTGGTTATACATCAATGGAAACCAGACGGTTAATATATGCGCTATTAGGCAGCCGTGCGATAAAGCACGCGATCTGGATACACGTATATGTCAAGTCCAGACGCGAACCACAGACTCACCTACTTCAAGCGCTAATTCCCAAGAATAGGTGTGCACTGAAACTTAACACCACCAACAAGCGTGAGTCAATTGCCTCGCTAATAATCTTCTCTCAATTAAAACAATATATGCCTTTGTCTTCAACTCTCCACCTACCACCAAAACGCTATGCAATCACTTTTCCCGCCTTTTGGAATTGGATTTCTTCCAACGATCCCCTCTCAATCTCATACCTTGTACCTTTTAGTTTGTTTTCTTTTAAGTCTATTTTATTATTCCCATCCTTTTTCACGCCCTAATCTCATAAACCTCCAATCTCCGCCTATCATCAAATGCTCAATGACCAAGTTTTCGCACTGCAATAAACCATACTCCATTTCAAGTTTTTCAGCAATTATTTTCAGCATTTTACTTAACGTCTCTGCTATCATGTGCTCATATATCCTAAAAAAGATGGGTTTGGAAATTACTTTAACCAGCACTGCGTAAGTTGACAATTTCCTAAGCTCGGAACAAAATAAAGAATATGTACGATTACTGGTATCACGACTCGAAACTACATCTTTCCTAGCGATCACGCTCAATTGCGAAAAAAATGAATTCACCTACCAACACGAGCGCTAACATCAAAGGGAAACAAGACAAAGCGAAGATTCAATCTAAGCAAAGTTTAAGCTTTTTCGTTTTGTCGGCGTTAGACACTTTGAGCCGGGCGCTCGTTACAAGGCGTGCGGGGCGTTTAAACCGTCTGAAGTTGCAGGGGGCATTACGCCGCTTTTTCTTTAATTAGCAGCAAAATCCGCCTCGAAACCTTCTTCCTAAAGAGTTCGGCTCCGCGAAAAGGAGGAGTGGGAGGTAAAAAGGTTGTTTATGCATTTTAATCTCTTTAAAAGGCTCGGAAAAAAGGAGAGAAAAGAGCGGGATAAGCTGGATTCACGCCTAATTAGCAAACGAAGTGCAACTCTAAATCTCGCAGCTCTCAAATGAACAGATCGACGTGAGAGTGGAGGTGGAGAGTTAGGGGTTGGGAGGGGCTTTGAAGAGGGTACGCGGAGGAACGTTCTAATCTTTCCCACCGAGACGGAATGGGGTTGAACGATCCAGTTTGGAGGGGGTGGCGGAGGATGAGGACGAAGGTTCCTCTCCCCACCACCCCCTGCGGAAGGAATGGGGAAAAAGGAGAAATATCGCGAGACAAATGGTCGGGGGGCGAGACGGATGTAATTGCGCATTTCCGTCACGATGCTTTATTTAGTCCTACTACGGTCTTCGTTGATTCCCGCGCTTAGTTTTTTTACATTATGGCAGAGACGGGCGCAAATCCGGCCATGTCAACCCGGGACATGAGCGTTCTCTTTTTTCTCGCCGATTCTTTCTCTTTTCCTCGGTTCCCTCATCTAATTCTCTCCTCCTAGTCCGGAAGCTGGTCCCTCAACCCTCCTTCACGCCCAATGGACCCCCATCCCGTCCATCCTTCCTGCTTTCGCTCGCTCTCTTTGAATCTTTCACCCCCTTGCACCTCCCTGGCGAGAACTCACTGAATTCTTTGTTTAGCTTAACTACAAATCGCACATTTTTACACGAAGAGGAAATAAACATTCAGCCAACTGGGTTGCGCGTGGATTATGCACGTGGGTAACCGTGCTTGATGAGTGGACAATACAAGAGCGATGCCGGAGATTTATTTTCCAAGAGTATTAGCATTATTTTAAGTGCATGGGAGATTTTTAAACATGAAGCCAAAAGTTAATGATAACGAACATTAGGTTTATATATTATTTTCATTGTTTAAATAAAATTATTTGACTGCATGACTGGCCAATCATTTAACAGAAGAATCCCTCAAAAAGAGAGAGAGAACATCATTATGCCAAAGACAGAGGATGTGAAAAGAAATTATCAATTGAGGCAAATATATGGAAAAAATCGGTAAATTAATCGATTATACATAATAATCTAACAAAAAGTCTTATGCAAAATGATGATAATAATATCACGAGGGTCTTCGTAGAGTATATTTTTCCAGGTCAATTTACTTTTCGACTGCCTAGTCACACAAAATCATAAAAAATGGCAGAGAGTGATTAACTTTATCCCAATGTGACTTCAATGAGTTTATGCATTAAAAATAATATGCATGAAAATATAGTCCTTTATAGGAAGGAATATAAAAAAAGGGAAAGGAATATAAAAAATTTATATATTTCTACGTATTATAAAAGTATTAAATTTACCTCCGACTTAATTGGATATGGCACGTTGAAACGAAGACGCCGTAGGACATGCAGTGTCTCGCTGAAAGCGGTCAGCATTTAAAAAAAAACTCGAAGACAAAAATATATGATTCAGTGACATACAGCCTAACTTTATACAATACTGAATTGCAAGGAAATACGGCAATAGCTGGAATACTCAGGTATTCCAAGGTGTTTACCCTTAAAAATACTTAATTCTTAAGGGAGAGGAAAGCATGGCAGAAAGGGATACAATTTGCGAAATGTAATGCATCTTCTATTCTTACTAATTAGCACTAATATAAAAAATAATCATGGATATGGAAACAAAAACATGATAAATTTTGTGGAGCTGTGCACATAAGGCCGGGAGTTACAGTCACAATGGAAAAAATCAACATTTTATTCTAAAAGTAATGTCCAAAACCCCTAAAGAAAATAATGTTTTCTTCCTCAAATCCTCAGAAAGCAAAAAGAAACGCCATAATATGAAAGACAGATGTTTGTTGTTCTCGTAGTTGAGACCGATACCTTATGGAATTCCATTGTAATGCACAAGGAAGAATTGAAAAACGTTTCGTGTGAATAGAATTTTCATTGTCAACTAGTTTCACTACGCTAAAGCATCAACCAGACTAGCCAAGATGATGCTGCGATGGAGCGACTAGTTGACTTCCGAAATTCTTTTCCGTAGAAACGTTATTTGATTATTTCATGAGCAATTCCATAGTAACAAAATTCATTCGTTCAAAGGACTGAGTCAAAAAACGATGCATCAGGCGGAAATAATAAAAAAGTGGCCAAACGCAAAACATTCCAACTTGTGGACCCTTCACCACTTAACTCAGCACCTTCTTGGGGAATTTTCTGCGGATGAAGGAAATGCGATGTTCCGAGCTGAGGAAAAGTGGGAATATAATTCCATTGATAAGGGTTTCCATGAATTGCCAAAGGTCCAGTTTCTATTTTATTTTGGACAGGGATGTAGGGAGAAGGACGGACAAGATCCCGGGGGCTACCAGGGGCGCTCGGATATGAGACGTCAATCTCAGTATGAATGGCCGATAAAGAAGGACGGACGGGAAGGGAAGGGTGAAGGAGGCAGTCGGTCGGCCTGACGAGGGAAAAGCGAGCAGGAGAGAGGAAGGGACAGGGAAGATGTTGACGGGGAGCGGTATTGGTGTCAAGGGACTCAGTAAAGGGACTAAGAGTTCGAAAAACGGCCGTTTCGTGGAACCCCCAAGGGAAGATGAGGGAGAATGAAACCTGAAGATTTAATTCTCAGGTTTAGATGGCTCTGTCGCTACTGAATGAATTTCTGAAAAACATTATTTTAAAAGTATCTAACTACATTTAAGAAACGAAACTTGATGAAATAAAAAGACTCTTAGCGACTTGTTGAGTGGAGTCCATCTATAATTTATGCGCAATATTAGCCAAAAATACACACACACACACACAAACACATACATACATATATACATATATATATATATATATACATATATATATATATATATATATATATATATATGTGTGTGTGTGTATATTTATATATTTTATATATATAATATATATATATATATATATATATAGGTAACAAAATTTTGCCCATCCCAGCAAATCATGGCATCCCAGTTGACCCAGTACTAAGCCCGACGGCGTGTGAACTTCACTCATCAGCTATATATATATATATATATATATATATATATATATATATATATATATATATATAGCTGATGAGTGAAGTTCACACGCCGTCGGGCTTAGTACTGGGTCAACTGGGATGCCATGATTTGCTGGGATGGGCAAAATTTTGTTACCTATTTCTCCTTTGATGGATGAAAGAGCCAGCCCCCTTACGCATATAATACTACAATAATACAGTATCATTGCAAGATGCTTGGAAGGTCTACCAGGATGGTGTACAAAGGACAATATTATAAGGGTTCTCATACAGATTAATCCTGCCTTCATAGGGATAAGGTTTATTTTTTCTCCAGGCAATACGTTTAAGAATGGGAATAAATAATTAAAAAGATGTTTATTCTATGAAACTATTATTTTAACTATTTTTCCCTAGTTATCAAATCTTATCACCTCTAAGGCTAATGCGACGTCTTCGCAACAACGTAGACTTCTCCCAGGATTAGTAAAAAAATTTATATTTTGTTTTAAGGAGCGAATTTTAATGTTAAAGTTTAATAGCGACAATTAATCTAGTTTCCAATAATGCCTCTGTCTCAGAGTAACTACACCGTCCGATATGCAAAAGTTTTTGCCTCACTTTTTTATCCTATTCAATACTCCTAGTAGACAACAATCAACTAGGGAAATCAACTGCAGCATCGGACATCATAATTGAAAAATCTAAATGATTCGAAAGAACCTCCATATTGAATGGATTTCACTAGTTATGGGACCACCTAATGCGGAAAGGGATAACGTTCGAGTCGTTTGTACCAGGCGAAAACCAACGAACGTTAACGACACACCGAACAATAGGGATCGACGAACGAGGACACCAAAAAATAAAAAGTTTGAAAATTACCTTTCCGACTCCTGAGACTTCCCGGACGCCTATCCTCCGGAGGAGGGCGGGTGGGACGGGCGGCGGTGACCGGTGGATGATTCCGCCGTAGTCCGTCCGGAAGGAGACGGCAGGCCCGGTGGGCTCATCCTCACCCGAGGAATGGCGCTTCCGACGGTGCGGGGACGAGGACAGGTTGAGCTTCTGGGCGGCCCTGCGGAGGAGAGAATGGAGGAAAACCTTTTAAAAACCTGGTAAAAGCATGAATTCCGGCAGCAGAAGCAGCGAGTAATTGAATATACCACACAGAGGGCCCTGGAGGACAAGGGAATTTGAAAAGGATCACGGCGGGGATCTATGACCCCGCAGAGATCCTCTCCGCATGCCTCGAAACCAACATTCACATGCCCCGTCACCATGGAAAGAAAGCGTATTCATAAAAAGAACGCAAGCCCGAAACAACTGAACAAAATCGAAAATGGGAGAATGTCAAATGATAGTTTCAAATAAAAGTTAATTAAAGCCCCTCGGGGCCAACCGTAAAGATGCATATGTCATCAGCACGAGAGAAATTCAGCAATAACATTTGGACAAAAGAAAATTTCTTGTGCTCTGTTTGGGCACTCCATTTTAAATTTCGCAGAGGCTTTGATTTTCCCATTTTCTATTCGGGAAACGAATATAAAAATTAAATTTACTTTTCGGATTCTTTGCATATTTTTACCAAACAAATTAATAAATTTAAAAAAACACCCAAGTTATAAAATGAACTATTCTGAAGCCCTAACATGCATGTATTCTCCATTTCAAGCATTTCATTTTCTGGTGCCAGCGCCAGTTCCGCCACTAAAGTTGCTTGAACGAAATGCGGAGGATTTTTCATGCTAAGATTACATTTAAAATATATATTTTTTATTACTACTATATTCTGAGTCTACCGAAGCATTGAAGGCTAATATTTGCCTTCGAAATACTTCGTGAGACTATTAGCAATTATATAAAATTTTAATTATCTTATGGCAACAATGGGACAATTATATCACCTTTTTATAAGAGATAACCATGAGGCGCTAACATATGTAAACATTATTCATGAGATATTTGCGGCCGATATTTTGTGGAATGCAATTGATGATGATAAGAAAGCGATAGAAGACAATGAATTTGCGTTCTGCCAAAAACTTTTATTCTTCAACTAGCTTCACTACATTCTGGCAACCTCTTATATCCTTAATTATTAACTACATGGCATTTATGACTATTGATTTTTCTTCTGCTTTTAATTATCGTGGCAAAAGTATGAATGTTATGAACTCATTAAAACAATTTCTAAAATACAATTTATAATGGAATTTTCTAACTTATTGCAAAGAAATACAATTAATGCAGCGAACATAGCGCATTCTGTGAGATGCAATCCCCCTGTCACAGCAAATTCTGGAATTATTCGTGCGGAGACTAACCACTAGATTATGACAAAAATATCTTCTTCAGAGACATTTCTCCATGCAGAAAAGTCAAAAAATAAGTTAAACCTCATTCGCGAGTAAGTGCTCTCAAATAAATTAATACTTACGCTGTCGACTCGGTAAGGAAGTTATAAACTTCAACAAGGACCACAGTTTCAAAGAAATATTCTTCTGTACGTAATACCAGGGCAACTAGGTGCTATGACGACCTTACAGGAGAGAGAAACGAGGGAAAAATGCATCATCGAGACTTCGTACAAAAAGAATGGATAAAAAAGATGACACTTGATAAAAATCTTATAAACCTCACACACCCCAACTCCACGAATCATATCACCAGCTTTTTCACCCGAGAACTTCATCGAAAGTTTGTGGTACCCCAAAATAATACCTTGCGAGACACGCCCCCCTCCCCCAAGACTTGGTTCAGCTAGTTTTCGAGGTATGTGTGAGGTTGGAGGCGACCGATGTGGGGCGAAAGGAATGGAACAGGAGGAATACGTAGAAAAAAGCGGGGAAAGAGGCGGTGGGGTGACGCTTGGGTGGGGTTCAGGAGGATAAGAAGTCTGGATATCTACAGGGGAGGGGGAGAGGGTTGAGGGAGTGGGAAAAGGGGTGGGGTGGATAGAAGGCTTCCCTAGGGAAACGTGAGGAGGCGCTGGGATCTGTAAGAGACCTCAGGTGGCGGGAACTGCCAACCCGGACTCGTTTTTTTTTCTCTCTTCTTCTTCACTTCCCACAGTTACCCGGCCCCACTCTCCTCCTCCTCTGCCTTCCCCAGCCTCGTCTACCTCCCACCTGAACCCTCCTATCTCGACTTCCCCTCCCCACTCGTCAGAACGTCCCTCTCACAGCCTCGATGCCCTAGCACGGGGCAAATCGAATAAGGGCTGAGTGAAAGAAGGAGGTGGGCAGAGATGGAAAAAAAAGGGGGCTAAAAAAGAAGTGGGGTGAGGAGAAAATGGAGGACGGAGAGGGAAGAAAGGCGACGGTGGCAGACTGCAACGGAGGATGGGAAGTGGATTGACCAGGAAAACTCGAGAGAGAGAGAAATAGTGGGAGAAAAGAGTGATCTGTGGATAGAGCGCAGGTTTGATAGATATGGGAAGTGGTTAGGGATTGGTAAGTTAGATAATATATCAGCAGAACATGAGATGTGGAGTTTTTGTGTGACGCGAGAGGTTTGACTCAGCTGACCCAAACTCGATGTGTGCTTTTAGTCGTAATCTTAAATGCTGTTTCATTTGACATATTTATGCTGAAATTTAATGGTAGACCAGTATTGGCTAAAATGACATAATGACGATTAAAATTTCAGAAAAGAGATGAGATAGAATGATTGATAAGTTTTCGAATGAAAAAATTGCAAAACGCTTGAATCAAATGGTTATTAGAGGCTGAAATTGTTTAGAACCCCGAAAAGTTGTTTTCGTATTCAAGTATCTTCAATTTTTGATGGACGTAAAACTAAAAATATGTTTGGATGGATAGAAAACATTCATTTGGAGATAAATGGTGAAGAAACACCTACTAGGTGGTGAAGTAATACGTATTTGTAATGATATCCGATTTGTGGACATATTTCAAATTAAGAATCGAATGTATCAGGGAAATTGCAACCCTATTCTTTTCACTATGATAACTAAGTAGAGGCTACGGGTTCTTAATGAGGTTTATTTAAATTTTCACCTTCATATTATTGTTTCGCTACATTTCGGCACCGAAGGGAGGATTACCACTTCGGTGACACATTTGCTCAATCTCATTTAAGAAAGTCAAACGGTGTGATTTTGCGGTCATTTGAACGTGGCGGTACACTAAATGGTAACACCGTGAAAGGGACTACCCGTCAACTTTTTATGAATTTCACGTTCCTTACGCCTTTCCCCGGGGTTGACTATCCTCGCCCATCAAAAAAATTGGGATAGTTATTGTAGGACACAACATTACCGAGGGTTATTTATCTAAGATATAAGATGGACCACTCCATTCAATTCTTCAACCAGCTAATTAATTGTTTATAGTTTTCTTTGCTTTCACATCAGCTCCCATGTGCACCTTAAAACGGCCTTCACCTGCGATTTATTCAGTCATATTTACTTTCTATAACTGTTTCAAGCAAGTTCAGAAAATTCCAGTCCATAAAAATCTTCATCGTCAATGTTTTCAATTAATTTTTTCCTACCACACCTCGAAAATATCTTAGTTACATTTGATGCACACGCAATATAATTCTTTACATGAATCCTACATTGAACATTCAAAATCTTGCAGTATTTGACGTTGAAAATCGACGTACTACAGGTATTTGACCCGCAATATGTTTGGTAGCTTAGGCATAAAACCCTTCGGATAACGACCTTTAGTCCTCTGACTGCAATCCACTCCAAGGTCCATGGAAGCGATGCAAATGGCGAGCGAATTTAAAGAATAAACCGAATACTGCCGAGGGTTATCTTGACAGGTCAATCGAGACTTCATCCGACGACGCAGAAATAATACGTCCGGACTCATATTGACGACAGTCCATGGGACAACAGATATTTTATTCTCACGGGTACTTAAAAAAATACACAAAAGAAAAATACAGACTGACGGCAGAATACGAATGAGTGAACATTTGATCCAATGCGATGAACAAAACAATTTCTTTTTTTACGAGTACTGATCGATACTCCCTTAGGCGATCACTTTTTAATTCGCCTCACTTTGATCACCGCCCATCGCGCGAGAAATGATTCCAAAGAGAAAACATTTGCCAGTAATCATAAGAGCATGAGTGGAAAAGAAGGCAAACGAAACAAAATAAGCACAAATAGCGGCAATACACATCACTCGTTCGCTAATATTTTCGGCCTTCGCTACCTCTACTCCTTTTAAGCCAACCAGTTTGCAATATTTTCGAATTTTTTGCGAGGTTATAGGTCACCGAGTTACACGGTACACCGAGGTACCAGAGGTACAACCAAGAAATTTTATCGATTCCAGTAAACGCGAAATTTCTATCCCAACTCTCCTCTCGCCCTTTCCATTTTGACCCTTCCCAGGATCCAAAAAAATCATTCGCGGCATACCCACACTCCCAACATTCTCGTGGCTCACTGTCCCGGCAAGTGCAAAATTTCTGTTTGAATTTGCACCCTGCCCGACTCACCCCTTTCATCGTTTCCCCTCCGGCGGAAAAAAGGCAGACAGGAAAACCGAGCTCCTAACCTTCGGGTCAATTTTTCAACCAATGACCTCCGCTTCCAATGCTCTCTCCACTCCTCCGCAAATGGAGAAGTAACTGAGAAGATATACAGTACACAAGCGTACGAGAAATTATTCGGACGTTTCACGGACTCCCGACGCTGTGGTAAACGATTCCAACGCCCGAGTGCACATCCATCCACCATTGGCCCACTCCCGTCTCCGACCCCCTGGACCACTCCCCATAGAAATAGGGGGAATTTGTTGGTAGGAGAGAGAGAGAGATAAAGCAAACGATGGAGCAATATATTTCCCCTATTTCGAGCTTTCTATTCTATTTTTATGCAAGAGTGCACGCCCGACCCCAGATCTCGACACGATACGGTATTCTAAAAAGCCAATTTAAAGGACCGGTAGCGATTTGCAGCAAATGGGTTTTGCCTTACGAGCAGCTAAGCTCTCTCTCTCTCAAGTTCATTCCGCGCGAAAACGCATAGCGGCTATCGCTCGTGGATGACAAATGAAAATGAAATTTTCAAAACTGGTTTAAAGATGATGGGTAATCGAAGAGAAGAGGGAATTCAAAAACTTCTCAGAGCGTATTTTTCGACAGTGGAATCAATAGCAAAAGTAGTTACAGTTGTGAATGATGACAAGCATGGATGAGGTTTTTTATGGATAATGTATTTTGGAAAACTTATAGAAAGACTGATACTGAATATTTTAAAAAGGCTGGATAAAGAGAAGGATATTATTCAATTTAAAATGAATTATATACTTTGTGTAATGCTTCTTAAGTTCGGTAAATTCCTTAAAAAATAATATTGTACAATATGTTTAGTCCTCTGCCCCCAAATTGTGTACGCCACAGACCCTCGGTAATGATACGTCACCAAAACAATATGTATTATTTCTTAAAAATGTTACTAATGACGGACGACCCGGAGGCCAGTAAGAGGTTGTTTGGCTGGCGTCAAACCACAGTAAAACTACATATGTACAATACATAATTGTAACATTCAATTTAACAAATTAACATAAGTTGATTATAATTTTTGATTCGGCATATTAAATTTGTATTAAAAAATAAAATGAATAAGGACTGATCTTCAACATTCATGAAGCCGTGCACGAATCATCGTACGTCCATATTTTACAAAGCTTAAGTTGCACAGGATATGAGGGAAAAGTGTAAAACATATCCACCTGCAACAAAAATGTTCACGAATTAACATAAAAAAATTTGAACATTAACATCATTTTTTATAAACCATCGATTAAATATGTGACCAATGGCATTTTTATCACTCCGAATCATGGACATTAAGATATTTTCGCACCATTTTGAAGCTAAATACTTTATTTTAAACAACACGGCTCTTGATTCCGCACACCAACTAGCGATATTTTTTTTCAAAAGTGTGAAGGAAGAATTTCCGCATACTACCGTAACAATTGAGAGTGGCGTAATTGGGTAAACTTCAATTTACTTCTGTTTTTCAACTAAAACATTTCACCTAAATTTTGACCAGTAAACTTCCTTTGGCATTAATAGGTGATGTACAGGTATGTTTAAAATTTTTAATTAAGGTAAATGTGGAGTGTCATAACAAGGAAACTAAAAGCAATTGCTTTCCAGTGAGAAATATTTTTTCCCGAGCAGAGCTGGAATATTTATGAAGGACAAAAACAAATCTTTTGTGAATATTCACATCGCGTTCAACGACCACAAAAAGAAATAAACAAAAACTGCGAATCCAGCGAAGTTTCATGCCGCGACAGAAAAAACATTTCCTCGCGCACAGCGCCATTTCCATTCGCCAAGGACTTTCTAAACAGGACGAACGTTAGAGCAAAGCAATGGAAATCAGCCAACCGCCTTTGCCGGCGCCACACTGTACGACAACAACATGAGAGCACTGGGCTCAGGTACGAGATGGAGGAAAGTCATCCCCACTCAATATCAGTTACATTTAAGTATAAAACCCTCGGGCGGAAACTTAAAAAATGGGGGAGAGAGCGGGGTTAACGCATTAAAACATGAAAGGAGAAACGTGGTGCGACGGAGGGGGCCCCAAACGAGAGACGGACGGGGGGGAAGAGAAAATGCATAAGGAGTGGGAAGACGGGGGATGAAGGTAGACGAGACGGGTGAAAGGTCGAATGGCAAGATTGGTGAGCGAGCACGAGGATTGCTAAAGAAAGAGGGAGACGACAGTTTTTTGGAGTTCGGTGGGGAAAAGAATAAAAAAAGAGGTGGAGTAGGGAAAGGAGAATGTGAAGGGAATGGCGGAGCGGGAATGCGCTGATGACTCCGGGGTGCCGCGGGCGGAGATAAGGTCAATGTGCAAGTTGGGAGAGCAAGGAATGGGAGTCTGTGGGGAATAGAGGTGGTGGCAGAAATGGGGTAGGGGGGTTGCAAATGCGATGGAATGGGTTACTTATAGCGCACGATGAAGCACTCCAGACAGGAGATGGCATTAGTGGACAAAAATTTAAACAAAAATTTAATTGCATAGCCTGGACAAAGAGATGATTATTTTAAATATTACGGAAACCTATATTATACACTCACTCGGGAAAATTATTCAATCACTGAACAACACACTCCCATGGTATGTCATTGTCACACTTAAATATAACTGACTTAACTGTATTTACTGTGAATATTCTAAACGCATTGTACATTCAGAAGTCTAATCTTAGTTTTTCACTGGATACCATCAATGTTTGCTCGATACCGAGCGGATCCTGTGTGTTCCAAAGTACAGGAGATTTAACCTCACTTTTAGGCATGGACAATGCTTTGGTAGTCGGTTTTTTTCATTGTGTCAGCAGTGTGATATAGTTTAATCCATCAGAGAGATCACCAACGCACCTACCCAGTCTTCTCTATGGAATCAGCGATTACTATGTATGTGTGTGTGTGTGGATCGCGGTAGTCCAGGGGGTAGAGCGTTGGACTGCTGACCGGAGGGGCCCGGGTTCCATTCCCGGGCACGGCACTCTGGGTACCCGTGGTTCCACCCAAGTTATGTGATTTTTAGGGTACCAGGTCTTCCTGGGAAACCATAACCGGTACAGGGAAAGGAACTGGCCCCCCTACCCTGATGTGTGAATTTCACGCGCCGTCGGGCTTAGTACTGGCTAAAGTCGACCATCACCAACCAAACCGACCTTTGGGTTGACTGTGCTTAAAAAAAAAATATATATATATATATATATACACACACAGACACACACACACATATATATATATATATATATATATATATATATATGTATATGTATATGTATGTGTGTATGTACATGCATATATAGACACACACACATATTTATTACTTTGGAAAAACAAAGGTACGTGAAACACGTTAATGAAAGGAGGACTCAAGTGTACCTAATTAACTTTTCAAGTCTCCAAAAATAAATTTCTTAAAGGAATTATAATGTCAGAAAATGAAAATTTATTTGTCTTGGATGATATGCACCAAATAACTCCAAATAATTTTGAATAATACGGTCACTAGTTTTGGTCAGTCTACGTAATATATTTCCGTTCAATTTAGCTTAAATCTCAACAACGTGAACCGCATAAGAGATTTTTCATTTAATACTCATTGATTTGTTCCCACAAAAAACCCATGACTTGGCTGCATAACTGAATGACATTGAATATTTGAAGATATTAATCAAATATATTGACTGACAGAGAAAGTCGGCTAGAAAATAGGTAATCTTCGAAAATTCACCTAAAAATCATATCCTCGCAAATTAAATAATAAAGTTACGAACTATCAAGCGAATGAGATTTAAAAATCACTGTCAAGGAATGTTCTTGTTTCAGGAAAAAATCATTTTTCAATGTTTCATATTTTCATATCCTCGATAAAGTCAAATATTTTAGGAATAGAACAAGTATGCAACATTCACATGCATGCTTGACAGCCTATTTAACTGAGCGCAAATATATAAAAGACATTCAATTGAAAAAGATATTCTAATATAATGTTAGAGCGAGATCGCATACACCCGTGAATTGATTCTGAGCTTTCATCAAAGAGATCCGATAACATTGGTACTTACACTATTGAAGATGGAGCTGGAGATAATGGGTAAGATTGAGGGGAAAACGGGAAAAAATATGGTCGTTAGGCAGCAGAAAAGCAGCACTAAACCAAGACGACTGGAAGCCACCTTGGCGGATTACCAAAGCGAAAAGGAAGTAGCAGTGAAAAGAAAGGTAAACTCTGATATAGACGTGAGTCGATGGAGAGCAGAGGGAGTGAGGAAGAGGGAAACTGGATAGGAGATGAATTTCTGTGAGAGAACGGGAAGCTCGCCGAGCGGGGAAAAAAAAGTTGCAGCGAAAAAAAGAACTTGGGGAAATAAAACAGGAGGAAAAATAAAAGGGGGCGCCCTGAGAAAAAGGATCCGGCCTCCCGAAAACCCCTGATGTGAGTTTCGTGTCACACCCCTTTTACAACTCCACCCTGGGATTCCCACATATCCTGGGGACACGCTTCGAGGTATATATTGAATCCTTCACTTTAACGTCCCTCCGCCTCCACCTAACCTCCGACCCATCCCTCCCACAGAAAAAAACTCCCTAACTCCATCTCCGAGGCAACCGACACCTCTCTCCCTCACTCCCGCCGCCTTCCTCTAACCCGCCCGCCCCCGCAACCACTCCCTATTCGCCTCTCTCTCTCCCCCTGCGTCCCTCCTTTCCCCAGGAACGACAAGCTCAGAAGTCGACGCCTGGTGGCCTCCCCGCAACACAGCCTCCGGGTTCAATGGAAAACCCCGCTGCGGCTTCGAGGAGGGACCGGGATGGAGAGCCCGCGGGTTAGGACGGGAGAGAAAGGGAGATGGAGAGAGAGGAAGGGAAGAGGAACAGGAAACAGTGGGTAGAGAGAACGCGGGACGGGGGTGTGGGGGGTATCGGGAGGGAGAGAGTTCGGGAGAGAGCAGGGCTCGCGCCGTCGAAGATATTGAAGGAGAGAGAGAGGGGGGCGCGTGTGGACGGGAGAGGATGAGTGAGAAGAGGCGGGGAATGGGGAGAAATCTGCGTGGGAATGATAGAGGTGGAACGTGGCCGGGTCCTAGGGCATGAAGATGTCGGGGAAGCCGAGAGAGCGAGCCGAAAGAGAGATGGCAAACGAGGTATTCTGAAGGTTAGGGAGAGTTGGGACATCCGGCCCCGGGCTGTTTTTTCATACCGAGATTTAAACGGAATAAATTTCCACTCCGTGCACGTTGGCGAAATGCGTGCAGCAGGAAATAAAAAAAAACACCCAATCTCTAAATACCACGTAATAGCATGTCTCTGCGATTAACCTCTTCGCTGACATTCTTTTCTTTACAAATATTCAGATGGAACCCAAGCCCGTGAAAGATTGTAATTACAGGAGTGCCTATTGTAAAGAATTTCCTCAACAATAGAAAAGCTTACTTGCCAAAAAATGCTGGTGACGGCTGATCATTGACGACTGATCGTTCATTAGATAACAATAACGACATTTCTGCGCACATAGAAATTATTAAAATTGATATTACATTAAAAGGAAATGCAAAATAGGGTCCAACGACACGGATAATAAGACGATTATAACTTGCATTTAATCTATTCACAAAAATTGAGTCTATTTCCACCACATGGTGACCAACTAATTACTTCAATCAATTAGTCTAAATTACGGGTTTACTATGAGTAGCCATCCAGGATGCTAATGCGGAGGAAACCCACAAACTAGCCTAATTGATCTTAACACCGCGAATAACTTCGTCAGATATCGAACCTGCAGTAAAATCAATGCAATTTCAAATCATAAAGTACAATTTGAAACTGTCAAATTGTTTACCTGACATGGACTTCAATGGTTGATAGACTATTAATATACCTAAAAAGCGTAAGTACAGAGTGGGTCAAACTCAAAATTTGGGTTGGCAAATCCTAAATTTTTTAAGTTAATGATTCACTATGCTTAATTATTTGAACACAATATAAAGAGATGATGTTTCAGGTTTCCATTATTTTCTGCAGATTCAAACAGAATTAAACATTGCATAAAATAAAATCCCATCAAATAACTCAAAAGGAGCACACAAACTTCAATGACTATGGTAATACGTCAAATTGGAACCGTCTCCGGTTTCTCATTGTTAGGATGCGGTGGCAAACTTTATAAAGAGCCTGTTAAAGGTTTTTCTGAAAATTCAATTGTAACAATTTGCGAAAAAAATCCTAATTGCCTCCGGCGGTTGGGATAGAGGAGCTTGGCGTAAACATCTTGGATCCGGAACCGCTAATTTGATCCTAGGAACAGGTAATCACACAGTCAGCGGAAAACCTATCGACTGGCGCGGGGAGATCGCCCGAAGAACCTTGCCACGAAATATCCCATGAGGATTCCGGAGAATTCAAGAGGGACTCAAATGGAATCCGATGTTGCCTAGGCAACCACGTCAGGGGATTCCGAATGTCATCATTGGCGAACCAGATCTCTCCAGGGAAGGAGTCGTAGAGGGGAGAAGGAGAGAGAAGTGGGAGGTTGGGAGCGCGCGAGGAATAGGCATTGTGGTGGCGTTCCCGAGATCCTACCCCGCACATCTCTCGTGGTTCCAATAGATATGTCTCATTATCATTGCTCACCGACGTCGCCTCCTCTGACTGCTTTTTCAGAGCACCTTCTCTCCTCAGTGCTTGTCTCAATTACCACCAGTCAGCCATCTAGGGTTACCGGTGAATACCGACGGAGAACTACGCCTCTGCGATCGATACCCTTCTTGAGCCTCCTCTCTCTCTGCCTCTCCATCCCTTCATCCTTTCTCTTTGACCTTTCATGCACACGGTAACGAATTCATCCTCTGTTGGAGGATCATTACCCCACTGTAGCTATTTTTCAGTAGCATCATGGACTGCCTTAGAATTTCGACTGACATTCGATGAAATTTCTCATCTAAATAGTCTACATTTTTCGCGGTTGATTCGTTTTTTCAAACTCCCCATCTTTCCTTTTGGACTGTTTCGCCCTGAAGGGCATTTTGTCAAGGATATTATGCTTATGGTCCTAATTTGCACGCGCTAATGCAAGGATACCTTTTAACACTTCTAGATCTTAGTGTGATGTCATTTCTACTGTCCTTTATTTTAATTTAATACGGCAATGCATTCACATAACCCAATATATTATCACTATTTCTTATTGAAATTTAACAGGAGCTTTTGGCGATATTTGTGACTACTGTTTCCTCGTTCTTCCCATGCATTAAAAATTGACCTTATTATCCAGCTTTTCGACACATTGATGCCAAATGTGTATTCAGAGGGACAAAAAATAAGACAGTCAATTTGACTAAAGGTGTGTGAGACTCGCGATTAAACTTTAAAACTGATTCCAGCGCCATTGGCATACGTATAAGACACGTATTTAATAAATCCATTCCAACACTTTTTTCGCCAGTGCCTTAATTCGATTCAATGAATAGCATATATAGCACATTGAGACATGAAGAAAATTAAAAATTCAATGAAATATTTGAAAATAACCCTCCCTCCATTAAACAACGGATTGTCAGTTTTAATTCCATAAATCGCCAATTGAAAAGTCAGTCACCGACCATTTCATTAAATATGAAACATTCTCGTTAAAACGTGATGTACTCCAGGTTTTTGTGAATTCATCATTAACAGCATCAATTATTAAGCCTCCCAATCGCTTGGTTTGCGTGAGGGTGCGTGTTTGTTAATTATTATATTACATTATATTATATTTGTAGACACAGACCTAAACAATATAATAACAAATTACGTTAATCGAAATAGATGACTTGTTTCTCTGAAATGTACTCTTGTAATTTCCCATCCCATCTAGTCTTCACAGATTTAATGGATGCAAATTAAAATTAGATAATTTCCTTTAAAAGCATTAAAACAATCATTAATAAATGTGAGACAGATATTCTATCAGGAGATGGCGGAATAAACACGGAAGAGGGAAGAATGGAGGACTACAGTAAACCATTCTAAGGATTGAAATACTGATGATAACGATGAATGGTTAATAGATATCACTGAACAACATAGCAAAGAATGTGATGTAGGTATACCTAAATTCCCAAGGCAAGGTAAAAGTAAAATACTTTCACTTTGAGTAGTCTAATGTTCGGCAGTGCCTAAAACAGCATATTTTAAGATAAATGACGATGAAGTAAAGACAGTTGGCTGTAATTCATTACAACGGTAGGGTTCTGAATATTTTTTCATTTATCAACAGGTATGGAAAACTTAAGTGCAACTTCGAGTTTCTTCCGTTCAAATAAATTATTCTTATCCTGAAAAGGAAACATTACGATATTATGGAAAGCTATGAAGGTACACTTCATTCACCTCTGCTTTTCAGCCAGTACTGAACATGTTCATATCGATAATCTAAATGAAGATAAACATGACACTTTCCCACTATCTTCATTTGAATTAATGTGACCATTTAGCCTCAACAAGGGAAGAATATACCTTATAAATGTGAAACTGATCGAATATGATAAAAAATATATTTGGGGGAAGTTTAGATCGGCCTCTCCTTTGAATATAAATAGCAGCAAATAAATTACGCTGAAAATCGCTACATTTAGTTCGTATACCTTTAGGTACTTGGCACGTTTTTCTTAAAAATATTATGGGCTTTAGACATTTATACAGTTTTCTAGTAATAAAAGTCGTACTAATGTTGTCGACCTTATGCACACTTTTACACTCTATTTCTACTCGCAGAAAATATCCATAAATTTAATCACGAATCACAGTAAAACATTAGCATTTACATATGTAAGCCCATCTAAGTTGGATTCTACAGACTACATGAAAACACAACGTCTGATGCAACACATTGGGTAGAGATACCTTGAAGTTTACTCGTACAACTCAATGAACGTTGGAGTTTGTTTGCTGTCTCACGAGGCCGCTGCAATGGAATCTGCGCTACCTGTTCTCTTACTGGAGCGTTCTTTTTCCTCTTTTTCCCGGTTACGCGATGAGATTTCCAAAGAGGGCACGCAACGATGGAAGAGAAAAGAGTTCTAGGAGAAAGGAGTAAGGAGGCTGAGACATGGTTGTCGCTGTGTCGTGGGAGATGCCGAAAGGAGGGGAGGCGGGCAGCGCCATTTCGCCAGAAAAGTCAGCGCGTGGAATATCAAACAGGCCCCGGTGCCAGTCTTCATATACTACAGAGGAAGCCAATACGTGTCAACGGCTTTCACGGAACCGTATACCCTCCCGGCTTACCGCGGGATATTTTTATTCACTCCCCCCTCCCCCAACCACACCTCCAAGTCGCATGTGCCATGCGGTGAGGTATATTTAGGGCCCTTTAAGAGAGAGAGAGAGTGGCGGTACATAAATCAAACGGCGCCTGACGTCGGTTTAGGTCTGCAAATGACGCCGGACAATATGGGATGGAAACCATAAGGTTTCGCAAATACGGCATTTCTATGGACCGAAAACGTCGGCTTTTAAAATCAAACAGCCGGTCAATGGATTGTAAAATATTCAACATCTTTGCCGAGAAAGCATCTAAAAAAAACGTAACATTGGGAACAGGGACCGTCTTCTAAGCGTGTACCACATAATGACGATAATGGTTGGCATTTGCCAACCATTATCGTCATTATTTGGTACACGTGGAAGTGTAACAGCAGTTCAGTTTCACTTATGGGGTACTTAATCATTTGAACGAAATTGGGATAATATATTTGCAAGTAGTAACAGTGACATCATTTACATATATATATATATATATATATATATATATATATATATATATATATATATATATACATATAAACACAGAAAGAACACAGTAATCAACCCAGAGGTCGGTTTGGTAGGTGATGGTAGAGTTCACCCAGTACGAAGCCCGACAGCGTGTGAAATTCACAAATTATGGTAGGGCGTCCCTGTCAACTTCCTCCTCCTTGAGAGAGCAATTTTGCCTGGCGCATTTCTTCTCCTTACGTCCCTCATACTTTTAACTTATCGGTAAAAAACACTTCCAAGATACGTAAACTGTTCTACCAATATTAATGAAACAAAGGTCATGCCATTTCCCAGAAAGAAAAGGCTAAACTAAGCATTAAAATAGAAGGGCAAAAAATAGAGCAGATAGAACAGTTTACGTATCTCGGAAGTGTTTTGGATCTATATATATATATATATATATATATATATATATATATATATATATATATATATATATATATATATATATATATATATGGATGATTTCGTCGAGGTAACACGGAAGTGTTGAATAACAAACTTGGACAGCAACAAACAATATAAGAACACACATAAAAAGATCGCTCACACGTCATTTCTTGGTCATTTCAACGGAATTCAGCTCCGTCTTCATCCGAAATATATATATATATATATAATTAATCACAAACATATATATATATATACACCCACACACACACATATATATATATATATATATATATATATATATATATATATATACATATATATGTGTGTATATGCAAAATATAGTGGAAATCAAAGCTGTTAATTATCACCTATCTCCAATATGGGCAATTTCTATACATTTAAGCCTAAGAACTAATTGGTTCGTAGTGAACTCCAATTTTTAACCATCCTAGTCGAAGGCACGTGCTTCAAAGGTGATATCTTGAAATATTCGGAAAACGAGGGATCTTGTGCAAGGAATGCGTGGCCCTGAGGCTAGGGCCCCCTAAGAAGGTGGTGACGTGCATTCATCGAATTTGTACTGGTCGATATATTTAAAGGTAAGCTGTATTGTAACTCGATTGTTTAAACAATCAGGAGTGGAAGCAAAAAAATTACATTTCACAGTAGGCAAATTCAATAACTTCGACCCGGAATGGATGCCAAAAAAAATCTAACTATCCAATTACTAAACGCATAGAATTGAGTAAATAATTTAATAAATTAATGGAGTGGACTAAAATAATGAATTGAGTGGCTACGTACATTAATTAATAATTGAATAAATGATAAACACTCACTGGGGCAAATAAAAATCTAAATTAATTTCAATAGAATTTTCACCGCTTATTCCAATAATGCAACTTATTGAGGTTGTTATTACGTGAACAATCTAGAGACCACAGCGAGGCACCGATTTCGGATGTATTAATTAACGAATGACATATTAATAAAAACGAATGAATGAATCACATATGAGAGAAAATTCATTATTATTCATCTGTCGATGGCCTACGGTGAAATAAAAATTGAATCATCCCGAGTCGACAAACGCAACAGATTTCGCGCGGCCATCTCCAGGCCCTGACTTGTATTGCCTTCTCTTCCTCACTACGCGACAATGAGAAAAAGAAACACGCCGAGTCTCGGAAGAGAAATGACGAATGAAAACGTACTCCGTCTTCATGACAGGGGAAATGACAAAAAATGTGGTAGAGATTTACTTCAGCATTCTTCTTCACCTGTCTGCTTAGCGACGCGAGCAGGGAGGACTATTCGTTAGCATTTGACCCTGCGGTTGCTGTATTTTCGCATTTCCTCCACTATATATCTCTCCGAAATATTTAATGCCCTTGTTTCTCACTCTGCGTTTCTATATTTTTCCTCAAGATTAACACTTTTTCTATCCATCATGCCAGCTCTTTCTCTCAATAAAAATGCCGGATTAAAGGACTTTATGTCACCCCCACTTGTATAGATCTAATCACCGTATTTACAACCCTTCGCTCACTCTCTCTTCGTATCACCTTCTCTTCAATCAGTGCTGCACATTCGTCTCAAAAAGTATTTTCTGTTAACAGTGAATAGTCAAAATAATGGAAATCCTTCATGGCTAATTTTTAAACCGGAATTCTACATTTGAAACTCATAAAAAATGTAACAAAAAATATTACGGCTAGAATCAACTTTGCTTTTCAGATTGTAATACTAAAAACCGTATGCCACTGGAATAAAGATGTGCGATCAAGATGCAAAGAAACGAAATAAAAATCTTGATGTTCAATAAAATGTGGCAATGATTTGGCTACATCGGAGCTATGGCAGGTCTAGTGCCCATTAGATAGGCCGTTGAAGATTCTTGGAGCTAAAAATGTGGAATATGAATTTTCGAAAAGTGATGATGACAACAGCGTAATTTAATGAATTGTTTCAAACGAAAGTTCAAAGTTTAAATCCAAGAGAAAATCAATTCATTTCCGAATCTACATTTTCATAAATTGATGTCATTAAAATTTCTAAGATACGTACAAAAACAATTGTAGTGGTTTATAAAAAAAGCTATCGGCACAAGGTTTAAACCAATAAAACTAAAATTAATTGAGGTAATCGTTAAGAATAGTTTCCTTTAACCCCAAGACTTTAATCTCAAGCGGTATTGCCAATATTCAATTTTATATTTGATCAAGGTTTTCGTCTGATGGCAAAAAAATCAAAATCGAACTTTCTCCCTAACTTCGGAATCATATATCTTAATTTCTGTCGCCATAGGGAGGGAAATCCAAATGCCAAATCATCAACCGTCCTCCACGTAGTCTCAAAGCCGTCCTTATTCCCGCACTCTCATGCCACGGGATTCGACCTATCCCTTTTTTATCCACCGCCATGATCCTCACCTACTAAATCTCCCTCAAGCCTCTCCCACCAACATCCAAAGAACCCCCCCTCCCCTAAGGCATGCCCAATTCATCGCCGCTTTGTCTTACCCCCCCTTAGGGATCGCTCAGTCCCTTACCCCGTCCCCGAAATATCCAACCATTCTTCTCTCACCCCTCCCTTTGTTTACGCTGCCCGACGAGAAGGAGTGGGGTAGGGAACTCAATGTCCCGGATCGAAAAGTATAAAAACCTCGACCCTTTAACCGTTTCAATACTACGTTTTGCGATGATCGTAAATACTGATCCCCTCTCCACAACACCTTTCCCTCTTCAACCTTGCCGGCTCACTTTCACCCTCCCCTCTTCCCTTCCCCGCCCAAACCCACCATCTCCTCCTCTTTGTACCGTAGTTACGAGACTTTACGACGGTGGGTACGCTAATCCTCAGAAACTCTCGGTCCACCCCCTGCCTGCTTCACGAGAACCGCGCCCCTATCCACCCCGGGATCCTCTCGACACCCCCCCTCATCCTCCTCGCGGAGCTTCTCCTCCGCTCCTGCCATCTCCCATGAAACTTCCTTCCTCTACCTCCTCAGTTACCCATTGTCTCCTCACCGCCCTGCCACCCCCCACCCGGCGGCACGGAGCAGGGCGCTGGAGGAGGGACGCTACTCTCCGTGAGAGAGAGAAGGAAAACACGGGGCGTTCTCAAACGGAAGACGTCTCCTAGTCCTCCCTGCGCCCCGTACATCTTCCTACTTTTACGAGCATTTCCTCCATCCCCGACCTCGTTTTTCTCTCCCCTTGCACACTCGTTTGAAACCTTCTCTCTACCCTTCTTATTCAGTCGTCATTCACCCCACCCTCGAGACTGAATAATTCAGGCTGATTGAAGAAGTTGACGTTAAAAGCAATCACCTCCTTAGAGTCCTCCCCTTCCGTTGTCTAGGCTTTTCCACTCAATCTTAACGGACGGATTCTGGGTCACGTGCTAAATCGCTGGACACAACGAACGACCACGTTCATTTTGTTCCTCGAAGTCCGCATACGCTATTTTGCTTCGACGGCCATTATTTAATTCATTAAGGCCTATCCCATATCATAAAACTTGCACATCTCAATGCAAAAAACTACCATTTTTCTATGAAATAATTATTGGTAATTTCGTTCGATATATAGGAGCTCTATAATGATAAAGAACAATCTTATAGAGATCAAAACCAAAATCCTGTTTATCACTTCATTTTTCGACGACACTATGTAGCTTTGGTCTTTTTTATACACAAAACTTCCTAAGCTCCCAGAACAACAAATTTATCAGATTTTGGAATCCAAACTTCTGAACTTCCTAAGAGATACTTGAATGTAAAAGCATTCTCCGAACCCGTTCATTCGGCAGTGTAGTAGAGTAATAATAAAACGTATTTATTTGGGCGAGATTTACGCGAGATAGTCCGTACTACCACCTAAACCCTAATCCCGTCTAACCGATATTCTTCCGAGTCTCTTCCAGACCCTAGCAACCGATGTATATGAGGACGATGAAAGTGCATTGGTTTTCAAAATGCTAATAATGAGCTAATATCATTTTAATGAGAATATAAAGCGTTCAAGAAGCGAAATGTATTACAATTTACTAATAGTTAGAGGTATTCATTTGGGCGCAATAAATTAATAGAGAGGCAGAATAATTTAATACTTGCACCACATGTTGGAAATGATTAATTTCTTATCATCATTCTAACCGCCGTATGAATGTTTAAACTTGTTGAAAAAAAGGGATACCAACATTCCACTCAAGAAAATGGGGATGACGATACTAGAAATTTGACTGACAACTTTTCATACGCGTCTAATGATATTTAAATAATTCTTTTTATTAAAACTCTTTTCGTAAAATTCTGATAAAATTGTGTTTTTCATAATATTTTTTCTGTTTTATTCAAGTATATTTATCTGAAAACAAAAATGCAAAATAAAGAAAATATTAATATTTAAGAGGGATAAAAAAACGCTCTAGAATCCTGAGAATGTTAATCTCAAGTTCTCTCATTAAAGCGCCAAGCAGTCTGCCTAAGTCTCCATTATTGCGAAGCACAATGCTTAAGAACATCTTAATCTCTCCTCAAAAATACACTGCGACAATACGGCAAAACACACGACGTTTCCTTTTGTCCTTTGCTTCTAAGGCTCCTTGGAATGCCTTCCTTTCATTTTCATCCCTTGGCGATAAAACCGCCAGAAAAAAAATAGGTTAGACACATGCCAGGAAAAGGGGATGATATACAAAGACTTAAGGAAGATATCCTTAAGGAGGCCCTTATTTTGAGCAGATACTGTGGACATCCCTGAAAATGAAAGGATCTGGGAAGGATGAGAACAAAGGCAAGGTGAAAGACGCATGAGGAGTGGGGAAAGAGTGAAAATGGGTCGGATTCCAATAGAAGAAAGAGATGAGCATTCCCTCCTCTAAGGTCTTCTACGACATCCTCTGTCAGGTTGCTTGTTATCCTTAATCTCTCAGGTTTTCCCATGATTAAAAAAATTCACTCGACAAAAGTTGAGATAAATAATAAAAAAATTAAAGTATTTTAGGAAAAATAATAAATATAAATTTTAATATAACCATGGAGTTAGCATACATACGCTTATTTATTTTAGTCAAATTGGAGTCTTGCTAAAATAACATGCAGAAATGCAGCGAGTGTGTTTACGTTTAATCTTTGATGTGTTGAAATAAATGAAATTATTTGAACACTGCTAGAAAACTGGTCTTCACAACTAAATATTGAATTTTTGTAGTTACCCGGAAAACCTAACGACAATTTGCAAGTTTCACTGAAATAACAGAAATGTAGCTACAGGGTTCGTCCGGAAAATAAGTGTACTGAGCTCAGGAAAAAAAATGTATTACACTTTCACATATCTTAAGCTAATATTCCTCAAAATAGGACCCTTGTGAGTCGATACACTTGTTCCAGCGGCGTTCCCATTCCTGGAACGCTCCCGCGAAGGCATCATCGGGAACCTCTCGAAGACACGTCGTCACGGCCTCTTTGACGGCGTCCAAAGTCCCGTATTGCGTTCCTTTCAAACTCCTCTTTATCTTCGGGAACAGAAAGAAGTCCGGTGGTGCCAAGTCCGGGCTGTAGGGCGGGTGCGGCAGCGTTGCCACGCCGTGCTTGGCCAAGAAGTCCGACACGACAAGCGCGGTGTGAGACGGCGCATTGTCGTGATGCAGCCGCCAGATGTTTTTGATCCCGAATAATCTCGTGCACTATTGTTTTTGGCTCATTACACTGCTCTGCTATCATCCGAACACTAAGACGACGATCAGAGTTCAGTACATCGCGAACTTTTCGCATATTTTCGTCGGTGAGTGTCGTTGATGGGCGTCCAGGCCGTGGTTCGTCGTCGACCTCTTCTCTGCCCTCCATGAACATCTTGTGCCACCGAAAGATCATGTTTCTGGACATGGCTGACTCCTCGTAAGCCTGGTTAATCATACCGACAGTTTCGGTAGACGATTTCCCAAGCTTTACCGCAAATTTGATGGAATAACGCTGCTCCAAAAACTTCGGCATCGCGTTCCGTGACGTGGGTCGAGCGTGGAGGTTCGCGTTAACAGAGCTCCTCACTACACCACAGCTCAGAGCCGACTGCCTTTTTCAGCGTCGCTTGCCAACATACCCCCCTCCAATCGCAGCCCGTCAGAGCGGTGCTGGGCGCGCCTGGAGCGGCGGGAAAAAATCAGTACACTTATTTTCCGGACGAACCCTGTATTAACTGGTACTAAATTTACTTTTTAATCTACATTTTTCAAACAATGTTGTCGCCAAACCATTTCACTGTTAGATCCATTCAAGGTGTTCTATCTATTTTAAAGAAGCTTTCGGACGGATCCTAACGAATATCACTTCTAAGGATAGGAACCGATAGGAACTTCTAAGGATCGTGATAGGAACTTATTTTCACTTGATGATATCTTCTGTCACTTCTACGTCATCTCTGCCTGCCTTCATGCTGTCTAAAAACCATCTCTCTTCCATCCTCCAGCCCTCTTACAAAAACTTCTACCCTAAATCACAGTCTTAATCATACCGCTACCTTTTGATATTTTGATCCACTTTCTCAATCTTTATCAGACTTCCCCCCCATTGCTTCCCTTATAACCCCATCCCGTTTAAAACATCGACGTATCCCCCTCTACCCATCTCAAGGGTCATAAATGAAAATACAAAGAAGGGCATACATATATTCAGTGGTCACCTTACTAATATCGTCAACCACAAGAAGAATTAAAGGTTCCGAAAGCAAGGCTACACAGATCTGAACTCTTGTCCGAGAAAACATGATTTTGTCGTCCATATATTCGATCCTTACTTTTAAGTGAAAATATTAAAACCAAAAGGTACTTTTTCTTTATTTATATACATAATATATTTATATATATATATATATATATATATATATATATATATATAAATATATAATTAGATAATATACCGGTTAATGTAGGTTTTTGGATGGACACAGCTATATATATATATATATATATATATATATATATATATATATATATATATATATAGCTGTGTCCATCCAAAAACCTACATTAACCGGTAGATTATCTAATTATATATTTATATATATATATATATATATATATATATATATATATATATATATATATATATATATATATACCAACGAAATAAATCCTCAAAAAATAGAATGTAGAGCCTTTTGATTTAATGAAAATATTTTTACGAAACAAAAATACAACATTTTTAATTCCCTCATTACTTATGTCACATTGTTATCTCACTTTTGCGAATGCTATCAATTTTTATAGAGCTTATTGTCTAGGTTACATCGTTCCTTCCGCTCTTCCTTCTATTCTCTCTTATTACTCTTATATAATGTATTGTATTTGTTTCGAACTCGATATGAGAGCAATAGAACATTTTAATTACTTAGAAGGTTCCAGGCATGCCACAGAATATGAATGATATAACCGCCATCACATCTGTGAAACGCATTCGAGGTTAGCATACAAAGATTCCTTTATAGCTGACGGCTGAATAGCCTCGCTCTTTGCGTCCCAATCACATAAACCAGCAGCGGAGATTGGCGACACCATATTTGATATTCACTCCGAAAGGCATGCCATAGATACATAGGTTCCCGAGTGATCACGCCGACCACGTCGGTCAACAGGCACGGACGGAGGAACAACGGGGACTGAAACTTGGGTGTGCTCCATTCATTTTATGATCCACGTTCCCGTGACGCGGAGGAAGCGAGCCAGAGTCAGGGACGACGTCCGCGCGGAGAGAAGAGGGACCAAGGATGTCTTCGGAACTACGAAAATATACGGGACAGGGATGGACCTCACTTCATTTTCCATTGCATTTCCATTTAATCAAAATTATTTCGGTCAGCAATTACTAGCGTTCCGCCTTGCACGTAACTACCACATATAGACGAAGAGAATCGGATTATCGACTCTGACAGACTGTTCATTCAAGGAACGGTATGACTTCGTGTACAGGAATACCACATCGATGTGCAAAAGGAGAATTTGGAGATTTCATTGCTCCCAAAATATACGAATATAATTTTTGGACTTTTCCTAAAAGTGATAATTATCTTTACCAAAAATTTTATTGCGAACTAATTACTTTAAAAATTATTACTAATACTACTTCTGCGAAAAATCCTTCTCTATAAGTGTACCAGTAAAAAATCAATTAAAGTAGAATAGAAAATGCTAATTCATTTAATTACAGCGTACCTTTTAAGAATCAAAAACATTCAAAAGTTACTACCACTGGGAATCGATTTTTTGGGTTGATCAAAGGAAAGTAGTGAGACTGGAAAGAAACTACTTTGATAGGGAATACGAAGAAATGGAATGTGACACGTATGGTGATTGAGTAAAGAAAAAAGTGAAATATGTAAGCGCAAATATAGAAAAAGATGAAGGAAATACAACAAAATATACGATTTCTGGATCAAATAATTGAAACAACGGGGGTTTTGCTGTAAAAATCGTTCGGAAAATATTAGTTTCATCGTGCAGTCATGTATTTCATTGTCAAAGATTCACTAGTATTCCCAAATATGAAAAATATTAAGAAACATAAGGTTTGTCGTGTCGTTAACAATTTTTTCCAGACGTGTGCGTGAAGTGCTGAATTCAGAAAGTCAGCTAAGTTTCCACATAAACGCAGACTGCATTAGCATTGATAAGACGAAAGTGAACACCATTATTACTGAAAATTTGACGATACGAAAGACCTGAGCTAAGCTTGTCCCGAAGGTATTGAAGGACGACCAAAAGATAAGTCGAGTGTCTGCTTACGAAGACCTCCTGTAACGCCATCGCAACGATTTCCCAACACCCTAACCCCCAACAGTTCTGACTTGGTACCAGCAGAATATTCCCTATTCCCAAAACTGAAATCCCACCTCAAAGGACACCACCATATCCTAAGTGCCGTTGAAGAAACTTGCTGGCGTAACCTTAAGGAACTTCCTGAATACGCCTACCAGCGAGCTTTCAAGGCGTTCAAAAGCCGCTAGCAAGTGTGTGTCGACGCTCAGGGGATACACATTGAAGACTTTTCAGGCATCGTAGCTGTCAACTGAAAAAATCTAGTTATCCGAAAATGTTCCCAATAATTTTTATACAAATCATTTATTGATTGCTGAAAGACATTATTCAACTTCTACACTCTTAGGATCATAGAACTAACTCCTCATGCTGACGACTTCAAACAATTTCTGCGAAGAGATAACAAGCACCCGAACGAACGCTTGACGAGATCCGGCAGGATTGGGCCGAGGTAGCGCCGGGGCGGGCAGAGAGTGAAGGGAATTCCCGGAGAAGAACCTTCTTCCCTCATTCCCTCGATGCCACTCGAGCGCCGGTTTAAAGGTAACGATCGGGCCCATCCAGCCACCCTCATTCTTCAGGCGACTCATTCCTTTTCCCTCCGACGCCTCCGCGAAGGGGGGTTGAAAGGAGGCCTCCTCTCACGGTGGCCCTCCTCACAAACTACCCCACTACAACCCCCCCGCACCCCCCCCCCCGGAAGAAGAGGGAGGTAGAAAAGGACAAGGAAAGGGGGTGAAACAAGCCTCCTCCGCGAGAGCTTTCGTTCAACCCCGTCCTCTCGGCCCGCGCGCCACCACATCCCCCCTCTCCTGCCCGCGCTCATGTTTTATTCATGCGACGGCATTTCTTTATAGTGGAGTGGCCAACTAAGAGGAAAGGCGGAGGAGAGAGGTGGGAGAAGGAGAGGAGCATGGGTGGGAGAAGAATGAGAGGAAGCGGAACGAAGGGGGTCGGGAGGAGGAAGCGTGTCGGATGAGGAAAGGGAGAGAGAGAAATGGGCGGAGAAGAAGGAAATCAGGAAAAGGTAGATGTGGAAGGGGGAAGATGGGCAGAGGGGGCTGAAGTGAGGGAGGAACGGAATTAAGACCTTCAAATGGGTAGCTACACTTCCGGATTTAAGACATTTCCAAAAATTTACAGATTTCTCAGGAGGTATTTTCAATTTAACGAGAATAAATTTTTCGTGTGGTTATTTATCCGGGGAGGAATTTAGTAACAATTTCCCAACCTACGATGGTACAGGGGATCGAAACTCTATCCCCATATACTCAATACAAAAGTGAACACCGCGATGTCCACCAATCGCCTCTACAGACCTGGTTATGCAAGTAATATTTTGGAGCTATCCATCCATCTAGGTATCTATTTGAGGCCATCATTTAAACTGCTAAAAAATTTTAAGTTTCGTCACAATATACTTGAGCTTTAAGATTTTTCATTTTAAATATTTTTTCTCAACAATAAGAGTATTTTGTCACGCTCTAAATTTTACAACCTTCTAGTAACCTTCTACGCACCACACTATCATTTCCTCATCCCTACCAGCCCAGAGACGGCAACGGAGGGCACTTCTATCACAAGCGACGTCCGGACTTCAACGACTGAAACTGTGGGAGGTGAGAGGAACTGTTCATACATCGATTGGTAATACCTTTCCCTCGCTCACCCCACACTCATGGGTGTCGTTTTTCCTCACCCCTCTTTTCTGATTCGCCCCTAAAAAAGTCGTTGATGTGACGATGAACCTTGACACTCGCTGATGAAAAGTGCGCTTTAGACTCGCAAATCCACTCCAAATATTTGGTGGACGTAGCTGATTCAGCAATGAACGAGGAGGTGATGCAAAATGTAAAAAATTCAGGGATACTAAGCCTTGAAAATATTAATATCCTGAATTGGGGTAGACGATGAAGGAAAGGAGTAGGAAACCACTTCATCCAAATGCAAAGCCAAGAAGGAACGTGTTTTCTATTTTGAAAATCCTGAGCTGATAGAGAGTTAAATAAAAGTACAAGAGTAAATTTGATATAAATATTATTTATACAATATCAATATTAAGGGCATATGTTAATGAAAAAATATTTTTCATTAAAAAATATTTAGCAAATTTAAATTGAGAAGAAAGATTTTACACTGCCATCAAGATTTAGATAGAGAAAAAGCAAGTTTCACGAGTCAAACCAGCATATGTAACGAATACAAATAAGATACACATAAAATTCAAGTGACGCATGTAATATCTTAACTCAAAAAGTATGTAATTAAGGACGCAGAGGAGATATGTTGGGGATTTTCGGTTTTTGGCAAAAACAGAACGAATGGCAATCCAAAATTATTCCCATCGAGATACACGCGATATTTGATAATAATTCCTTGTGAAAACAGACTTTTAACCAACTTTACCGCATTGCAATACGATAAAAACAATCATAAATCTGAAATAAAAACATAATATTAAATTTCCGTCATTAAATAATTAGTTTCAGTCTAAAAGCATGAGTCATGGATAAATAAATTATTGATTACTTACTACCCTAATACTACAAGTCATGTAAACTTCTTTTTTTTCTCATTTATACACAAGAATGCTAAACGGCAATCATAGAATTTCATTAATAGCTGCGTTATTAACTTAACAATCGACACTTTATACCTCCGGTACTCCAGATATACCTCTCCCATAATCAAGCTCAGCCTACCAATGAATTTACTCCAAAAAAACAAATATTAATTCCTACATCCCAAACCATCGTGACGCCGTTGGTGGTGATTCCAGACGAGAATTACGACGGAAGAATACATACACAGTCATATATTCCTCTCGAAATGAGCCTCCAATAGGCCTTAAAAACTTCGCAGCAATCTCGACTATCAAAGTGCTCAACTACTTCTTTCCCTGCAAGTGGCATAGGGTCTCCTCGAAGCTTCGATGCGGAAAAAAATCAGGGAGACTCCCCTTTTTAACGTGGAATTCCTCCATTATCCGTTAAACCCATTGGAGGCTCGTTATTACCCCATCTAGCAAGCACCCCACCTCGCGTCTTTCCCCCTTCCTCGCTCACGGTGTCGCCCATCTCCTGGTCTTAATCCGTCAGGAATAGGAACTTTTTAAAAGCACTGATAAATAAATAATGAGGGATCGTAAGAGTGAACGGTGCGGGGCGGCGAGGGTGAGAAAGGGAAACTGGAAAACCTATGGTGCTCATAGGATGGGGGAGGGGATGGGTGTGGAATAATGGGAAGGAGTATCATGAGAGGTAGGGGTTGGAGAACTGGGACGGGGTGGGAATGAAGGTGCGCTGAGAGCGATGCATTGTTTCCGAGAGGGGAAGGAAGGATGGGCTGGGAGACTTGGAAAGACTGGAGGGGTGGGGCACGGAAACTTATGAATAAAGTAATCCGATAAGTAGGAGGGAAAGGTATATACGACCCCGGGTGAGGAAGATGGGAGGAGGAAGAGACCCATCGAGTGGAGATGGGGAGGGTTGGTGGTAGGAGAGAAGCACAAGGAGGGGCACTTGAAGGGGGTGGACATCCCAAAAGGAGGGATCGGGGTTGAGGACCTTGGGGTGAGAATGAGATTGGGAAATGTTTTTATCGAAAGGGGTGGAAGTTGGCAGAGTGAAATGGCCATATTATGAAACAGGGTGACCGACGGTGGAAGGTCCAATGGCTATCACCGCTTAAGGTTTCCAGAGGAACAGATGAGAGAGAGGTTTTTCCTAAGGTAAGAAATCCAGTGGGGATGCCAAAAAAAAAAGGTTTTAGGCGAAAGGTTTGGGGGAAAACTGATTTTTTTCCAAGATAAAGGACCAGTAAAATTGGTCAAACGATAGAGTTTAGTTTCCAGTAACTTTTAAAAGGAGTCTATTTGTGGTGCTAATGAACTACTTCTAGGTTATCTTGCATGTGAATTTAATAATTAAAATTTAGAAGGCGCGGTGCGAAATATTCCGCGTACAAACCCAATAACTTTCCTCATGCGAGTTAAACATTTGCTATAGCTTCCATTCTTCCATTGGTTTATTCAATAATAAAGAGAATGGTTTTTTAAGGAAGAATAACTTCCTGCTACACGCCCTAGTAGCGAGGTTTACGGTGCCTTCAAATAAACATAGGCACTCATGGTATTCAGAAAAATCGTGCAAAATACGAATATGGAAATACGTTATTTACAAGAAAACTATAAAACTAAATGAATTTTCCGCCTAAGGATGATTATTTTCGATATTTAATTTTACTTTCTCCACTTTCCAGATTTAAAAAGGAGACCATAGGGCATATTATGGAAATGAACTAATATTCGACCCATGAGTCTGCAATTCAAACAAATGAATCCAGCATTTGTTGCGTGAGTACTTACATTACATTTGAACCCAAAAGAAAGAGTCCTTACGTGCATCACCCTGGAGAATTTACAGAACATTTACACTTCCAATTAACGTTATCAACACGGGTGGTGAGAAATTTTAAATTACAATACGATAATAGGATTCCTTTTATTAAGCCCAAAAATGATTAGTCCGAGTACAATAAAATATAAATGTCAAAAAGGATATAAAATAAAATGAAAATGATGCCAAAAATGTCGCACGCAATTATTCCTACAAGCCCATTATCATGGTTTTACAGTGAAAAAACCTCCGAACTTATCAATAAATGTAATAACAGGCTTCCTCCACTGTAATTTATAGTTACCGAAATGGTGTTTACCGAGCATTCCAGAGCGCGGCCATGCAATTGTCGCAGAAACCAAAAAAAAACACGATGATTTTCAATCTCTGAGACAAATATGCATCGATAAATCGGGGAGGTTCCCTGCGGGAGAAAAAATACAATCGACCCGACAGAAAAGTTGTCCCGCCCAAGTGAAAGCAAAAAAAATGCCAAAAAGATTCACTAAAAGAAAGATCACGATGTGGACCCTATGACTATGAAAGAGAGGCATTGAACATATAGAATATGCGCTCACCGTCCTTTTTATGCTCGCGGTCGCAGAGCGAAACAAAAAAGAACGAAATGGGAAAAATCGCAGAAGAGGTCTGGAAGAAGACGGAAGGAGAATAATCTAAATAATAAAGTAAAAAGTTTGTTAGAGATGAGTTCTGGGGATCCGGATAGTTTCCGTAGCATTGTTGGGAAGGGAAAAGGAGGGGAACGTGAATAGTAATGAAGGGTATGGGGAGGTGGTCGGGAAGGAGAGGATCGGTATACGGAGGGAGGGTGAATGCGAGATCGTGACCGACAATCGGCCGAGTGAGGGATATATACGTCATCTCCACCTCCAAAATAAGAGGAGCACGAACGGGAGACTGTTGGACGTAAGGAGGTGGGGGGAAACAAGGCATTTGGAGGGGCAGCGGAGGGGAAGGAAGCTGTGCCTGCCGTGTGGACTGTGACGTGTTAGTGCAAGAGGTGGAGAAACTCCCCCACTACACGGGTGGATTCACGGGTCATATGCAGACGTTACCTTTGGACAGCCCAGCTTCACCAGATATTCCCAATAAACAACGGGCGACACGGGGAAAGGAACTGCCCTCCCCCCTTCCATAACATGTGAATTTCACTCTCAGCACGAGGTAAACTCTACCCATAACTGTCAAACTAATATTTGAGCTGATAATTAAATAAAAATGACTTCTTGGTGTTTAAATGTTATTGGAAATGTAGGCATAAAAAAGAAATTATGCCCGAGATCAATTAACTATGACGATATTCTGCTAGGCGATCCTCCTCTATTGACTACGTTCGATTTGATTACCGTAGTTTTTGATCCTGCGGATACATTCTTTTCCTGCCACAGTGGAAATAAACTGATTTATTGACATCATTCTGCTACGAATGACGACGGGTAATTGCTAGTAATAATTTCCGGATCTACATGATTTGAATTCGATGGTCGGGTTACATGGCGATAACGTCAGTGGCTTATCGGCTCATACTGGCACACAAGCACCAGATTTCATTATTGATTAGGCAGCGATGACCAGGCTTAAAGCCTATACCAAGAGCCGAGTGAAGTAAAAACGGCTTCGGTTTCGAACTGAGCGGGCTCCGCTCGGAAAGTCTACTCGGGTCAAACCAGTTCCCTTTGCGGGGCAGAAGAATTCACAAAAATGGGCGACAGAAAAAAGTCCGCCCCACTTCGACGTCTACTCGGCTCCGCTGGCTGTGGAAAACAGGCCTAAATGAAGACGGACGGAGCCGGATGCTCATTGGAAGAAACCGGGGGCAAATTGATCCTTGAAAGTTTTGGAGAAAGGGACGGAGAGAGAGAGAATGAGGGAATGCCTATTTAAGGGTGATGGGAAACTTTCTCGATGGGGGGCTAGGCGAGACAAAAGGGGATTGCGAATTAAGAATTCAACTGCCTATCTCTCTCTATCATCGACTCAAAAGATCCTCCTACTCCACCCCAATACAGTCCAAGGTGGATTGGAGCAAAACAAGAAATGCCAATATGCTACGATGGCTACGATTACTTATGATGAAGGCAGCATAATGACGGGTGGTTGAGAAGAAATGAAAAGATGAAGAGGGGTACGGGAGAGAATTAGCGTCTTCGATTATTTCTCGATTATTACATAAATACGCTGGCATGTAAATTGTAGTGGTTCAATTACCCTACCATGATATCCACTTAATAATTCGCTGACAGACGTACGTTTTCACGTTGCGTCCCCGCGTTATTTCGCTCAGAGCGGAATTGTGAGTACATGTACAAGACTATATGTTATATATATATATATATATATATATATATATATATATATATATATATATATGTGTGTGTGTGTGTGTGTGTGTGTGTGTATGTGTGTGTGTGTGTATATATATGTTTAGATATATGTATACATATATATATACATCCATATACATAAACATATATGTATACACGTTCCCAATGTTGCTATGAACAAAATAATAAGAGTTCACAAGTCACAGGTATAATATAAAAACCCGTGTTAGTCGCGACCTCGTGGTGTTTGCATTTTGCACTCGCGTCATGGAAATGAAAATAAAAACTTGAGAGAGGAATATGTGCGGCATCGACCAATCGTTCAAGTAAATAAACAAGTTACGGCCTTCCATAACTTCAAAGCAGCAAAAATCAATTCACGTCGCACACACCATCCAATTATGGAACACACTAAAGCCAATTTTTGAAACACTCAAACCTTCCTGGGATAATAAAGTCTTAAAAGGTATTCATTTACTTTTTTCTGATTATTGGGATAAACATGGCTTTTGGTTCTCTTTCAACAACTGCGAGCGGTAATTAAATTAATCACTGGTCTGGAGAGCATAAAAAAAAACATAGTACTAGTTTTAAATGAATTAAATAGCAATATAATTAAATTATCGGCAAATGGAAATCTAAAACAAATTATTGTTTTCACTGAAAATTTGGCATAAATAACAGGATTTGTATTTTTGGCTGTTCTCAGGGCAACAGCAATGCAATTAATATTGGGTAAACTTTGCATATTTTTTAATGAATTTGTACCGATGAAATGCATGCAATTCTGATTTTCAAAAATTAGTTGTTCAGATAACAAAATTCTACGTCAAATCATGCTCCTTACGAGGGCTAGTAAGTGGGAATTTTAGTGAGAAGCCTAAAAGAGATTCCATAAAAATTGGAATATTATAAAATTAATTCAATGTAGTACATCAACAATATTCCTTTGTTAAACTACATACCATTTAACAAACACATTTTACTTGCTAAGAAATAAACAAATATTATTCTTCATTCTCCAATAAAACTTTGCACTGACAATGCCATGTAATGACACACAAACGGAGTACATAAAAAATGTTACATCAATAAAACTTTACCACAGCCTCCAAGGGAAATAAGGGACGGACAAAAGTGACTTCGATGTGATCCTTGCACGATGAGGACAGGAAACGAGAAACCTTAAATGCGTCTTTCAACCCGATAAAAAATTCTGATATATCCAATTGCTAAATCTCAGCCTTGAGCTACGGGATGGGATGTCACGTAACCAATGAAACCGCACAAGGCACCAAAAATTACCGTCGAATCCTAACTTTGTCCTCTCGCTTCCCTTTTCAATGAGACGCGACTTTGCGGGCTGCCGAGGCGGTGAAAACGACCAATCCGACGTCCGGCGGGCCTTACAGTGGGGCGTCGCTGCGGGTGGGTGGCTGGACTCTGGCACGGAGCGTGGGTGGGTGTGGATGTGTGAATGGGGGACGAACGACACCGAAAAGGGACTAAAAGGCAGTAATTTGGATACACCTCCACACTCTTTGTGAGGATGGGCATGAGAGCACATATACCCTCTCGCTCATCGCCCACAAGGGATTTCCACAACACCTATATCGATATATGTATTGACTCGATATATTTTTCTATACTCCTACTCGAATTTTTAATCGATAAATCGATAAATATCTTACGACTTTTAGGTCTAGGTCTTCCGAAACATAATAAAAATTAGCGATTTTAGCATTCACCTAATTTAGCAAAGTTAGCCATAATTTCTTTAAACGAGGTTCATTAAAAACAGCTGTAGAATAACTACAGCCCAATTATAGTCCTGCTCAGTTAGTGCAATACTTAATAAATACTGTCCAGGCAGTCATTTACAGTTATCAAGTACTCGTATCTAAGTGCTAACAAATGAAAGTTCTGTTGGCTATTTATTTGGAATGACTTTTTTTACTTTCCTAGCCAAGTTTAATGGGTCTACTATGCTGCATTTAATTCCACGAAGAACCTACATAATCAATTTTATAGTCAACTCATATTGGTTCATTGGAAATATCTCACTGGATATAACATTTCATGCATTTTATGTTGCTATGCAGTTGAAATTTTTATTGCATTAGTCATTCATTTATAAAATACAACTTTAACCGAAGTGGAAAGTCATTAGAAAATAATTTAATGGAAATCACGATGTATTAATTATACAGGGTCGCACCCAAAAGTGGTAGGACTGATTTTTTTACAAGAATTTTATTTACGATATACTAACATCAAATTAATAATCTTCAAAGTATGCTCCTTGAGCTGCTACACACTTAGTATAACGTTGCTCCCATTTCCCGTACGCCCGCTGGAAATTTTCTTTGGGGATGCCGTTGATGACCCTCGTCGAAGCCTCTTGAACGGACGGCCTATATCGAGTCAAAACGTCGTCCCTTGAGCTGTCTTTTCATCAGGGGGAAGAAGAAGAAGTCCGTTGGTGCCAGATCGGGAGAATAGAGCGGGTGGGGCAACGTGGCAACGCCGTATTTGGCCAGGAGCTGTCTGACGACGAGTGCGCCATGGCACGGCGCGTTGTCGTGATGAAGCACCCAGCAGTTTGCGATGGCCGGTCGGACTCTTTTCACGCGTTCTCGGAGGCGGGTGAGCACCTGCACGTAAAAGTTCCTCACAGCACAGCAGTGTCCTCACTCTGTCCACATGCGTGTCGGTTCTTGCCGTCGACGGCCGTCCGGAGCGATGGTCCTCTTCAACGAGCTCCCTACCCTCTTTAAACAACTTGTGCCACTCAAATACTGTGGAACGGCTTAAGGCAGTGTCCCCATAAGCCTGCTTGATCATATCGAGGGTCTCAGTTGCCGTCTTCCCGTGTTCCGCACAAAACTTCACGGAATAGCGTTGCTCTAAATTCAGATTCATTTTGTTTTTCGACGCGGACAAAAAACTTGCTTCACTAAAAACGGTGTCCTCACTCAATGACAGCCCGCAGGCGACTGAGGTTGGTGTTGGTCTGTTCCTAAGAGCCCTCTCCACCTTACCCTGCCAGGCAGACCCCCCTCCACCGCTCCATTCGCGCCAGAGAAAATCAGTCCTACCACTTTTGGGTGCGACCCTGTATACGGGCTCGACAACAACCGACAGGCCTCTCCAATCGATGTTTTTACGTACATTCATTATATCCGTATACATTTTACTTCTTCAGGGAAGAAAAAAATGTCATGCAGGCTGTCTTGAGCCATGCCTGTTAAACCAGCCCTGGTCAGCGGGGACAGTGACCCAGTCGATGCGGCCTTGGAGAAAGGGGAAGAAGAAAGACTTGGAACTGAATTGTTTGCGCGTAGTAATGTTAGTGCGGTGGTGCCGTGCGATAAAACCCCAGCCCACCCTGCCCACCTCCCGACACCCACGCCACGCCCCCTCCCACCCATCGCCAACCCGAGGCAGCTATTTCGAGTATTCTACTTTACGTATATGGTCTTCCCAGGGTGCCACCAGGGGCTTAGTCTTCAACTGACGCAGTCCGCAAAGGTGGCCCACGCCTCGAAAGAAAAGGAAGGAAATACCCTTCTCTCTTCCATTAATCCCCAAAATGAGGTAACTTTAGGGGGCGTAATTGTTTGTGTTGTGAGTGAGGTTTTAGTGGGGAACCAAATGGGTCGTGTAGGTCTTCTTCTAAGTGAGACAAGGACAAATCAAAAGAATGAATTAAGGCAACCAATGGGAATTTTCCGAGAATCTTTCATATTTTTCCGAATGCTCCTATTGGTTTATATCTTAAAGAGATGAAAAGGATATTGACAAAAATAATTACTTTTAAATTCAATTAATTGTTTTCTGTTCTAATACAAGTAATTATTTGTTAATTTCAATAAAAATAAAATACCTTCATGCAAAAACAGTGCTTAAAATATTGAATGAATGAACATATTACTACAATTGTAACCTATAAGTTTAGGTGAACGATCACAATTATTTTACGATTTATTAATAAAAAAACCATAAACCAAATAATCAACTCGAAGGTCGGTTTGGTAGGTGATGGTAGAGTTCACCCGTGCGGATCCCAACGGCGTGTGAAATTCACACATCAGGGTATGGGGGTCAGTTCCTTTCCCTGTGCCGGTTATGGTTTCCCGGGAAGATCTGGTACACGAAAAATCACTAAGCTTGGGTGGAGCTACAGGTGCCAAGAGACTGCCCAGAGAGTGCCCGGGAAACGAACCCGGGACCCTCCGGTCAGTAGTCCAACACACTACCCTCTGGACTACCGCGACCCACGATTTATTAATATAGGATAATATTTAAATAGCTCATCAAGTCTATCTAGCATATTCTTTACTATGCTAAAATCAGGAAAATAAATTAATTTCATCGATCCAATTTCTTGAATTGGTAATAGTTAAGATTTTTAACGATTTGTAACAGCAAATTGTAACGCTTAGGCAATGATGCAAGAAGGCGAGCAGTAAATAAAAACCGATGCACAACATAAAATAAAAACTCAGGCAGAACGTAACTTTCATTAGTAAAAGAGGATAATCGCTTGTACCTAACAAATACAATTAAAAACCTATAAGAAAACTATTGAGAGATAAATGTGGAATTATAACAATAAAACTAACTTTTTGGGAAGTTGAGACAAAATAAATGCCGTAAATAAATTTCCCGTGAAAGGACAACCCAAGGACTGGGTCTTGGGATTCGATAAACAAGAGCTACGATTGAGTGCAGGTACGTGTTTGGACCTCAAGCAAAGGTCTGGCCGGGTTGAGAGGACGAGCATTGATGGGGTTGGAAGCGTGGAAAGGGTGGGAGAAGAGATCAATTACAGGAGGATGCAAAGGGGAGACGAACCAAATGCTTATAATTAAAGGGATACTCCTTACCCACCTGGATCTGAATCTGGAAATTGGTCATCGGAGACTAACTTCATTCCGTCGTGATTGGAGGAAAAGCAATATCCGTCCCAGCGCTATTGCACCCCGGGAAAATAAAAACCCGCGTGATCGGGTGGAGTTTTAATTAAGTAATAATCAATGGCTCGACAGGAGAAAGAGTCGCGTCTTTCTCTCTTGGGGGAAAACAAGTTTTCTCTCTCTCTCCCAAATTATAAGTCCCTGATTCCCCATCCATGACTAGAATCAGTTGCTATTCTCTGATCTAATTATTTCCTCTTCAAGTTCATGTTTTTGCTCCTTAAAGATGCTGCGGCCTAAATTTAATTTTATCAAGTATAAATAAATATAAATAAATATATATATATATATATATACACACACACACACACACATATATATATATATATATATATATATATATATATATATATATATATATATATATATGCTTTCGTAGACGTAACATGGAAGTGCCGACTAGTACAATACACAGTAACACACAATATAGAAACACAAAAAAAGAAGAACACTCACACGTTATTTCTTGATATTTCGACGGAAACAATCCGTCTTCATCTGAAGATATAGAAGTAATGACTGCTGGAATTGTTGAGGTGAGGGGTGCGAGAGAAAGGGAAGGGGGCCAGGGGAAGGGGAGAACGGGAGGCGAAGGAGGGGTGAGAGGAATGGTTGGGGAGAGGAAAGGGAGAGGGAGGGGGTGGAATTGAAACAAAATCGGAAAATAGAACAATATGCTCACCGCAACTATTGCAACATACGAGACCCAGGTTTCAACCTACAAAGTATTGATGAAGACCTCGCAAGTCAAAACAAAGGCCACGTACACCAAAACTCATTCGGAAAAACACAGTGTCCACCCCCCGATATGCTTTGCTTCCACAAAGTAACAAGTGGACTACTATCGCCTCAATGTCGTTCACTGATGGGAGTGGCCTAAAACTGTTACTTCCACCCCTTCCCTCTCCCTTTCCTCTCCCCAACCATTCCTTTCACCCCTCCTTCGCCTCCCGTTCTCCCCTTCCCCTGGCCCCCTTCCCTTTCTCTCGCACCCCTCACCTCAACAATTCCAGCAGTCATTACTTCTACATCTTCAGAGGAAGACGGATTGTTTCCGTCGAAATATCAAGAAAATACGTGTGAGTGTTCTCTTTTTTTGTGTTTCTATATTATGTGTTACTGTGTATTGTACTATTCGGCACTTCCGTGTTACGTCTATGAAAGCATATATATATATATATATATATATATATATATATATATATATATATATATATATATATATATATATATATATATATATATATATATATATATATATACAAACACACGCACACAGGAACCGAACCACTGCAGTTATCCAGGTAGCGTACCACCTCGAATATCGTAGGTTTGAATTACGCCAGGGACGAAGTATTTTAATTGCATTACAGTTAGTTAATTCTAGATTATATTGTGCCCTATAACGCGAACCATTCAACCCCTCAAACTGTGTTCAACTATAAAAGTTTAAAAGAGCGTATCCAACGGGTACAAATTCAGAATAGCTTTTCTTATATTTTTATTTCTTGGATAGTTAATAGCGAATACGCTGCATAAGCATAATTTTACATAGATAGAGTGTTTATTCGAAACCGGGGAAGAAAGAACCACTGACACATGTGAAAACCGTGGAGGGAGTCATAATAGAGCTTAAATTTAATAGTTTTTTTACATGAGGAGATATCTATTACTTATGGGTTTGCCTAAAAACGTATTGCAACATTAAATAGTAATTATGGTAAGGATCTTCATGAGGGCATTTGATTCCTCGTCATGAGTCAAAATAAGTAAATGTTTTACGACCTAGTGAACATATTACATTATTATCCGTGCAAATTACAATTTAACTTTTGAGGATGAATGAGCGTGTTGCTACGGCTTTCGATAAAAGCAGACAGTAACCAAAATAGAATTAAATTGCGGCCACGGTAATTGGAAACTTAGTTGCTATTCTAGCCGAGCAGAGTAAATAGCACCTGTGTAACACAGCAACGTCAGACCAAAAAAAAGAACGATCGGGAGGAGCAAAAAGGATCGAATGAAAAACTGCCGGAGTAATTATTTCCTGAAAACATTTTGTTTCCCTCCTCTCGGCTTCCGCGTTTTCCCTTCTCTTTTTTTTCTTCCAATTTCACACTTCTGCGAGCAGAGACACGGGCTTGTCATACCGCGGGGAGACAACTCTCCAAACGAAAACGCAACATCGCCAGCAGCCTGAGAATGAATTCTCTCCTTCCTTGCGTTATTCCTTCTTTATTTCCTTGGGCCATGCGACCTCCCTCCATCTTAGTCAGTGCCCCCGCGAAAACAAGGCTGGCTCATTTCTTAGGATGCCATCATTTTGTCTCTCCTATCTCTTAGGATTGTTTTCATCCGAGAAATCGTATTTTACGATGAACCTCCGGAGATAAACAGATAAACTGAAGGGCGATATATTACAGGGCATTGAGAATACGGGTTACCACGAAGGTTAACTCTCGAAAATTACAGCAGCATTGAATTTCAATTCGGAAAATGCAATATTATGTAAGATTATAATAAATATAAAATGTAAGATTTCAATTGGAGTAATAAAAGCGGAATTAGGAAAGATACTTTAAAACAAAATAATGATGGAAAATTATATTTTAAAAAGAGGTAAAAACAGGAAGATGAAAATTATTACTGCATGATTTTACTCATACGAATGCGCCCGTGCGACATGATAAGAAGGTGAACATGAACTAAGGATGTAATTTCAGTGATACATCACTTACAGTCCGTAATTTATCATCGTTGAAGTCGGAAAAATAATCAATTTTGAGCTTATCATTTGGAGCACAGGATGTCAAAGTAATCTAATAACGTATTATATTTAATGAAATTAGGCTTACCTTTGAAAACTCACTCCATATTATAGAAACAGGAACTTCATAGTAATGTTCCACACCTTTTTTACGGTACTACAGGTTTTGAATGTTGATTGTCTTCAACAAGGTACAAAAAAATTGGTGTTCTCTCATTTATATAAATATGCCTGACATATCATGATGCGGGGAAGGAAGGATGGGGAAGGGAGAGGGAAAAGAGGTGGAAATTAAGTGACACCTGCCGGTGAGGGTACACCAATATTTTTGAACCGTGATGATGGCAGTCACCTGCGAAAACTGATAGTACCGCAATGAAAAAGTAGGTAAAACTACTAAGTATTAGTTTATATAAATTATTTGTTTGTAGCGCACAATAGTAATTGCGAAACTAAACTAGCTAACGAATTGAAACAGCTAAATGGTACCTACTAAGAAATATGTGAAACCCTAAACATAATTATTGATTCTATATTAGTCTAGCAGGTGGGAATTAAACTAATAATTCTGCTTCCAATCCTATCCAAATAGGTCCAAGTCCAAATATAAACCAATCAACCTTTTTATGTATATCTCCATTAGTCTATTTATTGGAGGAGTGCATTTAGAGGATTTTGGTCCTTGGAATAGCATAATTTCTACTGGTTTGTCTAGCACAAACACGCTTATAGTATAGCCAGTAGCAGACTTATTGCGTAAGAGGGCACACGATCGTAAAGGTTTCCCTGTGCAGAATTTTATGTAAAAAGTTTAAGATTTTGTAATTGCTTTCGTATAATTAGAATCGCAATACGCTCTAAAAGTTATGCACATTGTAACATAAATCCACCAAAAATCACTGGACGCATTATAACCCAGCTCTTCAATTTTAAGTTCTTTGAAAGTGGGCACAACCAAGGATAATTTCTCGGTTTTTCGCAGTCGCTACCTATAGTGTAAGTTTCTTCGGTAGCAGTATTCGTGTACTCAGATCTTTCAACCCAGTTCCAACCTTTCATGATACGGTATAAGGGATCGCGTTATGTTAGTTTCGAAGCGTCAAATTTGCAAAACGGAGATAATCTTTCCTTACTCAACTCCTTTACAAAGATATGGAGTGAGGAATATGAAAACCCATGGTCGCTCCTCTGGGTAATTCCCAGCACCATTATCGATTAACTCCATGCATCATATTTATCGCTGTATTAAGAGCTCATCGAAGCCATGGGGGTTATGTTTACTTCCGAATTGTAGCTTTTTTGAAGAAAGGACTTTCAGTATTTATCCTCTCCATTAAGACCCCGCGTTTCTTTCCGGGATTCTAAGGTGCACCTCCTTACTACTCCTCGCCCTTCGCTTCCTCGACCGTGGATTTCTCTCATCATTTGTTCGCTTCACCTCCACTCCGTCTTCATCCACGCGGGCAACCCTTTGCGTCGCACATGCCTGAAAACTCCCTCATTGGGAGAACGAGGACCATCCTTCTTCCCTCCTCCCCACCCTTCTTACCCACGCCCATTCCCATCCCCCTCCGTCTCCATCCTCCGAATGCAAATTCGCTCCACCTGCGAAGCGAAATATGCGTCACTGGCGTCATTTGTCTGCATTAAACATCCATCTCCCCGTATCCACGCACATCACACGCACTCACCATGCTCCCCCACTCCCCATTCCTCTCATAACGTGATCGCATAACTCACGCATTGCCTACAGAGTGTTCGCACGCGGGTGCATACTCTCTCGCATTCCATAATTCTCTCCGGTTTCCTACCCTCCGATCCCTCTTTCAGAACTTCTTACCATATCCCTCATAATTTTCTCATCTCCCTGGTGTACACAAGAAACACATTTACCTTGACGCAGTTAACCCCCTGACGCCATCTTCCGAAACGTTCCTTCACGGACGTCCTTTCCCTTTTCTTTTCGACACTGCCGCATATTTTCTCTTTCTCGACTCCCCAGGGGAAAGATGAATGTTTAATCTTCCCTCGGAAATATCGAGCTGTAAGTACATATGTTTAAACTGTCCACACGAATACCGTCTATGACGCTGTGGTAGATGCTGCACAAAAAAAATTATTTTAATTCATTCGGGCGGAAGAGAACATAATTTTGTTCTGAAACTATAGTTGCTCAAGGTACAACTGGGAACATGAAATGTAAGTAATTGAATATATTCACAACATTCATCAAGTTTACCGTGCCTACTCGGTGTAGAAGTTGCTTCCGACTACAATACGGCACGATTCGATTACATCATCGTTCCATTCGAGGCCATTATGTGCCATATTTTTTTGTTGAATTCATAACCTCTATCTTCTAAGAAACTACCATAGTTGGCGTTTGGGATTAAAAAAAATAATTTATAAAAAATAACTACTCATAGGCGGGGGCATAGAGGAGGCCAATAAAACTATTCACTCATCCGTGATATTCCAATTCGCCACAAAACCAGCCAACAATTACCAACAAGCGCTATTTATCCCACCTGCCATGATTGGTATTCGGGATCTCAACAGGCCCGACGGAATTGTTCAATCTGATCCCCCGTTATCACCACCAATGCCTTTCTGGCAACAAGAACTCAGGAGTGACCTTTTCCCCTAAAACCCCCTGTTTCCACAAGAGAGAGGAAGCAGAAAGAGAAGAGAAAGAAATGGTCACACGGGCTGAGGAGAAGAAAATCGGATAAAAAAAATTTCCTTCGCTCCCCCTCATTAACTCAGATAATCACTTCCATTAGCGAACTCCCATGGTGGCGTGTGATGGGATTAGCGAAGCCCGCTATCCTCGTCTCTCACCGAAAAATCCCGAAATTCTGCAGTGCCTCCGCGCAATTAGTGATCCTTAATGTCTTGATCTTGTAACCATGCCTCTCCCGTCGATCTCCCCCCATCATCGTCCGTGTTAATTCTTCTTACCACCGCTCCGCGATCGTCCTACATACTTTTCTTCCCGGAGTCTCTCGAGTTAATATAGGAAATGTGAAACCGGAGACATTTTTGAGCGGTAACTAGGGCCCACCGAAGGCGTTTCCTCTCGCATCTCCTCTTCCGCTCTCTTCCTTCATCATCCTATTATTTCCGTTCTCTCGCTTGAGGGGAAAGAGGGATACTGACTCTTGGATCCTTCACACTTTTTTTAGAAGCGCTCTATAAAAAGACCACCCTGCCAGTTCAAAACTATGGGGTCATTCGCTTTTGTCTCCGCCGTGCCGAATGAATTTCAATTGCCTTCCGCGTCTGCAGTGGTTGACTTCAGGGAGGGTAAGAAATGCGGAATTTAATGAGAAGAGATGCATGACGGATTCCACCACGCTGTGGAGGGTTCTTAAAAAATATTTTCGAATTAAGCTTTTGCGCACATTCACACCACCGGTACGGCACGGTATGGTCGCGGTTTCACACCTTTCACATTGGCATCATCGTCTGGGTCCTCTAAATTTCATCATAAGTTGTTTTACCTTCTTGACATTAAAAAAAATAGAAGAATAACTACGGCATGAATTCTGAAAATGAACAGCGCTTCCATCAACATTCAGAAATTATAACCCAGGGCAAAATGAAAATAGTTCTTCTATAACTAGGCCACACATATAACGCGGTATAGTTCATCCGGAATGGTCAACAGTCACTTTCCAAGGGGATATAAATTCCGATTTTAAAGTTATAATCACCTTGTTGTTAAATAAATGATTATTACGATCATATACAAAGTGTAATTATCGCCACATAGAGTATGTTTAAATAGAAGACTGAAAAATAATTACAGATGAAAAGGGCAAATAATCTAGAGAAAATTAAAAAGTTAAAAACATATCAGAATCTCCCAATATTATATTTTACTATTTAATATAAAGTTTATTAAATAGTAAGAGACAGTGGAATGTTATATATCTATGTGTGTGTGTATATATATATATATATATATATATATATATATATATATATATATATATATATATATATATATAAAATATCTTCGAAATGGAACGCTCATCGGCGACACACAAATATATAAAAACACAGATGTAGATTTTTAGAATATAGAGACACAAAGAAAGGACACTCACAATTTGTTATTTTACGTTTCGACAGCACGGCTGTCGTCTTCAGAATCACGTAAAATAACAAATTGTGTCCTTTCTTTGTGTCTCTATATTCTAAAAATCTACATCTGTGTTTTTATATATTTATATATATATATATATATATATATATATATATATATATATATATATATATATATATATATAAAGTTTATTAAGTAGTAAGAGAAAGTGGAATATTATATATATATATAACTATATATATATATATATATATATATATATATATATATATACACACACACACACATATAATCTGCTAATCTTCGTCATCCGGGCCATGGCAACCTTGTAAGTAGTCTCCGTTTGACTAAACTACTGAACGGTCTCGATGTCGTCAAACCGCCTTCTTTTGAGCGCCATTTTCAATTTTGGGAACATCCAGAGGTCGCGGGGAGCTTTTTCGGAACTGCGCGGAGGCTGGTGAAGCTGTACAATCTTGTATTTCGCCAAAAATTCCTACACAAGTTTGGATGAATGCCTTGGCGCATTATCGCGGTGAAGAAGCCAGACGCCGGTTGCTCATTGAAGATTATTCTCACGGCCAGTGTAGGTACGCCAACGCACGCACATAATACGATTAATAGCTAATTTCTAAACTCAGCTAGCTACTTCAAATATAATGCACGGAAATTCTATCGTTGGAAAACAGAAGGAAGTCATCAGTTATGAAAACGTCCTGGCTCTAGCAGCATCCAATTCTTCAAAATTAAGTCCCTCACACTACCACGCAACACGTAGTGTGATAAACCATGCCAAGCATTCATGGTAGCAGTTCAGCGATGTGTTACAGCCTATATGACCTCAGCGCTTGAATTTTTAAGCTGCTGTTCTCCACAAGGGGTTGAAGGTGTACGACTAAAAGAATTTAATAAACTTAGTGGCTAAAAATCATTCACAGAAGCCCGCTCACGTCAGTATTTTATCCAGAAAAAACAACTCCTAAGCAAGAAAATGGGTTTTATTTGACAAGGGCGAGTTATCTGACACTTCTTTGAGACGATGACGTTGGGTGATGTGTTCACGACTCAGGGCCGATGAAACAATTCATGGACGAGGACCGCGAGATTTTAGGACCTCCGAAGCTGTCATTAGTGGAATGAAAGTGCGACAAGGGGAAGCGGAGAAGAGCGGTCTTGGCAAGAAAAGCCGTCGCCGCGCTAAAGTCTCTCCCGCAACCAGAGGGGGAGACACGATGGGGAAGATATCGACGAGGGAGGAGAGTCACTTTGGCGTGCATGAATGGAGCATTTTAAGAGGAGAATATTTTTCCGCCTCCTTCCGAGGAGGCAGAGAGATAAATAGGATTTGACACATCCGGCTTCCGCGGAAGAAATTTCTTCGCACCGCGAGGTGACACGGTGGAAGGGAGATCTTTTTCTCCTCCCGCCGCGAGGTCGGGGGAGGTTGTTGCGTGCGGGGTCGCCGAGGGGAGGGAGGGTGAGGAATGAAATGTTGTCGGATATTAGCGCTAATGGCGGACGGGAGTCTCTCCGGATGAAGTGAAGGTGAGTTGATGGCCAGTTGGTGCGGGGCGGGAGGGAAGGGGTTGGAGAGGGTGGGACGCTTGGGATCCCTCATAGGAAAAAGGAGTGATGAGGGCAAGAGGGAGACGAGGTTGGGAGTTTGGGGAGGGGGCCCAGGGGGCCAGAATTAGACAGGCCTCCGGATATGCACAATGGAGAAAGTTAGAGGGATAATCAACGCAGTGGCGACCGGATTTCCCTTTCTTCCGCTCCAAGAAAAATAATACCTGCCGCTGCAGAGCGGATGGAATCTCTTAAAGAAGTTAATTGGTTACCGCTAGTCGTCGACGGTTAATTTTCTCAGACATTTATCTCCATAATGACGTCATCCCTCAACACATATCACTTTCAGGATCTGTTCGTTAAATTTCACACTTTGGACCTTGATTTTGGTTTTCGCGTTTTTCTGATTATTCCCGATGGATTATGCCAAGGACATAAACAAATGTTAAATAATATAGGACATTTAAAAACTGCAAGATAATCATACATGAAAGTTCAGTAACAAAGTAAAAATTAAAAAGTCATAAAGATTAAATCAATCGTGTGATTTGTTTAATCTTGATTCTCGTGAGCACCATATGGTTCCATTAATAATTATTTATATACTTTTGAAAAATTACTCTGATACCATAAAACCTTGGATAATACGAAAGTGCAATCCTTTTCTCGACGGTACACCAAAAGTTATTTATTTATCACTGTCATAATTAATAAGAATATATCATAAAATATCAATACTTAGACATAATCATATAATGTAACGATTTAAGTTTTTTTTAATTTTACATTTGAGTCAATCAAGTGCACGTAGGTATAGGCATGTTTGCTGTTATCCAATTACGAGATGAGTTCATGAAGAAAACACAGCAATATGCTATTTAATAATTCTTCTAAAAACTATCTTCAGCTATATTTGTTCGTGAGACCCTAGAGCTAAAACAATGATGTAACTTCAATAATATTAAGGTTTACATAAATTTGTTTAGTAATTACCAATCATAACACTATTACTCATAGTTCAAGCTTTGCAGGTTCTTCGTTTGCACTTCAATTTGCCCCAAAAGGATGAATTGTATCAGAGACAAGGAGATACTTGAAAGAAATTAAATAGGCCCTCTACAATTACATTGATTGATAATAAATAAAGAAACTTATGAAAAATTCCAGTGCCTAGATTTTCAGACTTTAGCAGATCTATATTATGCGAGCAAGAAACAAAAATCAGGTGCAAAAAGAGACTGTTCATGTCCGATGGAGACGGATTGGATAAAAAGGAAATTGGTAAGTTCTTCGCCTACAATAGAAAAGCTGAAATAAAGGAAAACCAAGAGAGAGAGAGACATTCCGGGAGAGTCGTTTTCAGGCATGTCTGACCAGAATGTACGTATGTACGAGGGTCATCCGGAAAGTAGTACCCGTTCGTGCCGCATGAAGTGCTGACGACGCGAGTAGCCGCTGGACGAGGTCAGATAGCTTCAGTGGCTTGTCTGCCTTCTCTGAGCCAAGTTGCGTGACGCTAGCATTGCCTGTGTTGTTTCTGTGATTGTTTACAATGTTTAAAAAAATTGAGAACGCCGCCAGTTGTGAAGTGAGGGCAGTGATTAAATTCCTCAATGCAAGAAACGTTCGCCCATGTGATATTCATCGCCAATTAAAGGAGGTGTATGGAGACAATGTAATGGACGAGTCGTCTGTTCGGTGGTGGTGTCGCAACTTCAACATGGGGAGGGGGAACACACACGACGATGAGCGTTCGGGGAGACCGTCTGTCATTACAGACCAACTGGTGAGCTCAGTTGACGAATTCGTGAGGAACGATCGGCGCGTCACAATTGATGACATCTGTGAGCATTTTCCCAATGTTTCTCGAACAATTGTTCATGAAATTGTTAAACACCATCTGCATTATGCAAAAATTTGTGCAAGATGGGTCCCTCGCGTATCTCAATGAGCTGGCGGCGAAGGACTATGCAGCAGGAATACAGAAACTTGTCACACGTTATGACAAATGCCTTAATTTGCTTGGAGATTATGTTGAGAAGTAGTTTAAAGTATCCTCTTTCAAATAAAATTTTTTATGTTTGTTAATATTTACTTTTGTGTCTTTATTTCACGAACGGGTACTACTTTCCGGATGACCCTCGTATATGAAGAAATGTAGCGCGGCTCCCGAGAGGGAATATTCGCATCCCGAGAAATGGGACATGCTAGGGCTTAGGAGTGAGAAAGAGAAGACAGAAAAACGGAGAGAAAAATGAGAGAATGAAAGGATCGATCTCTCTTCACCTTGTATAGTATCTCTCCTTTTTACGTCCTGCCGCGAGTGTAGTGCGCACCGAACAAAGTAGGCACCACGATCGCGCAATGGTTTTGTCGGGCGGGAGGGTCGAGAGAGAGTGTGCGTGTTTGTGTGTGTACATGTATCACGATTGCCTTCTCCGAAACAGCCTGCGAAGCCGTTGCTAGGGTAGTCGAGAAAACCCTCGCACCCCCTCTCAACTTCCACCCTCCCTCCTCAGGGACTTTGAGGGAAGAAAAATGAGACGTAGGAACGCTTGGGAGACCGGGCGAAGATGGAGTCGGAGACATGGGCTGGAAGAAGATACGGGCGAGGAATGTAGAGAGTGGAGGATTGGGGCACGGAGAAGATGGTACGAGGATAAGGGGGATATGTTAGGTATGAGATTGAGACTGGAGGGATGGGTGAATAGGCGTGTGGAATGAGAGATTAGGGAGGGAGTCCAGAAGAATGGAAGAGAACTAATGCTTCAATATCATCCTCATACTTTTATTCGGTCAAAAATGGTGCGGTAACACTGCAAATGCGAGAGAGAGAGAGAATGAATTCTCGATGTTTAATCGATAATGGGTCAACCACTCATGACGGGTTCCTAAATATTTATCTTCGTTCCTAGGTGTATCCTGCTTTGAATTTATTACCATGGGCAATAGCCTGCAATTAAATGCTAATAGACTGAACTCAATTACTTTTCCTAAATTTATATTATAAGTCCTACATTTCTAGAAAAGGGAAATTTTAAATCACGATTAATGCTTCAGACTCAATGTTTCCTCAAATAATTCACCATGAACCTAATACTTGGTCGAAAATGTACGATGTCCTATATCAATTACTTTAGACAATGAACATTGGAAGACTAATAAAAAATATGCTTTCCATTGCAATCCGTGGTAAATACATATATTTTAATCAGTGGGAAACGGAAATCATGGGAAGTTAATATTAATATCTGCAATTTAGTAAACACATCGTATCTATGAACGCATATTTAATAACGTGTGTTAATACAAATGTACGCACAAATATACCACCTGATGTGGGTCAGCTGGCATGAAATATTAACTCCAGCCAAATACGGGGCAATAAGACGAAACATTTCCAGTCAAATACGTACAGAGGTTAATGACATCTGTATGTATTTCTCATTGTCGGCATCACACAGCTTAAGGGCGAGTATTATCTAAAGAAAACACGCCGGAATTTTTGTCTACCTAGTTTTATTTCCCCCTTTCTTTGTCAATTTAAAAAGTTTAACGGAGAGTATCTACGAGGGTCATCTGGAAAGTAGTACCCGTTCGTGAAATAAAGACACAAAAGTAAATATTAACAAACATAAAAAATTTTATTTGAAAGAGGATACTTTAAACTACTTCTCAACATAATCTCCAAGCAAATTAAGGCATTTGTCATAACGTGTGACAAGTTTCTGTATTCCTGCTGCATAGTCCTTCGCCGCCAGCTCATTGAGATACGCGAGGGACCCATCTTGCACAAATTTTTGCATAATGCAGATGGTGTTTAACAATTTCATGAACAATTGTTCGAGAAACATTGGGAAAATGCTCACAGATGTCATCAATTGTGACGCGCCGATCGTTCCTCACGAATTCGTCAACTGAGCTCACCAGTTGGTCTGTAATGACAGACGGTCTCCCCGAACGCTCATCGTCGTGTGTGTTCCCCCTCCCCATGTTGAAGTTGCGACACCACCGCCGAACAGACGACTCGTCCATTACATTGTCTCCATACAGCTCCTTTAATTGGCGATGAATATCACATGGGCGAACGTTTCTTGCATTGAGGAATTTAATCACTGCCCTCACTTCACAACTGGCGGCGTTCTCAATTTTTTTAAACATTGTAAACAATCACAGAAACAACACAGGCAATGCTAGCGTCACGCAACTTGGCTCAGAGAAGGCAGACAAGCCACTGAAGCTATCTGACCTCGTCCAGCGGCTACTCGCGTCGTCAGCACTTCATGCGGCACGAACGGGTACTACTTTCCGGATGACCCTCGTAGGTTGTCATTTATGCGGTTAATTAAAACTTCCTAACGTTGACTTTTACTCAGGACCCGGAGACGTGCTACATGAAATGACCATTTAACTAATGTCTAAAAGAAGTCGTGAAGAGAGTTCTGGAATCAGCTAAATATGACTTTTCATTCGCTTCATGCTTTCATATCTCACCCACTGATTGGACACAAAAGGAAAAAAGGTCAAAAGAAAAATAAAAAAGGTTTATTACTTCCACTTCAACCACCCCACCATAAAATGAATCATGACGAAGAACGAGAGATACAAATAGATACAAAGGCGGTAGCGCAAATGTCAAACGGAATGCTTCGAGGAATTTCTGGGTCAACACATGAGAGAGTGCGCCGTTTTACCTGCGGCGTTTTTTCCCACTGAAGAATGGAAAAATGGGTAAAGTTTTCCAAAATTGAAGATTTATCCCAATAAGAGTCCTTCTTTATAATTTAAAAGTTCGTTAAAAGACAAATAAATAGGTAGGTACTTAATATACACTATCCACCTAAATGCTTTCTATAAAAAATCACACGTAATATAACAAAGAACTTTGGTAACATAGTAAAAAGTAAAATTTATTGTAGGGATTAACGATGGGTCAGTATGAAGCAAACGTGGTGTAGTACTGATGTTAAATTAAATTTTACGGTTCTTCTATTTATTAAGGCACAAGATATCTTTTTATTTCTACGCTCCGCGGTTTCTGTGGAATGAATGTAAAACAACTCCATTTGTGGGACCCCGTGATGTGGGTTGGTTAGTCTTAAATTGCCAGTTCTAATTCCGGATAAAAGAGTAGGCTTGATGAGCAGAAATAACAACCCATCATCGTGAAATAAAGGATCACTAGAGCCATTCGAGTCGTCGAGAGGATAAACAAAATCCGACTTCAATATGTCAGTAAAACAAGGAAAGAAAAACTATTAAAAAGATGAGCAAAGAGGGGAAGGATGACCGCTTAAACTACGGACGTAAAGCTGGTCTTCACCACCCAACACATTGGTTTAAAAACAGGAAGCCTCAGACAAGGAAGAAGAAAAATATAAGATGAGGAAAATATATCTCTTGCAACACGAACCAAGTGATGGACTCAACCTGACACGGAAATAAGGGGGTGTTAAAGTTAAGGCGAATACGAAGGGCAGAGAGAATACAGATGAAGTGAAAATTAGCTCGCACATATTACCAATCAAACTCCCAAGAGCCCAAAATCATTCACAATGGCAACGTGGTAAAGAGCTCGTGAGAATTATCATTACTCAAGTAGGTATAAGTCTCAATTATTGATATTAACAGCAATAAAACACAAAGTTTGAGCGAGGATGCAATAATGCATACGTAATAACCCGCTGACATAAATTATGATTTCTTCAAATATTTATGAATCGAAATAACGTTTGAACTATCAAGAATTATTCCTTACTTAAAACATAATAAAGCACCTGTGCAAGTCAAATTATAATCACCTGATAAGTCATATTCCTCAAGTCCTGACTATCCAATTGTAATATAATATTTTAATTAGAGCTAGCAATGAAATCTAAAGAGAAATCGTTTCTATTGATATGGTATTGATATAAATAGTCTTCATTTCAAACAACACGTATGGACTGCGGCGAAAAACTAATCAAAAGACTGGATGTGTGGGATTTGGTCAAAAAATATTCGTATCACTGTGACCGCCCCGAAGAAAAAATGTTCTGCCACGCCAAATGCAGGAACTTGACGGATTAAATCACTGGAACATTTTTGAAGTTTGATGATCATCAGTAGATAATTCCGTTAAGTAACTCTCGCGGTCCCACCCGTAGACCATTGCCGTCAATTTTTCATCTTATCCTCTAGTAATCTGAAATAGATATATAGTCGTCTTTCTTTGGAGCGAGATTGAGATCATGGTATCTCTTCTGCCACCACCCTACCCCTTGTTACACATTTACAACATAAAACTTAACAAAAGATAAGTTTCACAAAGTGTACACAATTATCAATTGAATTAATACACACAATATCTTAGGACTAATATACAGCGACACAATACGAGAGAAAGGAAAGGAACGAAAGAGTGGGTACTAAGTTCAGTGGCCAGAGAAGAGACAAGTGAGTCATTGAAGTAAGGCGAAAAAATTGAATCAAAAGAAAAGCCCACCATTTAATTTTGGAAAACCCTCACCAAGGCATATCCCTCCTTTCACATCACAAGTAGTGGAGGGTGTCTCAAAAAATACAAGGAAAAGGAAACTTACGACTTGGGGAGGACGGTACATTCATTGCATCGAGCGACAGTACAGAAATGTAAGGCAATCCTATTTTCTATTGATTCAAAATGTCGTAGTGAATTGGAAGCCATTCCGCGATATTCCATTACTTACACCCATTAATCATCTCGGACGTTGCATTGCCGACGTATCTTCGGGCATTGGCTAATTGTGGTGCGCGAGGAAGGAAGCTACTGCCTTGAGCATTTCCTAGGCTATTTTTAATATTACACACAAATCCTAATGAGGAACATTTGCAGAGTGAACTTTGCTACTCACTTCGCCATGAAAAAAATCTTCTTCATTAACGGAAAGTTTACCTTACCCCAGAAGAGGGAAAGATTATTTTTTAAGACTGGGGCAAACCAATTACTGTCGTAAGGCCGCTTTATAAAGGAAATTTGGTAAAAACGAGCTCTTCATTTCTTCCATTCGCTTCTGTAAGTTTACTCCAGCCGAATACGACTCAGCTGAGGCAACTCGAGTTCTAAACGATTCGCGGCGATCAAATATCAGAATCCTAGAGAATATTTTTCATGCTAATGAATATAGCCTACAAGTGTTTGTCACATGGAGGGTAAGAATATTGAAAGAGTAGCTTATTGACACCAACAAGCAGCAATAATTAAATAAAAGTTATTATAATACACTCGAAAATTCTACTGGATTATTATATAGTCAAAAAGATCATTTTGAATGGCAGCAACCAATTTAAGTTTAACTGAAATATCTCATTTCAGTTTTGTTTTGTTTTTGTTTCATTGCGGTGAATTAAACATTATAGAGAGTCGGGATGGTAGTAATAATTTCATATTGGCCACACTGCATAAAAAATTGACGCCGATGCCATTTAGTTGGGCTTGGAACGGATCTCCCTTAAACAGGCTAAAAAACTGCAGTGCAAATATCATTTGCCACTTCATATCGAAGGATCTAAAATTACCCAAAAAACTCGGAGTTAAAAATGTGAGAAAACGCGATTTTTTTTCATTGGTTCAAACGATTGTTACACCCGCGCGCTCAGATACATCCTTTTACGCGGCGCTCATTTCCCGAAACCATCATCTCAACTTCCTTCCCGGCGTCTCGCAGTCCTTTATTGTACATACTCCTTCGGAGGTTACCTCGACCTTCTAAGCATCAACCTTCTCCCCCGCCGCCGCCACCTCTTTTCATTCCCCACCCCGCCAAGATTGCGACAAAAGTCGACTTTTGAAGAGTAGTTTCTCCGCGAGACGCATCTGCGACCCTTACTCGAGCCTCGCGGCCATGCTTCACGCGCCGATGACTAGGGGGCATCACTCAAAGCGGCTTTTACGACTGCCTCCTCTCCTCCTTCCAGCATGTGCTCCCTCTTCCCCTCCAAACTTCTCTCTACTCTCTACCACCGAACTAATCCTCCCCCTTTCGTTCCCTTCCTCGCCATTCTTTACCCTGCTGTCTCGTTTTCTTCTCCTTCTCCTCCTCTAACACCATGAAACGGATGCACACGCGTCTCGATCTTCTTCTGGGAGGAGAGAGACAATTCGATCTGTGAATCCGCGGATCAATGCCTCCTTAATGTTCCAGGGAAGCGATAAAAATCACCCCGGAGTATTTTCCTTGGAGGCCATAACTTTTTTCTTTTAAGGCCCGGATTTTATGTCCCCACGTAGAGCGTGCCCAAGATTAACGCGTGGATACTTTCATATTTAACCTTCCCTCTATATACTGAAGATTTGATATAGAAACGCTGTAAAGGAACGCTTTTTTGAAAACGTAACTCTCCTACAATCTCTCTTACCTGTGGCGCCCTATAAAATGAGTGTCTGTTTCCGCATATTCCATGGAATAGAAAAATATTTCAAGAATCTTTATTTTATTGACGAAATCATTGCATACGCTTACATACCCACTTGCTTTCGTAAATTAACAGCATTTGTAACCAATATATTTAGGCAAAAAATAGGATTTTGGCCTACCCATATTTTACCCAAGCCCCTGGCAAAAGATTAAGTACGTCAGACGTTACTTGCAAGTAGTGATTCAAAAATATCCTACTCTTCTCATTACAACTGGAAATTTCAAGTCTTAATCCTGAATCTAGCGTCAAGTTTTTCCTTCGAGATAATTGGCTACTAGAAGATGAAAGGATGATGATGGCACACAGAAAGTAATTTTTGAAACCCTACCTCGAGCCCGAGACGTTCTTCGCTCGAATAGTAAAACAAATAAACGAGTACCTAAGAAGGATTTGGAAAAAAGAAACTATCTTGGATCGCATTCATCCAATTTCCATATGAATCCCCGGGAAAACGTATGGAATAAAACTTCGCTAACTCCACGCGAGGCGCACCTTCCCCTGCATTTCTCTTCGACCCGGACGTGTTTTATGCGAGGGCCCGACAGCTATCTATTATTTTAATGACGCAATCTTCCCCGCCTCACCTCGAGGAGGCTAGCATAAGCTGACAGGCGATAAGGAGAGAATGGTGTGGGTGCGCCGCGGGAGGGATGAGGGGGAAAGATGGGGAGGGATGGTGGTGAAATGCAAGAGGATAGGAAGGCAATTCGGGATTACGGGGGAATGAGACGCCAAGTTGAAACACGGGGAGACGAATGGCAAAAGATAATAAAGAGTTGTTATGACTGCAAAAAAAATTGAGATTTTAAAGAAATTTCTCCTTAATTATTCAAGCATTAATCAGTTTTTAATACGCAATCTTTGGATTTTTTTGGAAGTTTTAAGAAAATCCATTAGCATAACTAAAATTTAATTTATCAAGTTTATTTTTATTGGGAAATATTGCCAGGCGTAATTATTGTGAATTTGCTTTAACAAGTTATTTTTAACTCATAGAATAGCCTTATTTATGTGAAATGGATATCTACTTATTCAATGTTTACTACTTAAACACGCAGTATTTATTTATCACTACTTCAGTACTGAAAATTCTTTATTTTTGGCCATTTGGACTTCAAACTGGACTTAGTCCACACGATCCCGTGCAAAAATGGCCTATTGCAATGGCGTAACCCTACCTTTGGTGACGACAAATTAAAAAAGTATTAAATTGTGTATGGCTGGGACTAGGAGAATATAACGGATTCTTGAAATAAATTTTGGATTTTAAGCTAAGGAAGGAGAACATCTATCAAGTGATATAACTGGGAAACTTAGACGAGGCTTCTTAATATGACAGATCAAATACGACTTCCTAAATGATACGGAATTTGAGTTATTAGTCCATAGAAGACTCTTCCTATATATATATATATATATATATATATATATATATATATATATATATATATATATATATATATATATATATATATATATATAATTTCATATTAAAAAGTACGTCTAAGGACCAAAGAAATTCATGGAGAAAGTCAGATTTCAAAAGAAATGAGCATCAAAGGGATGAAAAACAGCTGGGGAAATGAAAAAGAATAAATCCCAACGCCATGATGGGAATTAAATCGAAAAAGTTTCGGCAGCAGGAAAGATTAGAAACGAGTAGGCATTCATGGTGCCAAGCGCGATGTTATTTGAAATGAAAGAATAAAAAGGGCGCCTAAAAGTTGGGTCACATCATCCAAAGAATTCTCTTTTGGAAGAATTTAGTCTTTGAAGGTCGCCCGGGAGGATTGAGAAATCACCCGTCTTAGGTGAAGCCGGTTGCTGCGGCCCTGATGGGTTTCTTATAAGGAAGGGTCCCTCAAAAAAGCCACGCCTCTCCTAGACATGGTCCCGAAATTCGAGTGTCTTCGGATCGCCTGAACCTTGGGGGACTCACGAGAGAATAATTAAGTCTCTGGTTTGTTGTACTTTCTCGTATTGGCTGACCGTTATTCCATTCTTCGACTGGATGAAAGATATTCTTAGAATATATGATTACTACTCGCTAACTGAATCGTCCGTGACGCATGAGACCTCGATGCAGATTTTCTTGAAGGTATTCAGTAAAATTGTGCAATCTGCATTAGACCGGTATGACACCGAACTGGCCATCAAGAACCAGGTATGGAACGCTACTATATAACTTAAATGCGTATTTTACGATGGTTAGCGGAGTTGATAAACTAAGCAGAATAAGAAATAAGACTAAAATGGAAAGCCTTAAAACTGTTGCAAAACTAAGCAAGTGAAGAAAAGTATAATTCGGTGATTAAGGCACGTGCTGCCATGAATCATAAAGTAAAGTGCCAAGGCTGGAGGTTGAACGATCAGAGAAAGACCAAGGAGGACCTGGATGGTATGTTCAAGAAATGAAATGGAAAAGCGACAAATAAATGCCCTCAGATAGGAAGAAATAGAAAGTGATCCAATGGGCCAACGCGAAGTAAAATAGGGATGGAGACAGAAAGAAGAATTATTGAATTTGTGCCAATTTTCTTTACCACCTCTTGGAAGGTCTAAAAAAAACCTCTACCTGTTAGGCGTTAAGAAAATCTTCTATTATCTTTATTTCCCATAAAACCAAGTTAAAATCCGCGAAATCCTTGGATTCAATGAGTACTTTTTCTCTCCAGAAATAATTATCAGGTTCGCAAAGAATGATTATAATCTTTCTACCGGCTAAGGAGGTTTCTATTTAATACTGGCAAAAGTGCACTGGCATTAAAAAAATATGGCTCCTGAAACGCCTCATGAAATACGAGGGCGATTCGAAAAGTAAGGTCTCCTATTTTTTTCCTGAAAAATCAAATTCATTCTTAACTTTGCGTGCATCTTTGGAAAGGCTGAGCATTTAGCTATTATTCTACATAGTTGCCTTGACGATTAATCACTTTTTACATCCTTGTAAACAGCTTTTTAATGCCGGCGTCGTACCTTTCTCCCGCCGCGTCACGAAGCCAACTGACGACTGCTTCTCGCACTTCCTCGTCTGACTTGAATTTCTGTCCTCCAAGGTGTTTTTTGAGAGCGGGAAAGAAGTGGTTGTCGCAGGGGACAACGTCCGGGCTGTAAGGAGAGCGGTCGATGATATCTCAGCCGAATTCATTGAATACGGTGGTCGTTTGATGTGAAACATGTGGACGTGCATTGTGATGATGCAAATACACTCCTTTGGTGAGGCACCTTGTTATAACCGAGGACCTCCGACACAATATTCTGCACGGAGAAGTAGCCACTCTCTTCTTTAAGGCCTTACTTAATCTCATGAAGAGTAATTCCGGTTATTGCGCACCATCTCGTCAATTGGAGCCACCGTTGATTCCGGAACTTTGACACCGTTGACTCGGCCGCCCCGAACGCTGCTCATCGTGGACGTTTTCCCGGCCATCATAAAACTCCCTGAACCACATCCGCACGTTTTTGATGTCCATACACTTCTCACCGTACACTTCCACCAAAATGGCGATGAATTTATATTGGAGAAGCAGCCGTCAGTTGGCTTCGCGACGCGGCGGAAGAAAGGTACGACGCCGGTATTAGAAAGCTGCTTACAAGGATGCAAAAAGTGGTTGACCGTCAAGGCAACTATGTAGAAAAATAGCTAAATGATCAACCTTCCCAAAGACGCACGCAAAGTTGAGAATGAATTTGATTTTTCATGAAAAAAATAGGAGAGCTTACTTTTCGAATCGCCCTCGTATGTTACTCCCGTTGAACTGAGATACGAGGCATGAACATAAATACACAGAAAAATTCTTTTTGTTTTATTTCCCCATTGTGACCATGTGCCTATTATAAACGGTTATCGTACTTGGAATATCATTGTGATGGCACAAATGTTACGCCAAATGCCTTAACTAAGCACACAGTTTCCTGATTGCTGTAGAGTTTCACGAAATTAAAATAAAAGTCAAATTGAAGGGAAATATAAACTTAGAAATTAGTTGTAAATCTTTAACGGTTCAATGTAGTCGATTTCTTCACAGCTTAAGACAAACAGAACTCATAAAATCTTTAAGAAAGGTTGCATATATGAGTGATAATTCCTACCAATTGCATGTAACCTACTCTTAAGCAATCGTCGTCCCATTATCTGAAATAAAGGTTCCTCGCTCGTTCCATCAAAACTGTTTCAAAACTTGTCGATCAAAGATAGAAAGAGTAGACGCACAAGAAAGACATGTCGCCTGAACACGCATAGTTCAAAACCTTCCTGCCGGTAAAATATTTTCCATACCTCACTCTTTCAAATAAGGGAATACTTCGCGCAAGGAATCGAAAGAATTTTTTGCACATTCGGGCTGAGGACATCTGGTACGGGGGAGGCGTTCAACGCTACAGTTTGAATACCTCACGACTACCCTCTCCCATCTTCCCCACCCCTTATTACCCTCCACATAGAGACGAAGAGAACCGCAAGAATTCCCCCGAACACAAGATGGAAGGGTAGGTACGGAATGGGTTGCGGGGGAAGAGATGAGCGAGTGTTGCCCACGCCAGAACTCACGGCATTTAAAGAGACGGAGATATCCTGAGTTTCATATAAAAAGTACCGCGCCCCCTCTTCCACCCTCCACTCCCCATTCCTGTGTGGAAGGCATTTCGGATTGCGGGGACGATGTCTGGAAGAATGGGTGGGATATGACGTCACGGCCAGAGGAGGAAGGGAGGGTGACGGCAGTCGCATTGAAAATAACCCCGCCCTTTTTTCCCAGATTGTCCTCACCCACTGCCGCTCTGCTCCAACCCCCCTAACCACTTTTACGCCTCCTTCCCCCCGCTCCTGCCCCAAGCCACCACCCCTTCCTCGCATGCACGCGGAATTCATATTGTGGTGGGATCGAGATGCAGCCTGTACCTGGACATGAGCGCTCTGCCCCAAAGGAATGCGAGCACATCGGTAATAGAAATGACTATAGGGGAACGAAGATGCTAAAAGATAGATCAACATTTCCTCCACATGCGAGGACGCTGATTGAACATAAAGCGAATGTACGGAAACATATAAGATCACCCTCGACATTATTAGGAGGCGAAAACTCAATGATGCAATGAATAGAACAGTAGTGGATATCATACCTTTTCGATCTTGACATGAGGTTATTCTGAGAATACTCGTGAACATACCATAGAGTGAACGTGAGTGTTTCAACAAAATAAAAATAACACGCGTATTCAGAAATATATTGGCTCGTCGTCGACAAAATTAAAAACTCAGAACTTATTGATACAACATTTGGTCTACATACATGAACTGAAACCACCCCTAAATATTACTGATAGTTTCGACTGAGACAATAACAAATTCATGCAAAGCAAAGGAGCAATGAAATAAGTGTATTTTCTTGATACATAAAAAGGTGGAGTGTAGCATAATATGTAATGGTAGTCGTCAGTAATAGTTTTTCAGAATATATGGTATTTGTTTGCTAAGTCTCCATAAATCTGATTCACCGGAAGACACGGAATGCGCCAGTAGACTTTCAAATGTTTCTAATTCCCGATTTTATGATTTTATCTTCTCTCTACATATGATGAAACATAAGTTCGTCGTCGACATTGAAAGGAATTAAAAATTCACTGAGGCTATCATTCAGTAATTTTTTCTTAAAAAATTCACGTGACATCTCGTTATTTTCCACTCAAAGAGTCATTCTCTGCCGGAGTCAACCTTTTTTAAGATAGAAACTTAGATGAAGCCTACTTCAAAGCATACCCTCCGCTTGCCAGTGTCTGTGTCCATATCTTAGTTAGCCACACTATTTTAGCTTTTATATCGCAAATTAATTTTGGCAGTTGGCCACTGTTCAGAGATCCTGCGCCTTGCGCTTCAGCGGAGCAGACAAATTATGTCTTTAAGTTCGCGTTTTCTTATTTGAACTTACCTTTCCGTCATTGCGGAACTTGACAAAGTCGTCTCAAAGCTCGCAGTAATATAATATTGAGTTATTGATCATAAAAACCAGTTCTTCAAAAGGCCAATCAAACTCCATTCCTTCCGAATCCCGTTTTCTCTGAGGATCAATTTAAAATGTCTAGTGCTCTTTCTCGCAAATACAAATAAACATTATCGTTGCTAAATATCGTAGGCTACCATGTGCACTCAAGAATTTTTAAAGCTCTTATGGAAGTATATCAGAATGAAATAATTTAAAGAAGAAACCCTGATATAACGAAAGTAATCATATGGTGTTTACGTATTCATACAGGATATCAGTTGACATATTTCCGGAAACATTCACTGAGATTGTGAAGCATAATTACCATAAAAATGCACAGAGAATAAATGGAAAATAATGTTAAACGCATTTCCGCAACACAATTTATCTGCGCACTAAATTAATTCATCAATCAAAGAATCATTGATCGCATACCATTACTCTTTCACGCAATTTCCTTTAGTAATAGTCTCACACTTTTACTCGTACTTGAAATTTAAAGGAGGAGACAGTTAACAAGAGAGTAATTCCGAAACATAAAAAAAATTAAGGATCATTACAAACCAAGGACATCAACTAGCTAGAGTATATAATGCATATGTGCAAATACAATGTAAATTATATACGAAAATGCTGTTCTTACGAACGACTGTGCTACTTGAAATCTCCTTTCATGTATTTCAAACCGAATTGTACAATTTTTATGGGATGGAAAAAAATGCGTATTGCTTTATAAAGTATTCTAATTACGTCAAATTTTATTTTATTTTCCAAGGATATTTAAGTGATAGACCATTATCTTTAAGTCTCACTTAGAGAAAATTCACCTTTATAACTACGACTGGATTTCAAGTCTATGAGAAAAGCACTATACAAGGTGACGAAGAGAGAATTGGCGAGGCGACAGAGAGAGGGATGCTAATGAATTAAATTCCTGACAAAGCATGACGCGAAGGGGATCCAATCCGAAGTGCAGAAAAAGAACTGAGGAAAAGTTTTTACATTATGTGACGCTTAGATGGCGCTAAAGGGCAGCAAAGTCGGTGTACGAGTCAGAAAAGCTACATGGGACATCAGGTATTGGCATCGAGAGACAACCCAAAAAGGGCTCCTATTCTGCAGGCACGACGAAAGGGAGGTAAGAGGGAGGTATGAGTGCGGAATGAGCGGGAGGTTTTATTGGCCCTAGGGTTTGAGGAAACCCTATCCTCTTCATGTACAAAACTCCTACCCTCTCCCACCCTTAGCGCTAAATCCGCACCAAAGTTTGCGGATTCCTATCCCCCCCCTGTCCCTCTTCCACCTACGCCACTTCCATCTAAACAGCGGAACTTAATCTAGGGAGGGCCGGGGGCTTGTTCACCTCCGCGCGCTCTTCTCTATTCCTCCTCTGCTTAAACGGACCGACGAGCTTAATCTCGTTTTAGTGAAGCCTTTCCAAATAGATGGAATTTGAGGCGGGAGGCAATACGCCCTCAAATAGGTGGGAAGGGCTTTAAGGGCACCATTTGGGCTGCGACTCGGGTATTGTTAAACCGACAGGAGTTCGGTGTGCGGAGATGGCCCACTACCATATCTTTGATGTGGGAGAAGCGCCTCGCGCGGAGTAGAGGACTCAATCCCTGTGAGTGACTCACAAAGTACTTTACGCGCCGAGGATCTCGCTCGTCCCTTGAAGAGGAGAAGAATCGGAGCGGTCGGGGAAAGGGCATGCATTTTATGCTCTCCCCCGTTAATACTGAGCGAGTAAATTTTTATGAAATTAAAACTTCCAAAGAGTATCATCAAGGGAAGCCCAGTTAATTAATGGAATTATGAATTTCATTTCAAGCACACCACCAGGACAAATAAAAAAAAGACATGAATCGAATACGAAACTATTGATAACAGTGGTGTCATCTGGAGATTTTAAGGGTCAAAGGGTGTGCATTATGAACTCCAGAACCGTGCCAACTCAAAATACTCTTGAATCAACATTCCTTGACTATATCAATATTCAACTGCACGTAACATTAAGTAGGTCTACTTTATTTCATTGCATAAAGGTAAATTATATTGTTTTGTGTAACTCCTGAAAAAAATTCTCGAACTACACAATTACTATTAGTCTATCACCACTACAGTTAATATTATCACTAATAAGAAGAACATCAGGTATCTTCGTGGCTTTCACGTGGCTTCGAAATGAAAGATATGGTTTTATATAAATATAAATAATTCAATTATTTTATTAAAAACCTTTGTGCAGTGTTTTTAACAAGATTTTTTGTCAAATCGATACCTATAGACTTAAGTGTGTGGATAAATACCGTTGTGTAATAATTTTTAACAACATTTACAGATGATTCGCTAATAAGGGACTTAATTGTGTCACTAATGGGGTGTGATGCGCCAGAGTTTGCGATACACAAAACTAAGGTTTCCGTAACTTTACTGAGCCTCATTACTGAACTATTTCTAATGCGAAAAACATACAAGACCTGCGAACTTCGTTTGATGTTAGTCGATTATTCAAAATAATAATATAATTTTAAACGAGTTCTAGATCAATGAATTCATCTTACTACGTTATAACGAATCAGTTAAAAGTGTTTGACGAATCGCTATAAATCTTTAAATTAATTAGTCCTTCTAAGTATTCGCCCTCTCCGATTAACTTAAATGAATATAACAGGACGAGCAACTTAAATTCTTCGTGAGGCGAAGTTCCTACTGGAGCCGACATCTGCTTGATTAACCAATGTCTTAATTCAATAAGATCCTTGCAGGAATACATTCATACGGCATTCTCCCCCTCTCGCGCTTCTGACAGAATCCCTCCCACCACATTCCCGACCCCCCTCTCCATATGGGCTAATCTCATCAGAAATCGACGACTTTTGGGCAAACAAACGGCCATCAATCCTCCAAAACTCTAAACATAAACCTCTTCTAAACCCAAAACTCTCACCCTTACGGCACTCAACCCCATGCATGGAGAGGGAGGTAACAAGAACTGGGGGGCATGCGGAATCTTAAAACCCTCCCACCCCCTGCTATCCTCACCACGTCACCACCTTTCCCGAGAGCATCCATCTCTTCCCCCCTTCTCACTAAAGGCCCGCCAACCATAAGACTTCCATCTGTGTTTAAAGGGTTGTTGCTTTAACTAATGCACATAAATTAGCCAATTTAATGAAGACTATAATTAAAATTGGGATAACATCTGAACAAAATTTAAGACAAAAAAATCAAATATTTAGTTTACTTACATTTTAACCAAAAGAACTCCTACCAAGGAACTCAACATTTTTGACGTGAAATAATTTTTACCTTAGTTTAAATTTTTAAAATTTTGATCAATTATTCTTATGAGTCATTATGCGTTTGTATAATAATAATAATTTTAAAATAATTTCATTCTTACCCAACAATATCGGCATATCTTGGCATGACCTATTCGACGAGTTCAGGTAAAACGGCCATGGCTTTTAACTCATCTTTAGCCACTTAAATTCATGTATTAAGCTATCGTTCACTACAGAATCTAGTGCACAGCCAAAACTAACTTCACACTCCGCCAGAAAGATTTCTTGCACTGGCATAACGTGGGGGCATTCAATCATTATTAACTGAATAAAAAACACTTGAGAGATCCACGAAGAGGTGAGGTGAATGCAATATATGTAAAAAACGTTAGAAATTAAATTAAAATAGATTCAGTAAAATAAGATTAAATGTCAGAGAAAGTTAATTTCAACATTTAGAAAAAAATCAATTCTTACGGGTTGACCGAACCCATCGTTCTAAACAATCGTTTATAAATATAATGCATGACAATAAGTAATGAGGAGTTTGGCTGTAACCAATATGGGAGCAACTTAAGGAAAAAAATGATACAAAAATTAAACTTAAGAGGTATTTTTTGCAATATTATATGAAGGAACTCTCAATTATTTTCTAAAAAATAATACCATATGTATTTTGCTGAATTTCCTATCGAATTTGGCATGTTAATACTATCGTACATGGTACTGAAAAGGCTACCGGCCAATTAAGAATATCACCCACGTGGATTGAATTTTTTAAAAATATCGAGCTACCCGCCTTCGGTAGGTAATGCGACCGCTATGAGAGTAGATCTCAGTGGGCCCATTCCCTGGCCCCTGTCGACCGCTCGCTCCCAGCTCCATGCCCTTCAACCCCCCAAAACACAACCACATCCATCTGTTCTCCACCCCTCCCAAGCTCCCTGTCCGCCAGATCCCACGCGCATCCATCGTTCTTCATACCTCGCCCTCAATTACTGTCGCCATCTCTCTTTAAGGGAGACACACTCCAACCCTGTCCCCCTCCAAACACCCTAAAACACTCCCCCGTACCAACCTCCTACCACTTCTGACTTCTACGCGCTTCTCCCCCCTTCGCCGTCCACGTCTCCTCCACCTCCTCCCCTAGATTCTCCACACGAGGCCCTCGGTGTGCCACTCCCAACCTCTGCTTTAGAGATCCCGTTCGCTCCTCATTCAACACCCTACGCACGGGGGCCGAAAAACCCAACGCCCCCCGAAAGACGAGGTCGAGGCCATTACGCTAAGTAGCCGGCGCGATTGTCGTTACCACGGCCAATAGTCAGGTCGGCGACAATCGGAGAACGGTTGCCAGGGAGGAAGGGGGATAATGGAGGGAGGAGGAGGAGAAAGGTGGTGATGGGGTGGGACTGAAAGGGGATGGTGGGCTGTTTGGAGGGCAGGGAGGGAATGAGCATCTCCAGATCAGGAGATGCTGACAAAGCTGAGGCAGAAAAGAGGGAAAAGACGGGAGGCCTAATGGAGGTGCGGTGGTCCGGAGATCACCCTGAGATCGTACGGGAGGATTGAGGGAGGCGCACACAATCACATACGCACACAGAAAACCGAAGAAACACAAGCAGGAAAGATCAGGAGAGGGAAGGTTTAAAAAAATAACACACGCACACACACACACACACACACTTATATATATATACATATATATATATATATATATATATATATATATATATATATATACATATATATATATATATATATATATATATATATATATATATATATATAAGCAAGAAAAGAGGCCGTGTCTCCAAGGAGATGGACGGAAGTGTCGAAGATTTCCCAAGGAAAAAAAATCCCTTAAGGGCGAAATAAATCCAGACATCTTTTCCTGGCTGGAGGGGATCAAGCAGGGCATCTACGACGGAAAGAATACAAAAGAAATCCTCGTCAAAAGATTAGCGCTGATATATGAGAATTTTTCTCGGTAAGTAAGAAAGTCTTATGGTAATGTTTTATCTTTGGAAGGGTAGCATTTCAAAAGGTGCAACAATCCATAGAGGGAACTATAGATAAAATAATTTTCACTGATGACTAATATAAGATCTGGAGCAATGAGAAAAGAATTGTGATATAATCCTAATCATGACCTAATGAGCTCATTTACGAAGTCACTCAGTAAATTACGTAAACGTGTAGAATTCATCATTGCTCCCCAGCTAGTTTTAAAGAAATCGAACGAGTGAAAAAACCGGAAATTACTTCCTAGATAAGCTCATCTGCTTAATTTTTATCTAATCAATCACGAGTCTTCATTATGTGTATCTCCTTTGTGGAATACAATGTGAAATTCAACATACCGTGCTTCGTAGCTTGAAAAGAAGAGCCTGAAACGTTTTTAAGCATAAGCTATTTGAAAGTCTTATTGTTTCATTATAGTAAACATTAATATCATACACGCCACTATGCAAACATTCAACGAAATACTTAACCTCACCTCGGGGCATACCTTATATCTACGCAGCAATAAATTTGATTAAAACTTCTACCCAGTGATATTTCTGCTATTCCCGAGAAGTAAGTTGTGTGAACTTATCATCCTTTTTCATGGTATAATGACGCTTCATATGGACGCAGGCGAAAAAAAACAGAATTATAAAGATGTTATTGTTGACAAGAATGCATTCACGAAGGAGTTCGTTGGGGTAAGGAAGCGAAATAAAAATCTTACAAAGTCTGAAAATAGATTCTCCCACGAACAGTGGGGGATGGGGGGCGAGAAAGATCATGTTTGCATAGCTCGGTCGAGATCGAAGCTAGCACCGTGAAGAATGCCTTCCTTCGGCGTGTCACGTCGCAAACAGTTTATATTCCCCCTTTCCCCGGGTTCGGCAAGCAGGTGCGCCTCTCGTGGAGAGTGGAGGGGAGGAAGAGAGATAGGGGGTGAGTTCCAAATAAACAAAAATAAAGCTCGCAACCGTTGTCTGCCTTCACTGGGGGGGAGGTAGTGGGGAGGGGGAGGAGAAATGGGAGGGTGAAAAAAATCCTGGGCAAAAATGGGCGACGGAAGCGGAAGATGCAAACGTCCCAAGCCAGTACCTCACTTCTATCCTCCTCGCACTCTCTCGCCACTGGAATAAAACCAAGTGCATGAAGAAGTAAAATGTGAAGAAAAACTTAGAAATTATAAGGGCGTAGGAAGAGGTAGGACATGGAGAGGGGTTGCCGCTGCTTTTTCGGAAGCGGGATTCGGTAGGTGTGGTTTTCCGTGCGCAGCAAGCCAGCTTTGCCGGAGACACTTGGGAGGAGTGCCATACGGGGGTAGGTGGAGGGGTAGTCTCGAAACAAGTGAGGGTTGTCTCAAGCGCTGGAGAATGGGGAGGGGAGGGTGGCTGGGGAGGCAAAAGATCATCCATCAAATCCCCGCCTTCTTTTATTGTTTCCATAAATTTCTTACTGCTTTACCAGCCAACGACTCCGCCCGCTTATGTGCCCATACCTACCCTTCTCAGGAGCCCCTGCGAGGCCTTCCCGCCCGCAAGGCTCGCAACTCAACCCCGCAGTGCCATATAGTGCAATGCTTTCCCCCCAGTGCAATGCTTTGGCCACCCCTCAGCCCCCAGAACCCAACCCCCGCACGCACTTAAACTTGCCACCCGATTCCAAACCTCGTTCTTTACTCTCTATCTATCCTCCTTCCCTTTCCCTCGCCAACTTCACATTTTTTTTCATCCGTGTTGAATCGCAAGCAATAAAGCATACCCACGCATCAGTTGTCGAATGTCGCAGGTCAAATCTGATTAAGTGGCCTTTGGGAACTTAAAATGCTCTAACGGAAGGTGTGGCCTGAAAAAAGAACTAACTTTGCTCTACGCGGAAATTATGGTGAAGTAATTCATTGACTTAAATGAAATCATAACATTCAACCAAGGCTTCTCAATGCGAAAAATTTTCTCAATAAAAAAGCTCATTCAAATATCTTAGCTCGAGAGATTTAGTTTTATTATCAACTTATGATAAATATTTTTAATCATTCCTGATTAATACTTCAGCTATTATTGTCATAATTTCCCGATGTTAAAGTACAAATTTTCACCTGTGCAGTAAAATTATTAGTTTTCCTAAAGAGGGAAATAAAATATTTTCATCAATTTTCAAAAACGTTAGGTTAATGTTTATAGAATACCAAATTAATTAATAAAATTTAATATTGCATAGAGTTGAAAGACTCTATGCACTATTAAGGACTAGACATCCAGTCAAAGAGAAACTAAATTTTAGACCGAATAAACATCTTTGAATGCTGGCAAGTTGGATGAGAATCTATTACAATTTTTTATTTCATGCCAATTCGATATTTTCATAAATTACTTACATTTGCGACTAAACAGGATAATCATTATCTTCATTCAAATCCAAATTCCTAGATATTGGTGCAAGGAAAGGTAGATGTTCGGTTAAATCTAAGAAGCTGAACGTTCGCAAGCAAACGAGAGCATTCGGAAAAAATAAAATTCATAATAACCAGTCTTATGGTTATTAATTCATAATGAAATTTTAACTTCAAATTCCATCTTGATAGTTTCTTTAGCACAAGATAATTCTTTGGTTTCTCTACGAAATACTTACAAAAAACTTAATTCTTCTTCAAATTAATTTTTTTCCCTGAATCATTATACTTCTTTGTTTTTCTTCGAATCGGCTAATTAATGAGACGCCAAGACAGGTTGAATGCATATTACTCATGATGCGCACAACCAGAATTCAAAATTAGCATAAAACGTGCAACCAGATTTCAAAATGTTTTAATATCATGAGGGATTCTTGAAAACTGTAGTAGAGGGATGAGACGAAGAACTTAGGATGAATGAAGTAGATGCAGGAAATGAATAAGCCTAATGGATGGAATGAAGTGAGTTAGGAAGCATCAGGAAAACATTTTTTTCCCATATTTATAACATACATGATTTACACATTGGCAGGAATCTTGAATTGCTCGAACGATATTCCCGGAACTTTGGCAACCCGAAAGAACCCTCACTCTCCTTAGATAAATAGTTTTGCCAGTCTGGAACGATTCCCGTTTCTCCCTTGGGGGAGGGGACAAATACCCTCCCAACTCCCACTCTGGCCTATTGTTGCCGCGGAAACACCTTATCCTATCACTGGCCCACAGGTTTCCTCCATCTTTTATGTCAGTCTGCCCTTTTCTCCACCCACTTTCTCCCAAGGAACCGCCCCCTTCTCCGGTGCACTTCCAGCTCCTATTATTCTTCTCTCTGCCACCCCCCCAGGCCTCACCTTCGCCCCCGTCTTACACTCTACGCCATATCGAATCTCTCCACCTCCCACTTCACTTTGGCCCAAGCAACCGTAGATACACTCAATCTCTTATATATACGTGTGCAGCGCCCTCAAATGCACCCGCGCCATCCATACAGGCATATAAACTATATTTTCCTCCCCTACTGCTCCCACGAATCTCCCCTCCCCTCTCCAAACCCGAACTTTTTTCTCTCGTTCTCACCCGCAATTCCTTTGGGTATTGAGCTGGGAAGAAGAAGAGAAAATGTAACAATATATATACGGTGGCGCCACCATAACAATAATAAAAAAGGACTCAGGCCGACGCCCATTTTTTTCTCTCCCACCACCATTTCGACCGATTCCCACCCAATCCACGGACTGAGTTAAACTCGGGGACCCAATATCCAGGAGGAGAGAAAAGAGAAATAGAAGAGAGAAGGAGAAGAAAAACCTTTATTCCCTTTTTTTATTCCCTCACTCCTTAACTCCTGTCCTACTCTTCCCCCCTTCCCCATTCGCCCATCTCCTTTTATTTAAGGGTTCTCCACGGACCATATTTCCGGCTCAAGTGGTTGGCAGTGGCTTGAGCTTGAGGAGAGCATCGATTTATATATATATATATATATATATATATATATATATATATATATATACATATATATATATATATATATGTATATAGAGGTTATATGCGTGTGTGCGCTAGGTGGAAGATATTTCTTTCCTTTCGCTGTCGTGCGACCCTCTGTTCCCCGAAATCCGGCCCAGGCCGACGTGGATGGACAACGACTGGCCGGGAGTTTGAATGAATAAGTGCTGAGCCCGGCGACGGGCGGCCAATAATCTCGGAGGTGGCGAATGGCGATGCAGCACCTTCTTTCCGGCCCTGTCCACGGCGGAGGGGGAAGAAGACCTTCACGGCACTTCATTAGATGCCAAGGTTTATGCCTGGCACCGGGGCTGGAAGCACGCTCATCCCGTTAAATGTTCTCGATTAAATTCATAAAGTAAGCAGTAATTCATATTCATGGGATCGTAATAAGCATCTTCTTTTTGGGCCTTTGGAAACAACGTAGTGCTTGGGACGGTTTAGCTGCAGCACCATTACCTAGGTTAATATATCTTCTATGCTTTGAGTAAGAAAATGAGACATTCAACAGGATGAGTTAAAAATTTAAGATAGAGGCAAGCGCGAGGACTTCTTAATCATTCCATAAGACAAGCATTAATCCCTGAGTTCCCCTTAAAAATGGCTTAAATGATGAAAACGGTTGTGGGAAGTGAACATCATTTCCAGCTTTCGATTCCATTTTAAAACGCATATATGTACAATGGTAGAAGTACCTGCAAATACCCGTACTCAATTATCACCTATTTCACAATAATGCATAATCTATTTCGTAACTATATGTTTGCTCATTCTATAAACTTGAAAAAAATATTTTAGAGGATTTACCAGGCCTTAGATTCTTTTTCATTTTAACGCTTTATGAATAGTGAAAAAATGGCAAACGGATTTTTAATTAATTAGGACTGCAAAGAATAACTGAAAGGCATTAGCATTGAAGTATTTATTTCAAATTTTAATTTCATGACTGCATCATTAAATCCATCAACAAAGAGATGAACTCTAGTATTCTAAACAATAGGCACAAAGCTACGCTAGCATAAATCAGCTGCGTTGAACCTCTATGGAAGTAGGGAAGAACATAAATTTACATCGCTATGTGCCACCTATTAAGATCCAATGGCAAATTTCTGGTAATGGGCGTGTAAGTATTTCTTGGAAGCTATAATGAACCTAAGGGAGAGAGAAATCCACACAAAGAGAAAGCATGAAGTTATACAGAACTCAAATTAATTCATAGTCATTGGATGAAGGCACCCGGTGGATTGTAGATTTTTATTATTAGCCCTCACACTAAACACCCTACCCAAATTGTTAGAAAGAAAGAAAAAAATTGTTCATGGCCAAAAGAGGAGATTAAATCGGGAAAAGTCATACCAAAAAATAAAATTACACGAAAAATTATGCATTAAAACGATGTTAAATATCCCAATATATTCGTTAGCAGCACAAAATACGAATATGAGAACGAATCAACCTGCAGTAGAAGTAACACAAATTCGCACACCCAATAAAACAAACGACAAGCCCAAAGGCGACACACTTGAAAGACAAGAGAGAACCTGCGAGGGAATCAAAGAGGAAGGGAGGGAAAATCCACGAGACTCACTCTCCTCCTACCCAGTCTCCTCCTTGAGAAACGACTTTGGAGCAATTAACCGATCGGGACGGGGGAACATTAAGGAGAGCGCGGCAGATAGGAAACACGTTGGCTGGAGGGGGTGGTGGTACGGAAGGCAGGGGGAAGGGGTTTAGGGAGGTGAAGGGATGGACGGGGTGAAGCTGCGAGTGAGATGGAACATGGGGATGGAGGAGTGCTAAGGGGCGGAAGGGGAACCGGGAGAAGAAGAGGGGGGGCGTGATGGCTGCTTTAAATCGAGGAGGAGGAGTGAGAAGAATGAGGCGACGCAGGCGATAAGGAACGGTGCACGGGAAACGTTAAAAGGGTTGAGGGTCAAGTTGAGCCGACAACCGTGCGGAAGACGAAGAGAGAGGCGAAGAGGAAGGACGCCTCTTCAGGATTACGATCTCGCCAATGGGACGACTATTTCGAAAACCCTATATACATCCCCTTCCGCTCCCTACCTTCCCTTCCCGAAGCCCACTCTCCAAAACGCCTCTCGAGGAGAGCAGGTAGCTCAGCGAAGGAAACTCAGCAGTCCCTAAAACGTATTTCTTCTTCTACCTTATCCTATTACATAAATCTTCCGTTGGCATAATTTTCGCTCCATTGAATATTATATCATGTTCAAGAAATCATAATTCAACCGCATTTCAATGCTTTAAAAGTTCAAAACAAATGGTACCTCATACTTTATTTTCCTGAAGTGACAAGACTCCCTATCAATAAAACACGATAAGAGTCCTCATAGAGGTGTACTTAAAAGTAAATGATAGGGTGAGAGGAGAATATCTGAGCTCATTGTGTCAGTACAGACAAATAATTTATGAGAAATATTAGGACAAGGGACAATAAGCGTCAAGTTAATTATAAACCCACTTGCCTCAAGGTGTTCGACAATCGAAATATTTTCCACATGAAATTAAGGTTGGAAGCAAAATAACAACGTGCTCATTTGCCATAAGTCATAAAAGGCTCGCTACAACATGCGTAAAATCACACAAACATCTAGAATATATTTTGTTAATGTCAATTAGAATAAATAGTTTCAAAAATAGATTCAATGTAATCTTTGAAAAAAATTAAACTTACTACTCTCATGGAAGTCATGTTGTGTCAGCGTCGCTACCTAATTCTAAAGATGCCTCGATATAATGTCATATTTCGTAATATTCCTACTCTTTTTGCATTTCATTGATTATTTAAATATATCTTGATATCACATATATCTTTAATTTAAAATGTTTTTCGAGTAAAAATGATCCAGTACTTGTTTATTATGGGCATTTGAATGGAAAATTTAAACGTTTTAAGTTTTTATTTCCGCATGTCACATGAATACTCAATTAAATGGCATTTTGGGCATAAGCATTTTAATCGAAGCTTATATTCAAATTATTCATTGTTTTAATCCCTGCAGGATACCTCTCACCCATACCAAAACAAAATATTCATTTTTAAGCTTAAGGACTTTCATTAATTATCCATTACAGCAATGCCATTTTGCCATTTCATAATTGTATGTTTTCATAACAAATATATTGCAGCATCAAAAAGTTTTATAATATTACTACATGTAAATATGAAATATTTACAATGAGCCATATGAATATTTAAGCGCTCATTCTTTTAGTATGATCAGTCAGTCTAAGTGTAATGATCTATTGATGACGATTGTCCTATGATCATGCACTTTGTACGACGCGTTCTCGTTTAAATGCTAGAGACAAATCGTGCGACGTGAAATAGCTTCCAACTTCGAGAGTACGTATGAAAACCTAGAAATATCCGACTTAGAGTCCTTATGACCACACTTGGGGAAAGCAGCTGGACCTTGGACCCCTGACGAATCGCTTTACGTCCTTGGTGCCTTCCAAATCGTCCTCAGCTTTAGCAGGGATGAATGATTCAGGAGGCGGCCCCGGGGTGGGACGATTCCCCGACAATGGCTCAAGCCGTTCCGCGCCTTTCCCCCCTTCATCCCAAGAAATCTCGAGATATCATTCCAATGGATCTGTAACACTCCGCGTCCCCTCCACACCACACCCACCAAATCTCTTCTTCCCGATCATTCCAACCAACTCCGCCACACGCAGTCGTAAACCTTCGAACTGTGGAGGATGTGGAGAGAAATATAAAAGAATACTCTGTATTCTACCACCGAAAAAAAACACCTTTCGCCTCAGATTTTTGACGGTTTGTTCCACCTGACTGGGGATAGAATCTCCATGCGACTGCTTAGAATTGCAATCCGTAGGTCAGAAATGCAGGAAAATAGTCATCCCCCGTTTCTTAAAACGCTCTCACCGTTGAAAATCTTAAAGCATTAGAAGTTTCATTCACTCAACAGACTGTCTACCCTAACATCTAACATATCTAAAAACTACATACATCTATCGACTTGTTCCAAACTACAACCTGCCAACAGATTTAGTCAAAACTAGGGCACCAGTTACACAGAAAATGACCCATACGCGATGCTACTCACGATTCGGAGTAGCTTCACCACTTCCTTCAGGGAAAATAAAGTCATGAGTGGCCGGTACGTGGATTATCCAGCGAAATAGAATTTCATGACAGCAGACGACTTAGATTACTGGAAACATTCTGTACAGTATGATACTGAATATGAAGTTGCATGCACGACCAATAGTATACCGATAGCCAAGAATTTTTATTATTCATAGAATACCTGCAATACAACAGGATTAAAACATGAAGGATATCACGGAGAACAATGTCATAAAACCGATCCTCAAAACTGAGCCATTTCCGGCACACGCCTTAAATATCATTCGCTCACTAACGGGAATGAAGTTCATGATGTCCTGGCATTAATCGTAACATCACATCTACTTTCAAGGCGACGGGAGCAGATTGTTTCGCCCTAAATACCCTTTCCCGATTTTTGTTCGACTTGTGGCGTTGACTTTGAGAAACGCGACTGAAGCGGTGCTCTGCAGAAGTGAGCTGAGATGCGGAGTTACTGTAGGCGCAGTGAGGAGTATTTGCCCCTTCGCCACCAAGCTGGATTTCGAATGGCCCCCTCCGTCCCCCCTCCTCCCACCGATCCACCGATTCCAGCGCAGTTTCTCCCCACCTACCACCAGTACACCTCCGACCACCCTCCCTATCCCATCCCCATCTCCTCCCAAAATACCCCTCTCCATCCCCCTACCCCCTAAGCCTCGCAGACTTAACCCAAGACTCCTCTCTCTCTCACTTCTCTCTTACTTTCACGCCCTCCCAATCCCTGTACCTCCACACAATATGGCCACCCTGAGGGTTGAGATCTTGCAACTTTGCATAATGGCCTGGAGACAGTTAGAGTACGTAAATCACGAGCCGGGAAGCCGGGGGTGGAGGATGGAGTAGAGCTAGAGGGAGAAAGAGGAGGGGTTACCAGATTAAGGGAAGGAGGAAGGGGGAAGAGGTGTCATAGCGCGCGGAGGGGCGGGCGTCGAAGCCGTGGGTGGTTGTAGGAGGAGGTGCGGGAGTGGTTCGGGGATTTTTGGCTGAGAAAAGGGATGCAAAAGAAGGAGAGGGAGGGTGGGGTGAGTTGGGGTTATTCCTACCCACCCCCCAGCCAAGCGGAATGGGAAGCGTGTGTGTGGGTGTTCGAGGGGTGGCGCCGGGTTTTAAGGAGTTTGGTCGCAAAGGAGAGAGGGGTCGGGGGAGGGAAGAGGTGAGTTTTCCGAAATGGTCGTGAGAGAGAGAAGAGGAGGGAAGGGCAAAGACGCTTGGGCGTGGTTGGAGTATTCGAAGGGGAGGGGTCGCGTTGGTTTTGGATCCGTTTGGAGGAATTTGGGATGGGCGGATCGGTTGGGGGGGAGGGGAGAGAAAGGGAGGGGGGGAGGAGTGGAGCGGCCCATGCATGATACGGATGGGTTTTGCGGGCGAGGATGCAGAGGGGGGGTGGAGGGATAATGAGGCGGGTTTCACGTGGAAGCCGTAAATGTAGGCAGGGAATCCGAAAATCTTAAGCCGATAAAAGAGCCTAGTAGATAAGTATTCTACCATCAGCCGCCTTATCTTTAAACTGTGTCTCGCTCTAAACGCGTTTAAAATTTTATAATAATCATTTCCAAGACAAGGGCGTTTCAGTTTTTTTTAGCATGCACGCGATAATTATTTACATCGAAATGATGTGAACACTAATCAAATGAATTAATTTGATTACTGTTCACATATATAAATATGATTCGTAATCACAAATCTGATTTTTCATGATGAACAAATAATATTTATGTTGAATGTGATATTTACCCTTAGCACCAAATTAAAATTAACGCAAAAGATTTGGATTGTTAACAAGATATAAAAGACATACAACGGCTTATTTAACACACTTGATACATTCTGAGAAGTTTATCTCCAAATATTCCACACAACTGTAGCCTAAGCTTGATTGTTAACTTTGCAAAATACACGGGGTATACAAAATTGCATTATAACTCACAACAAGACCTCTTTTTCTCCAAATTTTTACCGGACGACAGAATCTGATAATACGAGAGTTTAAATCCACTGATATTGGCATATTACCTGTTCTCACATTTACATCCTATTTCTGAAATATTTGTTGGAGCAAGGCACAAATCAGAACCAGAAGACTTTGAGCTGGTTCCGAGTTGTGCCTAGCTCCAACAAATTTTCCACACCTTAATGCACACAATACCATGTAAGGTTTTGCATGGGTCAAGTATATAGCAACATTTACGAACATAACTAATTACTACACATTCATAGTAATTACGTTCTATTGTAAGTTTCATACTCCACTCCACACATTTATACTATATATGCTCATCAGATTGATTTGAATGACACATATATTTCATTGATTAAATGTGGAGAAAAAGAGGAGAAAATGTGTAGGAACCAAAGTGTCGCGGAGAAAATAGTGCACCTTCCTCCAAATGGAGAGCAAGCGGAGCACGATCAGAAATCCAAGCGACGCACGAGGAACGATTATCTAACGCATAAATGAGGACGAGATGAGAGGAAGAATGTCAGTGAACAAAATAAAAGGTAAAGGTTCTGGGGTGTGTGGAGGAAGGGGAAGTAAGTGCGAAATCACTGTTAACGACGAAAGAAACAGATCCGAAGCCATTAGCAGAGGGTAAAAGGAGCGAATGGAAATCACGAACCTTTTCGAAGGCCGATTCGATTTCTTCTGCGCGAAGGGTCGAGGTAAGGGGTGGGGGAGGATAGAGCGGAAGGTTTGTAATGGATAAAGGTTAGAGGAGACTGGAAAATAAAGTGTAAGGGGAAGCAGAAGGTTTTCAACAAAAAAAATGCAAAATCCATTAGAAGCTTCGTGTGTGCATGGATAAGCTAAATGAATAACAATGGGAAATACGAAATTAGGATTAAAATTTAAGGAAATGTGAACACTAAATCTAAAGAGTTTAAATGGGGGTTATTCGATTCAATTAAAAAAGGATAAACACAGTTATAAACCAAAAACGCGGTCTAATAGGAGATGAAAGAAGTTATTGGGGTATAATAGAGACGTAAGAGAGTTGTGAATTGTTAGAGTTCACCCAAAGGCGTATGAATTTCAAACATCAGGGTAGGGGGCCAGATCCTTTCCCTACGCCGGCTATGGTTTCCCAGGAAGTTCTGGCGTACGAAAAAAGCACAGCTCGGATGAAGCTGAGAGTGACCTGAGGCGTGTGAAGGGTACCCCTGCCCTGCGATCAGTAGCACGACCGTCTACCCCATCTCACTTCGATTCATACATAAAACTTTGAATCAAGCTTCATATGTCAGAGTTTTTCAATAACGTTAATTCCAGGTAATAATGAAAATAATTTTTTTCCATACACATTTAATATACGCATGGGGGCGTTCAGTCGCGGAGAAGACGTTCAGTGAATGATGCGTAAGTTCCTGGTTCATGTCCGCTTGATAACTTTTTTGAGCGCCGTTGCCAAATGTAAGCACGCTTTTCTGGTGATTAAAAATTCGAGGGAAAGTGAATGGTGAAACAGGGAAAGGAAATGTCCCCGATAATGAAATTGCAAGAACTTTAAACGCCTTATGAATAACTCTGAGGAATAATTACACCTCACCTTTGAGAGCTTTTGAGTTATACTGAGGATGGAAGGATATCATGATATTCAAAATCCATTATTCTTCATGCGCCTGAAATTTGATTGCATGAGTCGACTGAGTTGAAAGCCGTTTCACATCATTTCAAGTTTTTTAAATGATAAGGTATAGTGACAAATAATTATCGGACTTTTAATTCTTAAAAACATTCACACATATAACAAATATAGAAATTACACTAATCGTACGACAGCAGATAGAGTTACTACCAAAAACGATTTCGGAATCTTGGCGCAAAATCAAAACAAATTAACGATGAAATAATCAAACTCAAATATTGTACGAAATACCTTAATAAATAACAACCTGAAACACCAGGTGAAAAAAGCTAGAGATGGAAGGAATAATCGACTGGAATAGGAATACAGAGTAAGCCTTTAGACCTGAGTCTGCAAAGCCATTTAACAAACGCCACTAAGAGAGCATGGGAGAAGAAAGGCAAGGCGAGCGAAGCGCAGGGAATATTTCAGAAAATAAGACGGAGAGAACGAATCGACACCATGAACGCTCCAAACGAATAACAAATCTCCACCTGGACCCTAGGGCAATAAAACGGTAAGGATATCTAGAAAATACGAAGGATTGCGTATACGCATGACGCTAAAAATACAGAAATTTTGTGAAAAGCTAGTGAATTGGAGCGAGCCGACTGCATAACCACGCTTCACCTTTTCAGCGCTTAGTTTAAGGTTTGGGAGGATGAGGTCGGGCGGGCTGTGGGAAGCGAGGAGGGAGAGGTCAAGGGGTTTCCGAGAGGAGAACTGAGAGGAGGGATTTGGAAGAGTGGGAGGAGACGGACATTCGTGGGCGGAATGAAAAGGATCGGCGGGAGATAAGGAGGCGCGATAAAGCTTCCCCGGGGTTTCTTTCTTTTTCCTACCTACCACTGCTGTTCCCTTCACTTCTTCCCCGACCCCCTTTGGTTCTCTCACCATTGCAAACGAGTGGTAGGGACCAAATCCTCCGTCAGAAGAAAGGAAGGGAGAAAACCTAAAGTTAACGCTTTGGGGGAATATGCTGAATCAAGAAGGGATCGGAGAGAACCAAGAAGGAAGAGTGGCTGGCGAGTCAGCGTCAAATATGCCCTTTGCCTTGGCATGACAGAAGATCATGGAGGATGATCGCGAGCCACATATTGAAAGTGTCGAAAGAGTAACAAAGTATCTAAATGGCAATAATTACTAAAGATACGTCAAGTTACCTCGAAGAAAAAATGTTTTTTTAAAATTGAAATGACACAGATAAGACCTTAGTTTTTAAATACAGACAACTTAGAGACACCGAAAATATACAAAAAATTATAACGCCACTAAAATTCCTAAAGCACATTAATTTTAAAACCCGAAGTATAATTTTGGAAACTTTATGCTCGTCACGCATCAATAACGCCTAGCAAATGAAATGTCATTTATATTGAATCTAACGAAGCAAATGACAACTGAAAGCGAAGCGCCTATCATATGGGCTACTAATGGTCGAATCATATTTCAACATTAGAAAAGACTTATTAATAACTCTATAGTTTCATTTGAAGATATAAGAAATGAAAGCAATTTTCTGAAATATGAAGGTTATCAACACCGTAATTGAGCATCTGAAACTAAATAAATGCAATCAGTAATAGATGAAAATTTTTTTCTGTCAAATAGATACCGGGAGTATATTTTTGTCGCAATTTTTTTTTATTTTTCGTGCGTGAAATAAAAGATTTCAAAGTTCTACATTTCATTAATTTATATGCAATGCTAATATATGCCTCCTTAATTTGAACTATACTTGCCAGAATAAGTAAATAACTGACACGGTCGAATTTATTGAAATAACTATATTTCAACTAAATAAAAGTAATTACAGCTACATGCAACGTTTTTACATTTTCAACTCAAGTCTAATGAAATTACTGAGGTTAACACATATGTATTTTACGAAAAAGAGTGATCATATATTTTTTCTATTAATATACTCTGCAAATGTTCATTTTTGTTCTATAATATAATTTTCAATGTGAAATGAATGTAAAAATGGCAAAAGTTTCATTGACTTGACTCCAGTATTGTGTCAGCAGCAGCCTTTTTAATCTAAAACATATTCAGTTTGCTTATGTATGCTTCTGACGGTGAAAAACAGCAGTGGCAATGTAATCATTTGGTTAAAGAGAGTATATTTTGTCTTGTACAATGAAGAGGCACAATTCCTTTTATATCAAATTCGCTCCTATATCGTCTTAAAAGTGAGTTACTTTGGATTCCGATTAATTGCAATTTTAATGTAAAAAACACTCCATCTCAAAACGAATGAAATCATACTAGGACTTACGAGCCAGGAAACAGATCTCAGGAGGACCACACATTTTTCATCAACAGTAGTACGCGCATGTAATGCATAAAATGACTATATGTCCAATATTTTGTTCCCTTCTCGATTAAAAAAAATATTTCAACGGCAATTGCAAAATAACCTGCCAGGAGACAAAGTTGAAGAAAAAATTCATACACACGTGATATTGATTGTTTTCCCGGAAAACAATCAATAACACGTTTGAAGTGTTTCTAGGAAAGGAATACCAATTTGTCCCTGTTATTCAAACGAAAGGACAAATACTCGATTCTAAATGGAAAAATATTGCGGCCAGTTTGATTTTATGACGTGAAAAGAGGAAAAAATGAAGCACTAAATTTCTTTTTGAGTAAAATGTTACATGAACAGCTGGTCATGATCTTTAAAGCGAAAAATAGGACAAGACGTTCCAGAAGTTTTGTTATAACATACATACAGGAAAAACATTTCTTGGAGACACTAAAGATGAAATTGTACAGCTACACTCTTCCCAAATCTTCAATTCATTTTCATAGAATATTTATTTGGATTTCACAGATTTAATGGAAGTGAAATGCTTGTATTTATAGGCAGAATTAATCCTCATTCCATTTTGTATTATTTAAATTTTTAAACACAAAACTACGGGAAATAAGAAACGAAAATGTTAATTATACCAAGAGCAGAATACAAGAATATACGTTTACATAGCGGCAAATATAACCACAAAATGCCATCGGTCTACCCTTATTACATTGGGGAAAGTATCAGATACGACGCCATGGGAAAAAAGTATAAAAGAAAAAGTGACATGGAATCTGGGAAAGAAAATGGGGTGAGAGGGAGTAAGAACTTGGGATGAATTCGGGATAAATGCAAAGGAGGAAGCACGGCTGGGAGGAGTGGGACGATTTGGGCAGGGAAAGGTGGGTGGAGGTGATTTAAGGAAATTAGGGGGAGGGATGGGGGGGCTGGCTGTATACGATTTTGGAGGCGGGGAGGGGGACGCGGAGGGGTGTACGTCTTCTTGAGGCGACACGGAATAGAGGGGAGTGGGAAGAGTGGGGGTGATGATGAAACGCCGAGGAGAGTGGGGGCGGAGAGAAGGAGAGGGAGAATTTGGAAGATGGCGATGGGATGCGATGGAGGAATGAGGAGAGAATGGAGGCTGAATGGAGGTGGGAGTATTCGGAGCGAGATTAAGGGATAGATAGGGAGGTATTATCCGCGCAGAATGGATGCCAATAGGGAGAGGAGGAAAGAGGTTTTCTTTCTGAGGAAAAGGGGATCCCGTGGAGGGAAATGGGAGGAGACATCATAGGCAAAAGCAAGGAGGAGAGGATCGGAAGGGGGAGCTGGCTCCCGGATGAATGCGTCGGAGCGTTTCTTTTCGCGTTCTTTAGAACAAACAAGATGGTGGTTTTCGGGATCGAGAAGATTACGAACCAAGATAGGAAAATTCTTCTTCATTGCATTATAAAGGAAAAATGAGAGGGGGGATCTTCTGGGCAGGTATAGGGATAAAAGTCGGTTTTGCCATAACGTGTTTGTCATCACCGTTGAGAACTAAGTTTTGGCAAAAATTCCAATCGCCCTGGAAGTTATAAAATTCAAATCAAGCACGCTTCATAAGCGAACGACTTTTATCTTGAGAAAATAGCTGTTATTTCCGAGCGAATATTTCACAACGAATAATCAAATCCAATTCCTACTTTATCCTAAAAAAAACGAGTCTTTTGAAGTGCACGTGAAATAATGAATCAGGAACTAGGACTATTCAAATCCCATTTATGGCATTAAAATCCGATTTACCGATCGCGCAAGAAAAACAGAAAATAACCTGTAGCATAAAAATATTCACCAATCTTCGCGTGTGTAAAATTGAAAACTGTTACGAATGTTTTTCGATGCATTATTATGCAGGAATTTAATATTAAAAAAGACTCCGTTGAAAAAGTTCTTCAATGCTATTTTCCCAAGCGGCTCCCAGGTACTCACAATGAAAGATTTACTTACTTGAGCTAATTAAACCAACAAGACTGCTACGCTTTTCCGCAGTCACTCCCCGTGAAGCGCACTAACAGGACTTGTTCTTGGAGGGTTCCCAACACACTCGTGTTTCAGGACTTCCCGCCATCCAACCCGCCCCCCGTTTGAAATAAAGGGCGCAACAACGGAAAAAAAGATACAGGGGAGACGCTGAAGGGAAGAGAGGAATAAAAAACCTGACATTAACCAAATGAAGTTATTCACGCCCGTTCTTGCTCCTTTTCTCGCCAGAACGACTTCCCACTCGTCCCCGAGTTCACTTCCTTCCTTCCTTCCGCGACTAAACTGATCCTGCCATCAAGACCACCCCCCCTAACACCCTCTTCCCCAATACGCATGCGAAGGGATGCAGCAACTTCACCAGCCTCGCACCCGTGCCCGCTTACTGACACCCGGGAGGGACCCCCTCTCATCCCCCCTCATTTCCATCCGTGCTGCACCGCGATCCGGGCCACTCAAAATACGCAACCCTCCCCAGCAAACCCTCCAACTCCTACCACCCTCTCTTTCGAAGATACTACGCTTCCCCCACCGACACTCACCGCTCGCAAAATGCAAGCGATCCCCCTCCCATCTTACCCAGCATTATTCAACCCGAAGACCTCCCCTTTCCTCTACCCTACTTGGTTCAAGGGTCATATCCCCAAACATTATTCATCCCCGTCCCGCCTTTACCCCTCCACCCCCTCAACATCCCATCCTTTACGCACCCACACTCTCCTTTTTAAATCCTCACACCCACCTCCAACCACCTCAACTCCTCACATATTCCCTCCCGAGGATTCGCATTTTTCTCCGTGATCCCCCGCGCACCTCCCCAACCTATCTTGCTCCTTTAAAAACTACCCCGCCCATCCCACAATTCCGAAGCGAGAAGTGGGGGGTGGGCGGAGGGGAGGCGGTAAAATCTCCAGCATGCACCAATCCCGGTAGTTGCCGGAGCGTATAGCCCAAGTCTCCTGCACTCGACGCCTGTTATTCTCCAAATCCCCGGGAAGATATCTTATGTTTTCGCCTTTTATATTCGATCCTTAATATATCTCGTGGGATTTCTAACCGGTGGGGGGTGGGGGGAAGTTTTATTTCTCCCAGCACCCGGTGGAGTGGAGGTTGATTGAGGGATGCTTTACGTCCAACCTTATACGTTAGAGGAATTACGCGCCCTTCCCGCCACCCTTTTCACTTCTCGGCGGCCGATTCCTTTTAGCGGTATTTAAGCACCTTTCGGACGGATGGGCGACCGAGGAGGAAATGGTCGATGGGATTCATGTGGCCTCAGCCGCCACTCGAAGAGAAAGGGGCCGACCCATATTCGACATTGGGAGAGAAAGAGAGAGCTGAGGTTGGAGGAACTACTGGAAAGGAAACTTCTTTAGCACTGAAAATCTCCTCTTCCGTGGGTTATTATCTTTTTCTTCGGGGAGAGAGAATGAATACAGAGGAGAGAGCAAGCAAGGAAGGCTCTCTTCTAAAACAAATATTTCTAAATAGCAACCCAAGCCCTGGGAAAAAACTGTTAATGACGCGTCTGGAGAACACAAAAGAAGTAGAAATTTCTAACTAAAGATAACAGCGGTAACTGAGGAAAGAAAATTGAAAGCGATAGAAAAATGAAAGGGCCGTATAATCGTCGAAAGTAGTCATAAAATCAAATAAACGAGGAAAAAATCCCATATACTATTACTGATTTAATTAGTCTGTGAAAACACTTTAACGGATGAAAAGTAAAATTGCCCAATGGATCCCGAAAAAAATGCTTATTAAAAAAATACTATTGAACTGATACTTCCTCTAAAAAGAGCGTAGGATAATGTAAGTGTTTACACGCCAACGTGAGTGCAAGAGGTTTAAATTAATTTGCAAAATTTACAGAGAATATATGAGATTTTAAGAGACCAGAATAAGGAGGAGCTGAAGTAAAACAAGCATAACCTTGTACAATTTCTTAAGATAATATAACTTGTCTGCTTGTAATATTTCGGCCATAAGTATTCATGATTCTGATCAGAACAGTATTAAACAAAATTAATACAATTAAGACGTTCGGTGGTAAATTGAGATGAAAGGAGACGCAGATAAAGTTAGAGAAAACTGAAGGGAAACCCATAACAAGGGATATTTGAAGATAAAAGGGAATCTAGCATAATAACCGATCACGGTCTATGATGGCATACATGGAGCACTTAAAGCATAGAGAATTTTCAGAAAGAAAAGTTTACTGGCAACAATGAAGGATAAGAAGCTACAGAAAACAATGCAGCAAGTTTTAACCCAAAAAAAAGTATAATTCTGGAAACGGCTCGCCAACTGCCGAGGGCCAAAATGAGTCTTCGAGGTCTCGAAGATGTTTCTCCTTAAAAGCTTTGGAGGGGGACAAAGAAAAGGGAATAAAATGGATAATGTGTTGGGGGCAGAGCTAGGAGAGGATTCGCCAACAAAAAAAGAGCAGCCGGGTAGCATATAAGTGTGAAAAAAATATGTGCTTCGAAATTCTTCGTGCCGTAATAATTTTTTATCTTGTTTTCGCCTTGGCACACCCCAAGGAGGAAGGATGAGGCCGGGAGAAGGAATTGGACTGATTGCCGGAAGAGTTAGGGCTTGAGGTGGGAGTTAAACTCCTCCCTCCTCATAGTACTCTCCCTCCTCGTATTACTCTGCCTCATTATGTATTTTATACATTTTTTTTATTTTACGACTGAGAAAACTCTGGGAAATATGGCAAACTCCAACCCCCAACAACGTGCGGCATTGCTCCCGGAGATAAAGAACGGCTAACGTCCGAGCCGAGATGTTTTGGAAATGGCCATCCTGCTCCCTCGGGGGGATCACTGCAGATAAAATCGAAAGGCTTTTCATCAACGGCTGGTCGAATTTCTTGCTGCACGCGGCGGTAACCCTCGACCTTAACAGTCCGCTCTTTCAATCACGGCAGCGCCCAGGGGGCGGAAATCTCTACGTTATGGCTAACAATCCGTTCCGAAACCTGGAAGAACCAAATTACTTCCAAATGATGCACGCGGCTTCACATAGATTGAATTATACATATCGTGTGGCATTTCACTGAACATACCAAACAATTCCAAATAAAATTAGATTTTTCAGAAAGAGAAGAAAACTTTTTCCACAACGACAACTAATATATCACTAATTTTTTACTCGTAAGCACGATATGGAACCGTCTGAATTTTAAACCGAAGAAAACGCTAGATTTTCCTTTAAAAGGAAACACAGACATTACCATTTTTTGAGCATAACGCAATCCTCCATGAATGCCTTGCAACATGAAACTGAGAAAAGCAAATGAAATGAGCATTGGCTACTACGGCTGAAGTATTTGCATACAGCCTATTTTGACGTTGCTTGATTCTTGCAACCATTCAAAGAGTTCGATGATGGAACGTTTACAAATAAGATAATGACATATCTACTAAAAGATTAAGCATAAGGGAACTGAGTACCATAGACACCGTGGATTCAAAAATAAAAAACGTTAAAAACATAAGTACACCGAAAGAACAACATGGAATACAACAAAAAACAAACGAGACTTCCAAATGAGTCGCATTATCGCGATTTTTTGTCCTTCCTAGAACAAGGCAAAAAAAGAATAACGCGATGCGCTGGGGGAAGTAGAGGATTGGTGGGGTAGCGGGAGGAATTGGGGGAAGGACCGGGGAGTGGGAACCACGTTAGCATTGGGGCATGAATCCAAAATCCTCTCTCTCTCTCTCTCACTTCTCGAACACTTACTCCGCCGGGGGATTAAGCCAAAACGAACGACGGCTCGACGTTTAAGAACCCCACCCCAGACCACCCTAAAAACCTTCCCTCTCCTCTCTCTACATCAGAAATCCTCCCCGAAACAGAATCTTTGAGCGACAAAATCCGGAGAAAGCACGACTACTCCTTCCGCACCAGCTAGCTCAACTCGCCCCAACCCCCTTCCCCTCACCATCCGCAAAACCTCGTTTCCCTCGCTTTACACTCCGACACTCATCCTCCCGAGCCGAGGCGTTGTCTTTGACTGGGGTAGGGTATCTCGGGGGGTGCGGGAGATCGTGGGGAAGAAGGAAGGGATGTGGGTTGGGAGCCTGGACACAAAAAGGGAAAGACAAAGCGGTATATGCGGAGGGCGGGGTAGATGGGAGGGGTGAGTCAGGGGGACGGGAGGAGATTATAAGCGGGTGCGAGATTAGACTGAGACTGTGAATGGCCGCTCCGTTGTCTCAAGAAACAAGGGAATGGCTAATGAATTCTGAAAAGGGGGCGACGGTGAGGAGGGGGAAAATGGGAAGAGGAGGCCTCCTCTCGCGAGTTGTGTAGTCAGAATGTATGCGCGCGTGTTTGTGAGCGAGAGTTCGCTCGCTTCCGTGTTGCATTACGCCCGTACCTCCCGAGTGAACCAGCGCGTCGTACTTCAAAACGCCGTATTTCCAACACACTCGAGACATTTTCGTACATATTTAAAGAACTACTGACCTTTTCCGTAAGTAATGTTAACTTAAACATTATCCGAGTACACACTACATAAGTAAACACGAATGCGAAAGAAGTATGCATACATGGACAGAGTAGCATGGAGGAAGAATATGCAAGTATATTTAAAAAGCTTAAGATCAAAATATTTTGAATTTGCTTCTTTTGAAAGGTAACGAAGTTAAGGATGTTTAAGTGAGTATTTATATAGAGCAAATGTCTTTTTATACAAAGATAAAGAGAAAAAAATATTATGAAAATATATTCCCATTATCGTAAAATTCAAATAATACCCCCCATCTGCAATCGCTTGAAACATAGATTTAAGACTTTAATGTAACGGAGAGTATAAATTTATGAAATTACTTCCGTAAATAGTGTTCATTCGCCTACCACTATTGCCAAAATTCACTAATTATAATTATAAAACAGAGAAATCACCAATAATATTCTACAGTTTTACCAGCCGCATTAACCTCGTCGAAGCTAGTTTCCTTTAAGTTCATCATGTTTAAATTGGTATAGAGTTGCTTTACTTATCATTGAAATACGTAGCGGACTTAGTAAAAAAATTGACTACCCATACTTTTATAATTTTTATGGAAATTTATTTTAAGTTTCAGAGTCGCAATTTCCCTGGCGCGAAAGATGCTTCCAATATAATAATTCGATATTTTAATTTTTTACAATATGTCAAAAATCATAAAATCTAGACATTAAAAATCATTCTTTAAAGAGTGTATATCGTCAAATTATAAGTTTGATCATTTATCAAAACTTATAACGCCAAACCGAAAAGTGCTAAATTTAATTTGTGTATTTGTAATACTAGAACATGAGCACTCGGTGAGCTATGGAGGTTAATAGTTAACTATCTTTTTTTAAATTGTTTAAGCCATCATCATTTAACGTCAATAATTTTCCCCAAAAGGAGTATCATTGCTACTAAAATAAATAGAATATTATCAAAATACTGCATGAAATTTGAAACACAAGGATTTTTACTAAAACGAATTCCTTGTATGATACAGAAGGGCCTCTTCCCAGTCCGACTATTCCGATATCAATTCCAGCATACGAATAATCTATTATTCTTGAGACATGAATTATTTTTTTCAACATCGATCGTAATGTCAACATCAGACAGAGCGAACAGATCAATATCCGTCACGGCAAAATGACATTGTGACCCAATTACTTTTCAATACCTCGAGCAGCTCATTGATCATAAATTAGTTGGTCGTCATAACGAACCATTTAACATGGCCCACATTACAAATTGGCGATAGTTAGGGAGGCATAGGCTGGGGGCAGATCTAGAGAGTGTATGCAGCCTGAACGACTTACGAGAATTGCCAGGGTGCATAAAATCCCGTGAGACAGCCGGGACAGGGAAGGAGGACGGCGCACATCATGGGACACTAGCAGCCGAGCACTGTGTAGCTGCGCCCTCAGACGATCTCTATCGTGTGAATTGCGAACACCGGAAGACGGTGGAGAGAAGGCGGAGGGAAGTTAACGAAGTGTGTACGAGGGACAAATAAACGGTGGCTGCGTACGTTAACGGGCAATCATCTAGAAGATATGAGGTACGACGCACCAGTAAACGTTTCATGAATATTCATACGAAGATTAAATACGACGCCGCGCACGAAAAGTTATGAGGTCCACATCTCAGTACTTAACTCCACCGGACAAGCGTAAACCTGTTTGTTCACTCATACATATTCGTAAGCTAGCATTCGTATTTAAAACATTAGGATGATGGAGAGGAAACGTGAATTCAGTTAAGGTCTCATTACCGTACATTCTACAGAAAGAAATATCTCAATCTCTAGAGATAATAATTATAACAAGAGGCCAAACTAATGCACATATGTTTTTAATGAAACCTTAAAGTTTTCATACAGCCCCTTGGGGCTCTAAATAACGTATAAATTCAAGCCAAAACCCAACAAGACACCTTGTTACTTGACCTAAGATTATTTTCAGTGACATATACCTCCCATCCAGCGGTGTAGGAACTATTTTTTCCTTTCTCCTTCCTCAAATACCCTAGATATCTTCTTTCTTCTGTCATTGCCTTTAAAATGATATTTCAAACCTCTTGTAATCTATTTCATCTACTTCCTGTCAATTCTTCGAAATATTCCAACATTTTCTATTCTCTTTATCGTGCCCAACAATTCTTTGTGTTCCTCTCTGTCTGGATCATACGCTCTATTCCAATCCCACATATCACAAGTATTAGACGAATAATACCATTCTTTAGGAAACAATATAACTTTGAAAATGTGAATCGTGGAAGCCTATTATATAAAACGATTAAGTTTATATATATTGGTATTCACTTTATCATAGAATTTTTAACTTTAACCGTAACTTAACCAACAACCCGTTTTACCGACTGTCATCAATCTTACTAAACATTATGACCAAAATTCCTCTTTATTCAAGACAAAATAAAAGGGACGTTTAAACGAAATAAAACATGGAGACAAAATTCGCATTATTCATATCTTAACCTCCCACCCTCTCCCCTTCCTACATTTCCTCCGTCACGCAATATTTTAAGGAACAGTAAAAGGGATAACATGACACGATGAGAAAAGCAATAAAAAAAGCCATGCTTCACATGGAGTGATTTATTTAAGAAAAGCCTCCGCATCTGTGCGTAAACTTATGTAGCCAAGAATACAGACGAACTTACGTTCAGGGCTTCTGGGTAAGGAGGAGGATTTCGGATGAGACACACGCGTGAGACGGATCGGCAGATGTAGAAAACACTTTCTCGTCCCCGGGACCAGGAATATGACTGAGTAGAGGCAAGAAGGGAAAATGGGGAGACCTTTAGGCAAGAGAAGTAGAGGAGGAAAGGGAAAAGATGATAAACATCGAGGAGTATTGAGAAAATTCCCGAAGAAGGGGAGGAAGGAGAGAGAGTGCGCTAGGATTTAGAGGCAGGGGAAGAGCAAGGGACGTGCCCCCATGTCCACAACGTTGAATGTGGTTTCATGTTGAGGGTTTGAAAGGGGAGGGTAACGGGGCTGGAGAGTTTTCGGGGTGGAGTCCGGTCGGGTACAAGACGGAAGGGACGAGTAAGGGATGGATGGACGGGACACGAGGAATGGGGACAGAGCGTGGAAAAGCGATTCACTGAATCAATGCGGGTGGGCATGAGGGGGAAATAAACTGACGGGAATGAAAGAATGGCGCGCTCGAAGAAGCATGGGAAGTAAGCGGATGCAAGGATGGAAAAGCGGCTTTGAATGAAGTGTTTACGGCATTGATAATTTCATTCAACGATACACTATTCCTCTCTGGTTAATTGATTAAAACATTCTGCAATGAATCCTGAATGTAAAGAAAATAATGAAAGTCTATGTACATCGAAAAGAATTTTAAAATTAATAAAATCACTACATAACTAAAGTTTGACCCTTTTCGCGAGCCCTTAAAAGTCCTGAAAGATGTGAACATCTATAAGAATCCAATTTCCGCTGAAACTGGGAGGAAAACACTTTTTGATATGCGGCAAGATCCTTCTGCCTCCTATTTCTGACCGATGTGAATGCTTATTGATTACCTGTATTTATTTTTATACTTATGCATTAAGAATGATTTACGAGTTCGTAATTCAACGTAGCCCTGGATAAACCAATCCTAATTTTAAATGAAAATGTAGTCAAAGCAATATCACGTTAGGATGTAATAATACAGGAGAATTGAGAGGCAGGAAGATTGGAATCAGTTGTGAGCAAAAACTACGGTACCAACTATATTTATTAGAAAATATAGTTGGTACCTTAGCTATATATATATATATATATATATATATATATATATATATATATATATATATATATATATATATATGTATATATATATATATATATATATGTATATATATATATATATATATATATATATATATATATATATATATATATATATATATATGTATATATACACACACACACACACATATATATATATATATATATATATATATATATATATATATTATGCAACCCCTTAACGAAACAAGTTCAGTTTTCGAGTAGTTGAATATCTGTCGATAATGATTAGTATTGATAAGGTGTCCAATTTACTGTCCAAACAGGCATTCCCTGCATTGACTGTTTGGTCAATTTCACATTGTGGTTTCGTCTGCAAATTATAATTCGGTAATATCAGTTCTCACTGATTTCAGACGAATTTGCAGGGCTTACTTTTTACCTAAACATCGGTATATCCTCCTTAAAAAACCGTCAAACGATAAAATAACTTCATCCTAGGCACTTGGACCACTTATTAAATATTGAAATAAGAACCTGAGAAGAAACTTCTTTACCAACTGAGAGAGGAAAACGTTCCAGTAGTGCGGCAAGCACAGAAACTAACGGAACATTCTACCTCCGATTTTCTGACACAATTTCTGCACATTTCATTGCTATGAATGGAATTGCAGAGCAGCTTTAATCTACAACATATGCACAAAACACAACATTTTTCAAGATCCGTTGAATAACGAGCTTAATAATGCCTTCTGGTAATCCCAAAATTCATAAAGAGATAAACGAGAATAGATCTAAATGTGCCATAGGTCCATAAAAATATCAATTTATTTGTATATTAATGGTTAATAAAACCGGTAAAATTATAATCGAATAAGGTAAGTTAGGATCAAACGATACTTACAGGGTTCGTCCGGAAAATAAGTGTACTGACTGGGCCTGGGCTGGGCGCGCCGCTCTGACGGGCTGCGATTGGAGGGGGGTTTGTTGGCAAGCGACGCTGAAAAAGGCAGTCGGCTCTGAAATGTGGTGTAGTGAGGAGCTCTGTTAACGCGAACCTCCACGCTCGACCCACGTCACGGAACGCGATGCCGAAGTTTTTGGAGCAGCGTTATTCCATCAAATTTGCGGTAAAGCTTGGGAAATCGTCTACCGAAACTGTCGGTATGATTAACCAGGCTTACGGGGAGTCAGCCATGTCCAGAAACATGATCTTTCGGTGGCACAAGATGTTCGTGGAGGGCAGAGAAGAGGTCGACGACGAGTCTTCGAGAGGTTCCCGATGATGCCTTCGCGGGAGCGTTCCAGGAATGGGAACGCCGCTGGAACAAGTGTATCGACTCACAAGGGTCCTATTTTGAGGAGTATTAGCTCAAGATATGTAAAAGTGTAATACATTTTTTTTTCTGAGCTCAGTACACTTATTTTCCGGACGAACCCTGTAGTTAATTGCGATTGGATGTCATAGGCAAATAGAATTCTTACCATTCTATTCTTTAATAAACAGATAACATGTTGCGGCGCAAAATCGAGGATTATGCGAGTTGAATTAAATTATCAACGTTAAAATATTAACATAAGAAAGAGGTATTGCTAAATTGTGTTAGATAAAATATTGGTACTAATTTTTATGTAAATAAGTATACTCAAAGTTCCAAGAAGTAGTTTCATTGAATTTCACATGAGGATCAAATTTTGATTTACCCTAATAAAAAGTTTTGACATGATTCCCACGAGAAGGACTTTGAATGATTACCATAAATATTATTACTTAAAGTATGCAGAATTTACCCGCGGTAATCCTTATCTTGTCAGAAATTAAATAGAAATACGCTGCGGTAATTGCTTTTCCTAATCAATGCCATTCAAGAAAGAACGCTTATACCCACTGAATCACAGAATTAGCACGAGATTTGCGTATAAAAAAGCTTACATCTCACCAAATACAGGGTTGATGTGGGATCCCTTAATAGGATTCTAAGAAAAAATTGATGAAGAACCATGCATTTTGTTTATACTGCAAATCAAAACCCAAAGTTCAAGGTTATGGAATAGTATTCATGTTTCTGGAAAATACGGTGTTTTTATGGAGGCTAAAATGTAAACTAAGGAAATAATATTTCAACGGGAAATTATCGAGTAAAGCAAATCATTACTCAAAGAAATAACAGCTTAAACAAAAAAACTAGCCGAGACAAAAGGAAGATATAAGAATCGAAAAAATGAATTTATGGAAACCCTTCATAAAAATTTGCGAAACCAAATCAGACGAGAGCAAAAGAAGACGAAGGAGGAGTGGTACTCAAAGAAATCTGCTGGGAATTCATCAATAACAAGTATGAAATGAAAGTCGGAGAAAGAAAAGCAATATCCCACATCGTCCAAATCCGAATTGAAAGAACTATGAAGATCCTGGGAATAGATGGACGGGATTCATCGAAGTACTCTACCAAGAGCCCAAAATACTGTAAGGGGACAAATTTTAAGGAGAAATCTTGGTGAAAAAAGTGGAATGGTGCCCAGAACTACGAAGAAGTGAATTTCAATGAGAGTGGAATGACACAAAAAGGTACCAAGTGTTGACAAATAAAACGGATAAATAATGAAATCACTCAACCTCAATGCGTAGAAAACACCCATTTAAATAATCATATGGCTACGAACGTATAACACCACTAAAATTACTCAGAGAATTTTGTAATTATTGTGAAATCGAAGAATTAAGAAGAGATAAATGAGAGCAATAGAGGACATTGAGTCTGATTCTTCACGTATCGAAAAATCCAGATTGAGGGAATCATAAAATAAATCCTTATGGACGGCCAATTCGGATTCAGTAAAGATCAAGGTGCAAGAGACAAGTAAACAAGCCCGAGTACGAGTATGCGACTTTTGTGGACTTTGAGAAGGCCTCAAAAACGTCGACTGGAATAAGATTTTAAGATAATTGAAGCGGTTTAATGTAATACAATGGCAGCAGAGTAATCAAACATTTCTAAAAAACTCGGGTAAAAACCAGGTAAATTAAAAATGGAAGGAAAATAAAGAGCAAAAATAAACAAATAAGTCAGACAAGGGTGCAAACTCTCGCCAGCGATACTCAACGTCGATCTAGAAAAAGATAATGCAAGAAGGGAGTTGAATTGAGCATTGAAGAAGTGAAGGTGAATGACGAAAAAACTAATATGTTCCGGTTCGCAGATGACATCGCAGTAGTTGAAGAAAGGCGAGGGGACCTGCAAGCAACTCTTGATGCTATGGACCAAGTACTTGTACAATATAATGCGAGAATCATCCAGAAGCAAACTAAAATCATTGTCTGTGTAATAAAGAAGCTGAAGTCAAGTACGGTGATCACCATTTGAGGAGTGAAACTGGAGCAGGCGGACCCATTCATCTCCTTGGGAGAAATATAGCTTAGAAGAGAAGCTTGACCAACATCATGGGAAGAAGAAGAAAAACAAGTTAAAAAGGCGATCATGAAGAAGAGGTAACTACTATGTCCAAAGATCCTGATATTGTAATTACGGAATTATTTCGTTAAAAATTTCGAATTGAGCATAGCTCTAGACTGTTCAGAACCAAGGACACTGGAAAACTGGACTAATGTAGAAAGCCACTGGAACATGGTACTGGAGGAGGATACTGAAGATTAAATTGAAGACGAGATATAAGGACGTGTATAAAAAAGTAGCAAGATAGACGGTCTCTTGGACAATTGTATGACAAAGAGGAAGTAGTAGATGGATTGCCCACATCTTGAGGCACAATGGTTTCCTTGAAAACATAATAGAAGGAAGAATTGACAAAAAGATAACACGAAGAAGAGCAAAGGATAAGTACATGCGAGTACAAATAAAAAGGAAGGAGGACGTAAAACAGAAAACCAACCCATCAAGTTTGAGAGAATCAACAGTTAATAGAGATAAATACAAGGTTTGTTCCAAAAGTAATGCAATTAAACTTCCCGCGCAGCTCCCATTGATCCAAGTGGAATCAAATCACTTGAAGCAAGTTGGGGATATGCTAAGCTTTGCCGAAAAACCAATCTCAGTGCTCTTCAAGCTGTGGAAGCGGCAGGAAGTCAGTTATCATAAACCTATACGCGCCGACCACAAAATACCAACCGAGCGGAAATTTCAAGGAAACTTTATCTACGTACAGGAAATGAACCTGATTATTTGGACAACGTCATCACTAATGATGAAACCTGGGATTTTTTGAATACGACCCTGAAACAAAACGCCAAAACTCTTAATAGCACATCAACCAATCTCCCTAGCCCAAAAAGGCAAGAATGGGCAAATCAAAAGTGAAAACAATGCTCACTGTCTTATTTGACAGTAAAGGAGTGGTCCAAAAGGAGTTTATTCCTCAATTACAGACAGTAAACGCTGCCTACTACGTGGATGTACTGGAAAAACTCCGAAAAAGGGCCATCAGGACGCGGAAAGACATCTCCGCTACCTGGAAATTCCATCACGGCAACGCGCCTTGCCACAAAACGCTATGAGTCCGCGAGTTCCTGGCCAAACACCAGGTGCCAACGCTGTCCCACCCCCTCTTAAGTCCTGACGTCGCCCCAGCAAACTTCTTTTTGTTCCCTCAGATTAAGGCAACCCTGAAAGGAACCCGTTTTTCGTCCATAGAAGAGATCCTATTAGCCATGACGAAGACCTTGCGATAGGTCCCCGAAGACGCCTTCCAGTGCACGTAGCGGCGATGGCAGAGACGCTAGAAAAAATGTGTAGAGGCCCAAGGACAGTACTTTGAAGAATTTTAAGTGTTGGTGCAAGTATTTTCAATAAATTACTTTAAAAAATAAAAGCATTACTTTTGGAACGCACCCTGTAGGTGCATTGAAATAGTGTAGTCGATAACTCAAAAAAAACAGCGCTTTCATTTTATTCTCATCTGTGTGGCACACAAGAGATAATAAATCACCTGTATAAAATCAGTCAGGGATGCCGTCTCCATGGACTTTAAAAAAAGTAACGTTTATCAGCAGGAGACATTTGCACAAATGAAAAATGTCAGAGGAATCTTAGGCCTGGAATAGTTTTTAGCACTAAATCACACAACGAGACGCTGAATCAGTATACCATTTCAAGCATTATCTTGATCTTTGAATAAATTTCTTCATTTATTTAAATACTCGACGAGTTACTATTGAATCATGCTAATTATTAAATCAATATCTTGTGATTACACTTCTACATTCATCATAAAATTCACCCTGAACTACTTAATGATCAAGGTTGTTAAGTTTCTACCACTTATTACTTGTATTTTAGCGTCAGAAAATACAACCGCTACAAAACTTTAAAAAAATCTTTTCATGATAGTAACAAGAAAATATTGAATAAGTAATGTAACATAAAATTTTATATTAAAATAGAATTTTTCAGAAGCTACGAGTGTAGTAACAGTCACGTGCAGTATTAAAAACGTTATACAAACCAAAAATATCAATCTAGTCACAGAAAAAGATATTAAAAGCATTAAGAGCGGGAAATAGGAGAAAAAACTACTCAAAATAAGAGATTACTCTACAGCAAATCTAAATATGGATAAGAGAACGAATAGATGAACTTCAGGTGACCATTATTCACGCTCATTTTTGCTGATCATGAACGCGTAAGTTGGACCGATTCCATAAATAAGTAGCTATGGGTTCTTTAATGTGCACACGGAAAAAAGATATTCTGAATCAGATCAAGGAAACGACAATACGTTCTTTTGATTTTCTAGTAGTAAACTTAGTGAAATACTTAAGCTCCGGAAGAATTATTTAGTTATTATACTCATTTTATAAGTTCCAAATAAGTATTGAAGTAATTATTTCATCTTTTCGATAAAAATACCAAAATAAATTCCTGATATTTTAGCGTTAGAAATAAATCAGCTCCGGCGCTTATGGGCATTGTGCGATAAAGATATTATATGTCCCATAATAATGAAGATGCCCATAAAAATCTGATGCTTCAGGAAGACGTTAGTTTGTCACCTGTTCAATCTCAAGTTATCCCCGGACTTAGTACTTCATTAGATCAAGTTTTAATTGGAGAAAGGAGGATAGTAAGAAATGCAAAAGCACCAAGAAATTACAATAGCCCCTTGGGGTGAAGAGTATAATATTGGCTCCGGGTAAGAGAGGTTTTTGGTTAGCCAGTGGGCTCTGAAAGATCAGGCGGGTCGGGAAAGGAACAAAGGAGAAGGGATATTACGAAGGGGAGACGGAGGGGTTGAGAAACTCAGACGAACGTGTGCGGTAAGGGTTGATTAAGGGACAAGATCATGCGGGAAGGGTTGGAATTGGTTGCGGCACGTTGACGTGTATGAGCTTAATTTTACGAAAATGGCAAGGGACGAATGAAAGGGTTTGGGATTAGAGACCAGCAAACGTGCGCTAAATTCAATACATATTAATTATGATAACCGACTTCATTCTGTGGATGAAATAAACATAGTTTTAGCGAATATACATTTTACGCTTCGACGGGAACAGTAGATCGAACGAGAATAATGAGCATTACTAATTAATAACATATTTTTATTGAAAGCCCGGATTATGCTTTTCCTCTAACGGCAATGCGACCGCCTTGAGCAATGTAGAATGTTTCTTTTTCAGATTCACACAGCAAAATTTTACGAAGTTTCAGATTCCACACCTTCTTAGCATTTAATTTCGCAAATTACAGACCAGAGCCCATATTCATCTCTCACGCAAATGCTAATCAGAGTATCATTAAATATCAGATTATTAGAATTAATGCAATGTACATTTCATTGGAGCGATTATATCAAGCGCACTAGATATTTTTCGAGTACGCAGATAGAAAAGTCCACTTAAATAATATTAAAAAAATCCGGTAGTTAATGAAAATATTCCATTCCAGAGAGTTGCAGAGGATTAGAAACGATATACATATAGTACTTCTTTCGATGTCAGTCGGTCGATGAATAACTCTATTCAGGACTAATTTACCATACTTCCAACACAACAACTTTGACGACTGAAATTTTGCAAGCAACTACTGATACAATGTGTTTACCGTAGCCAATTCTTCAATGCATTTTGAATAATTTATTCGAAATATTATTAACAATTACGAAATTAACAATGGTCATCTCAATTTTTCATAGCAATATTTTTGTAGCCTGGCGAATAGATGAAATTAGATACCTTTTATTTCATTTTATCGCCAAAAGGAAGTAACGTGGATGATATTTTAATACTTGGAAGCAAGGAAATAATGGAATCACACCGGACTCTCTTGGCATTAACGAGGACAGAGTTATCTTCAAATTGAGCCTCAACGAATTTCTAGGATCGCACCGTTGTCATTTTCTGTTTGCAGTGCTATGGAAACCACCCCGTTAGGAGGGAGACGGAGCAAACCACAAGAGCAATACGAGAAAGATTTGCAGTCAAAATGGTTGGCGGTAAGAAAACCTGGAAACTTGACTCAAGACATTCTTCCATAGCGCTAGTGAAAAGTGGAGGGTAAATCTCTGGAAACTAAATTATATTCACATATTCCTTTGTCCTTTTGGCTTGAGTTTGCAATCCAGATTAAAGCTAATTTTTGTGTCCCAAGTGGTATCACGTAGGTCGTCCAAGGTTTAAATCTTGGGATCAATGGATTACGCCACCCAATGGATAAACTTCTTTCCCTCGCATTGGATGTATTGCTTACGAAACATAAATATTTCTGAATAAGCAAAATATATTGACAAAACTAGAAATTACCATTGAACAATCGACAGTTCATAAAAATTGTACAAAAAATGACAGCCAATGGCACTCTTTAAGTGTATACCCAAATATTACGAAGTTCATAGCCGTCCATTACGTTCCACAAATCATTCACAAATGCTGTGACAGCATGGAAACTTTTTTCCTGTGAAATAGTACCTTAGAAACGGTCAGTATCAATTTAGTCAGTGATTCAACACACATGCCATTTAACATGTTGCATTTTGCATCTGTAAATAGAAGAACATTGTAGGCAATGAAAGGAAAAATACTTGTAGCCCAGAGATACCGCGAAATTTGTGAGACCCTGGGCGAGGTAGCTCGATGACAATGATGCATACCGATTGAAATCACAACAGGCAATTGATAAAACTCCACAACATCTTCAATGAGCAGTACATCAGGGTTTTTTTCGACGCCACGTTTGCGAAAAAATTACGAGGTGCTATGATTCCACGGTAGCTTCACGGATACCTCCTTGAAAGGAAAATCGACGCATTTCAGTTCAGCATGGGATTGGAGCTTCTTAAGAATGGAGGGTAGGGAAGGAAGATCGCAGAGGGTTAAGGCCGGTTCCTAGGATATGGAAGAGACATGAAGGGAAGCGGACGTGAGGGCTGGGCGAAGGGGCTCTTTAATGAAGGGGGAATGATGGGCGGACGAGGGGCCGAGTGATAGGGCTGAGATGAAAGGGGGACGTAATGCAGGTGGGCACTGGCAGCGACTGGGGTGTAGTGGGGGAGGGTGTGGGAATGACAGTATCGCAATGGAAGAGGGGTGGAAGAAGAATGATGCGAGGATTAGGGGGGAGGTAGCCTCGGAGTTCGAAGATGCGGTGCCTGTCGCGATTACATATGCAAACTACCGAATAGTAAATGAGCAGCACACTCTATTGTAGTTTAGTGCGTTCTTGAAAAAATGTTGCCACAATATATAATTAAATGTCATACTCAATGCTGTCCCACAGAGAGAGGCACTTAGGGTGCCATACGTTTTAGTAAAGGAGCGCTAAGCACACAGATGAAAATAGCCTTTGAAATATCTACCTTTGTCAAACATATTCCCAGACAACTTTCCTCATATAAATGTGACGTGGATCGCTTCAGTTCCCTTAATGAGCTAGTTCTTAAGAAAATAGTTGATGACTCTAAACATACTGGCTTTTACCATTTCAAAAAACATTTGCCGGAAACAATGAACACGTCACCGAAAGCGTACTTTTTCGGTAAAATATTTTCATGCGTATACTTTAAGCGGTAGAACTTTACACATAACGTGAGAGTCCTTATATTAGAAAAAAATAGGAAACTTATAAGTTTCAAAGGAAATATTCATAATGAAAATATTTCCTTGTGTTTCTTGAATGCTAGTTCAAATTGATTACACCATGTAAATATGAAAGGAACAAAAACGATTAACTAAACGGTTTTCAAAAATTGAAATCCGTGATTGGTAAATGCGATCCATTGATGGAAAGACTAAATACTCAAGAGTACTGGAACTTTTATGAAAGTCATACCCAATAACAGAGTCTAGCGGAAGACTTTTAAATGCCGTCTTCCAGGACAAAGCGACGACACAGTAAGGGGATGAAGAAAATTAAGTCGGACGAAGGCAGGGGGAAAGAGGGGCATTAGAAGGAAGGGTTGAATACTTCTGAGGAGGTAAGGATGATGGCAAACGAGAAGGGACGGGGGAGGGGAGAGGGGACGGAAAGGTATGAGACAACAACGGCGGGATGATGAGAATGGTTCAGGAACCGAGAAAGACGGTTTTGATGTGGAATGGGTAAGTATGAGCGGGTAGTCGGAGGGTCTTGGAGATCATAAAGGTTGGACGGGGAAAGTCTGGAGTGAAGGGAGTGGGGAAGGAAGGGGTTAGGGGCGAAGGAAAGGGTAAGGGGGCTTATCACCTGGAAAGGAGAGGAGAGGGAACAGGGAAGAAGACGGCGTCGATATCCAAAGGAGCTCAAGAAAGAGAAGAGAAAATTAAATCCCGCCTTAATTGTTAACACAACGGATAAAAATGGATTGCTCCAAGTTCTCTTCTCGGATAAGGGAGTATTAATTAAGTCGTGCCTCATTTAATCACTGGAAAGGTAGGGATTGAGAAGCGGAGAACGAATGATTAAACATTGTCAAAAGTTAAAAACACCGACAAACAGCACCAACATTGCCAAAAGTTGGAAACAAATGCACATACATAGGTAAGTACAATTGCTTTAAATATCCCGTAGAATACCCCGTTAATAACACTCGCGAAATTGATTCAAACAAAGAAAAATTAAGATAGTTCTATTTCCTCTTTTCCGAGGCTAAGAATTATTTCATATCTGTGACCGTCTCCCATCGGCTATCATATTAAAAACTGCAAGAATGAGGAATCAATCGTTTGCCGACATGTTAATATTAAAGATAGGGGCCGAATGATTTAAAATAAAATACATTAATATGCAGTAAAATAAACTGTCATTACTTTTGAAAATAAAGTATACCTTTCTTAAATGTAATGGTTTTAACAGAATGGGACTTCTTAAAATTCATTGAGACGTCTAAAAGAATAAGAGAATGTCAAACCATAGGGTTGGGTAATAGGAGAGAGTCCATAGTCTCAATCTCGCCCCATAATAAAGACGACCATCTATCTATAATACCTTAAAAAGAGATAAAATTCAAGAATAGTACATTGAAAAATAAATACGAAAAACAATGCAGAATCATTATCAAATCATGATCAAGCCATTCGAGTCTTAGCGATTAGCGTAAACGGGAATTTTGCATTAAAAGGAGGCCCCCTTCCACGGAAATCGATATGCTCAAATGAAATAAAAATTTACGATTGGTATTAGAGACCACACGGACGAGATTTACTGATTTAATTTACATATCTACGTAATTGTAAAGGGGCTTTGTTGCAGTAATCACGAAAGCGTGCGATCATAGCGTCAAAGAAACGAACGAAATAGGAGGGCAAATTTGAATGGTTGCTATTTATAAAACAGCCGAATCTGGAATGGAGAGTGAATGAAGAGCATAACAAACAGAGATGTGTGTTGCCTGATTTCGATCTAAGCCAGAAATAACAGAGAGAGGCTTCTAGATATTTCAATGGAGTTAATTAACATCGACGACACGGCTGAAAGTGAAAGCTCATTTTAGTCTATCCAAAACAATTCCGCTGGTTCTACTTCACTTGGAAGCAATCGAAACGGCAAGTTGGAACGCTTTTGAAACGATTAATATTCCAATACAAGCAAGGAAGCGAAATGACTTTCCCACAAATGAATTGGGATTCAATTACGTACCTACGTTTTCTAGGATTAACCTAAGTGAATTATCTACAGAAGCGATCAATTTTATACAATTTCTAATAGTAGCCATGCCAATTAAGACAAAAATTAGCAAAACTAATTTAACATTTGTAATGGGACATTAATCATTAGTACGCATTTTAGAATCAAATTAAAAAATTTTATCATTCATTAATACTCCAAGAAACCTGCTAACTATGTCATTACTTATTTGATAAGCTTGTTACCCTCTTCCTTCCATTACCTCGATTAGCTAACGTTCTGCCCTCTAAACATGACCTCTAAGACTCCACTACCTTTCATTCTATTTGTCTGACTTTGAATTTCAACAACCAATGATTTAAAATTTCGAAATGCTATAAATGACCACTCATTTAATTTTTATTGATAATGCAGCAGTAACCCATTTTCAGTCACACTGATGAAAGATGGCATATGATGGGAGATATGAATGGAAGCGAAAGAAACGTCTATTACAGGAATACACATATTTAACAATTGACCGGAAAATTATCGTCCACAGAAGTCCCGGCCCAGACGTAACTTGACGCAGATCTGGATAACAAGACTAAAGGAAAATGAAATGCATACAGTCGAGAGGCTTGTTTTCTTCGATCATAGGTTTTAGCTTATGTAAACTCACCTTCTCGTAGGAAAGCGCACGTCATATTCTACCCACCCAATGGACACGCGATGGATCCCCTTTGCAAGAAAATCGGCACAGGGTTAAGGTATTCACGAACCAATGGCAGCAGAAAGGAATGAAAGTGGCGGGGTGAGAACAGAGCGCGAGGGTAATCCAGGAAAAAAAAGTAGAGACGAGGATAGGGCGAAGTGTGGTGCAGAGGTGACGGGGAGGTGCTTCAGGAAGGTCAAAGATGCGACCAACTGTTCAGACATAAATCACACCCGGAGCGGGAAAGAACAGTGTGAGGAGACGGTTTAGCTATTGGGATGAAGGCGGTGAGACCCTATGGCATACCCGGGTTGTTCTGTGAATTCGACTGTTTAATGCAGCGGTTCTATAAGCAGACGGAAGTAAAATAGGAGGACGGGCAGGCTTGTGGAGAGAAACTTGAAAGACATAAGGGAAAGGTGTTTACTGCCATCGCCTAAGTTCAGGAAAACTTTATACTTATTCATATTCTTTTTTGTTCCAATCTTCTTCTCCATGCTAAAAAAAGTCTTGGTACGTTCATTTCTGCGATCTTCCTAATATATAAACACCATTGGCGGATTTAGCCATTTAATCTTTAAAACTTAGTACTAAAGTTAGCTCCATGCAAACGAAAGTGTACTGGTTCATTGATAAACATAATGGTATATTGATTGCAATAAAAGCAAAGTCTCGAATTTCACATGAGTGGAGATTTTTCGAGCAAAATTCCTTTCACTTAATAGAAATTTAATGACACATTTAACATCCTGACCATTCTACTCTGCCGGCATCTGAAATGTCTATCTTCCTATTCAAGCTAAGTTGAATGAAGGAAATTAATTTTTACACTACCAATATCTTAAGACCGTTCTCCCATACAATTTGTTTTGCCGGAATTTTACAATACATCAAATATTTTATACCAATTTATTTCTTGGTCACAGGCTTCCTGGAAGATAATTTAACTGATGAAGCCATTAAACGTATTTAACATCATTGATTTCTCTCCGACAACTACCCTGTACTTTATGAAACTGGAAATGTCACGAAACATCGAAGCCCGGCTTTATGCAGTAGGTGTTCCAAAATTGAAAAAGGTAATGACGAATTACAACACCCCAAGGAAATGACACGAAAACTTTCCTCTAAAAATATAACTAGTTTTTATTAAGCTACAAGAGTCGAATTTCTGTGAGTGTCTGATGGTTAAGAGAACTTATTCAAGGCAAAATTCGCGAATCCCCAGAGTGCATCGCTCCGTCCAAAGAATTGAGTAAATTTCAAAAATTCGCCCAAGAACTTTTCGTCTTTTTAAAACGTTCAGTTCAAATAGGCTTCGTTTCCAATTTGCAAAATTGAATTACGTTTTTTCCCTTGGTACTACTCTGCGTGTTTATTGAAGAAAAACTGAATCATTGTGAAAAGCCTCAGTTGTAGAAATCTCAAGGGTAGTAAGAGGCGGCTAAATGTTTTGAAGTACTGCAAATGGAAAAAATCTATCTCAATCAGAGTTATTTCATTTTCTGATTCAAATGAACACTTTAAAATATACTCGCACGTCATACTTTCGCATAACTTTTAAAGTTAAACTATTTTCTTAACAAAGAAAATATCATCATGTAATTAGCAAGACATAATAAATCAAAAGTATAAAAACAAAATAAACAAAAATATCGCAGGTCATTAAAATGTAAACATAAAAACCCGGATCTGATTTTCGAGCGAATTCATTTTTTTAGCAAATATCTACATGCATGCCATTTGCCTTATGCCAATCAAAGAATAGAAAATGGCATTTGTTACCAGATCACTGCAAAGGCTGTTGATAATTGAAGCACGATTTTAAGATTGGTCCAATTTTGCTTTGGTTATAATACGACGTGAATGAATAATCAAAATGTTTTCAGTTGATATTGAATTAAATCAACGACTGATGACTTTTAGAATTAAGATGTAAACTATGCATGAACTTTCCGTTTCGTCTGAGTATTAAAGGTATTTGCCCATGGACAAATTAAACCGATGAGAGAAACTTTTCCTGACAAAAGTAAAATCTAACTCATATTAAGTGAGATTATAATGTTTTCCCTTTCCTTTAAAAGTATATCCTTGTTAATTCGCTCTCGCCGATTTTTGCTGTGGGCTTTGCAGTTTGAGATAGCAATCTTTGCACTTAATTATGGCAACATTTACTCTTCAATTAATTCATTCCAAAAATCAAGTACGGGCATACAATGTACTTCTTAAAGAAAGGATGCACCACGTATATAATGTAAAATCAATTCTGCTCTTTGCCAACCACTAATATATATGAATAAATGAAAACAATTTTCCCCGGATACTGATAGATATGTTCTTTCGTATTAATATAATTTGATAGGATAACGAAAGAAAGAGGATCGCAATGTGATTTTCATCCTTTTCGATTCATGAGAGTGGGTAGTTGCGCCAAGTGCCTGATTTGACACTTTCCCATTGATTACTGCTTCACCATTAACTTGATTTTGAAGGGTGCATTGTACTCGTTTGTAAGCTGTACACTCGTTGGAATGAAACAAATGGCCGGAATAAACCGAAAATAAATATTCAGGATCACCACACGTTGAGCAAAACGCGTACTTGTTTATGATCAGGCATTGCGGATATTAGAGTAGAAAACATTCCTTCTTTCCAGGTAAAGTTAAAGATGGTCATATATCTTCGACATTGGAGGAAAGTACCTCTCTGGCTAAAAAAAACTGTGAAGACTTAAGAGGAAAAGAAATAGGGAAAGAGAAAAGTGAACGGCGAAGGGAAAGAATAATAAGATAAAAGGACGTCAGGGGATGAACAAAACATCGCTTCCTTCCCTAATCTCTTTCCCTTTTGTTCCCCATTCCTCCTCTGCCTCTCTCCCGAAGCGTTCCTTTCGCAAGAAGGATGGCCTCGCAAGGAAGAAGGAGCACCAATGGCTAGGACGACGCCGATTAGGTCTCCGACCCCACCCCTCTTACCCTTCCCATCAGAGTCCGTCTTCATCCCTCATCCTCATCCCACCCCTGCAACCCCATGTAGGATGTTCGCCCATCTCACCCCAATCCCAACTCCCCCAAAAATGCTAAGCTCTTTATCTCTTCCGACGTTCCACGTGGACACTCGCGTAGTCCCTAAGCACAAGCCAGCGCCCGCTCCCTTCGGCCTTAACCTCTTATTTCTTCCTTCGTTCTTTGCACCTCGGCACCACCCCGCCTCCACGCCCCTTACCGCTCCGTTATCCCGGACAACGGTCTCGCTTAAAAAGGGAAGGAGCGGCGGTGATTTATTTTCCTGCAGTCGGTGGACGGTTCAATCCGAACCTTCCGCCAGGAATCGAAATGTGCTTATTCTTGGAACCCCACGGCCCTGCTGAACTGGATGTGGGTATTTAATCGCGAGGAACGGTTGGGGCTATTTGTCTCGGTTTGAGGCTTTTACTCAAAATAATTTCCATAGCGAAAAATACAGGGAGTGCTTCATCAAAGCCTCTGGCATAAATACACCCGTGAAGGCGATAAACCAAGATTTTGTTTCAAATTTGATCTCCCGTTCAATGAAATTATTTTGAAATAACCCTTTTTCCCATCTTTTCTACCTTCAATTAGTTTCAAAAGTTTGTCGAAAATAAAAATATTTGGATAGACAGCCTATTTGATTGCACAATTTCAGAGTGTAAAAATCATTCGCCTTGACTGGGATTTTTACACTCTGAAATTGTTGCATTGAAATGCACATTAGCGGATTACTCCGTTAAAAGTTACTGTTGCGGCATCTCCCGCGGTTTCTTTGGACAGCCTATTTGTTCACAAATACGGTCACGGGTATCTCGAAATATATTAGTCTTATATGCTGTTACAAGAACTGCTTCAAAGCTAATTGAGATGTTTGCATTTCCAATGAAAATTGATATTGTACTTTATATAATGTACTCCAAATCATTGAAATTGTGCAATTAGTGAAGAGCAATATTTTTGCCTCCAACGATTGCAAATGATTATAACGCCAATATCACACTCAACCTGTCACCTGCTTCTTAGTAAGCAAAAATATCTTAAGTGCTCTTATAATTATACCATTTAATTAAAAAAAGGAAAACTATTCAAATATTTATATCATTAAGAGGTCTTCAAGCATTTATAATTGAAATGAAAGAAGTCAACAAATTAATATTCCAATGAAAAAAGTCATACAGCGTCATTTTATGTTTCTTCCTTGGACAAAAATTATTGTCTCCTAGAAAAGAGTAGTTTTTTATTTGGAAAACGACTTTTTCAGAGCAAAATCATTGCGTATCTGAAACAGTACCAAGGTTTAGCCCACGACCTTTCGAAATTCTAGCAAATTTCACTTATATAAACAACCTGCACATGGGAAAAGAAGCAAATAACGCTCGTGATAATTAAAAAAGCCATTCACATGGCGCACTCGGGGAATTTCAATACCTGTCATCTCCAATTTAGTGTTCAATTATTTGTAGATAAGTTACGATTTCTTTTAGGCCCCATAGAATTACGAAGGAAATTTGAGCAGAAATCGGAGGAAGTATTTTGAAGACAATGTTAGAAAATGTTTCATGGATTTTCACTTTCAAACTCATTTCATAATTCTGCCATTAGAAACTTCGAGTACCACGTCCTCCCGTTAAAATAACTATAATTCCCCAAGGAGAGTTTGGAGGACACCACTCTCGTAAAAATCTACCAGAACGCAGCCAATTATTTACCTTTTTACGGGGATATATCTATATGCCATTTATATCCACTTTCCATGACTATGAAGCACAGAGATACTTATTATGAGTAAAATAAATGCATTTTAGCAGTGTTAACTAGATTTATATTCCCGAGAAGCTCTGTTTCGGGTACCAGATTGGGTATGATTTTCACTCGCCACTGGGATTAGTGCGAGATGACATTTATCCTCTGATATTAAGCCAATTAACAGTTGATCACTGTGGTAAATATGCCTGAAGACTAAACCATATAGACTCTCAAAAGTTACTAAATAATCGAAAAAATCATGCATTTGTGCTCAATCAAAAATATATTCAAAAACAATGTCAGGGATTACCTTTTTTGTCATAATATTAATTATGTTAGGAAGAGGTTGCACATTAAATTTATAAGTGAACTAATTACAACCTTTGAAGAATCCATATATCCTGTGGACTAAATTGTGAAGAAATACGAGAAAATCGCAATGAATAAAATTCTTTGGAGCAAATACCTTCAGGAAAAAACGAAAGAGGTATATGGTGGGAGAAAAAACGAAATGGAATCAGAACATACGCGCTACATTTATTTTCCGGAAGGGAACTTACGATTCCGGAATATTTCGACGAAAGAAAAATTAATAATCCTTCGGTTAGTAGACTAAAACATAGAAGAAAAAGGATGATGAGTCGGTAATCACTATTTTCTTCCGATATTTATTTCATTTAAGAGGAGAGTAGATGTAAAACTCAAATAACAACGCTTATTTTTATGTCCTATCTTATCGATAGCATTCAAGTGCACGAATATTCACCGACTACTTTTGGTTTCAAATGGGAGCGACACCACATAAGACTTAACCAGTTAGCGCTTTCTTGAACATTGGAACATGGAACATTGGGTGCCCAATTTGGGCTCTGAATATGTGAAGCTCACTCGCTCTAGTGCTTCAGAGGTGATGGACTTTCCGCTAATACGATGCATAAAATATGGACTATGATGGTTGTATTCGCGGAATTTTCCCACCTTTTCTTTATTCTTATTATTTATCTTAATAGCAGTAGTCTACCGGATTAGAGTAATTTTCAGATGAACCCTGGCAATACACACCGCTTGTCTCATCAGTTGTAACTAACATGATACAAAAAACCAAAAGCCACATACCACATATAACAAAACGGGTTACTCAACATTCAGCTATGCATACTTTATTATGTCCTTCATTCTATCCAAACTGCCTTTTATTTACCTCCCCCTACCTCACTTACCCAGCATTCTCTCTTCTACTGCCACTTTCAGTACCTATTGACTCTCAATATTTCCTGAATCCACACGCCGCCACCCTCCTTTTAAACACTTCCTAAATAAAACGGTTCTACCTGTTCAAGTCTCTCGACTAAATGCTTATCAGAGCCAACCTACTTCTTTAGATTCTTCTAATTTCGTTTCCTTCATGTTGGTCCAAAAAATATATAAAAGTATAACAAAATTTCCGAAAACATGTCCTTTGTTAATTGGAGCAAACAATGCAAATCAGCGTTGGTGCACCTATACTATATACCTATGTACTTCAACGGCGATTTCGCACCACTTCCAGCCTATTCATTTCTCCGGTTTACCCTTAGAAACTGAGGAGAAAAATATAAATAAAAGCGTGTAGTTCTCATAATTTACCATCATTTAATTCAATCAGAAAAGGATGGAAAGGAAAGTCTCTTCCAAAGATATAATTACATCACTAATTTTCTCGCGGTTATATCGTAGAACATAAGACTAACTCCCTTAGCGTCCACCATTTCGATCACAGCCTGATATATTTTGTCATAAAAAGGAGGTGCTTCATTATCAATAGAGGTTCGCAATCGTTGTAAAGAGTTAGTATATTAATCTCCGGGAAGAGATACGGGTTCGCCAACGTTCAATACTCAAATCTTCATACGCGCGATTGCGACTTCTGCCCACCAGCGTTAGAAATTTCTCAAAGGCATTTTCATGTCCAAATAGATGACCATTTTTAACTACAGAGTATTTGCTATTGTTAAAATCAATCGATTTATTTATACGAGTTTAATTATTGCTAAACGATATGACAAAATAACGAAATATACCATTGGCCTTAGGAAAACACACGGTTCGAATTTGGGCAAAAATAGATATGAGAACAATAAATAACCCAAATCCTTTTGGATACACGTGAGTAAACGAACTATTTCCACATTCAATGAATCTCGGGTTCGGTTTGGGTTTATTCTCTGACGAAAGAGATCTTCAAAGTGTTCCTCTCCCATAAAACGTGGAGCCTGCCCATGAAATTGTAACTGAAAGACGAGAGCCTTCAATAAGTTACACCAATCCCAGGTGACCGACGACGAAATTACCACTTCAAAACTTTTCTTCCCGATCTTGGCCCCAACAATACATCCCCACAAACATACGAAAGCAAGAGATAGAGGAAATAATTAGACTCTCTTTTTCCTTTATCATATCGATTTCAAAGAAGCGGGGATCGGAGTGCACAAAAGCGATCCATTCCACTCCTCCCCCCAATTACTGCCCGTTTATACCTTGCCACCAAAACCTCCGCCTCTTATTTATAATCACGCATTAGTGTACCGTTTCCTCCGGGGGATATGAAGAACGAAAAAATAAAACGTAATGTCTCCGGGTTCTTGGGAAAGGCCGACAGTTCCCGAAATACATGCGGGAGAGAAGAGGATAAACCCGAGGGGGAAGAGTCACGGCCTGGAACGCGTCCGTAAGGGGGAGATACCCATCCTCACAGCCCTATTCGAGCGCGGGTGTCAGGTCGTGCGGAGGGATTGCGTCCCACGCGGGCGCGAAAGCAGCTTGGGGCTTGTTACGAGGGGGCGTGGGGCGAGGACAAAAAGGGCCCGGTGAGGACGAAAGGGCTCCGGGAACTTGGAAAGGCAATGAGTGCAAGAAAGGGACGGAGCCGACATCTGCAACCCATTCAAGTGTCCGTGGATTCCCTCCCAAAACCCTTTCCCTCTGAAGGAGCGCGCACTTCCTTCCCCACCTTCCCGGCCGAGCCTCTCGGAAGACGGCCACCGACACACACTCTCCTGCTCCTCCCACTTCGGGAGAGTGTATTTTTAATGACCTCCAGCGTTGTAAAAATCTGGACCGGCGAGAGACACGGCGTGAAATGGTGCTTTTAAGAGATCTCCCCCAACTCGCCATGTGCGCCACGGGGCAAGCATGTAAACAGGGGTGCGGAAAGGCCTTTAACGTTTCGTCACCGCCAATGAAAGGGCTGCCGGAGAAGAAAGGGGGACCTAAACTGAATGTTTGGCGGGGCTTATAAAAGTGAAACATGGCTCTCGAAGGTGGGGAGGGCGGGAACGATATATTTCTTCCTAGTGGTAATTTATTTTTCGATGTGTTTCACGGGGAAACGAAGAAAAGATAAGAAGTCACTCGAAGAAGTGAAGATATAGGGAAAGCCGTGAAATTTTATCACGATGTCTTACATATTCAACATGCTCTAGAGGCCAGAAGTGGGAATAGCAAACAAATGGAGATGTGGGAGCTTCAAAAATCTGAACATACCGATTCCAATCGACATAAGTGATATCTCTTTCATGCAAAAAAACACGTACACAATATTATTTCTGCTAACTCATTAATCTTGGCTAGATTGAAAAATTTCCCAATATTGGTGACAATTTAATTCAACTATTTCTAATTGTTATGAAAGGTTCTACATTTCCGGGTGATTCCTTACTCATGGACAAGAGAGATTCTGTCAATAATCGCTCCATAAAAACACAATCGCACTGGAATAGAAAGTAAAAATTTACATAAAATTTGATAAGATTCCTTGTATTCTCAAAGCATTTGTTTATAAAAACACAGGACTAAAAGAGTATTTCACTACGACTAATGCCCAGCTGAAAAGTCTGTTTCCTATTTAATCTTCCACGATTTGGATTTTATATCGACTGAACTCAATTCATTTGTACGTGTTCAACTGAATGGGACGATCATTTACTTTTAAGGTCAAATTTCCGCAATACCGTATTTATATTAGAGAAAAAGTACATTTCAATCACGGCGTTTTCACTTCGTTTATTCACTCCGCCAAAGAATGAAGCGCACGAATGAATGTCAAGCTCACAGTAAATGAAGAAGTAAACCTTGAAATGATTTGAGAAGAGAGCGACCCCGTCATTCCCGATTGCAATCACTATATTTTTTACCGTTATGCTGCGCACGAAACACTCGCTGCAAAATTCTAAGGACGCTCTGTCTAGACCTATTTTTTTATCCTTATTCCATTTCCGCGAATGATGAGGCAATTTCTGCACGCAGAAAAAGTCTCACTTTACGGTGACACGTTAACAACGTCAACTCTTCAGGGGATAAGTGGCGCCACCAAGGCTTAGCACTAGCTGAAATCATCCTCGCGCAACCCGGTGGCGTTTCCAGGCAGCTTACCCACCTCAATCTCTCAAAAGCGGTCGACGACGTCGGCATGGTGCCGCCTCATTCGAGACCCTCTGAAATACGCCGAACATGTGAAAACGTCAGATAAAATACAATAAATCGGCATCGATGAACAAAGCAGCTCTCCTAAACATGGGGAAGATTATCAGGGAAAACTGGAGCTACTGCAAACAGAATGACATATTATTCAATTAGTTTAAACAAACAAATCTGAGAAAATTATGGCACTTTGCTCTACATTTCATGTAAGAAACTAGGGAAATGTTAGAGAACTAGGTTTGAGAGAAAAATGATATCCATAGGACGAAAATTGAGTGAACGATAACACTGATCATAAATCTGTGTCAAAGTAATTCTAACTCTATAATGTCAGTAAATGCGAGAATTAGATAATGCGTGAACTCCATGAATGCTCCATAGACATCCTATGTTTTATTAACAGTTTTTTGTAATAGTTGATACTTCAGGAGTAATTATCCGATATTAGCAAATTTGGCAAAGATTAAATTAGAGAACTAAGGCCAATTCATAATAAAAGTAATTAAGTCCCTGACAGTCAAAGTAAATAACGCTCGGTTGAAAATTATTAAAAACATTCCAAAATAAATGTACCAAGCGGGATAGCTTTCCAAGAATTACAAAAGCCACAACGTTTTTACATCGAAACGTACCGTGAAACTCAAAGTAAACAAATTGCAAAATCATATTTTTTTAATAGCTTATGCCCACCGAGAAGCGATCCATGTCTACATAGTGCGGCAAAAACGGGAATAAATAGCGAAAGGGTTATACAAGAAGAGTTATATTCTCCAACACAAGACGTATGCGCAGTATTTTCATGGAGGACCTTGGACTGGAGGGAAGACTTGGAAAATAAAGTGAAGAATGTGTGTGTTCCAAGGGGGCAGAGCAAAAATAGAAGATGAAAATATGTGGAGATGTCAGATCGAGAAGGAGAGAGAGAGAGAAGATATTGAGAGGCGAGAAAATAGTAAGGAGGGAAAAGAGAGAGGGAGGGGGCGGGTGTGAGGAATTGGCCTGAATGGGAAGAGCACACCTGTGGAATTCCTATTAGGGAAAGGAACAATGCGAGAGAACGGGAGGAGATGAAGGGGAAGAAGGAAGAATGGCGGAATAAAAGCACGAGAGGAGATGGGTGGGAGATATGGAAGAGGGTCGAGAGTAAGAGAGAGAAAGACAATGGGGGTAAGGGCGGACGAAGGGTTGACATTTCTCAAGCAAAAGGTCGGGGGTGAGTGAGATCAATACTCAGTGTTTTGAAGTATTGACGGACGTATTTACTTCACATCCAGAGGGTTTCCTTTCTCCTCCTGCGACAAGTGAATTTAAAATCATTGCAAAATCATGTAATTTGACTTTACTCAAAGAGAACTCGAGAAAAAACGATACAGCTTCTTGTCGAGTAGACGACACAGAAAGCTAGAGACGCAGCGTAATCCTGAAATAGAAACCTTATTTTGATAAAAATTTACCTTGTCTCAAGACAAAAATAAAGGAAGAATAAAATCAGGAATATCTATTTGAAATCATAATAGATCCTTTATCATGTATCTACTATTTTGCTTTGGCTCCGCCAATATGGTCTCATTGCAAACAGAAATAAATTCCGTTTAATAAAGGTGTCACGTCTATTTTCCAAGTTTTTGTGCGCCAAAACAAGCTAAAACTAGGTGATATTTTTCCTTTGACCATGGTAAAGGTAGCATGATCAATAACGATTTATCATTTGATTTGGCTCTAAGTATAAAAAGTAAGAAATCCATTTACATGCAGAAGAATGTACCATTTGAGAACATTAAGGCAGCATCTAATGAAGGTGTTTTACAAAAGAAATTCCATCAAAAGTTGAAACGAATAAAAGTAACTGAATTAGATTAGTATCTAACTAATAGGTGAAGCGGAGTTATTTTAGAAATAGACGTACGTAATTATATATACTCAGCAATATGTGTTAAAATAACATTTTCCCAAAAATAAGCCACAACTAAACACTTCAGGTACTAGTGCTAAACATTGAATATTTCCGTGAAAATTTTTAAATGCCAGGCTGCTATTTACGAGCTCATACATTGTCGAAATGCTCCCTTATTTCCTCACAAAACAGGGAAACTGAACAAAGCCTGGACTTCCATAAATAGGCACTTGAAATCACATTTCGCGTGTTTTATGACGCTCGATTGAAATTCATGTTTATTTTAAGACAGGGCCCGTGCACTCTCACGTGGAAATTACATTGATACCATCGTCAGCCCGGTGGGGGGGGGGGGGGGGGAGTGGTAGTGGGTTTAGGGCGCGAGGACAAATTCGCGCAAGGACGTAAATATTTACATGATGTGAACACAATTTTTTCTTGCGTCGCGTGCACGGACCGAAGTAATATCGCACATGCGCACGTGAAGGGAGCACGCATATCTACGAGCATTGCGCCGTCCACGGCGGTCGTGAGGGTAGGAGGGGATGAGGTTGGGGAGTTGGGAGGAAAGGGGCGACGCAACGTTGTTTATGCCCCCATGCCGTACGGTTACCCCGCCCCGTGACCAATGGCGGCCCCCCGGTCATCCGTACGCTGCTGCTTGGTTAATACGCGGGAAGGCAATTAACGGGAACAATGACAGGGCAAGGAGGTGGGGAGGGCGGTCGAGGTTGGCTTGGGTGGGGTGAGTTCGGTCTGGAAGCCCTGGTGGTGGGTGGGAAGGGTTGTGGAACCGGCGCCTGGAATGGGGCAGAGGGGGATTGGGAGGGTGTCGGAAGTCGGGGTCAGTCCGATCAATGAAGGAAAGGACGCGTGGCTCCCACTCCGGGGGTCAAGCGGCGGAGAATTTACGTCCAAAACGGACGCAAAGTGAAATAAACTCTTAGGGTTCATCGAGCTTCGATGTAACCCCGAGATCTCCAAGCAATTCTAACTTAAGTGGTCTAATGCGATGGATGAAAAGAGTCGATTCAATTTTAATTTTCGCTCTTAAGGTCTCCAAATCTACCTCCTAGCCATTGTAGTCAAGGTGTTACGGAGGGATGAACCGCGAGACTTCTTCGATGTGTTTCAGAAATCGATAGGCATGAGAAGGTGCGTCTTACCAGCATTGGAATTTTCAGTTCGTGAAAATTCTGCATTGAAGTAGAATGAAAAAATAAACAATTTATCCGAAACTTCAAAGTTAAAAAATACGAACTGATTCAAGAGGACTTATTAAATCACATTTCTAACTTCGAAATAATGAATGCGAAGTAAATGAAGGGCGTAAAAACCATCCATAAAAAATCCCGAGTAAATATTACAACGAAAAATAAAAATAGTTAACACAGAAAAAGACAGGATAAATATGTTTGGAAACATTGATAAAATTCATAAAAGTGGTAATTGAAATGCCGTTGAGAGATATATAAGTTAACATACCGCGTAGATTAATGAAATCGAAAACATTGTTTCGATTACTAATGCGAAAATGACTTGTGACTCTTCGGTGGTGTAAATGCTGGAGATTATAAGGATAAAACTTACCAAATTGGACACGGAATCGGATTATTATGAACCCTGGGCAACGTGTCTTACCTGCAAAATAAAAGATAAAGAAATTAAGGAAAAATAATTAAATGGAGGTCAAACAAGTGAACAAATTCATCAACTTACCCATTACTGCCAAAATGTGTGCAACGGCTTTGGTACACTGATGTAGAAAAAACATGATATACCTTCTTCGGATTTTTTTGCAAGGATATGCACTGTTATTGAACTTTAAATTAGAAATTACAACTATCAAAAGCCACCGATGAATGAATATTCTCAGCCAATAACGAGTCATAATTATAGTTCCAATTATGTGGCTCAGTGGGTGAAGAGAGATCAAGAAGTCCGGGAAACATATATTTCCCTCTCCTCCAAATGTAAATAGTAGAAAAATTACAAGTTATCCAATAAAAAACACCAAGACATCATATATTTTTTTACTTCGTTTTTCCAATGAATAATTTCCAGATGTCTGATTTCCATGCTTAAAAATTTAGTCATAAATCTTAAAAAAGAAGGTTGGTATAGGAAACATAACATTTCCTGTAGAATGCTTGCCAGTTAAAGAAATTTCAGGCTTCTTTGGTTTGGCTTTGATTTTTATGCATTGTAACAAGCAAGAACGAATAAACAGAAATTCGAAAGAAGTTATCCGAATCTGAATGTGATAACAAACTTCCAATTACTTATATTAAGGAAGATATGAGAAATTCTTAAAATTAGAAAAAACCTTTCTTTTTTGAAATTGAAACACAACTGAGAACTGGATATTAATTTCGCTTCCATTATGATTTTTGAAGTCTTTTAACTCTCAAAGACCTCTTTATTTTCTGTAAAATGAACGTAATGGCAGGATCTTTTCATTTAGGCCCCACCCAGCCGGAATCGTAAAAAGGCGCTCCTCCCTACAGCCCCACCAAGGCCGTTTCTTTTTTAACGGTTGCGCAAGATATATCGTTCTGGGATAATATACCCCCAATTGTTTTCCCGTGAGAAATGACGTTGAACTTCGTAATGAGCCCGGAAAATTCATCAGATAAAATATCAGATAATTTGAAAGGCAGGTAATCACTAAAAATGCAAAATTTTGGCAGCAGAAAATATATTTGGTCCCAAACCTCAATTTAAAAAATAAAATCAGACGTATAAAACCAAGCGGACGTTAAATAATAAACTGACAAAAATTGACTCAAATAATATTCTTAGCTTAAAAATAAATTATTAAGCTAAGAATACTTGCCAATTGAAACAACTAATTAATTTATTCAAGGACTTTCAGAATTTGAAAACTTGATGCTACAATCTTCATTTTGGACATTGGTAACCGGCACTTAGTTTACATTATGATTTCTGAATGCAATAAGCGAACTAAATCGTCTGTTATTCGGTCGATCAAATGAATTGGGACGAGGTGTAATTTGTGATTTTGCAGGGTGATCTGATGGTGAATTCTTTAATATCGCCTCAAAAGTTCTGAGATTTAAAATAAATTGTAATAAAAGATTATTTTATGGTTTTCCATGGTAAAATACAAAAAAATACGTGTCACATGCATAGAGAACATGATTTAAATTATTATTGCGATTCGATATTTTCTTTCCAAATATGATTAATGAGCCAATTTATCTGTAATCCACACCTTTCTCCATCAATTTTTCTACGTGCGTAAAAATAATTATGTAATACGCGATTTATAGGACTTTTGGTAAACTACCTACATCAACGCCCCTCCTTTAAATAAAAGTTTTCACTGTTAATACATTTAAAAATGGGATGGAAAAAAATGAAATGTACTAATAAAAAAATAATACTTGCTTCATCCAAATATTTCCTTATGTAATTATGGGATGGAGCGTCAAATTTCCAAACAAAGAGAGCATAATGTTTAAAATATTATTAGTAGAAATAATTCCCAGAAGACCATTAATGAGAAAGACGCGTGGAAAGCTAAACACGTTGCGTTTCCAGTACGTTACCAGCTTTGCGAAATTTACATGCTTTGAACTCGAGTGACTGACTTCACAGAAACACCGGCACGCCCGACGTCCTGTGCGGTCCCCTTGGAAACGACAACAAGACAAACGATTCGCTCCCGACGGGAGTGTCGTGCAATGTTTTCCAAAGGCTAAAATCCACGCGGTCGGCATCCGTTACGCCTGTTTCATTTTGAGTGGCCAATGAGAACCAATGGCTCTCCCTCGAGTTAATGGGCGATTTCTGCCTCTCTCCGCTACGCACACCCGGGGAGAATGGCTTTGCTTCCACTCCTCACTTCTGAGAGGAGCCGCCCACCAAGAATGTAGGTCCAGGAGACAAAATTGACCTAAGAAAGAGGTCTCTTACAAGGAAGACGACTATTATCGCGTCTTTAAACTCGGTCCCGGCCATAAAAGTGGAGCGGTCAGTGGAATGTGGCAAAGGGAACCGATTGGAGCATTTAACATTTAAGAAAGCTACGACTTTATTTTCTTTATTTTACCGAATAGTGAACGAATTCTGACGAGAGAGACACGACTAAAAAAGTCAGAATCATGTCCGCGATTCATAAATTACTCACTCTTGAAAGGAAAATAAGTTGGCCGATATTGAGGCCTAAAATCTGTTTTCAGATTAGCACGTAATAGATATATAATTGAATAAGAATAAATAAAACCAAATTAAAACTGCAACCTCCATGTTACTTCCGTTTTGTTACATTAATTGAAATTAATAGGTACTCTTTGACGGGCTAATAAGCATAAGTACAACTGGGCTGCTACGCTAACCGAAAGTCACCCGAAGAAGTGGTTGAAAATTCGAATGCCACCCGTTGATTTCGATATGAAGAGACGTAACGAGGCTGACAAGTGATTGATTATGATGCTATTTAACTTCTTAAAAAATATATAATAGGTCCGTAAATATGAGATTACATGAAGATCGAGGTAATTAGTAATGATTCTCTAATGCAAAAGGAATCAACAAGAAATATCGCAATTTCTGGTTGATTACACAAGGCTCATGATTCCATTGCACGTTGAATTAATATTTATTTAATCACAGAGCGAGTATATCCTCATTATTGCTTGATTACGAACAAAAGAAATACATTTTTTCATTTTTTTAAAAACACCGCACCGTAGTTCAAAAGTTTTCAATTCGCGTCTCATTATATTTTTTCTTTGAAATACAGGCTTTGCATGCTAATGAAAAAGATTTCGGCCGAGTAAAAGAAGATATTAATAACATGAATCATAATGAAAAACAGTAGGAAGGCGGATTTTAAGTAATTAATTTGTGTATAATATGATATAAAGAAACTTATTTCTATCTTTTATAGTTATTAAGACGTTGATTAAATTGGAAAAGTGATGTAAGAAATATTTCATAAAAAAGAAGAAACTCTCAACGCACAAAGGAGAAATAAAATAGGAAATTGTAGCAATTTTTGTAAAGGAGGTTTAGGGGTAGCCAGCAATCTTTCTCAATTTCTACACTTCCAAGAGAGTTCTTTCGATGGATGACGGAAATTACAATTATTGTAATTGGTACTCGCACTAAAAAACGTGATACAGATAAGTATATTGATGAAATAATTCCAGTATAATTATTTTTTAGAAGTGAAACGTAGGAATATTAATACGCTCATGTCAGATAATTTAAACACTAACGTTTGTATATGATGAAAATAAATGGTAAGGAGGAAGATTTTCAGAAAAAAGCCTTGGAGGATTTCGTTGCAATGAGGAATAAAAAAGAATTGAAGGCGGGCTTGCGGCTTCAGGAAAAAATGTAGACTTCTGAGGGAAACGGAAAACGAGAGAGAGACAGAGAGAGAGAGGGAGGAAGGAACGCGGGATGGTAATAAAACAAAAAGAAACACCAACATATTTGTATACGTATGTGTTCATAAAAACCCGCATTTATTTTCATGCCCATTTCATTCGGAATATGATGAAAAAAGGAAACGGGGAGATCCTTTTGACGCAGCCTCCTTGGACTACGAGTTCCCTTTCCGCCCAAAGCCGTATCATGAGGACCCCTCCTCCCCTTCCACGACTTCCACCTAAACGTCCACCCCTGGCCCCTCGTGAGCCAGGGGCTTTGTTATTTCATTTGGCCAATTACGTGCGGACGTCACTCCACTCGATAAGGAGGATTGACGACCGAAAAATGCTTCAAAGGATGTTCTCTTCGTCCCGAGAAAAGAGAAATGGGAGGACGGAGAAAACAGTGAAACAAAGACACAGGAGGATGAAAGAATAAAAATATTATTATTCGCAGAGTGGAAATAAAGAACCGCTGCAACCCCCAAGTCCTCCATCCAATGCGAATCAAAAGTAAGAATGATAAAGGCAGCGGGCGAGGTAACACCTTGAAAGGAGACGAACGAAACAACATATGTGATTGTGAGACGATATTCAAACGGTAAATGCGGTAAAACATTTTTCCGTTCCACAAATTTAGCCGTTTAAGTTTTCTGGCTCTAAATATTAATCTCTAGTTCTATTTATCAAGAAAAATGATGGTAATAGCTTGGTAATATCGGTAAACTTTCTTGAAATTTTTTAGACATGAATGATGCTTACCTACTAGCGATTGGAAATTTTTAAAAAGAAACCGTGCTTCACTAAATATAGGTAATACGCGATAAGGGTCGGTATGAGAGGAATCAGTTTTCGGAATAACCTAATAATCACAAACTCGGGAGAGATTCAGCATTATTCAAGAATCGGAATCGCTTCGATTGGTATAACTTGTCAAAGACAAGTTATACCTACCGAAGCAATAAATATACCCAAATTGGAACAGTTACACCCTTCTCGTTTCCGTCCATCAAGTACTAAACCTAACATTATTTATGAAAGATAATGATGAAGTTGCCCCTCTCCGATTTGTCTATGAAAACCTTGAAAATAAACACATTTCTATCCTTGATTAAGCTAGCTAGTGATTGGCCGCGATAGAAATGGCTAAAATTACCTACAACGAAAACGCCAAGTCAGTATGTACATAAACGGAGAGAGGAGTGAATGATCGAAACACTATTTGGTGAACTAGTTACAAAAATAGTTAAGAGTGCAATTTTATTTACACCCACAAAACTTGCTAATCGAAGGTTGGATAATACCATAAAATTAAACGGGTACACTGCCAAGTAGATTTGCTCAAGATTCTTCCTTCCTAGTACATTTTAGTAGCAGTAATTTTAGGGAAGGCGACCGTCAGCTGGGGCCATTTGCGCCATTAGTGATGGACAGGAAAATATGAAGGGTGGAGAGAATTCCGGCGTCGGCATTAGCCCCATCTTGGCGAAAGGCGCCAAGGGGTCCGGTGTTTAACGTCCCATCCGATGGACGGCGTACTCACTCAAAGTTTCCTCCTCAAAGCACTCAAGTAGGGATCGTGACACCACTGAAAAATATTTTCCGTGTTCAGGATTCGAACCCGCGCACTCTCGGAGAGAAACCAGTTCGTTGGTCACCGCACCATCTCGATTCCCAAACAAATTTTGCGATTGTCCCTCAAACAGAACCTATAAAAAACAATTCCCTTGAGAATCCCCTCATTCCAGACTTCATTCTCAATATTTCCATGACGGTATGCTAACCATAAGTCTTTCGCGTAGTTTTCGGGATATTTTGAGGAAGTGAACATGTAAATTATGGCTTTTCCTAATAAAAATGTAATTTGGACCTTTTGGTATCAGATAATTTTCTTCGCGTTGTCGTCAAAAACTGTCAAACAGAAGACTGGATTGATGCAGTTCTACACATTATCCTGGTACTCGCCAATTTCTTCATTCGCCCAACTTAAAGGTATCAGGGTCAAAGTTTTGGAGTCGCAGCGTGAGGAATTAGAAAAATCTTCCCTCAAAATTGATCTTTCTCGCATCTTCCGTAACTTGATTCTTGTAATTCATCCATGCGCTTCACCAGCAATATTACCCAGTTATTTCCCCGACGATAATTATTGATAAAATAGCGTGTCCCTAAATGTACAAAGATAATTTTGACGGCTATAAAAAATATGAAGTCATAACCCACATGACACCAAATGACGACTGTACTATTATGACACCACATACTGGAAATACTAAGTGCAATCACCATCCTAGAGTAAATGTAAGGATTGGGTTCATCTTATGTCGAGATACAGAAAACAAGAAATACAGAACAATAAGCAACGGAAACTCCACACACAAAAAATTGAAGGAAAAAATCTCTCCGCACCCTTGTGCGGACATCATAATCCATCCATTTCTCCTTCCGGTCAACTACGCAGGCCAGGCGAACACGTCGCTTCCTCCTCCCCCCTCATCTTTTAAGTCACAGGAAGATGGGAGGGGGCAGAGTGAGTGGTCTGCTTGCCATGACAGCCTTCTCCACCGCTGGCTGACCTTCCAGTCTTGAAGCTGACCATCGGAGCGTAAGCTCCCAGTGGCCGGGCCCCATCGAATTTCGTGCGCCCCATTTGACACCGTCAAAGGAAAAGTGGCCTACGAAAAGAGGCAGAGGGGAGGCGATGGGGGTGCCGCGGGCGGGACGTCGGAAGAAAACCAAGACTTTATCGCACTTTAAGTGGGTGTCGAGGTGCTCTGTAGAACTTTGACGCTGCTCGGCTTTCATCCGGAACCACTAAATATGGAGCAAGATTAACTGCATGTTACATCGTCTTACGCCTCACGTCAGCCAACGCAGTACCTCAGGAGGTTTCTAACCCAAGAATAAACATGGGTATTTTTTCCACTTGCACTTCTCATTGCTGATTTTAATATTTATGCATATGCTTAAACTCACAGATTCGCGAGAACATTAATTATTTTTATGCCTGACTTAAAATATACACGAATATACTGAAATAAAAACAGCAAAAATACAGTATATATACTGCCCTTAGTAATTTGGTGGATAACGGAGCAGAAAAACAATAAATTTGGGTGCGGAAAATAGTTTCCTAAGATAATAGGTCAATAAATTAATAATCAACGCATTTATTGCAAGCATCTGAGGATACCTAGAACATTCGTAGAAGTAGTAGTTTTAGGGGATGCGATCGACAGCTAAGGTAATTTGCACCGTTAAAATGGATGGGAAAGATAGGGTGGAGAGAAACACGGTTTCGGCATTAACCTCGTCTCGTAGAAAGACGACAAGGGGCCGGATGTTTAAGGTCCCATTCGACGGACGTTGTATTCACTTGAAGTGCTCTCCGCAGAGCACCTAAAGTAGGGATATGAATTCCGCCGCCTCCGGAATTTAACCCTGGCACTCTCGGTGGGAAGCCTGTAAGATCAGCCACGGCACCATCCCGATCCTCTCTACGATTTGACACAAAATGAAACAATACTTCGCAATTATTACCGAGTAAATATTTAGTATTGCATAAACGTAGAATCACGAAGGAATACGCGGCACTGAGCACATGAAATGATATATTAGGAGCAGAGGACAATATTCAGATTAAAATTAAAATTCAGACAAAATATTAAATCTGGTGGACCTTAAGAGGGAACAATATGCTCGTTTTCACTGCGCTATCTTATCCGTAGCCATCCCATTTCCTTTCTTTCAGAATCACCTACGCCTCTTTTTTACTAACCTCTGGATTCTCTTCCACATCCTCACCGAACCTTACGACCTCCGACCATCTTCCACTCATAAGATTAAGGCCTCAGGACCAATAGTCGCAAGAAAGATAAGTATGGTATGAGAACACTGTGGCATAGAGCGGGACTGGGAAGGCTGGGGGAAAATGGAGCTAATCACACCACTTAAACACGGCTTACTATCGATTGCCAATTGGGGTTGGAGACGAGCAAAAAGAGAAGCAGGAGGAAAGAGAGAGATAGAGCGGAGATACATGCTGAGATACTTATGGTAGAAACAAAATATCTAAAGCAACGAAGCATATGCAGTATCAGAATTAATTTGAAAAGCAAAATATTTCGCAGGTTACAGAGAAAATTGAGGAGATGAAGTAAAATGAAGGTTGGGGCGAACGGGATATCCTGAGGAACGCAGAAGGATCAGTAAGGGTGTGGCCCGCTTATCTGCCCCCTCTCACCCGCTCGGCCCCACCCCCAAAAACTCTGCTTGGTTGCATCTCCCATGTGGCTACATGGAGAGGGGAGGTGGAAGCAGTGGGGGAGTGGAAGAGTAGAAGGGCAATCCCTAAAAACCAACCCTCACCTATCTCTCACTCTGCTACCGACTCTCTCGCCTTGAACCAGGGAACCAACCATCTCGCACCAGCTTCCTCCGCTCCCAACATCCTCCCTTCCCTTTTCCCGTCTCTCTTAAGCCTCAACCTTAACTCACCCCCTCTGAACCCTCATCCCATACCCTTCGATCTCCTCCTCCCGGGAGCCAACCACTCGCGCAGAAGAAGCCAGGATGAAAAAAATGAGAAATCTGGAAAGAGGTCGAAAAACGCCCCTTTCTCATCCCGTCGTCACTTATCGGGGATCGATTCTTTGTAAGACGGGCAAGGGATGGGAAAGTGTTATTCCTTTATTTTTTTGCTCGCGATGGTGTAAGGATGAGGGAGAAGAGAGGCCATCGAATAAAAAAGTCGAGAACCCTAGCTCCATGAGCCTTCGATTGCGTGTCCGGCTCGTGGAGTTCTATTTCCTACCCTACAACTCTGCCCCATTCCTCAAAACCCGACACTTCCTCTGACTAGCCTTAGCTCTCCATAATCATTCTCATAAGTCTTCCCATCCTTCAGTTATTTCCCCCTTTGACATCCTTTTCGTATAAGTAAAATTGTGCACCCTTTTTGCGTTACGCTGCTTCCTCACGAAGCTGAATATTTCCGGGATCGAGATGGTGCGGGGGCTAATGTACTGGCCTCCCACCCCTCTGGGTGGGAAGCCAGTACATTAGCCCCCACTCCGGGTTCAAATCCCGGCGGTGTTGAATATTTTTCAGAGGTATCTCGATCCATACTTGAGGTGCTTTGTGGAGGGCACTTTGAGTGAGTACGCCGTCCGTCGGATGGGACGTTAAGCTGCGGACCCCTTAGTGCCTTTCGTAAAGAGTAGGCTAATGCCGACGCCTTCCCTCCCTTCATCCTTACCTGTCCATTCCCTATGGCGCAAATGACCTCAGCTGTCGGTCGCCTACCCATACTACTACTAGTACTACTGAATATTTCCACCATCCTTCATTCCCTCTCGTGCCCGATGTGCTTTGTTTCCCATCTTCCTTCGTAGAGATTCGGGTTTTTTTAAATGTGATCAACTATATGAGGCCATATTGCACTGCATATAAAACAATAAGAAACGCTATGCATGACCTAAGGATATAAATTACTAAGGGGATTATACAGGCCTGTATAATGCTGAAAACTCATAATTCGTTCGTTACACACCCAAAAGAAATTTCACATCCGCAGTACGAAGCATCATACTTACAGGTATATCCAAAAAATATAACTAATTTTCAAGCATCATGAGCCTGATTCGTACCAGATATAAAGAGTAACTAACTTTGTCTAACAACCGACATCGATCACTCATTATCAATGGTCACATAGACAATTTTCTCATCATATCGATGTCACAATTTTGCACATTAATGCATTTTTCTACTCCCCACAGTATCTCCTTTCCACAAAATATTCCGGCTTCCTTTCCATTCACATCGACCAATTTTTTTCCATTCCATTTTTCACCCATTCCACTTTCTCTCGCCACTCTTGCTTTTCCACACATCCCTTCCTAGCATCTCCACTCCACCCTCTCATCTTTGCATAGGATCGTCCCTTGCCTTCCCCTCTTTCCCGCATTCCTTCGGGCTTCTCTCGGTTGCCACCTCCCCACGTCCTTGTTTTCCGATGTGTGCTCTCGCGACCTATTACGTCTGAAGGTGTTCGGTGCGGGAAGACGAGTTGCGGGCTAATTCTGTAAATCCTACTCCTGTCAGGACAGGGCTTATCTCTCGTCTTCGAGGTGACAGCGAGAGAGGAGGGGCAGGATTGGGCAAAGCGTGAGGCTTGGCGGAGGGAACGGGTAGAACAGCAAGAGGGTGCGGAGGACGGGGAGAGAGAGGTAATAAGATCGGATGAAAACGGGAAGAGGATCCTGGAGGCGCGGTGCCGAGACAAGAGGAGGTAGCAGGGGTGATAGTTTCGGCAGTCATGATCTGGCGATGACACTTGGTTATCGTATTTCCAGAATGTATCGGGAAGTATATAAAAAACGACCTGAGGCCTTTGAATCTGCTGGCGCTACAAGACAGTAGTACGAGTATAGATGGAATTTTTAAGTTACTCGCGCGTGAGCTAGCATAGAAGGTTTGAGTAAAACCAAATGGGGAACTTACGCCAAAAAAACAAGAATATAAGACAAAACAGAGAGATTTCTCATATTCTGAAAAGTTATTGTTTATACTTATAAATGCAAGTACAGAAACTATGTTTGTGGAGGAGATAATAGAGGGACAGGCTTTTACCAAGAGATACAGATATCTATGTCCCATTTTATTGCTAAGGCAATAAATAACACTTTGAATAATATAAATATCCCCGACAGTTATTAATCCACCCACTAGTGATAATATCTACACCTAACATTACCAAGGAATTAAATATAAAACAATAATAGGGATCTATACACGTAAAATATATTAAATATTATACAACCATACGTCCAGGGGAGATAAAAATGGCATCACCCAATAGGACGATAAAAAACATATGTTTTAATCGAAAAGTTTGAACAATAACTAAAATTTCTCTCCATGTATACTCGATACCTCACCAAATATAAAAAAATCTTCCTTTACGGGGACTTGAACCACAGTTCTTTTTGACTTGCCTACGCCCTAATTACTCGAGCTATCGAGAAAATGTCAAAAGTTTTTATTATTCTTATGTGTTACTATCCTTTTTCCTCATATCATTATCCAAGTGCATGAATGTGCGCTCACCATTTGGCAGGTTTTCGTGGATGAGTGTACGTGTGTCGGTGTATATACATAAACACACACACGCGGCCTATATATATATATATACATATATATATATACATATATATATATATATATATATTTATATATATATATATATATTATTCAGTCATTACTTCTATATCTTCAGAGGAAGACGGATTGTTTCCGTCGAAATATCAAGAAAATACGTGTGAGTGTTCTTTTTTTGTGTTTCTATATTGTGTGTTACTGTGTATTGTACTATTCGGCACTTCCGTGTTACGTCTACGAAAGCATATATATATTTATATACATACATACATATATATACATATATATATACATATATATATGTATGTATATATATATATACACATATATATATATATACATATATATATAGTGTGAGTGTTCTTTTTTTGTGTTTCTATATTATGTGTTACTGTGTATTGTACTATTCGGCACTTCCGTGTTACGTCTATGAAAGCATACATATATATACATATATATGTATATATATATATACATATATATATATTTGGACGGCACAATAGAACACAACTAACATAGATAACACTTAAAAGGACACTCCCATTGCAGACTGTTAGAGCTTTCGGCCTTCTTCAAGTAAGACTGAAAATTTTTGCAGAGAAGTTAAGAGGTTTGGGGGGGGGAGAGAAAGGTGCAGGGAATGCTGGGAGGGGAATTAAAGCTAGCGGTTAAAGGTGGGAATTTTAAAAGATCGGAAAGCTAGCATAAACGCGGATTCCCGAGTTCTCACCTCCATATTGGTGGCTGAATCGGGTAGGGTATCTAGGATGGTAAGGGAGAAATACTGGTCGAATGAAAGGTTGTGGGAATTTGCGTGTGAAGGGATAGGAAGAGAAGAGAATGAGGCAGAATTACAGGAGTAAAGGTGATTGCACATTCGAATGGATAAGGGGGTAATGCATTCGCCTATTTAACATGAAATTAATTGTTTGCATGACAAAAGATGAGTTATATTTTTGAGAGGCAATTAGCGTGGGAACGAAGTGAGGGGGTTTGAGTGATCCCCTCAAATGAAACCACTGTATCTCATTTCTTATAACAAAATATGAAGAAAATGAGGGAGACGAAAAACGAATAGCTTATTAGAGTAGAGGCAATTTTTTCGTAACGTCGTAATGATATGACTTGACCCGAATGCCGGATCCTGAGGCGATTTCGGTGCACTCCAAACTATTTCCACGTAGACTGATGAAAAGGCGGAGTGACCCACTTGACAATGGTGTTTCTTCTCGGTCACATGTTTCAGCATATGTTGTCCATGATTTGATTCACCGCTCCCTTAGCTAGTTTTTATAAATCATCTAGTGTGCACAAAAAAGGACAAAGCGTGAAACTTTGGGTAATAATGTAACAGAATGGTAGAAGAACTTACATTCTAACATATTTACGGGAAAACTGAATTTTACTTCATACTTGTTATAGCATTGCCATGAGATGGTCGATAAACTTGATAAGTTAAACAACAAAGAAATAAAACATCTGTTAACAGAGTTAGCATGAAAAACGTTCAACTTTTCACGACTTACTTCCGATTTAAGATTAAGTATTAATCAAAAATTAATAGCGTCATTGAGAAAATACAATGAATGTCCATTAAAATCACATAATTGCAATATTTCTATTAAAAAGGGTGATTGGGTTTAATTATATTATTATCATTGCATTTTATAAAGTCTACCACCGAGTAGTTGTGCAATAGAATAGTAAGATACCTACGAGTAATTGCACATACAGGAATGCACCCGTAAGATCATTCAAAATAGAAGATAGAATTGTGTACCGGACCTGATAACACAATAAAAATCCATTCTTAACGATATTTGATCTCATTGGAGAGCATGATGGTCAAACGCATGCATACATCACTTGATCATACTCCCATGCATCTGAAAGCGAAATCACATAAGAAATTTCCATCATTCTTACTCTCATAAATGTTCGCATTAGCAACTGCTTATCAAAATCTCAACCAATCTAGCTCGAAACGGGTTCTGAGCGTACCCCCAAGAGCTAGATTCGTGTCGCCTAACCCAATCTCCCCTATGAAAGACTTAATCCATACTAATTTGAGAATACGAATGCGACACCCCACCTCTAATCCCCCCTCAGTCCCGAGCCTTTATCCACCCTCCCGCGGAGCGATCTGTCATTCCAAACCATTTCCTATCCTCCCCCACTCTGCCAGCTCCTACACTCTCTCCTTCCTACATTCTGGAATATTTCCCCCGACCATCCCCCATCCTTGCCACTACCGCTTGACTGAAACCGTCCGCCGATCCCCGCACGCAAATCTCCCTCCCGCCCTCCCCAACCACCCACATACCCACACACACACAAAATGCGCGATCCACTCCACTCGACTACCCTTCAAAAACGACTAGCCTCTTTCTCCCCCGCAATACACACGGGTGACGTGCACACCCTCCCTCCTACACCCCTTTCCACCAAACGTCGCTGTATCCCTCGGGCACCACCCTCCCTCCTGCAGTGTCCGCCCAGTCCCCGGCACCCCGTCTCCACCCCCTTGCTTGGCCCCAACACCCATCCCCCTAACAATTACGTGCATTGCGCACAATGGGAGCGGAGGCAGCTCAGCCTAATGAACTGAGCCGATTTATCTACGGAGTCATTAAATTCTGTGTACACCCTTGCGGACCCTTCCTTCTGAGCCTACTCCTCTTCCTCCACCACAACCCGCCTTCCACCGCCCACCCCTCGGATTCGGCCTCTTTCACTTCCCCGCATTACATCACCCTTGAATCTCTCCCCGCCCGAAACCCTTTATCGAAAACCCTTTATCGAGAGTCTCAACGCACTGAATCTACTTACGAACCCCAACCACCAACATGTCTATCTTCGAAATAGCGTCTCTTATAAATATTAAATCCTGCCAAAATTTGCGCGGAAGAATCCACAGTTCTGGGAACTGGATGTGCGAACGTTCGAAAACACGCGCAAGACCAAGTTTATTTCACGGCGAATGTTGATTGAGGTACACTGAATGTTGCTGGCCAAAATCGAAACCATACCGCATTCCTCCAAACCCCACAGTAAGACTTCAAACTGACAGTAACGGATCTTTATTTTAAACTGAGACATTATTAAGACCAGGTGGCAATATTTGCTGCCAGTGTTATCGTCTGACCATCTTATAGCCTTGTCCGGAGCCAATATTTTGCCAAGATTCGAATTTCATGACAATATTACTTTTGAAAACGGACGCATAATATGGCCCGAAGACACCTCAGGTTAGGTCTTAAAATGAGAATTATTAAATTGTATCTTACATGTCTCAGCAAAAAAAGTCTCATGACATTTTAGAAATGTTATTTAAGTAGAATTTGATGAATTTAAACTAAACAAGGAAGCGACTTCCTGAAACTTAATACTTTGAAACCACTGCCACAGGAGCTCACACACACACACACATATATATATATATATTCTCATAAGTGTTTTGAACATAGTGTGATATATGACAGATAGTCATTATATGATAGAAATATAAATCAATGGTATGGGAAAACATAAAAATACGATTAGTTTGATTTTATCTTGGGTTTGCCAAATTGAAGTAATATGCCAGCATTTCCTCGAAGATTATACAACATTTCTCTGCAAAATATTTTTCCAAAAAATTATTTTCCCAGTAGTTAAGTAAAATATATAAAAAATTTATTGTTTAGTGTTATTTTCATCGATACATTGTTATACAGCCAACTATTTTAACACTCGCTCCTTTATAATCCATAGTAAAAAATTATAAAACTTCAGGTATTATAATTAATTATAAACCGACTAAGGCCAATAAAAAATGTATTTTCTAGCATTATTTTCATCGATACATTGTATTACAGCCAATTATTTTAACACTCGCTCCTTTATAATCCATAGTAAAAAATTATAAAACTTCAGGTATTACAATTAATTATAAACCGACTAAGGCCAATCATAAAGAAAAGGCAATATCTCGGTCAATGTAAAAATAATTTAAAAGCTTTTATTTAGAGCGAATGATTTATACAAGCGACATTTTTTGTACTAACGATCATCTGGACATATAAATACATTTTATACTTTCGCAATCATTGTTCCGAGGTGATCAATCCACGAATGGTCGCAAAATATTAACGGATGGGAAATGATCAAAGCCAGATCCGCCGGAATGGATTTCGGAAGCGCCGAAATTTTAATTAAAAGAATCGCCGTACATTTCTTCAATCTTTCCTATGGTGGAGGAAAAAAAAAGAGCCGCGCAATCAGAATTATGCCGTAAAAATAACCGAGATTTTAATTAAAACTATAAATTGGAACCGCCGCCGATATCCGCAGTATTTGCCCACGCCCTTGAACATGTTTTCTGAGGTGGCACAGACGCTGTATCCGAACTCGCTTTCCGATTGCCATTTAATCAATTCTGAAGATCCTCTCCAGGCATCGGCCTCCGTCCTTCGGCTTCACCTCCCACCGGCCCACCCAATTGCTCGCTAGATGCTCGAGAATTCCCACCGTGACGCCTAAGACCATCTAGTAGCGGGAATTAAAACCCCTTCCCGACGTTTTAAGGGGTTCTACGATTAACGGAGAGCCAATCAGAATAAGACATTGTAGGAGGAAATTGGATACAGTCACACTAGAGCAACACCTTCGTAGTTCTTGGATACATGTCTTCATTTACTGAATTTGAGGAACTGTGAAAGGGGGCGGGCATGAGCTGAAATCGACCATCAGAAACTCTCCAAAGATTTCCGTGGATGCTCTCTTTTTCTAAGCATAAGTAAATTCATGGTATTCGTTAAACAATTTAATCCAGCTACTAATCTGAAAATTAGCACTTGCGACAGATATAATAGAGAATAATCATGAAACGAAGTATAGCAAAAGTTATATGCGTTGGATAAAGATGCTCATTTCCATGAAAAATTAGCTGCCCGGCAAATATACTCATGTATGTATGTGTGTGTTATGTGAGTAAATATATATATATATATATATATATATATATATTAGGTCGCGGTAGTCCAGTGGGTAGAGCGCTGGACTGCTGACCTGAGGGTCCCGGGTTCGATTCCCGGGCAAGGCACTCTGGGCACCTGCAGCTCCACCCAAGCTTAAGTGATTTTTCGGGTACCAGGTCTTCCTGGGAAACCATAACCGGCACAGGGAAAGGAACTGGCCCCCCTACCCTGATGTGTGAATTTTCACACGCCGTCGGGCTTAGTACTGGGTGATCTCTACCATCACCTACTAAACCGACCTCCGGGTTGATTACTGTGTTTATGGTTTTTTATATATATATATATATATATATATATATATATATATATATATATGGCACAGGGAAAGGAACTGGCCCCCCTTCCCTGATGTGTGAATTTCACACGCCGTATAGGGCTTAGTACTGGACTGCGTGAACTCTCACCATCACCTACTAAACCGACCTTCGGGTTGATTACTGTGTTTATATATATATATATATATATATATATATATATATATATATATATATATATATATATATATATATATATATATATATATATATATCAGCAGCATCGTCGCATTCACCTTCATCTCGTTAACCGACTGTTGGGATGACTGGTTTTTTGTTTCAGGGTAATAGCCGTGGACCCACGAGTCATTTCGAGTTATGACCTTTTTAGAAAACCTGAGCCATATTTTGTGACTTGGAGCAAATCCTCTTAAACTGCAGCAAGTAAATTATTGACGTTGATAAGATAAAAGAGAATGTGACGAGGCAGTTGATTACCATTCCATAAAAGGACTTTGCCGATTGTTTTGAAAACTACAAGATATACGACTATATATATATATATATAGACTACGACCATATATATATATACACACACATATATATATAATTATATATATATATATACATATATATATATGTATTATACACATATTATAATATATATTTATAGTACTCAAGATTTGCCTTTTACAAGGTTTTATTTCTTTCGGCCATTAGGCCCTGGATTGGATCGATTAACTTGTCCACTCGATCACTAGCATCATTACTAAACCAAGTTAAATGCCTGAATCAGATGTCGTCATCCGAAATAATGCTTTTGAGGGAACAGTCGACAAAATATAAGCTTCTTTTTAACCATCAACCCACTAATTGAACGGTCTGTGCATATTACTGACAAATTTTACTAATCAATTTCCTCATCTCTTGGAGAAAAATATATTTTGCATTATTCAGCACCAGATATTTACTCCGGTGTTTCCAATACATTTGAGCTAAACAATGGGGCTAGGTAGATTTTATCTATCATTTTAACCCTAAAAACACTTATCATTTCAATTCTTGAACCCATGAACATAATATGATATATAAAAAGATGACAGTGAGGTTTTACTCTCAATTTAATCAACCGGGAGCATCACCTTTCCGTATTCCCAAGCGCCGTCTTGTTTCAACAACGCCCACCCCCTCCCAGCTGTTGTAATTCCTTTAACTCAACCGCATTTCGGTTACGCTACCGCGTTGATTTCGTCATTACGCCCAAATATTCTCCCCCTCAACGAATGTCAACCAAAAGCACCCCTTAACCCCACTCCCCAACCCGCCCGTCCTCCTATCCTTTCATCGCAATTTGCCAAATTTCGATCAATCGATTTCTATGCGCGGCCCGTTATTTATTTCATTTTTTTTAATTCCCATTCTACCCTCCTTCGCACTGCCTCCTCCCCCTTTCAATACGCCCCACCGCTCTTTTCACTTCCCCTTTGGACTCATTTCACTTCCTCCCCACTCTTACTCTTCCCGCTCGATTCCATTCCCCATCCGTCACTTCACCCCTCCTTCCCTTCCGCTCCTGCATTCCTTTTCTCCTGCCACCAGTTTTTTCGTTTCCCCCTATTCTTCGACCACGGCCCTCTCCCATCCGCCCACCCGTTCCTTCCCACTCCCATTAGAGCCCTATTCCCTTAGAATATTCGTTCTTAGGCGCCCCGTCGAAGGGTGTAGCCGAACGAACACCTGAAATTTCCAAAACTTTACGAAAATACTTTGAAGGATAGCCTTGCGTTTGTTAGGATGTCAACAAAATGGTGAAGTCGCCGTACTAATTTTCAAAATAACCTTATCGGATATGAAACGCCAGCACTTCTTCAACAGAACTAATTTCAAAATAATGTGCTGGTAGGGTATGTTCTCACAAAGTCGTTAAGAAAAATCTAATGTTCTGACCACCTCCAGACGTTCGGCGAGTACATCTTTAATCCTACTCTTGAGATTAAAATAACTAAATCTGAAATTAGAGAGGAAAAATTCACTATTTTAATGGATTAACTATGGATATTCCTCCACAGTCTTGTGAAAAGGCGAGAAAATCATTACCACGTGAAAATATGGTTAAGAACTGTTTACTTTATCTGAAGAGGATTTTCATAATACATCTAATGCACGCATATATACTACAATTAAATATTACAGTCTTTTCTACATTTTCAATTAGTCAATAGTTTCTGGAGGTAAAGGGTGCAGAAACATAACTTCTTTTTTTAAAGGGGTGTATTTAGATCTTTACGGCGCAACTTCATATTGTGGTAAGAAATACTACTTCAAAGGCTTTCTGCATTACCGTTGTATTAATCTAAATAACACACAGAAATAGCTAAGTCCATATTACATTTTCGAAAACCGGCGGATTTAAATCACTATGAGAATTATTTACATACACCAAATCCAGTTCCCACCAAAGGACATTTACGAGAGCTTACGAGCCAATATTCGCTCAAGAGGCCGGCTAAAAATTGCAAAAAGTAACCAATAACATGTTAAATATCTCCATCCAAATATCAAATAAATATATTTAGAAGAAGCCGTCAAGTGAAAAACAGAAGTATGGATTTATTGGCAAACGTATAATATCATTATAAACAAGTATAACTAAATACACCATATAATCACAATCCAAATGTATCATCTTAATCCAGTCCCTTTTGCGCAGATAATGATCTAGTAGTCAGATTCGCCAAAAACTATAGCATTACAGAAATACGCAAAAAGTCTATGAGAGGTAAATGACGGAGGGCTAGAATGAAAGTTTGATAAATTTAAGCGAAAACGAACTCAAATATGAATTGTCCGCAAGAAATGCAGAGATATCGCCCCAAGAAACATATCCATTTCTTAGAGGTCAACGAATATATTTTCAAGAGAGGGCGCATTCAGTCAATATACAAATAAATATCTTCAATCCCTAGGGCAGAAAAGTGCGCACTAAACCTGTTGACCTCACTCATCAACAACTTTAACTAGCTCTAGATGGATTTGATGTGCATAGTCCTACATCCTGATCATATTTTAATCAATTATTAAAATTAGGAAAACTTGGTTGATAGTCATCATAGTTACGAGGATTACATGTATCATTTTATGAAGTACGTAAATAAAAGTCGCATTAGGTCAATTATATCCAAAGAGAAAACTTATTAGCCAAATTAAAATGTACGTCGAGATCACGACGAGAAACTAAGGGAATCCGATTGCCTAATTAACCAGCATGACGGGTTCTTTTTCCTACGCACTATTCGTGATAAAACTGTAAAACATCACGTTAGACATATAGATAAAACTACCGCAAAATAAAAAATGTACCCGCATGAGCAAACCACCAACTACCTTAATGGCTTGTTACCTAACACGCTTGACACGTGCCCTTTCGGAGACATGTGGGCTAAAAATGCGGCGACGTCCAAAAAACACCGCATAGTTTTTTGAAATGACGGTGTCTTCAACAGTTAAAAAAATCTCTCTACTCAAAGGTAATCTTAACGTTCATTTAATTATTTTCAACACCTTTTTTTCTCGAGATGAGAGATAGGTCATAAAACTCGACATCTACCCAGAGCTTCTCTCACCTCTTACTCGCAACACATCCCCGTAATGCCAAAATCTACCCACTGGAGTCTACTTCCCAACACACTTCTCTACCCTCGCCCTCTGCAGCATGCCCTCCACCCCCTAGGCCGCTGCGCCATTCCATACACCGCCGCCCCCATCTTCCCCTCCTCCTCACTCACTCTCCCTCCATCTTGCCTTCTTCCTTGCTCTTTTGTGGTCTCCAGTCACGTCTCTTTCGAGGACCGCATCGCCACGCCGCCGCACCCGGTCGACCCCCTCGCCGAAACCCCTCCGCACCCGACCGACCCTGCACCCTCTCCACTCCCCGTGGCATCGGCAACGCCCTCCGTCCACCTACCCTCCACGCCCCCTCCACGCGGTGTTACGGAAGCCGAATGCCTACCTTTTCATTCCATCTCCTTACACCGCCAACTCTTCCGTCATCCGCGACCCCTCTTCCCCGCCTTTCCACACCCACCCGCCTAACCCCTTTCCTCTCTCCACCTTCATACACGTCCCGTATGTACAAAACATAATTTACTGCGGCGCCTCCTTGTACTTTACATTTGTGCCTTACGGCCGTTTTGTAAATTAATGGTAAATTAAAATTAACCGAGTCGGGCGTGACTTTGTAGAAGTTCATGACACCCGTAATGAAAATGAACTTCGTCGTTTTGCACAAATTTATCTGGTTACCGTACTGCGCGTTTCGCTATTCTCGTGCGCCAAGTAAAGGTTTACAAGCTCTCCAGCTGTATGCTCACTTGTCACATAACGAATGAGGACGTTTTTGAGAAGCGAAATATATCTGGTTGCAACTGTAAAAAATTATAAAAATAAAATTGCCAAGTCCATTTTTACTATGGATAGTTGCACATTGTTTCCCATGGCCCCATTGAGACCCTAGCCAGAAGGAGGTGGATTACCGAGTGAGTCAATGAGAACTAATTAGGATCGATGATTCTTTTTCACAGACACATTTACACAAAATTGTAACTAACGATAAGGAGATTCATCAAATGTTTCTGATACTAGAAAATATTTTGACAGTCATCCAACTAACATTGGATGCGTATTAGTCTAGTGAAAGGAGCATCTTTCGACAGTTTTCGACACTTTCGAGTGAAACAATGTTCGATAATTAAACGAAGGGCAAGGGTTCTCAAAATCCGATAAATCCAGCTCCTTACCATCCTCAGTTTTATTCATCAGTAGAATATTTGCGCTCCTTCGCTTTCTGTAAAGCTACAGACGCATTCATGCAGGGAAAGGTACTGAATTCCATATCCTGAAGTTTGAAACTCACAGCCGCAGGGCTTCGTATTAGGTGGGCTCTTTTTCTTTGAAGATCACTTAGGCTTCATAAAACTAAGCTCACTACCAAAGCCAGCCAAATTCAATTCAAGAAATGTTAAACAGATAATCAACCCCACTCCATATTATAAATGTATTTAAATGAATGGATTGTGCCAGAGAACGTTAAAGCTTCTTTATCACGCCAATTTCATAAGGGGCATCTAGAGCCGTTGTTTCATGCCAGTGGGTCCTAATGGCTTTTGCTCCTTCGGGATTACAAATAGATTCCATAGGTTCAGCACTAAAACGCGTAACGCTGATCAATATACTTAGGGATTTTTCTTTGAAATACATTTATCACACATATGCATAACTACTTCCTTATGATATCCGTCGGTGAAATAACCTTCAAAACATTTCCCTTGCCTAGGGAATATTGGATCCGAAATTGGATTCGAAAATATGTATAAGCAATGCAAGATGACTTTAGGACTGTCATCATCTTTCCAATCAAAAGCAGTTATATTTTCCAATTTCCAAATACGCGCACGGGAAGAAAAGATGCAATTTACTAAACAAATCAGAGCGACAAGCCTATTGGAAGGAGGCATCTGGGTACGAATCCTGATCAAGACGAATGATTTTTACAATTTAAGGATGGATTATCACCCTGATTGGGATGATAAGTCAGTAGAATTAGGAACAAATATAAAGAGTTTTTAAATAACTGAATGAAGATATCCAATAATTCCGGCGAGATTACAAAATTTGCTGAGTAGCCGATTTGAATTTTTCATTGATTTTAAAAACAGAAAGAGCAATTTTGCAAAGGAACACTATGCGAAGGAAGCTATAATTCTTTCTTTCATTTTTGCAACACCAGCCAAAAATGTTTTCATGTTTATGTTAAAATTCAATGACATTTCATTTAAGACCCCACAAAGTATCACAATCTCGAATGGGAGAGATTGAATTTACAAACACTATTAATTCATAATGTGACTGTCAGTCTCCCACGTTTCCATAAGTTTTACACATTCTTACGAAAATTGAAAAAAACGGGTGATAGTTGCCACTCCTTCTTCACTCTCATGCCTAACACTACCCATCTCGACTAGCCACACACAACTGCATCAGCAGCTGAGCAATGTAGAAGTTTCGGATGTCCTTTATACCTCCAATATACTACGTTTTTCTGTAATAAATTCATTGTTTCCACAAATTTACTCTATCGAATGCCTTCTCAAAATCTACGAAACAAACAAATCTGTACTATAGATTGTACTATTTACTCGAATTCCTTTCTATTAGTGACCTCAATGCTGTTGTGGCATCGCGTGTGCCTCTTCACTTCCTGAAACTAAACAGATCATCTCCGAAGCATACATTTTCCCCCTCACAATCCTCTTGTTCATGATCCTAAGTACCATGTTAGCTGTGTGCGAAACGAATTTATTATTCTATAGTCAAACACATGTCTGTCTTTCCCTTTTTGGGATGGGAACAAACTGATCCAACATTATCTTCCGGTTTGATTCCTTCCTCATAAATGTTAAAAATTAGTCCATGTGAACTATATCTTTCAAGTTTTCCTGCACCCTAAGGTAGTTTTACGGGGATGTTATCTATACTCACCACGTAGTTCATACAAATTTAATTTGAATTCTCACAACCTCGCATAAAGTAGTCTGGACTTAGGCTAACTTCAAACAACGTAGTATACCTTTTCTACATTTATGCAAAAACTTGCTAACCAAATATCTTTACCATATATGTCGATTTTCTTATCATTCTCATAGTATTCCTTCCAATCCTCCGAAATCTTTCCCTTGCCAACATATTTTTCCCATCTTATCTTTGAGAGTGGGCAAAGATTTTTGCCTCTTATTTTCTGATAGTTCTTCCCCTTCCTGTAGAACACAACCACTTTACCCGCCTTTTGAAAAATTTTACTTATCATCGAACCATGATTTTTCCCCAATTAGTTTCCCACCTCAGTTTATTATTCAATATATGCATTCTTTCATTTTCTTCCCTCATCTATTTGTCAACGGTCTCATCCGTATTCCTTGTGACAATATACTGATTTTTAATTGATAAGCAACATTGGATACCCTAAAAGAATATCAAACCATTAGATCACTGAAACTATCGTCAGTAGACTATTACCACCAAAGATTGTGTTAGGAAGAAATTTACTTCTGAAAGTATTTTGAAATACATTCCTACTGATGCCACACAAATACAATTTACCACATTAATAACGGTCAAAAGAATTAGACGCTTTACGCAAATTTTGAGGGTAACTTTATTTTCTCCATTTCCAAACATCACGGCTATCGATATGCACTGACCAATGGCATGCATATCAATAAGAGAGCAATGAAAATGCCACGAGCTAGAAAAACTACCTTTAGAAAACAATTTCATGCCCTCGAGCTCTTTACCATTTAATGAGTCATAGAATTAAACTAATATTTATCACGTCTCGGGTATTAACAACTGAAAATTCTCGTTCCACAAAGAATGCATTCGTGCACAACGCCAACAACGATGTGAATGCATCGAAATGTATCAGAACGGTTTTTCCTAACAATTTCATTAAAAAATTTTTAGCTGGATACCATTGTTTCCATTGAGACAAAACTGCACCATTAAAACCTGGCTTATATGCCAAAGAAAATCCAATTTTTCCTGATTTAAAGGGACAGAAAATTTAGAAAATGATGCAATTTGGAAAGTGGAAATTCATAACGATGATATAAAATTCAAACTTGGGCGGTTTGTTTATCACTAGATAATGCTTACGAAGAAATCATTCTTCACATGACGGGAGCAAAACTTGAGGAAAACCTAGTTCCATTACAAAGAGTTTCGAGCGTTGGGCATCGTGAACCACACAGGTTCTAATATTCACCAAGCTTCGTTTATGTTTTTGAAATGAGGACGAACTTTTTGGTTAAGTCCCCACACCTCCATATCCAATTCAACAAGACCTCCGTGTCCCACTCCCTTGCATTCCCTCAAGTCCTCGGGGCTTCTTGAAGGCAGAGCGGAAAAAAGAGGGAAAAACGATAAAATAACCTCTGCCTCAACGTACGCGTGGCGGGCAACCAATTTCCAGGCGATGGCATTGGCAGCATGGAAGAAAAGGATGGGGAAAAGGATGGGGAAAAGGATGGGGAAACGGAGGGCTCAACAGAGGAACGGTTCCGTCCCTTCCTCTCCTTGCCATCATTTCGGCCCCTTCCTCTCCGTGTCGACGAAATAACGCCCCAGGCCAATCAGAACTCTCGTACGAACTCACGAGAGGAAGAGAGAGACAGAGGAAGAAGATAGGAAACCCTATTTTCCTCAAGAACTTCGCGGAAACTCATCTCGAAACTCAAAGATGGTGAGATCTCTTCTGAAAAATACGTACGAGCATTTTTATATAAATAGATATATATATATATATATATATATATATATATATATATATATATATATATATACACACACACACATATATAATACACACTTTTACATAAATATTTAAAATAATTATATACATACCAGTATTATAAATATTTAACGTAACATATATATATACGAGGGTCATCCGGAAAGTAGTCCCCGTTCGTGAAATAAAGACACAAAAGTAAATATTAACAAACATAAAAAATTTTATTTGAAAGAGGATACTTTAAACTACTTCTCAACATAATCTCCAAGCAAATTAAGGCATTTGTCATAACGTGTGACAAGTTTCTGTATTCCTGCTGCATAGTCCTTCGCCGCCAGCTCATTGAGATACGCGAGGGACCCATCTTGCACAAATTTTTGCATAATGCAGATGGTGTTTAACAATTTCATGAACAATTGTTCGAGAAACATTGGGAAAATGCTCACAGATGTCATCAATTGTGACGCGCCGATCGTTCCTCACGAATTCGTCAACTGAGCTCACCAGTTGGTCTGTAATGACAGACGGTCTCCCCGAACGCTCATCGTCGTGTGTGTTCCCCCTCCCCATGTTGAAGTTGCGACACCACCGCCGAACAGACGACTCGTCCATTACATTGTCTCCATACACCTCCTTTAATTGGCGATGAATATCACATGGGCGAACGTTTCTTGCATTGAGGAATTTAATCACTGCCCTCACTTCACAACTGGCGGCGTTCTCAATTTTTTTAAACATTGTAAACAATCACAGAAACAACACAGGCAATGCTAGCGTCACGCAACTTGGCTCAGAGAAGGCAGACAAGCCACTGAAGCTATCTGACCTCGTCCAGCGGCTACTCGCGTCGTCAGCACTTCATGCGGCACGAACGGGTACTACTTTCCAGATGACCCTCGTGTGTATATATATATATATATATATATATACATACATACATGCATACACACACACATAAACACTACCCAAAATTTGGAAAATATTTCAAAGATCTTTTTAAGGGACGATCGTAAGAGATTATGGTATCAAAATTGAAAATGAAAATCATAGTAACAAGAGATTTTTTAAACAAACTGCACTAGTAATGCATTCTTATTACGCGGTAATGGGGAGTTGACATGCGATTTCTTTATGATTCTCTCATAAGTTAGACAAATAAATCTCCAACAAATATTGTCATGTCCCTACAATATAGAGAAAACTTTTTTAGAAATTGAACCACTTTGACAATATGAAGCCACGAACCCTATGGTAAGCAAAATACTGATTTGCAAAGAAATTACTTGTTTGATCTACAGATACATTATTTGGACCACCAGCTAAAATATATCCTAAAATAACTCTAACTACCCAGTAAGAAAGTTTTTGCGCAGAACGATAAATAAACATATACATTAGTAATTCCTCTGAGTAAAAATAATTCATTACTGCAACCAAACAGCCAGAAAATTGTAGGCTGCTCACTGATTTTTACTTGAGGTAAAACAAGCCACTTCATAATATTGTTCACGTTTTGAACTATATTCCTACGGCGTTTTCCCTTGGTTTCTTGCAATTTCCAAGCTCAAAAAGGAAATAATTAGGCTACAGCTAATTTTGATGTTAAAATTTAATGGCTGAAAATATTAATCGTTCATTTTAAACTATGGATAAGTGCCGCAAAATAAATCTCACATCTATTCAGTTTTTCTATTATTTAGTATTCCGTTTTCCCACTCGAAAAATAAAAATGTACACAGGTGGTCACTAAAGATTAGACGGCAAATCTCTTAACCATCAATATTAGATTCAGGGCGTTCAGGAGCTAACAAAGGAATGCTTACTAATTATAACTTAATTGTGTGCGCGTGACTCCTGAAAGTGAATAACGTTTAAAAGAATAATTCAGATATTTTCACTGAAAGCACAACTGTCACAATTAATATGTTTTTTGCTAAAAGACATGGCAGTTAAGCTTTGGCTTTAAAGCATTAAACTGGAGCAGACGACACTAAATATCTAATTATTCACCATCGAGTCATTAATGAATATTTTCATGGAGATATATGATGCAAATAATTTATCTTTAAGTTTATACTCCTCCGTGATATTTTTTTAAGTATTCATAACCTCTCATATAAAAATTAAATTGATTAAGTCAATTTGAGATAAAAAATCTAATTTGAAAAACTCAAAATTTTGAAACTCTATCTGAAACAAGGTATAACGCAATACATGTTCTTGCGACTAGCAAATAAAAGCTGAGAAGATTTAAAAAATGAACCTCAAAAAAGACGAGTAGATTGCCAGAGACTGGGACGTTGAACCCGAGTTTCACCGGCCATATAGTTAGTAACCATATACACCGGCATTTCTCCTACCAAGTAACCACCAAGAATTAGAAACAAATTCGTCAAACTCCATTGATGATTGCTCTTCTCGTTTTTACGTAGAGGAAAATAAAAAAAAACATGCTAAATTGAGAAGCAAACAACAGTGTCATGACAGAACTCAAAGTGGGACAGCAGGAGAAAAAAAGATTAGAACAGATACCATCCGGGTATGAACTGGCGAAATAACTGCCGCATTGATGCGAGGGAAGATATATGACAGAAAGAGAGCAAAGGGGAGAAGAGGGGATGAAACTGGAGGTTTGGGGGAAATTTTCACCCACACCAACCCTTTTCCGGAGTGACGTTTGGCTGACGTTTATTCTTGGATTTGGGAACCTTTTGGGACTTTTGACGGCCAAAGCGAGCGAGGGTAGGAAAGAGGGTAACGTTCCCACCCCACCGTGAGTGGTGTGGGAACGAGGTAAAGGCGGGAATATATGTGTGTGTGTATATATATACATATTGTATATATATATATATATATATATATATATATATATATATATATATATATATATATATATGTTGTATATATATATATATATGTTGTGTATATATATATATATATATATATATATATATATATATATATATACAGATATCCATATACATGTGCATACACACACACATACATTCGCATGTATGTATGCATGTCCGGGGGAAGAGAATGGGGTGTAAGGAGGATGGGGAGAAGGGACCTCAGGCCAGCATATGGCCGTGAAAGTCGACACTGCGGACCACAGACAAAAGGCTCCGGGGGAAAAAACACGGATTTTGACGGGCATGGAAGCGATATCCGGGGGGAAGAGTGAATGAGAGGGTGAGCGTATAAATATGTACAATACTTATGTACCTGAGGCTGCGCGGTTCTGTGGGTGCATGCATATATGTGCGAGTCTCCGTTGAAACGGGGAATGAGGACGAGACGCCAGATGGGGAAACATCCGCTAACGACCAAAACGCTTCAGCTGATATTTTCTAGGGAGAATATTTCGTTTCCACCAAAAGTCACCGAAAATTACAATGATTGTGGTTAAATAAAGACCAAGCATAGACTAACTATCACTGAAAAGAATTAATTTGAATATGTACGAGTTAACGTTTTCAACTCAAAACAGTGGTTTACTTTAAAAGAGAATATTTTATGGGTTGATTAATACTCAAATCTAACGCCTGAATCTGAAAAAAACTTGGGTATAAATCAACTATTTCGCAATAGTGTGCAAGTATGATATACAACCTCGTGGAAGCAAAGAAACATCAGTCAGCATTTAAAACCATGGGGCAACAATCCAATGAACGCATAAAAATGGTCTAAGTTGTTGAAAGTGGCAAAACTGAATATCTGATTGAAGTTGGGGATAAGGCGAATAGATAGAGTATTTGGAACAGCTCTTTCGTAGAATTAATATGGTTACTAGAATACATCTAGAGGATCCTGTTGATGATGGTGGGACTGGAAACTTCAAATTAAGGGCTAAATTCGATTCTGTAGAGAATGGCAAGAAACTCAAGAGGAATCAACGAAATACCGTCGTAACTCACGTACCATATATTTAGGAAAGAAGACCTTAACGCAACTCAGCAAATTGATTAGATAGCTGTAAAAAAGCATATATATAAATAAACACATGAAAGAGAATCTAATCCATTCAACATAAAAACCTATAAATGTAAAAACGTTAACGCAATTCGCCATCTGATGACTCATTCATTCAAAATATAATTACCAGAGATTTTCAAGGTAAACTAATTAATATTGAATTTAAGGTCGATTTGCATTTTGAAGTAGAAGAAAAAAAGAGAAATTATTCAATCTCTTAACTGATAACAGAAGAAAAATATGAAAAGACCAACCAATCTTTATTGCTTCGGTGGAATTGGAGAGTCTTTGATGATACAGATTGGAGTAGATTGCTAAGTGTCCTAGACTAAATTGATTACAGCGAGCGAAGATTGAATCGTCCACTCTATAGAGAGAAGATAGAATTGATTAAATGCGATGAACGTGGAAGTAAAGAGAGGGAAGAGTAAAACACCAATTTTCATTATCATAATTGATCCTCAATGCTCTAGACGAGAGGGTAATGAGGAGATAGAGGAAACGTTAGGCAAGATGAAAGGGGTGAGAACAGGTACGAATGAAAATATTATACCTAACTACGGAGAGATGTCACAATTAGAGCCCAAAATATTTTAGTCGCTGAGAAAGGAAGAGTGACAAGCATATGTTTTTGCATTGATATAATATTTGAAAGATACCGTTGCAATATAAACACAAAAGAATATGATTTTAAGAGGGCGAAGCATAGAAAATTATTTCAGAAGACCCCTGGAGAAGCACACTATAAATAAATGAAATAGCTTCGCTCCCAAAGGCAACGTAATCAAATGAGACTGTAGCAGAACGAAACGGATAATAACTACAATAAGAAAAATACGGTCGTTCGGAAGACGATAATTCCTTTAATCAAATTACACCACTATGCGTATAAAAACGGATTTTGCTTTTCCTGTGTATGAGAGACGGAAATTAACTTGTCATTAGTTACGCCGAATCAATTATCATTACGCATCACCGTGTTCGCACTGGTTCCCATCTTTTCATCTCCATAGCTCCCAACATTCAAGTTTTGCACCTTTGTTGAGGCACACACCATTTGTATGAATCGATTTTATTTTTTAGTGTCATGGCTTATTTTTCAAATCATAAGTAGATTTTTGTGTTTTAAATTGGCTTATTTACACATGGATATTTGCCAATTAATTTCATCATATGAAATCCCCTTTTGGCTAAACTGCGATCGAATGAAGTTGGAATGTGGGTAACATTAAATTACGAATAATAGGCGAAAAATTAAATTGATAAGTAAACAGGGAATGATTATATAAGCCTAATAATTGAATACAAATTTCTCATATTTATTAAGTAATTATTTTAGTTCCAGGAAAATATTTTATGTTGATTACTTTTTTGCTTCTTTAAGTAAGCAGACTACAAAATCGATCAAAAATTAATTTTATATCTAGTAGCTCGGTGACCGATTACTTGTTATTATTGTAGGTCAGCATAAGTTTCAATTTTCATCAGGTTATTATCTCAATTATATAGCAGTAAAATAATCCCAAAGTATTATGAGCAATAAATTTCTGTTTCCTTAGTCATGTCCAACCCTTATTTAGGTCTTAGGTAAAAAAATAGAACCAAAGGAAAAAATGGGTATCGAGACGCACGCGTATACCGCATTCCTAGTCAATGTTACATGCGAAAGTAACTGCAACAATTCCACCACAACGCCCTCACATCACTTTTCCATATCAACACTCCGTGGATTCAGTAAAAGTCATTTATTAACATCAACCTTACAAAATATTACCAATTAAATATTTTAGTTCCATTCTAAAGTGCAATTAGGAAGCAAAAGCCTTTAAATTCTTACTGAAATCCAAAAGACGTCTTCCGAATAATTATCGATGATAAAAACTCTAAAATTCAATTTTCTTTTTACGAATTATACGGTTAAGGACTTCCAAAACCCATCCCATGAGAGCATTATACGTGATTACGCCAGATGCTACCTATTAGATACAAGATAAGAGACAGGCACTAAATTATGCCATGACAGCAAAGAGTTTGCTAGCGACGGAAACCATAAGATTATAAAATGGCATCACAAGGCATAGTAAAATGATTAATAATGCAATAAAACGTTCAAACAATAATTTATGAGCAGCCTAAGTGAAAATTAAAATTAACCAACTAACATGATGGTTCGTATGAAACCAAGAATAATGCGATGTAGCCCTTTTAATATTGTTTGGCTAACTTTTTTCGAAAGGAACTAGCAAGACTACAAAGAATTTATATCATAATTTTATCAAGTAGATTCTGTTCCACGGTATCACGCCAAGCCATATTCTTTTTATGATGCTGATTAAAAGAAAGAAAAATATATTGAAGAAATTGAGTGCCAAAGGAGATAATTAACTTAACTCTAATGGCGATGACAAGATTAAAGAGAATAAAAGACTCGCCAAATATTGGAGTGACTACTAAGACTTGAGGGATCCTGATTTCAAAATAACTACCGTTGGGAAAAAGATTCAAGTAATTTGAGGAAACACACTGGCGACACAGGGGAACCCCCCCGGAGTGCGAGTAGATCAAGCAGGTTGCAGGATAACTGAAGCCTTGGGGCCCAGAAAGCCTTTTGAATGTTTCAATGAAACTTCCATTCAATCCAAATAACCGGATGGTGGTAATTCACTGGATTAAAGGCAATGAAAGTCTCATCTTAATGCCATATATTTTTGAAGAGGCAAACACAAACAAAATCGTGTTTTTTTATAATCCAGCGAGACTTGGAATAAAAAAAATACGACATCACGGGAAGCGAAAATCCGGCGATAAAATAATCCGACTTTCGGCATGTATGCACGCAGCATGAGGCCCTCGTGATCCCAGAACTTAATCCGATTGCTGGGTCGAGAGGTAAAGGGGCACATTCGGTGTGCGTTGACAACGACCGGGGGGATATAAACACGGGCTTATTTTCGATGTTTCACTTTTGCCATACATTTCAACCACCACAGCCGGAAATCACAAAGAAAGCCTACGCGCCAAGCGGTTAATGCATTCAATCTCCCGATCTGTACCCTAACTCACATGACAAGTGAGTACCCACCGTGAGGTACGCTGGGATTTGTAAATCAAATAATGATGAGAAATATTTTCGCTGAGGAACAGTTAGCCAGCAACAACGAAAGAGCAATTTCCTGGTGAGCATGTTTGGATGAAATGAATTCTTTTACGCGTTCCACCTAAATGAATTCATCGTAATGAAATATTTTTATTGAAAAGGCACAATAAACAGTGAAACCTGTGATATTTCGCATTGTACCTCGTAGCTTTGTGTAATTTTTTTATTTCTATATTTCGCTCTCAAATTGCCATACGGCAGCTGCAATAGCGCATGGCAAGGGGTGCGTATGACGCAGCCAATATATGGAAATTTTAAAATCATTCATGAAACTTAGAAGAAAGAGTTTTAATTCCTCTGGAGTAAACTATAACGTGTGTATATTGTTCTGTACAGTTTTGATCACTAAAACATTAAAAATAGATCTTTCATGCTTGGATTAAAGTTCTAATCAAGTTATCCTCTAGCCAAATAATTTCAGTTGGGTATACAATAATTCCCTTGGTATGGGCGTTGACTCTACATTATTTTCATTTTTCAAGTTGCCTAATGAAATTTTTATTCCAATAACAGTTACCATGGTATACTTTCCAATGATTGTAAGACGCTTTCTGCTATTTAAATTGAAATTTTAACGATCAAATAACATTAATAGTATAGCACTTCATTTTCTTAATAGTCTTTCGTCGCCTGGGGTCATAACGTTAAATATATACGGCATATGTACGCAGTAATTATACAAATATATATAAGTGCATATTAACTCGTATATCTAGTGTAGAAGTGATCAATATATTTCAAAGTTGTTTTGATGAAAAATATGAATGACTTGATTGTAGATAGAAAACTGAAGGAACTAGAAAATGTTCAGTCATTCAATCCAGTAACCAAATCAATCCTTGATTTATCCCAAGGATCACATCAAATAAACAGAAATATCCACACTAATATTAAAGGTGAACCCTTTTTGAGATTTCAATTTAAAGACAACATAAAGCCGGGAAATTCTTTTGAATTTCATACAATACTCAATAAAATAATCAAAACACATAACGAGCGATCCTGTCACTGATACCTGCACGTGCTCAGTGTACTGATATGTGTAGCTAAAAAAAATAACACGAATATATTACAAGAATGAAAAACATTACTCATCTAAAGAGGACATGTAGATCAACATTGAAACCAACATTACCCATGGAACCAGAGTAGAGAACGTATCCTCCTAATTCAGGTTATCGATTTATCTAAAAGAAAGATCGTAAGGGTCACTGTCATTACCATTACAAATGGTCCCTTCTTCGTCAGGAGCCATAGGAAACGGGGGAAAACGGTTCTATTATCACGGTGAAACCACTCGAGCGCCTCATCGAGAGATTATAAGAAGATCGAGGCACACGAGGGTGATCACGGAGCTCGCCCTCGATCAAAACGAGAAAAATAATAGGGGTGGAAATGGGTGAGATGAGGCGGGTGACGCATTAACAATCGAGCTCCCATTTTCCGCTCTCATCCTCCCCCGGGGAGAGAGAGTGGAAGAATGAAAACGGGGAAAAAATGAGAAGGTCCAATCCCCCGAACCACAAATACCCTTCGAAAAAATCATCCCACTTAACTCCGGGTTCCCCTCCCGATCCGGGAGACCGATAGAGCGAAAAGCACACACACAGGGGTCGCGAGGGGGCACTGTCACGACTACCCCTCCAAGAACGATGGACATAGGCAGCCTAGGCCAAGCAAAGCCACACCACGCCCTGCTTCACGGACCACGAGACGAAACCACACCGCCACGCCCCCACACCCGACACCCACACGCGCTTCCGATCTCCTCTCTCCCGCGGGCTGCAGGGAGGAATTTGTACGCGACCGGGGAGTGGAAGAGAGAGAGGAAGGAAGTGGTGGTGGGTGAAGGAACTAGGGGATGTGAGAAAGAAAGAAAGGAAGCGGCTGTGGGTAAGTTCCCTCTCTTCCCACCGCCAGGGCACGTCTTCGGCGGTTACCTGGGAGCGTAAGACACGGGGCCGTAGCCATGGCAACGCGTTTAAGGTGGCAGGCGTGGGGGGAAGAGAGCGTGGGATGATGTGGGAGATGAAGAGATGAGAACATGGGAGAGAGAAGAGAGGAGGAGGAGCAGTCAGTGAGGAGACTGGAGGAAGAAAGAAAAGGGTGGGGGCACGGGGAAGGCCAAAGGGAGTACACCCACGTTTTGCCCTACGGGTTGGGATGGCGGATATAGAAGAGGGGTGGAGAGATGAAGGTCCAGAGGGGTAGAGTAGAGAGTCGAATTGGTCTCTCTCTCGTATGGGTATAAAAAATACAAAAAACGAAAGAAAGAATGGGAGGAGAGATGGATAGTTGGTTCGGAGGTTAAAGGAGATAGGAGGAGGATGCACAAGGGGGGAAGTAAGGATGGGAAAGAGGAAAAATGGGATTGTGATAAGGAATGGAATTAGCAAGAGAACAATGGTCCCTAACATTTTTGTGGTGCGAACGGGAAACGTCCTCCAACTTTGTTTTTCTCCCGTCTGTTGATGCTTACATAGACTTAAAAAATTTATCAATGCACGCATTTCAATATAAAACGTTAATTTAAGCAGAACCGTAGAGCTATTCCATGAAAGTACCACGGGCTACGAAATTTTTCAAATACCCACTTCGATCAAGGAAATACTGTTCTATAATATACGAAAATCAAATCAACCATCACGTTAATTGAAATATAAAGCCACCGTTACTATTTTAAATCAAAAAATCAGCCTTTATTCTTACCCATTATATGTTCAAAAATATCTCTTTGCCCACAGATTTTTGGTGCAACCAGCTATACTCAATCCCGAATATCGGTAAAATTCGTTTTCATAAAAAAAGTTTATACGAGTATGTGGCTCCGAAGTTATTGGAAATATAGCGTATCAATAAAGATTATCATCCCGTAATCATATGTTTACCAATGGGTAATATTAAATTAAAATGCTGATAGTGCACTTGCTCTAACGCTCGATAGATCGGCCAAAGACACCAAGAATCTCTAAAACAGCAGTTTTGAGAAGGCAAAGAGCCTTAATTTTGCAGAGATAGGGTCAACATTTCTTTAAATACTACGGTGAAACTTCACAGATTCTTCGAAATAATCAAAACTCCACCTTGCTAGAGGTAGTTTTCTTCAAAATTAACAACGAAACGTCTGATGGACCTTTGCTAAAACTTTGTATCATTCCAATAAATTAGCCTAATAGAAAAAACGGCGGAATACATATGTTTTAATATTCCCGTTTTTGCAGTGATAATGATTTAATATATTTGTAGCTTCTAACAGAAAGATGAAATGTAATACTATTTTATAGGGTGTAATGTAAAATGTTTCACCATTATAGATATGCAATTCATAAGTTTACGGAACAAATATGGACTATGAGTTTCACTGTTCGCTATCCAAGCATAAGAGCATAACCTGTTCTGCTATTAAAGGGGAATTCATGATCGCTCTTTTATGAGCACAGCTGCATCACGGAAAGTAATTGAAAAGAAAAGCGAGAATCATTCCACTGCACACAGCAGCGGCATTCTTATAAACACGAGCTTCTGATTAAAGCACTTTGCGAAAGCTAATCAATTCTTATCTCTCTGGGATGTGGTTTAATTTTAGAATATTACCCGGGACATATCCAAATTTGGGAACATATCCAAGAAAAGCACTATCCCATCGTTAAATTCCAATTAATGTGATCTGTCAATTGTCTTTTGATTTTACCGTGAATATTTTTAATATAGTATGCATTTCTCGATGCTGGGATTTATTCGGCGATATCTGTATAATTTTCCTTATTCACTAAATGTTTAGAAAAATATTTCATGACCAAGTAAGAGATAAATGTTTATGTAAGAACGTGGGCATCCCGATATATCATTTTGAAACACAGAATGTATGCTCTCCCTACTCTTAAATAGTTGATTCAACATTCAAACTGGTGAGACGAACAGAATGCTATGCACATCAAATCGGAATTTAAAATTAAAACGAAAAACCGCGTTTTAAATAAAACCTCGGTGAGATGAATTTGCGTGAAATTATTCGTTCCAGTAAACTTCCAATATTACTTCCCGAATTTACGGCCGTTTGGAGAAACAACAATACCTAGACGTGCTTCCAATACAGTGTTTATCCAATACTGTGTATGTTGTTCCATTAAACATCACCGGCTATAAGGTACATGGTAGCAATCTTTCACCTGAAGTCATTACAGTAAATTGTTATATTGTCTGAAATTTATACTGTTGTATTTATATATGTTATATTGAATATTTATCTTTAGCAAAAGCAGTTTTAAATTCATTTTTCAATGATTAAAATACTTTCTTTAACCATTCCCATTTTCAATTTTTTGGGATTCAGGCGTGATGTAATGGAAGACGAACATGATCATGGAAAATAGTAATGCACTATTTCTCTGTTAAATGTGCTAAATCATCATAGTGGTATCTTGTCCATATGTAAAATTATGTTCATAATGTAAAATTATTATAATTCCACTGTTACATTATATTAACAGCCAAGTAGTGCATTTCTATTTAGCTACTAGTTTTTCGATACAAACCCCAAAAAGTGGAATATTAATCATTTAAATCCGTATTCAAGAGGGAATTAAAAACTCTGGTTAGTTAATAGTTATAGTTCCCCCTTATATCGGGCTATTCGTACGAAAAATAAAAAAAATTAAAATGAGAGAGACAACTAATACGGTACGGCACCTGCATTGAATGAATGAAGTGGGGTTAAAGGAAAGTTTGCGTTGATGCTTGGCAGTTTCCGACGGCTAAAACCAATAATTTCCAGTTTAACGTTTTATATAACCAACAGTGAGAACTATTTAAATATCCTCTCAGTAGATCAACGATTGATTATGATAATCCGAATTATATTGATTATTCATAAGAGTGAATTATTCAAACATTCAGGTTATTGGTACCTCATTAACGTAAAAGTATTGTACATACTCAATAAAAAACACGTGACTTTGAACTCAAATATAAATTGGCCTACCATCCGGAAAAAATAAACAGTCTCGAGAATCGTACACAAAACTTTCCCACGCTAAAGATCAACGCATTTGACGAAGACAGCACTATTTGTTTGTGATAACAAAATTGGTTAGCATTCGGTTTTTAGAATGAATTTACGATTAACCACACGATATTAACCCCAAAATCGTCACGGTTGTACACGGCAGGGTTTGAGATTAACAGGCACTCGAAGAAATATTTTATCAGCAATAGAATTGTAAACGAATTAAGTAATCGACTTATGTGAATGCATTGATCTTAAGTTCGTGTCCATCAATATAGAATTTCTGCGGACACTAAGGATTGTCAGATGTGACTCTTGCCGTTATCCCTCAACTCTTCTTGAATTCACAACTCATTGATCTTTTAACAAAGGCTGCATTCTTGATGTTGATTCACCGCGAGATGATTCGCTTACAAAGTACTCGTTTTCACCATTTATTTTAACTCCAACCAGCTGTTCTCTACTTCACTGCTTACGCCCTCAAATAACACAACGCCTAGGTGATAACTTTATTAAGTGACTCATTTAAAGTTCCGCGCGATCATCTCATGCTTTGAAAAAATGTAAGGTTCAATAGCAAAGAAGGATGGAACTAAGAAAATGAGAATGGGCCGATGCAGGAAATTGAGAGATTACAGCGGATGCGGGGTGGGCATGACAGGAGGCAACAGAGTGTGCAAATAAGATGGTAAAAAGAATAAAGGATAGAGACCGAAGAGGTGTAATTCCAAGAGGGAGTCCTTTAAAGCAGTGCAAACGAATCCCAATGCGAAAATAAATAAATTTTGAATCCCATGGTTGGAAAACTACCTCCACGACTAAGCAATCGTTTTTTAATTAGAACAAGGATGAACACCCAACTTCAAGGCACCCGAATGTGTTAAATAAATGTAATGGTATATGCCACCTACGTTTTTAGATTTGCAAATGAATAATTGCCAATTGCAAATAGAGCATAGTAATACTTTTAAAATACTGGCGTCATCGTTTCGGTTCACTCACGATGGAAATATCCAATGTTCATTTGGTCTCATTTGAGACATAGGAAAATGGAAAATATAAAAACGCTCAAAATTCTTCATCCAGGATAAAGTCCATATCATTTCCGAAGTAAATGTTTCCTGTTTTTCTCTTTTATTCCTTAAAAAATACAAAACAACCTTGAGCCAAAACAACTTGGGCTTACGAGGGCGGTTCATTAAGTACCCGTGTTAGAAATGAAGAAACCATTTTTTCAAAAACATTTATTTTTTTTTCAACATGGTCCCCTTTAAGAAATATACACTTCTCCTAACGTTCCGGCCATTTTTTAACCTCTCCAAAAAATAGGAGTCCTCGAACTCTCCAAAATACGCCTCTGTTTCGGCGATAACTTCCTCGCTTGAGCTTAATTTGTTTCCCGCGAGCCATTTCATCACGTTAGGGAATAAGAAAAAGTCGCAGGAGGCCAGATAGGGTGAATACGGGTTGTGCGGCAGTATTTCATAACGTAGTTCATGAAGTTCACAGCCGGATCAGGTTGTTGTCCACCGTGAGCAATCGCGGCACCCATCGGGCCGACAATTTTTCATCGCCAACTTATAATGTAAAATATTAATTGCCGTCCCGGTCCACACACCCACGGCCTCTGCTATTTCGCGCACTTTCGTTCGTCGATCAGCGAGAATTATGGCGTGGACTTTTTGAATGATTTCCTCAGAAACCACGTCTGCCGGGCGTCCTGGTCGCTCCTCATCAAAAACAGATGTTCGCCCAAGTCTAAATTCGTTGAACCAATATCTAACGGTGGTCATAGATAGCGAAGTGTCCCCATAAGCAGCATCCAACTTTGCTTTTCTCTCCTCGCATTTCTTCCCATCCAAAAACAAAAAGCGAATCACCGAACGATACTGCTCTTTTTCTATCTTCATCGTTTGATAGATGGCAGCACACGATGATAACGTAAACTTCCCTCAGGAACGCCCTTTGTCGTCGAACACCGGTAGTTATTGAACCGCCCTCGTGTGTGTGTGTATGTGTATATATATATATATATATATATATATATATATATAATATATATATATATATATATATATATATAACAAACTTTGATAGCAACAAACAACATAAGAACACATAAAAAGATCACTCACAGGTTATTTCTTTATCATTTCGACGGAAATCTTACTTCTATTTCTTCCGATGAAGACAGCGCTGGATTTCCGTCGAAATGATCAAGAAATAGCGTGCGAGTGACCTTTTTATGTGTTCTTATACTGTTTGTTGCTGTCAAAGTTTGTTATTCAACACTTCCGTGTAACTTCGACGAAATTATATATATATATATATATATATATATATATATATATATATATATATACATATATATATACATACGTATATACGTATATATATATATATACACATACGTATATACATATATATAAATATCATATAGCAGTTCCACTGGAGATTGTGATTAAGGTTGTTGAAAGCTATAGACATCTGGCAAAGAGTCATATAACCTCGAAATGGCCGAGATACTACATACAAGCGTGGAGTAAAGTCGCAGAGCCGCTATTATCGAAAGTATTCGCAATGGGCGTTCGCCTAGTTAAATAGTTCGATTCTTCGGTTACCCCAAATCAACTGTTTACGATATTGTGGCGGAGAAGCTTGGTGAAGGTTTCGCTAACCCGGCGAGGAAACTTCAGTCGAGGAAAAGCTCAAGTATGTGTGTGTGGGTGTGTGTGTGCATACACACATACATGCACACGTAATAGAAACGCGATATATTCGCAAAACTGGAGGGCGAGTTTAAACGCAAAGAAGAATTATAACGCCCCGAAAATGCTACTAAGCCTTGCGATTGATGGAGCTGTTCAAACATGTGATTTGCATCTATCATATAAACTACTTTTTATATTCTTGGGGCACTGGACGTACATACACAGTATAAAAGCGTATCTTACCAATGACACTAAACTATGGCGTCCATTCCATTGTTCCCATTCGAATTCGAATGTAACCGCTTTATTCACATTCCATTTTCCTGGACACTTTCCCCACTAGGTCTCTAAACTCCTAACTCATATCGCTTTTACTTTTATGGCCATAAGCTCAACTTTGGGCGCTGAACATAACTGCCTCAATTTCGCCCTAACGATGGCGCACAGCCATCTGTTATGCTTCACTACACTTTTCTGTCTCTTTCTTCATTTCCACTACTCCCGATTCTCTCACTGTCCCCTCCAATCTTTCTCTCTCTCCATCTCTCTCTCTCTCTCTCACACACACACTCTCGTCCCTCTTCCATTCTTTTTCTCCCAAACACACACACGCACACTCCCATGTACTCACAATGCGGACACGCTGGTACTTTCTCTGGGATTTCTTTTTGCTCCTCTCGAGCAGATGCGAGCCAAGAGGCTGTTAAGTTAACCGCGTACCTTAGGAAGGGGATCGGATCAGGGGTGGGAGAATGGGATGCGAAGTAGTTGCGGAGCAGGAGGAGAGAGGGTGGAAAAACTGGGAGGCGTAGAGGAGAGGCGTGGTTAATGTGTCTCTTTACGACCATCAACACTACTTGCTCATACCCGTCCTCGCTCTCGCTCTCTCTATCTCTCTCACCCTATCCTCCCCACACAACCTCTCGCACACATAGCCAGGCATATGTACATGCACCTTAGTGAAGGGGCTCCATGAAACCACTCCGCCAAACTGTTGCCATCTTCTCCTCCAGTGAGCGACAGACGAGGAGAGAGGGAAGATGCACAAAAAAATGGTGTACCAAAGTTCTTCTTTTGGTGCGCTCAAATGGCTGTGGCGAAATGAATGGGAAGGAAGGGGGAGAGGGGTTACTGAGAAAAGACTACGATATTATATTCATGACCTCAAAAAGCTGACGGGGACGATTAGCTTATTCTATGAATGGCTGACAAGGAAAATAAACTATCACAATTATAATTTATTTGCTGTATAACACTAAGAAATGACTAATTTCACGAGAAGGTTCTTTTACTGAGCGTTCGTTTTCCCAAAAAAGACGGGTTTTGCAATCGAGGAAGAAAGATTGCTCAAAAATCTCTAGGTGCTATAAACTGATATAAAGTATGTATGGGCTTGAAAAAAATTCTCAGGTAAATTGGCATATAAAAATGGCTTACTAACATTGCCTCATTAAAATTGAAAACTGTTTTGTTCATCTCTGTTTCTTGATGAAGCATGGATCGTGAAAGGTAGAGATTACGAAATTCATGTCCCACTATTTTCCATTTTCAACAGGCACATTATATTTATCTGTATAGAATTTCACTCGAGTCACTAAAATCTTCTCCAAAATAACATTTAAGGACTCCAATTTGAACTGAACACGCATAACATTTTGCAGGGCTTGTGAAAAAGCTATCTGCCAAGATACCAAATTTTAACAAACAATTTATTCTAAAAACACTATCTAATTCAACAAAATGATAACGGAGATATCGTATATTCAGTATAATATCAGCCAATATGGAGTTGAATATGGTCATATTGAAAGCATATTGAAAGCATATTGAAAGGCTCAAAAACGAAGTGATCAAATTCCAAAATATGAAGTTTTCTCACTAAACACAATGAATAAACATCATATGTTTAGCGTATTATCTTTGGAGATTCGGACTGAAGGCTTCGGAAACTGAAAAATAAGAGCTCCCGGTCGAAATCAACGCACAACGATCCGCTCCCCTTAGATCTTCACTGCTCATCGGCTACATAATTTTCTTGCCCAAACAGAGCCACGGGCTGTTCGGGGTGTAAGTGGGTAGGAGCCAGAGAGGAGAAAAATTCCGCCGCGTCAACAAAGACGGGAAGACACGCATATGAGATGATAGTCGAGTTCTCCCGATTGGGATTTCGAGCGGGAGTTTGCAGCGGAAGATGAGGAACAATGGGCAATGGGGAGGAGGAAGACCCTCTTTGGCTGCTGTCGGGCGGCGCAAGAGACCAGTCTCTCAGAGATCAAACGCGGCTCGCGGTGAATTACCGCACGACTCGGCATCCGGAGGACTATTCTTCCCGGAAACAAAACGGGATTCGGGCAGAACCATAGGTACTACGTGGGTAGTGCCTCGATGCTCACGGCTCCGCCCGCGGGAGCGGCGGCTCCGAGGGGCCCGGAGAGGGACGCTCGCATTCAGTGATTTTTTTCCACAGAGGGTTTCCTTAAATTCCCAAACCGCATCCTTCCCCCTCCACCAAACCTCATTCGTTTGCTCTCCCTTCGATCCCTCTCTCTCTGTATCCGGGCTGCTGAGCTGCGCTGCCTCGCCCTTTTGTCGACTTCTTCCCTTTCGCTCTCTTCTCGTACGTCCCCGCGCATTCATAGGGATCAGACTTATCCGATCGGCGCATCTTTTTGCTTCGCATTCAGACGTCATCGGTTCCGAATGCCTTAATGTAATAGGGGTGGACGGAAATGCTTCACCAGGTGAGTAACAATTCTGTCAGGAGATGTTTTAACTTCTGCGACACGGAAAACCTATTTTTTTACTACCAGTCACTCAGATTAGCGATAATTTGGAAAGCAACTATTGAAAGAGTCCTATAAAACAGAAGGCAAGGCAGATTAACATTTAAACGATACTTAAATCTTTATCACAACGTACCAACATAATCAATTTACAAATAAGACAATAGTAGTAGTTACTTGGCGTAACTTTATGACATATCTCTGGAAATCAAAGAAAGATAATATCAATTACATGATGATAGTATTACATTCAGAAAACAGTTGCGAATAAGTCAAGGAGTGTTCGTTCATTTACGCAATTAGCGTAACGAATTACATATAAATATAAACTGAAATTGAAACATATAAGTTCCCAGAAACTGATATATTATCATTCAAGAAAATTTGTTTTTAAGGGAGGTCTACATTAATAGAAAAGGCATACGAATTTTATTTTTAACCTAATTAATATACGTACTTAAAGGATGTATCCCATGCAAATAGCACCTCATAATATTTTGGAAAGATAGAAATAGACAAATGATTTATTTCATCAATGAATTTGTAGAAAAATAAGAAAGAACCAAAGGAATATTTGAGGGTGGTGCCAAAAGCGTCCAAAATGCTAACAGCAACAATAAAAATCCTGTAATAAACCTGCAGAAAACAATTTGTATTCGGAAAGGAGAGGATCTACAGAGGTCAAAATCTCCCTAAGTATACTGCCACGAAAAAAGATTCACGTCAGTATTATATGCTACAGTCTTGATCTCAAAGAAGGTAATTGATATCACCTCATGCAATAAGTTACTCAAAATATTGTGTTTCTTAGAATGAATTAAAGCGAAAGAGGAAGTAAAGTTCCACTTAATAGGAACCAAGAATTGAGATAGAAAGATGGATAAAAGTAATAGCGATAATAAGTAACGGAGTTAGACAAGAATGCACCTCATTACTAATATCCAACATGTAATAGGGAGTGACACTAAACGAATCAAAACGGAAGAACAGAAAATTAACTATGGTGAATAAAGTAAAAATTAATGAGCTCCGATTGGCAGATCACATTACAAACATAATCGTATCTGACAATTTACAAGAACTACAACCCCCTTGCAAGCTCAAGTATTCTTGAGCACAATTGACTAATTATCTGGGAATATGACACGGAAATCCATAAAAAGAACACTAAAATCCTACTATGTGGAAGAAGAAAGCTGAAAGGAGATACTAAGTTGAAATGAGTGAGAAAGAGAGAGAATCTTACCTAACTCGGAAGAAGGATTAAATACGATGGAAAACGCTCGATGGACAACAAGTTATAAGAAAAAGAAAAGTTATAACAAGATTGAACGGACATACCTTCACATATAACGTTCTTGTTAGAAGTGAAATAGATGGAAATATACCACGGGGGAAGGGCGAGGGACAAATAAATACGTTGAACTTAGACGGATGTAAGGCCAAGCTAATAGGGCATAATGGAGTAAGAATCGGAGAGGAGAAAATGGAGGGCTAAAAACGAGCAAAAATCGTCAGATTTAAATAAAAACGAAAATGCATAAGTATCATATAATATTTTAAAATACTATGAGTATTAAAGTCGCAAAAATATCAAACACTTAAGGATAAATATTTGATGTGCAATATCTCTTAAATACCAACACCCATGGAATTTCACCAGCAATTCAACGAAATAACAGACAGGAAAAAAATAACATAAGTTACCGTGAGAAGAAATATTCACACATAAATAGTAAATTTGTAGAAAGATGCTAGAGTATTACCGACAGTGACCTTAAAACTCCAATCAATTAAGCCTTATTGCATGCAATAAGTATGGTTTAAGTGTTGATTAACTTCTGGAAGGAAAATTACCCGTCCTTCATTTAGGTCCTAGTGCTTAAAAAAAATCATGCACAAAATGTTAACCTCGTCAGTCCATGGAACAATGACACACTTTAGTGAAGCTCTGGAAAGATGCTCTTCAATGCAGCACAAAATTCTTGGAAAAAAACTCTAGGGGCTCTATTTGAGTGGCTAGAAGGAAATCAACCTCCGGAGCATGAAAATCCGATTGTAGACTGCCTTTGACGAATAAAAGGAGGCACCTTTACTGCCATGAACTCAACAATTGAATCCTTCCATCCCAAGATTCCCTGGGTCGTATTTTCCTCTATATAATGAGGAAAGCTCCAATTATATTCCACATCTCATCGCTGAATAGCTACATTGTTAAGACAAAGGGTCTTTGCACGAACTTTGTTGAAGCCCTTAATGACTGACTGCGTTAGTGAACCGACCCTCGTAGATACCTCCAACCCCCTCGCTCTCAATGAACGAAGAGCAACGAGAATTGCCACTGAAGGACTTCCTCACCACAAGGAACATTTCGCAATTCCTGAATCACTCCTTTAAAAAACCCCCGCGCGTAAAAAGATGAAGTATTCGTCACTCCAGAAGTTGCAGAGCTAAGGGATTCATGGAACTCGCTACTTTAATTTAATTAATTCATATAAAGACAAAACCTTATCAAAAAATGTTCCATATCGAGGTGGGAAGAAACAGAGGACAATGCCCTCATTAAACAAAATTAAACTGATCTTGGCTGCCTCGGAGCCGCATTCGGAAACATAAACCGTTTCAATGGCCAAAGCAACCAACATCCATTATAATCAACTATAAATTTGTCATAGCGTCAAAAAACTATCGAAAAAGGGTACATCATGAGATCATTTTCTCACAAGTTCCATTGTCAAATATTTTAAGAAGTCGATCCAAACAAGTGTTTCATTATGTTCTGAAAAAAATATTTGAAAATGAATTCTATAGGTATTACCTTATATCGTAAAAATTTCCTTTCCTACAAGAGTCGATGAGTTTGAAAAACCCTCAAGATTTCTGTTTACTCAATTACGAATTATAAGTTGCGTTATTACTCAGAGTTTTTCAATTGCATATAGATGCCTTTGCAAGGGAATAACTTAGAATTAAATAAGCATTCACATGAATTAATGTTTTAGGTGGTAGGCGAAGGAATATTTGAAGTTGCTACAAATGGTCACTCAATAACGATCAACCCCAAACTTTAAGAAATTCAGTCAACTTAGGTACAAATAGCAATATGAAGAAATATATAGTTTTTACTTTTTAGTTTACGAAATGTACAAATGAATCCTTACAATATTTCACCTAACATATTTGTTCTTATGTATATATATATATATATATATATATATATATATATATATATATATATATATATATATATATATATATATATATATATATATATACACATTCAAACACGAAATCCCGCCAAACGGCGAATAAATACTCATATATACAGAAACAGATATAAGGAAAAGGGATAGGAACACATATAAAGGACGAACACAATAGAGGTGGGGAAGGCGGAATCGAACGGATCACAAGAGTAAAAATATCTCCTCAACCGGGACTCGAACACCGGATCTTGATCACCGGCAAGTGGAAAGATCCGGTGTTCGAGTCCCGGTTGAGGAGATATTTTTACTCTTGTGATCCGTTCGATTCCGCCTTCCCCACCTCTATTGTGTTCGTCCTTTATATGTGTTCCTATCCCTTTTCCTTATATCTGTTTCTGTATATATATATATATATATATATATATATATATATATATATATATATATATATATATAAACCATAAACACAGTAATCAACCCGAAGGTCGGTTTGGTAGGTGATGGTAGAGTTCACCCAGTACTAAGCCCTATACGGCGTGTGAAAATTCACACATCAGAGTAGGGGGGCCAGTTCCTTACTAGATGGGACCTTAAGCTGCGGACCTCTTGGCGCCTTTCGTAAAGAGTAGGCTAATGCCGACGCCGGGTTTCTCTCCACCCTTCATACTTTCCTGTCCATCCCTAATGGCGCAAATGACCTCAGAAGTCGGTCGCCTCCCCTAAAATACTACTATATACAGTATGATTTCTTCGAAGTAACACGAAAGTGTTGAATAAAAAAACTTGGACAGCAACAGACAATGTAAGAGCACATAAAATGAACACTCACACGTTATTCTTCATATGTTCGACGGAATTTAGCTCCGTCTTCCCCAGAAGATGAAGTATATTTTAACGTAAACAGGGAAGTACTACTGTTTCTTCTGAGGAAGACGGATATATATATATATATATATATATATATATATATATATATATATATATATATATATATATATATATATATATAATATGTATATATAATTATATATATATATATATATAAACCATAAAAAACCATAAACACAGTAATCAACCCGAAGGTCGGTTTGGTTGGTGATGGTAGAGTTCACCCAATACTGAACCCGATGGCGTGTGAAATTCACACGTGCGAGCGAAATCAAACAAATTCAATCATTTAAAATACACACCAGATAGATTACTTCCGAAAGTTTATCTAAAGGTTATTTAATATTCAACAGATTCCCAGAGAAAATGAATCAATAGCCGACCTTTTTCTATTTAGAATTGTAATTTTTTTAAATATTTTCTAAAAGTACCCTGAAATTTTGGAAGCAGGGTTTTGGAAAAATCCATGCATTGGTCTTGAAGGAGGACAAAAGAAAGAAAAATCGCAAAAAATTTGAGGGAAGGGATATCGTCTTACTCTTTGCACCCGAAAATGATTTTCAGGGCTATAGCGAGTAATTAAACTTTGCAAAATCATCTGCTGACTGTTTACGCGAAAGTTCCAGGGTTCACAGTGTTCGTAGTCCTCCCACGAAAAATGGGAAGAGGACGAAAGCCAAATTCCCGACGCTGAAACACTGAAACCCACCAAAGCTAAACAAAACTTAAAAGAGAAGAGAACCTTTACTCTGATCCAAACTTTTGTGTAACTTTCTTGAAATAATATCCGAAGAGGAAAAAGGAATGTTTTTTCAGGAGACGTAAATGTCAGCGCTGGAGCCTCTACTCTTTCCATTTTTATTCCCCACGAAAATTTCGAGGAATCTTAATTTTTCATTTATCTCCTATTATTACAAAATTTCATGATGTCTAAGATCACAAGGGATGTAACGCGCATGTTTAAGTTATCTAAATCACACGACCTATGTCCTTATGAGCCATGTAAAATTTTTTGTCAGAAGAATCCATAATTCATAATTAAGTTAAATGTTTTCATTCCTTTGGAGGCTCGAATAAATGCTATGTACGAGCTTCTTTTAGTAAATAATTGTGCTCATTGAGTTTAAGCGCTCATATTCACGGATGCATGTAGATATGGCAACCGATTAGCATATATATTTACATGTACAGTGAAAATTGACCAGCCTTTCCCGAGGAACTCGGTGACATTGTAAAATTTTTCAGCCAACGTTCACAAAACGTGTCTTATAATATGAGGTAAATAATTTAAAATATGTTAATAAAACATTAATACACACAATGAAAAAAAATTTCACTTAAAAAATTCCACGTGATATAAAAGAATGTATACAAGTGCAAAACAGCAAGCGAAAAATCTTGTTCGCATATTATAAGTTATAAAAATAAAAACGCATTTAAATAGATGGCATAAAAATGAAAACTTAATTGCTTCTAAAATATGTTTAATACACACATTACTATCAAAATGTATTGCTTGCATAACCGGCATTAAATACATTGAGTTAACTTTATTCAACCGTCATTTAACATTTAAACTCGTAGAAGAGTATCCAATCCATTTAAAAGCTCTGAGTATTAATTGCAACCGGCGAAAAAAATATTTATGCGCGTTACGTCCCCTTTAATTTTTTACATCGCTTTCTTCATCTTTGGGTCATTCGGCTAAGTTTACAGTAGATTATACATTTTGACTAAAATAACAAAAGTTGGGAAAAGATTATGCTCAATACGCCTTAATGACATCCATTGTGCGTCCATATTATTTCGGAAATTGGTCCATTATATCCGATTCTATTAGGAAATATAAATTTAGCATAGGTGTCAAAGGGGGCAATATGAGCACCTATTTAAAATGTTGTCTTTTTCTGAAGACCAAATTTGACAGATTATTCACAAACTCCTCAAAAATATTTTAATTATTCATAATTTAATAAGTTATTTTAAATTACGAAATTGCATTTGCATCATTTTACGGAAATTCTGGATAACAACTATGCTAGTAAAATTGTTAATTATGCTGTTGAAGACTCAAGAGCATATAGTCCGCAAAATTTTACGCTAAGTTCCCAAGATTCTTTGATATTAATGAAAAGTCATTATTTACATCAATGTTCACTTCCCTGTTCTTTTGCATAACTACTTCAACACATTATGCAACTATTATTTAATGGCACACAAACCATTTAGAAACTGCGTGCGAGAACTTGGATACGAAAACTCTGACATATAGAGCAGAGAAAGCGTATTTAGTGCATACTGATATCAGGGACCAATCCAGTAATTAATTGCCAAATAATATTGCACTCATTAAAATATCGTGCTTAAACCTATTACCATATAATTCCATCATTAGTTATTAAATATTAAGACTTATTTAATGGGGAGCGGGGTAAAGATATTAAAAATCCAGTCACTGACTATGTGAGAATAGTGATTCTAATTCATTATTAATGAAGAAATCTTAAATGACGACCATTAAACGAAAAACACAAAGAAACTTTTTAACAATCGAAATTATTCAGTTACCCAATGGTCTTGATTATAGTCAGTGTTGCTAAGCATATAATACCTAGCATTAATTCAAAAATATGTGGGTTTTTGACTCGTTTATATGATCTAGATGGATAATTCAGCCAAATCTGCAGGGGAATATGGGATTTTTTATGTTGCAAAACAAGAAGGAAATTCTTTGCAAAGCCCTTACGTACGTAGTTAATAATACCATTTACTAGGATACAGTCTGACTTGCATCCGCCCAGATCTTTGTCTCTGACGGATCTCAACCGTGGGAGGAGTGACGGACACTGCTTCTGAGAAAGGCCATGAATTAAAGAAGTGATACGACCGCGGGATACTCTTGACAGGCTCCCTTCACGGGGACTGCGGGAAGTTCAGAGCGGTGCGTCCTCGAAGGGAAGGTCTCGTCCATAATGAAAGCCAACTCCCAGCCCACGGAGAGTCTGCCTTCAAGAGCGAACGAATTGATAATTGAGAAACTCTTTGATCAATTAATTGAACAATACCTTTCGGCGCTGCCAGGGTCTGGACTGCCGCTTGCGGCTGCCGGCTCCATGGCGACCACCCCGAAAATTGTTTCACCGACGGCAGCGGAGATCTCGCCCAGTCACGGACCTTACGCGCTGCGCCACATGGAACACGGCCCCGCCGACCCACACACGAGGAACATCGGTGAAAAAACAACCGACACCACTACCACCACCTTCATCAATCACACACCACCCACAAACCACCCCACACACTCAACACCACCACCGATGCACCACGACGTCGTCGCGGGCGTCGAGAATGTCAGCGGGTCAACATTGTCCGAAACGAGCCGTGTTCTGGATAGAAGTGTCCCCTCGCTCGCGTCCGAGGGCCTTTGTATATTTTTGCGGAACCCTCGTCTCGCACCTTCCCGGCTGGAAAAAGGACTCTGCGTGTTTTGTCTCCGAGCGGGAGGCCCGATGCGTGAGAAGAGGGGGGGGGGAGGGGGGCGACTTTTCAAAGTTTCACGGAGTGAATGAAACCTCGCCGGGCGCACGTCACAATGGTGTAGCCGACGGCCTCAACAGCCGGCGACCACTGATCAACACTTGGAATTCTCTCTATGTCTACTTCACCCCTTGTCGACCGGACCACACCGCGGGACAAAGGCAATGGAGGCAAAGGTGGGCCGGTGGCGTCCTAATGAAACGTTATTAAAGAGTTAAACACCTTTCAGTGGGCTGCTCAACCGCCCATTCGCGAAGACAAAGAAGCGACGTAAAACGCACACATGCAACATTCATGCCGGGACCTTGATGGTGGCAATGTGAGATGGCTCGGGAAGAAGAGGGCGGAATGGTGGTGGACTTATACTCGATTTTTTGGCGCAACGGATAAAGTAAACATTATCCAGCGGGGAATGCCGAATTATCGTAGTACTGCGGCGATTGAAGGGCATGGGGCGGGAGGCGTGAAGAATTATTCGGACAGCAATGACACAAGGCAGAAGATTGTGTCGGAAATGAATTATTTCCCCAAGTCCCCGGCAAACGATCTTCCCCGAAGTTTTCTCGGACTAAAGAGAACTTTCCGTCGACAATTTCAGCTCCTTTCTCGCGCTGGCAAAAGAAATGTTCTGACTGGGCCGTATAGTTCTAGGGCCGACGGGGTCATGGGGATGAAGACACGACACGCGAGCTTCACACGAGCGGCTTATTGGAAAGAAGAGACTTCGGTGAGGAATGTTCTAAGGATTCACTCGAATGGTGGGAAGCGCAAATAGTTTTTTTCTTTCCTTCGGCCTACAGAGGGATGCGAGGGCGACGGAGGCTGCTGGCGTCCAGAGACGGGAATCCCCCCTCTCGGAAGGCGATCGTGGTGGAACAGGGAAGGACTAAGTGAGACCTAAAGGAAAAATCTACCCACGTCTCACAGAGGACCAGCCACCGCCACGAGCGACAGCCGACTACTGGCGGAGCAGGCGGGCGCACTGGTGAGCGAAAGGAGGGGGTCGCGGGGGGGATGAAGAGGGGCGTTTGTACGTGTGCGTTGTAAAAGCGCCCTTCCCCTCCAGACCCTCTCCTCCGGCGCACGCCAAGCCCCACCCTCGGCGGGTGCCTAGAGACTCAGGCCCCCTACTCCCCCACGAGGAGGAGCAACGGGCCGCGCGCTCCCACACCCGCAACCCAAAATCCTCCCCGCCACACCCCTCCCTTCTCCGGCCACCCTCCTCCGCTTCTGCCTCCGCTGCCCCTCCCGCGACCTGCATTCGGTATGGTCGGTTTAAATTGTCGCACTTCGATTGTCCTCCCGCTTCGGCGGCGAATATCGTCGGTGTCGCCTGCACGAGCTTTGAGGTGGAAATGCAAATGAACAAGTGAATACTAAAAAAGAATTGGGCTGTCAGTGAATGACGCCGCCGTAGATATTCGTGGAAGGCGGTTAAAAGTTTGATTTATTTATTTTTTAATTTTAGAAAAATGGTCAAAATTCAGCGGTAATTACTAATACATAGTGGATTTTATACAGATAATATTATAAGAGACGCATAAGCAGAAAATATCAACACGAAATATGAAGGTAAACAAAATATCAGAAAAAAGTACAGTTTAAGGAGAGGTGAGAGGGAGGTAAGTTTCGTTTAAACAGGGATGAAGGACAACTGCGTCCAGATGATTGACTTGAGTAAGAATTCCGATAAATACTTTGGAGAATGCGATTAAGCAGAAAAAATACAAAAAGTATTTCTTTTTAGATTCGATCTTTGGGTAATTCGGATTGCGGTTGCCGCACTGATCCTGTCGAAGTGATTGCGCAGTTTATGCCTTCATCACGGGCCATCAATCTGAGGGCAGATTTTGTAGCAGCTGTCACAATATTCTATTCCCTGATAATCTCTGAATTCTCTCACGACTTCGTCAGGAGGCATCTGCCATCACCCACGCTTCCTAGTTCATTCTAAACATCGACTCAAACGAAGTGGAATTCACGCGCACATTAATATGCTGCAAACAATTTAGAAACTCAAATTTTAAATTAACAAAGCAAACACATTTTCCGGAAGGACTGTGATAGAAATTAAGAACTTCTTTGCACCGACTATTAAAAATATGGCACATATATTTTTTCTAATTTTTAAAGATCAGAACAACGAAGGGCCCACACGACCGTGTGCCGACCAATACTAGGTGTAGAGTAAGTCTAGCTGCCATATAGAACGAACAGATCTGAGCGCAGAATATCTCCGAGTCACACTAAATTTACATCTACCGATGACAACTGATCAAGAAACTAACCCACATTCTTTCGTTTGCCTTATAATAATGACCAACAGAAAATAAACTCGACGCTTCCGCTTGTTTAGGAGTAGTTCCCTTCATGAATTCAGGTATTGTCGATATTTACAACAGCAGCGGTTTCAATGCTGCGTTTTACCATAGATTCATTATCTCTTTGGTTATTCCGTTTCCTCTTGTCCTGAAAGAAGACATAGCAATCATTTTGAGTCGATTGCTTCGAGAGTTGGCTTCAGGGGAGTGATTCTTTCTCCTAATTGAAATATGCATGACACTGCCTCCTAAAGTTCAGCTTTCCAGACCTACAAATTCCCTATAGACCAAAAATAACTTAACATAGTATTCTGAGCCTCATGTTGACTTAATCTTTATTTTCCCATCGGAAAAATTGAGTGTAGATAATAACACACAAAGAGTGAATTCCGTGTTGAATGTAATGCCGAATGAGTCTCCTGCGAAATTAATTCAACAGGAACGACATAACCAAAGAAATAAAAATCACATCAATCAACCCGAAGGTTGGTTTGGGAGTTGAGATTAGACCTCACCTAGTTCTAATTCAAACTTACACATCCACGTTGGATGGGGTATTTTCTTTCTCAATTTCGTTTGTGGTTTCCCAAGAAGATCTGATTGGTACTGAATATGTTCCTTAATCATGTCCCATGTCAGCATGGATAATATTTCATGGACATGACATTCGCGCACAATAATGCCTTTTCGGTTAATTTCCGGACAAATACTACGGTGATTTAATAAAATCGCCCAAGTCCACAATTAAAAATAGTGTATCGCACTCTGACTCTCTCTTACTTTTTCGCTAAATTGAATATTACCACTCCGTGAAGATTCTCATTTGAAGACTACCCTTAAACCTTCAGATATCTACTGAAATATCAGAGCATCCATATATCTACGATAAATATCGAGTTGCGCCCGGTAGGCTAAACATAACAGGTAGAACTAGTTTCTACGCTAGACTATAACCCAAATACCCTTAGCCACCGAGTCATTGCATTTTCAAAGCAATGTAGTCTCTAACGTCCCTTGTAAAATATGAATGATATGTTATATAAATCGTCTCTTGGCATTCATGTCGTTTAAATATTGATAATACGCTAGATTACTCAGTTTCATACATTTCTTAATTTAATGTTGAAATGCGAGAGGAGCTATATGCACGCAGCATTCGGTACATTGGGATAATTTTACGGTTCTCTACAACTTCTACTGATAAATCATTATAAGAAGACCGACGAATCTTTGAATAGGAAACTGACGTCTAAATGGAGAACAAGTTCATTTTTTCATTGAAATTAATTCATTTTTTTCATATTGATGAAGGAATAATTCTTCGCACAAATTTTCTAATAATTACAACTGGCTTCATCGTTTTTGTGCTTTCAATTTGACGCCGAAGGAAACTTCGCTTGAAGCAAGTATTTCTCATGCATTAACGACATTGAAACATCATCACTGTTGCGCACTGCTGATCCATTAGTTAGCTCAATGTGTGAGCACAAGAGTGAGAGAGCGTTCCGGGCGTCGAAACGGATACATCTCACAGCACCGAGTCGCACTCGCGATTTTTCTCACACCGCTCCCTCCCATCCATCCTTTCACTCTCTTTCCCTCCGTTTTATCCTGACACTCTCCTCTCTGAAAGGGGGCGAGGGTTTAACGAGGAGCAGGAGGCGGAATGGTTGAAGGGAAGCAGGGAGTGGGGAGGAACGACTTCGGGTCAAGTAGCAGTCCGAGGGGCGCGCTTTCGCAGTCCATTGAGAGTTCATTTACATCGGTTGTCAAGAAGGAAATTCTAAGCGCGGAGGCCGAATGGAAACGGAAAACATGAGGATCGGGAGAAGCGGCCTCTTGGGAATTTTTCCCGTATTTTTTTCTCTACTCATACCTTCCCGCATCCGATACTCTGCTGTTTCCCTTTTACCAGCCTCGCAACAGTTTTCCATTGCTTTTCGCCCTCTTGTGCGCACGTCATCGGTTGAGGAATGGCGTTTGCAATTCACGTGGCCTCCCCAGCATAAAAACGAAATCTGGAAATCCAGCACGGGGTCAGGTATCACTCTGCCAATCGCTCAAAGAATCGGCTTCTGTCTTACGTGTTCCTTCCACCACTTCCGAACACATGAAAGCATAAAAGTGTTTTACTGCACGTACCACGTCATTTTATTTGATTTCCTTCACGTCAATTCATGTAGGAACCGATGATCAAGCTATGTCGGGACCGTACGGAGGGTGAAGTGAGATAGTCGATGCAATCTGCCAGATGAGGTGGAAAAGTAGAAGTTGGAGGCATTTGACATTGGTAACTGCATGTTGTATGCATAAATTTTAATACTAATTCGTTTCCACCTTTTAAGTGGGGTCACATATTTAACCTAACTTCAAATTAC